>NC_091978.1:249601514-250278502 GCF_044704955.1 Pristiophorus japonicus | reverse complement strand
GTGGTCTCATGTGCGACCAACGAGGTGCGTGTGGGCAACCAAAGCCGCAAACGATGGAACGACCTTGTGGGATCCGCAAGAGTAAGTATCACATTTATTTACATGTACTTATGTATTTATATAATTTGATTTGTAAGAGTCATGAGTGACTATCAGCAGATGTGAGGTCTTGCACTTCTACCGGGAATGTTGTACTCAAAGCCTGCGATCACAGTGCACATCTTTAGGTAAAGAATGATAATTATCATAAAAATCATGATTACATCTGACGGTTATGTGTTGTATCAGTCACTGTGACGTATCAGTCTCTGTGACAGTACCTAGCAATGATATCACGCAATGATTTCATGCCATGTCGTCCTGTCACCTTTTACAGAAGAAGCTATCGACGATGAGGTCCGTGCAGAGGCGAACTGATAGGGGGGCCACCAGTCATCAGCGACATCAGTGACATGGAGGAACGGGTGCTCACACTCGTGGGGAAGCACACCCGGACAGCCACGCAAGCATCTGAAGACCCTGAAGTGAAGCGACGTGAGTAAAGTTTAAACCATTGCGTGATGTAAAGTCAATAGATGCCACACCCACTCATATCCGAACAATCATATATGATAGATGATTTCTAAAATTGTCCTATAAATAATGCTGGCCGAATGAAAATCATTGCAATGCACAATGTGTTGATGGTCATGAAATGTGATGTCTGTGATGAGCTTGAGAGCGCTGGAATCACCTTGTGACCCTAGCACCCCCTTCTCCTCTAATAACCTAATTTGTGTTTTGCAGCTCAGCAAGCAGCCCTGCCCCAGGCAAGACCACAGAGGCCAGAAGTGGGGGCGTGGGGCCGGACTTGCCGGACGATCCTACATCTGGTGCTGAGGAGCTCCGATTCTTGGCCGTCAATCCGCTGGATCTGTTCTCTACGGATGAGAGTATGGACTTCGAGGAACCTGCATCACCACGCTAATGAAGCCATTCCACCCCAAGGCCATCTCGTGGTCCTCCGGTCATTCCCACCTCCACTCTGGAGGTACTGGCCTCAAGCACCTCGCCACAGGGCACCCCATTTATCCCCAGGACGGCGCTGACCCCATGGAGATTTTGTGGACATGGCAGGTCTGTTCTACGAGCGCCACATGAGAGCGGAGAGATGGTACAGTTGTCCAGGAGGACTGTCGACATTGGTGACCAGCTCCTCGAAGCATTGGGGGGCATATCCCGACAGCTGGCCACCATGACTGAATACGTTCCGCGGATAGCGGAGGCCCTGGAGCCGATAGCCAGGAACACTGCTGGCACAGGCCTCCCTCTGGTCTCGGAGCGTGGCACTCCACCACTAGATTCCGCATTATCACTGCGAACGACAGATGAGAGGCAGGACCAAGATCCTGCTTCTGGATCAGAGAATGTTCCCTCCTTGGCACCTCCCGCTCCCATACCCATACAACCACCGCCTCTGCCTTCACCACCCCCAATGAGGCACCGGCTGAGGAGCTCTTCGGCCAGGTGGCGTGGAGTGAGGAGGGGAAGGGGTAGAGGTGGGGAGAAGGGAAGGGGGAAGGAAAGTGAGGTGCGTGTCGGCAGGTGATGGCTTTGTTATATCTCCACCTGGGTGTATGCAATTTGTTGTAATGTATGGGGGGAGGGGGCCCCCTCCTGCTTTGCATTTGTGTTCTGTGTTGCTGGAGATGTTGACCATTTGATTGATGTCAGTGGTCGAAAAAGTGGGGTGTGGGCGGGGGTGGGGTGTTTTTGCCCGTGATACTTATGATTTCAGACCAATGTTGGTATAAATAAAATTTTATTGAACATAACCTTGTTGCGCATTGTCTCAGATAGCTGGACCGTTACACACTAGTGATTCCTTAACATGAAAGAGTTAAATAAAACTTAACTTCAATCAACGTAAACTTTAACTAGCACCAAGATGATGCCCACCATTGATGTCTAAGCTGCACACATACAGCAATGTGTCAGCATTGTGACTCACAGCAACGTTCTTTCAGGCAAATCGTTCAGATATCAGCTCCTGACGTAAGTGTCTTGCAGCTATGTAGCCACCATAGAAACATAGAAACATAGAAAATAGGTGCAGGAGCAGGCCATTCAGCCCTTCTAGCCTGCACCGCCATTCAATGAGTTCATGGCTGAACATGAAACTTCAGTACCCCCTTCCTGCTTTCTCGCCATAACCCTTGATCCCCCGAGTAGTAAGGACTTCATCTAACTCCCTTTTGAATATATTTAGTGAATTGGCCTCAACTACTTTCTGTGGTAGAGAATTCCACAGGTTCACCACTCTCTGGGTGAAGAAGTTTCTCCTCATCTCGGTCCTAAATGGCTTACCCCTTATCCTCAGACTGTGACCCCTGGTTCTGGACTTCGCCAACATTGGGAACATTCTTTCTGCATCTAACCTGTCTAAACCCGTCAGAATTTTAAACGTTTCTATGAGGTCCCCTCTCATTCTTCTGAACTCCAGTGAATACAAGCCCAGTTGATCCAATCTTTCTTGATAGGTCAGTCCCGCCATCCCGGGAATCAGTCTGGTGAACCTTCGCTGCACTCCCTCAATAGCAAGAATGTCCTTCCTCAAGTTAGGAGACCAAAACTGTACACAATACTCCAGGTGTGGCCTCACCAAGGCCCTGTACAACTGTAGCAACACCTCCCTGCCCCTGTATTCAAATCCCCTCGCTATGAAGGCCAACATGCCATTTACTTTCTTAACCGCCTGCTGTACCCTGCATGCTAACCTTCAATGACTGGTGTACCATGACACCCAGGTCTCGTTGCACCTTCCCTTTTCCTAATCTGTCACCATTCAGATAATAGTCTGTCTCTCTGTTTTTACCACCAAAGTGGATAACCTCACATTTATCCACATTATACTTCATCTGCCATGCATTTGCCCACTCACCTAACCTATCCAAGTCACTCTGCAGCCTAATAGCATCCTCCTCGCAGCTCACACTGCCACCCAACTTAGTATCATCCGCAAATCTGGAGATACTGCATTTAATCCCCTCGTCTAAATCATTAATGTACAATGTAAACAGCTGGGGCCCCAGCACAGAACCTTGCGGCACTCCACTAGTCACTGCCTGCCATTCTGAAAAGTACCCGTTTACTCCTACTCTTTGCTTCCTGTCTGACAACCAGTTCTCAATCCACGTCAGCACACTACCCCCAATCCCATGTGCTTTAACTTTGCACATTAATCTCTTGTGTGGGACCTTGTCGAAAGCCTTCTGAAAGTCCAAATATACCACATCAACTGGTTCTCCTTTGTCCACTTTACTGGAAACATCCTCAAAAAATTCCAGAAGATTTGTCAAGCATGATTTCCCTTTCACAAATCCATGCTGACTTGTACCTATCATGTCACCATTTTCCAGATGCACTGCTATGACATCCTTAATAATTGATTCCATCATTTTACCCACTACTGAGGTCAGGCTGACCAGTCTATAATTCCCTGTTTTCTCTCTCCCTCCTTTTTTAAAAAGTGGGGTTACATTGGCTACCCTCCACTCCATAGGAACTGATCCAGAGTCAATGGAATGTTGGAAAATGACTGTCAATGCATCCGCTATTTCCAAGGCCACCTCCTTAAGTACTCTAGGATGCAGTCCATCAGGCCCTGGGGATTTATCGGCCTTCAATCCCATCAATTTCCCCAACACAATTTCCCGACTAATAAAGATTTCGCTCAGTTCCCCCTGCTTACTAGACCCTCTGACCCCTTTTATATCCGGAAAGTTGTTTGTATCCTCCTTAGTGAATACCGAACCAAAGTACTTGTTCAATTGGTCTGCCATTTCTTTGTTCCCCGTTATGACTTCCCCTGATTCTGACTGCAGGGGACCTACGTTTGTCTTCACCAACCTTTTTCTCTTTACATACCTATAGAAACTTTTGCAATCCGCCTTAATGTTCCCTGCAAGCTTCTTCTCGTACTCCATTTTCCCTGCCCTAATCAAACCCTTTGTCCTCCTCTGCTGAGTTCTAAATTTCTCCCAGTCCCCAGGTTCGCTGCTATTTCTGGCCAATTTGTATGCCACTTCCTTGGCTTTAATACTATCCCTGATTTCCCGAGATAGCCACGGTTGAGCCACCTTCCCTTTTTTATTTTTACGCCAGACAGGAATGTACAATTGTTGTAATTCATCCATGCGGTCTCTAAATGTCTGCCATTGCCCATCCACAGTCAACCCCCTAAGTATCATTCGCCAATCTATCCTAGCCAATTCACGCCTCATACCTTCAAAGTTACCCTTCTTTAAGTTCTGGACCATGGTCTCTGAAATTACTGTTTCATTCTCCATCTTAATGCAGAATTCCACCATATTATGGTCACTCTTCCCCAAGGGGCCTCGCACAATGAGATTGCTAATTAATCCTCTCTCATTACACAACACCCAGTCTAAGATGGCCTCCCCCCTAGTTGGTTCCTCAACATATTGGTCTAGAAAACCATCCCTTATGCACTCCAGGAAATCCTCCTCCACCGTATTGCTTCCAGTTTGGCTAGCCCAATCTATGTGCATATTAAAGTCACCCATTATAACTGCTACACCTTTATTGCATGCACCCCTAATTTCCTGTTTGATGCCCTCCCCAACATCCCTATTACTGTTTGGAGGTCTGTACACAACTCCTACTAACGTTTTTTGCCCTTTGGTGTTCTGCAGCTCTACCCATATAGATTCCACATCATCCAAGCTAATGTCTTTCCTAACTATTGCATTAATCTCCTCTTTAACCATGGGCCCTTTCCTGTGGTCTGGAGGGGGTCGTGGGCATGGTTGCATAGCCAGCCTGATTGTCTGGCCCTAGGTCAGCGTCCAACCCCTCAACCTCCTCTTCCTCTCTCTCTTGAGGTGGAACATCAGTTCCTTCTGGCAATTCTTGGCCCCTCCTGATAGCCAGGTTATGCAGAATGGAGCACATGATCACGAAGTTAGCTTTTTGCTCAGAGTTGTACTGTAAGTCCCTTCCTGATTGGTCCAGGCATCTGAAGCGCTGCTTAAGCACAGTTATTGTTTTCTAGACCACATTGTGTGTGTCTCTGTGGCTCTGGTTGTATCGCTTCTCGGCCTCGATGTGGGTGTCACGCAGTGGGTTCATCAGCCAGGTGGCTAGGCCATATCGGTTGTCACCAAGCATCCAGCATTGTCCTTGTGGCTGACTCTTAAACATGTCAGAGGCAGTGCTCTCACGCAGGATGTGAACCTCATCAAAGCTGCCCGGACATTTGGCATTCACTGCCATTATTATCTGGTTGTGGTCGACAACTAGTTGGACCTTCAGGGAGTGAAATCCTTTTCTGTTCCGAAAAAGCTCTGGGTCCTGAGAAGGTGTCCGCATGGCGATGTGAGTGCGCTGTATTGCTCCCTGCACCCTGGGGAACTTAGCAATGCGGTAGAATGCTCCAGCCCTGTCAGTCTGAGCCTCTGTGGTCATGGGGAAGCTGATAAAGTCCACCCTTTGCGCGTACAGGGCCTCCGTGACCTGTCTAATGCAGCGATGGGTGACACGGTGAGACAGAAGGGAAATCTCGACCGCAGAAGCCCAAAAGGAACAGGACGTATAGAAAGACAGTGCTGCGGTGACCTTGACCTCCACCGACACTGATGTCCTTATGGCAGGCTGCATAGGTGGCCTGATGAGCTCACATATTTCATTGTTCACCACCTTGTGGAAGTGCAGTCTCCGAATGCAGGGTGTGCTCAGACACGTCGAGGTAAGACCTCTTTTCACTGTACGTGCAGGGTGTATATGGTCTGGCCCTCCTCCTCAGTCTTGTATGTCTTAAATTGGGCACATAATGATATGGACCACACATTGAGCCATTTGCACTCTGCAGCATCTGCGTATTAATCGATGCAGGCTGAGAACTGGCTGCCCCATTGCAATGAAAGTAAAATAGCGATTGATCAGAAGCAATAATTTCCTCACTAAAATACACCTACAGTAAACCCCCAATAGTCCAGAGTGTGAAAATATGTCTGTTGAGATGGTCACATTACCTGAGAAGAACTCCAGAGTCAATCCAAGCTCCCCTGAAGTTGAGCAGGCTTTTGAATGAGGCGACCTACGATTTAAAAAATGGCGCCCACACCACTGTGATTCATTCAGAACAGTTCCACTTTTTCTGAGCGGTGTTTTGGGTGAGCAATATTGTGGGCGAGATGTGTGCGAGGTGGTGAAAGTGATGCTAGGCGATCTGCTAGTTTTGGCAAATGTGATCTTTACGACAAAAAAAATGGGCAGTCTGTATTATTGCATCTCGGTGTTAATTACGTGCGGAACCTAACGCTGGGCGATATTATGGGCGTTGATTTCACCCATTCTGATGATTCCGCCCCAAAAAAGTGGGCAGGTGGTATTATTTTTTCCCGGCATTCCACACATGGGGAAAGTAACACTCGGCAATGTGTCTGAAAAATGGGCGTTAGTTTCAATTTTGTGGCTAAATTGGCAATATCTGGGCGTTATACATCATTTCAGCGTTAAAATGGACGTTAAGTGGGTGTTATGCATGCAAAAAAAGTGGAAAGTCTAGCCCAATGACTCTTATAGAAGAGTTAATTAAATCACTGCTCCACCAAAATATATTTTTCAGGAAACTGGCTACCGTTCCAAAATATAGTTCAAAATAAATTGTTCCAAGAGGCAATGCCAGGACATACAATTATACAATTGCACTTTCATATTTAGAATGTTTTCACGAATGGCATTATTCCTCAATGTACTCATGTGGACTGCAGGTTTAGTGCCAATTAATTTATCAATATATTTGCATAATTTTTATTTATGTCATGCTTACTACTGCCTTAATTTAATGACTATAGCAAGTTCATAAAATCATATGTCACTTACATTCCAGCACTCAAATTGCCTGAGGTTGTTAATAAAATACAAAAATTTTACCAGTCTGAAAATTACTGTGAGGGTACATTTTCACCTTTCATGCACCCATATCAGGAATCTGGGCACATGCCCAATTTACTCCCAGTAATTTGCTGTTTAATAAAATTAATAAACAGAAAATCATAGGCCGCGAATCGCACACGGCTATATTTCCAATAGGTGCACCTGGTGCTAATTATCGGAAGCGCTAAAGATGATTTTTACCCCCATGAAAAATATTATTGTATAAATGCTTAATGCATTCTTATCAAATTCCTCTCTCTGCTATTTTAACAGAGGCGTTAATGCATTCAGATTTAATGGGTTAATGCTGCCATCAAAATAATGGAGGGAGGAATTTGACATGAACATAACAACAATAATTTTCAGGCTGTAATTCTCATTATGGTTGTATATAACGGAACATAAATTACATATGTGTGATTAAGCAATTCTCTTACAGATGGGAGAAATTAAACCCCATTCAATTGTCCACGTTAAGGAAATCAATGCAAAATCACTACTGGAGTTTTTTAGTCTGTTCTGTCTCCTAATTATTTGTTTACTTTGTAATGAAGTATTTGGGCAGTTAAGCTAAATGTGTGCAATTAACAGTGGTGAATACAATACAATGCTGATTATGCCACAAGTAGATTCTCCAAATTTATTTTGCAATGAGCATTAATTAAAAGGAGCATCAACATGGATCTTTTTAATGTTAGTAACTGGAAGTTTCATCATGTTTTAAGTACTTTCATTCAAGTAGCACTGTCCTTTTTTTAGTTCTGACAAATTTGGTTTCTGAGCCTTGAAGGATTATACTAAAGTGATACAGTTTAAGCCTTCTGAGCTTTCATTAAAGGATGTGCTTATTTGTACTAATAAAATGGCCACCGTGTCTCTGATTTACTCTCCATTATCACATGACCTATTGCTGATTGGTCCCCTTGGAAGTTTCTCTGCAATGTGTAATTGGAACCGCCCAGCACAAGTTCTGACTGACTTTGCAAATTGTAATTTGATCCATTCTGACTTCAGAAACCAGAGAGGAAAAATCGCGAACAACCTAACAAAAGCCACCAAGTTCCAGCCAAAGTCCATTATCCCAGCGCAAGTGCTGCCTCCCCCAGCCGATGTCCCTTACCCCAGCGCAAGTGACCTTACCCACCACCGCCCCCCACCATAGATGGGGCATTGTGTGCAGATTGTTAACAGTTTTATTGGGAATGAAGTGAATAGTGACTTCTGGATTTCATCCACTGCAACGATGGCCCTTGTAACACATGCACTGAGCTTTCTGAGAAAGCGGGTGTAGGTGTAAAGGGAGTTGGAAAAACGTGATCCATCTTCCCTGAGTTCCCTCTCTCCCCTCCGATCCCTTCCCCCCCCGTGTGTCTTTCCCCCCCCTCCCACCTCCGTGTCTCCCTCCCCTGCCATGTCGCTATCTACCCCCACCCCGTGTTTCTCTCTCCCACCCATCAGGCTCTCTCTCTCTCTCTTCCCCGCCCCCGCCCCCCCTCAATGCTCTCTCTCGCTCTCTTCCCCCCGCCCCCCCAGGCCATCTCTCTCTATCTCTCTCTCCCCGCCGCCACCAGCAGGCTTGGAGAAACAAAGTTGTCGGATAATTGTACCGCCCCCACTTCCGGTTCCGTTTCGTCCGGGGGGGTCGGAGTCTAGAGGACGCAGGCGCAAAGGGAACAGAAAAGCGTTAGTACAATTAGTCACTTGTTTATTAAAACTGTAAATGTTCCTGGCTCCAAGTAATCTTAATCATTAGAAGTAGAGGGCTGGATTTTTGACTAACTTGTGCCTCATTTAGCACCCCAGTGGGCTGTTAAATGTTGTTTTTGGGCGTGATGCCGAGCGTCCAGGATTTAGCGCCCGGACAGAAGATTAACCTATTGGTTTGCCCTCTGTTTTCAGCATGATTAGGACGTCAATCATCGTGCAAGCCTGCACTAGTGCCCCGGATGGAACTTTCGGCCTTCACGTCTCATTTAGCGCCCACCCCAGGAAGCGCCTGCAATATAAAATGCTCCCGCCTCCTTTTAAATATGCCGCCAATAGTGCCTGCTGCATCCTGGGAGCGCCTGAAGAAACCAGGCACTCCCAGGATGCAGCAGACGCTATTGGCGGTATATTTAAAAGGAGGCGGGAGCATCTTATATCGCAATTGTCAGTGACTGCTACAATTGTGCGCAGAATGCTGCGTGAGGCTCGGAGTTGCAAACAGCACTTTTATGTGCCATGATACTTTGCTTACAAGGATCAATGAGAGATTTCAATGGGAGCAATACTAGTTCACCAGTGTATCATGCTGATTGCTATTGGCAGGCGACTTCAAGCTGGAAGAAGGGTTCTTGCCCATTTTGGGTCACGGATTCGAAGAGGTCACAGACGTATGGGGAGAAGGCCTTACCTCCACGGGTTTACAGGGAACATCGCTCATACCTCCACATCTCTAAGGCGCAGTGTGTTCGAAGGCTGCGCTTCCGAAAAGAACTTCTGACAGAAATATGCCAGCTCCGTGGTGGGAGCCGGAATGCTGTCATCTTGAGGAAGGACAGCATCTTCCATTTCCGAGGAGCCACTGACTCCCCAACGGGGCTGGGCATCTGGAGCATGATGTGTCTCCACAACTTGTTGGTCTGCTTCGGCATCGTCCCTTCCCTGTTGGACAGAGGGGAACGCAGAGAGAATGGCAGCTGTCATCAACCGCATCTCATCACCAAGCTGAAGTGTAGCTTGTGCCTGCGATTCGTGCGATGCTGCAACGTGATCAATGGCATGCGCCACACACTCTGGAATGCCATTGTCACTCTGGAGAGCTGGCCTGTGAGATTTCCCTCTCGCACTGCATTGCTGCAGGTGACTGAGGCCAGGAGCTTCCGAAGTATCAAACTGCTCAAAGATCTCATTGCCGCCAGATGATGTTGGTTGTCTCCGCTGCATTGTCATCACCGCCATGGCCAGATGTCGATGTATCCCGGAAAGTCTGGTGCGATTGAGGCTGATCTTCTGCAAGCACAAAAGCACATACGTGTGGTTAGCAGCAGGGGAGGAAGCAGGTTGACATAAGGAAGGTGGCTTTGCACATGTTCATTTGAAAGCCCACCGCTACTTCATTACATGTCTCAATGCAGTCTCTTCAGCCACCCTATTCATTTACATACCCTCACTACCCAAAGGGAGCTCAGCATCGCCCCCGACAACTGCCCAAGCTGCTACTCCAATTAGGACTGACACCCGTTCCTCAACATCATTCAGTTCCAGTATTTGAGGCCTGTGCGCAGCTGCTCCCTCCTGTTGTGGGAGTGATTCGACTACAAAGAGAAAAATAGGAAGGGTTCAGAAAGTGCTACTCTCCTGTTGTAGCACATATGCCTACCATAGTAAAATAGGTGTACTGTGTGAATGTTCTAGTGGCTTCCGTTCAATTTGTTTGGAAGCTGCATGAGCTTCGTGAGTGATTGTTAGGAGATTTGAGGGATGTAACATAGAGTCTGTAGGTGATCTTTCTGAAAGCCATAGCAGCAGTGGGAGTGTATTATGCAGAAGGATGTAAATTAGTGAGTTTATGTTCATCGATCATTAGAAGGCAGTGGGTGAAGAAGTAAACCTTCATCTTTCTTATGCACTGTGAAACCCACCCTACAGACAGCAAGACTCTTGAGATGGACCATATGCATGAAAGACGTCACATAATGTGTGAGATTCATTTTAGAAGGAAATGAGGCATACATAAATGTGAATGGTACTCACCCAGATGAATCTTGTGGGTCATTGAACTTTTTCCGACATTATGTCCCAGTTCTGGGCACAGTGTTTGCAGCAGAGACCTTCTGCGCGATGTCCCTCCACAGCCTCTTAAACACAGGAGGGAGTGGTCTGGCTTCCCTAGCATGTTGGAGAAAGGACCACCTCCTCTCCACGGAGTTGATTAAGGCCTCATCCACCTCATTGCTGAAGCACCTGACATGCTGCCTTCCCTCCTGCTCCTCCAGCTTTACAGAAGAGGCTGAAGTGGGGCGGTTTATATGTGTATGTGTGCAGGAAGCTGCCGTGGCCTGTATTAACGTTTGTGACCTAGGAAAAAAAACACAGCGCTTGTGCAAAATGGCCGGCTCCTTTAACGACACAAGTTTTGGCTCAGGCACACAATTTCTATTGTGCAATGTCTGACTTAACACCAACGCTCCTCCAACTTACTTTTTCACCGAAACTTGCAGTCGAAGGTGCAAACTATTTTCAGGCGCTAACTTTAACGCCCAGCCATGATTAATGCCCCGAAATCCAAAAAGCCCAAAATCCAGCCCTTTGTTCAGCCATGAACTCATTGAATGGCGGTGCAGGCTCGAAGGGCCGAACGGCCTACTCCTGCACCTATTTTCTATGTTTCTATGTTTCTATTCCTTATGTTGTCTGAAGTGATTGTGGTATGCTTTTAAAAATGTTATTGTTGGGATGTGGGTCATGCATTAGTTGCTCATCCCTAGATGTCCTGAGAAGGTGGGGGTGGTGAGCCATGTGCTCCCACAATGGCATTAGGCAGGACCCAGCAATAATGAAGGAATGTCAGTTGATATCCAAGTCAGGTGTGTGACCTGGAGCGGACTTAGAGGTGATGATATTCCCATGATCTTGCTACTGTATCCTATTTGGTGATAGGTTTTGTCAGGTTGGGAGCTGCTGATGAAGTAAGCTTGGTGAGTTGCTACAGTGCATAGTGTAAATAACACACACTGAAACCACAGCACGTCAATAGTGGAGGTGGTGGATATTGAGTTCAATGACAGTGGACTGCTCTGTCAAGGATGATGTTAAACAGCTTGAGTGTTGTTGCAGCAATATCTATTCAGGCTAATGATGACTATTCCATCACAATCTTGACTTATGTCTTGTAGATAGCGAAGAGCCATTGAGGTGTCCGGAGGTGAGAGT
This sequence comes from Pristiophorus japonicus, assembly GCF_044704955.1. NCBI lineage: Eukaryota > Metazoa > Chordata > Chondrichthyes > Pristiophoridae > Pristiophorus > Pristiophorus japonicus. Next base: position 250,266,646 of record NC_091978.1, on the reverse strand, counting down.
ACTGAGTCACTACCCTCCTCTTTTAGTCACATTGTTGATATGACTGGTCCAGCCCCATTCCTGACCTTATAAACAAGGGAAGATTATTGATGAAATATCTTAAGATATCTAGGCTAAGCTTGCTGTTTTGAGGAACTGCAATCATTGACCTCCAACAATCACAACCATCTTACTTTATATCAGATGTGACTCCAGCCACTCCTGGATTTTCCCTTTGACGCCTACTGATCTCAGTTTTATAAGGTCATCTTTGTACCATTCTCAATTGAATGCTGCATTGATGTTGAGGGCAGCTAATCTGACCTCTCCTCTGGAATTCAGCTATTGTGTCCACACCTGGATCAAGGCTGTGATGAAGCCTGGATCCAAGTGGATATGGCAAAACATGACTTGACTGATAATGAAGACATTAATTGTATCTCATTTGGTAGCACTCTCGCCTCTGAGTCAAAAGGCTATGGGTTCAAGCCCCACTCCAGAGACTTGAGTCCATAATCTAAGATGACACTCCAGTGCAGTACTGAGAGAGTGCTGCACCATCAGAGGTGCTGTCTTTTGGATGAAACATTAAACTGAGGCCCCATCTGCCCTCCTGGGAGGAGCTAAAAGATCCTATTTGAAGAGCAGGGGAATTCTACCCGATATCGTGGTCAATACTTATCCCTCACCCAACACCACTAAAGACAGATTATCTGGTCATTTATCACGCTGCTATTTGTGGGAGTTTGCTGAGTGCAGATTGTCTACTTCAAAGGTGCTTCATTGACTGTAAAATATTTTGGGACATTACAAGGTCATTAAAGGCACTCTGTAGATGCCAGTCTTTCATTCTTACTGTCTTTCTTATTGCTGGTTAAAGATCCCTTAATGGCACTATTGCTGATTTTTCCATCGCTTTATGGATGATTGGGAGGAGGTTGATAGGCTGACAATTCGCCAAATGAGATATATCCTGCGTTTTGTGGATAAGTCATATCTTGACAATGTTCCACATTGTTGGTAAATGCCTGAGTTATAGTAGCACTTTTCAAGGAGGCAAAGACATGGCAGTGACAGCAACTGAGGGGCAGAAGTTTGGAGGGGGGGGGCGGTTGGGGAGTCACTGCCGCGATGACATCATCATGGCATCGCATCACCATGGCTCTCCCCTTCACTTAAAGGGGAGAGCCTTCGCGATTTTTAAACTTTGGTCCACTGGGCCACCAGGGAGGGTTTCAGCCGGGCCAGCGGCCTGGCACCGGGTGCCAGGCTGTCTGTTGGCATAATTGTTGGGTCGACATGGCAGTCAGCCGACTAAAAAAAACATGGCGGCAGTGGCAGTGATCCCTCCCTTTAAGGGAAGCCGCACTACCGCTGCAGAAGGGCACAGCGTCACTGGACCACCGGGGAAAAGGCTGTTTTGGCAACGCCGGGTGGGCTGAAGATTTTCTGAAGGGAATGTCGCCGTCAGGACTTAGATCGGTGGTGCGCACGGCGATGATGTGCTTAACACCTATCGGCAGCAGCAGAGCAGGTAAGGAGGGGATCTGGGCACCGGCGGGAAAACTTGGGAGGGCTACTGGGTTAGCAGCAGCCCATTCCACCAAAAATCGGCAGCCACTCCACTCCGCAGCGTGGCCGCCAATTTGCGGTGGTAACAAGCCTTCGGGAAAGGGGCAATTTTAGCCCTCTACTGTTTTGGTACCCTGCTGAGATGTCATGGCATTCTGGCAACCATTATCTGTTGTTTTCAAGTTAAGACTTCAACTTTGTTTATGTATCTTTAAGACAATGGAGCCAAAATTGCTCACTGCTGGAAACGGGACGCACGTGCCCTGTTTCTAGTGTTTTCACCAGCGCAGTAGATGCGGTGGCCTCTTGAGCGAAATTCTGCTCTGTTTTTTTTTCGGCGGGTCGGAAGTCAGTCATAATGGGGGCGGATATGCGGTGGTGAGCACTCTAGAGGGTTGAAGTTGGGGGGGGTGGGGATGGGGGTAGAGTGTCTTAAAGGGGAGAGCCTGCGTGATTTTAAAAGTTCAGTCCACTGGGCTGCCAGGGAAGGTTTTGACTGGGTCAGCAGCCTGGCACCCAAGGGGGGTGTCAAGCTGCCTGTTGGCATAATTGTTGGGCTGACATGGCAGTCGGCTGACAAAAAAAAACATGGTGGCAGCAGCAGTAAGCCCTCCCCTTTAAGGGAAGCCGCACTGCCATTGCAGAAGGCCACAGCCTCACTGGACCACTGGGGAAAAGGTTGTTTTGGCACTGCTGGATAGGCCAAAGATTTTCGGAGAGGAATGTCGCCGTCGGGGGATTAGATAAGTGGTGCACATGGTGATGACGTGCTTAACACTGATTGACAGCAGCGGAGCCGTAAGGGGGAGATCGGGGCACCACCGGAAAGACACGGGAGGGCAATTGGGCTAGCAGCGGCCATTCCACTAAAAGTCAGTGGCCACTCCACTCCGCAGCGTGGCATCTGATTTCCGGTGGTAACAGGCCTTAAGGAGAGGGGCAATTTCGGCCACAATGTTTGAACCATTTGCTACATCCATAAAAGGCCTTGCCACATGTTGTGTATGTAAATAAACAGACTAACTGCAACAGGTGTAATGTAACGAACTCTGCCCTTTATAACAACTCCCAAAATGGTATCCCAAAACCAGCATGAACCGACATGTTTACAGCAACTGTGAATAGCTCCCGCAGGATAACAATGCCTGTTTAGTGCCCTGTAACAAACAAATAATGTATGAACACAACATATTTCCCCCCTTTTGAAAACACAGTCTATGAATAGATAAAGTCCTTGAGATAGCCAGGCCGTTTTCTGATACGCTGAGACGAGCGTGGAGCTTGCGGTGTTTGATCGAGGTTTTCGATTGAGAAACAGAATGGTGCCTCTGTTCCATCCTGCTGGTCTGTTGGCCTGTGAATTGGGATCAGTCTACGAGCGTTCCATCGAGTTCCATCATTGAGCTCGCAGGGCTGAACTTTCATCCGATCTGTTTCGGAAGCAAAAATGAAAAAGGGAGCTTATGATTATGGTTTGGGCGCTTAACTCTGACTCAATCTCCGTTTTTCAGTTGGGGCTTTTTAATGCATCGTTTTGTGTCAGTGTATGACTTCGCTTTTCGTTGGCGTTCCAAAATCTGGGATGCAAGCGTGGTTATCTTCGCGTAGGTTTGGCTGGGGGTTTGAGAATGTCCAGTAACCAGCAAAGATTCCGCTCAATCATGAGCTCAGCGGGTGTCTTCCACATTAGCGAGTGCTTTGTCGAATGGTATGTGCGGAGAATGGTTTGAACTGCTTTGTTGTATGTTTGGCCTGTTGCGAGGTTGGCTTTCAAACCCTCTTTGATGACACAGTTAAATCGCTCAACACCTCCGTTGCTTTGAGGATTGTAGCAAGCAGTAAGGTGATGCTCGATTGCATGGCAAGTGAGGAAATCCGCAAACTGGTCAGACACAAACTGTGATGTTTGTAACCGTCACATAACTGTAACCTTTATGTAATAACACTGTACACTGCATATACCTGAGAAATGCACACATTGACCACAGGGGGTGAACTTGTGGGAGACACTCCTCACCTGGTCATCCAGGTAGATAAAGGGAGGTTCCACGCAGGGTCATCACTACTTGGTCCTGTGAATAAAGGTGCAGGTCACAGAGTGACCTTGTCTCCATTATGTGCCGCGTGTTGATTTGCTGTAGTGTGTAAGGACACAACACAAACTGTGGTCCATTGTCAGTGATTATGATCTCTGGGAGGCCCCACTTCATGAACATACTTCTGCAGATTAGTGACGATCATTGATGAGGTCACTGAACATGTTGTAGCGATTTATGGCCATTGTCATGTACTACAACAAGGAACCGCTGGTTCTGTGGAGCTGCTTCAACTGGACCGAAGATATCCAACTGATGTTGTTGCCATGATCTTTGTGGCCATGGAATGGGCTTCATTGGCACTGGTCGGATGTTTGTGGCCTTTTCACTCAGACTGCATGCTTCGCATTGTGAGACAAACTCCTCAATGCGAGTGTCAATCCCAGGCCACCATATTGAATCGCGACATCTCTGCTTCATGTGGATAATGCCAGGGTGTCCATCGTGTGCCAATGAGAGAACACAGTGTTGAAGCAACTTGGGAATTACTGCTCTATCACCATGAGCTAGGCAGCCATCGTTCCAAATGGTAAATTCATCGCAAAGTCTGTGGAAGATTTGCAGCTCTTCCGGAATTTGCTTACGCCACTCTGTCTGGAGGAAGTAGCACATGTGCTGGAGCGTAGCATCACTCTGTGATTCGGTTTTGAGTTTGTTGCAGGAGACAACGTTTCTGATGGAATGAGTGATGATCGATGTAACATATGTGTCGTCATCTGTGAACAAGTCAGAACCAGAATCCGAAGCAGGTGTCGAGCGGTTGAGTATGTCAGTTACGTGGTTCGACTGCCAGCGATGTACTGTACATCAAAGTTATACTGATGAAGGCGATCTGACCATCGGCTGATTCATAGTGGCCTCTGCCCAGATCCAGTTGTAGCCAGTAGCGTAGTTAGCGCTTGGTGATCCGTACGGAGAGTAAATTTCCTACCATAGAGGTAGATGTGCCAGCGTTCACATGCATAGATGCAAGCGAGTGCTTCGCGTTTCCCTACAGAGTATTTACGTTCTGTAGATGAGCGTGTGCGAGAGGCGAAGGCTACTGGGCGTTCCAGGCTGTCAATCCATTGCGAGAGCACAGCACCCATGGCGGTGCCTGATGCATCTGTGGTGACGTACGTCGTGGCATTCAGATCAAAGTGCATGAGGATAGGAGGGGATGTGATTTTCTCCTTAAGCGTGATGAATGCCTGAGCCTGGGAATCTGTCCATTCCCAAGGGATGGCCTTGCACTTCAACTTGTGATGTGGTTCGGCAATGTGCGTGTAGAGCGGGACGAACTTCAGATAGAAGTTACAAGAGCCGAGGAATGCTGAAAGTTCGTTGACATTGATAGCCTCCTGCATTTGCTGGATCACGTCAATGTTGTCAAGCGTCGGCTTGACACCTTGTGATCTGACTCTGTAGACCAGAAAGTTTATTTCTCCGCAGCGAATGTACACTTATCGGCATTAAGTGTAATGTTATGTGTAGCAAGTCTAACCATAACTGCGTGAAGTCCCTGGTCATGTTCTTCCATTGTCCATCCATGGACGACGATATCATCAAGCAGATTGAGGGCTCCCTCTATGCCTGCTAGCATAGTAGTGACAATCTTCTGACATGCACTTGGTGCAGAAGATAGTTCGTAGGGCATGCGTTGATACTGATACAGACCATCATGTGTCGTGAATGTCGTGAGTGGTTCGTTGTCCTCTGCTAAGGGTATTTGCAGGTAACTGCGGCGCATGTCGAGTTTTATAAAAATTATTGAGCCGTGGAATTCTGAAGACAATTCATCGATGGTAGGAAGAGGTTACTTGTTGGGGATGATGGCCTTGTTGACCTCTTTCAGGTCGATACATAGGTGGATCTCCCCATTTTTACACCACGCAATCACCAAGTTCGAGATCCAGAGTGAGGAGTTGATGCTCTCAATGATTCCCTGAGATTCGAGTTGTGTTAATTCTGCGGATACATGGTTGCAAACCGCAAATAGGAGACTGTGAAGTCGCTGCGTAACCGGTTTGATGGAAAGGGTCAATCCAGGATGATGGCAGAATTTTGTTGTCACTCCAAATCCTGTGAAGATTGAGGGATACTGCTTGTCCACATCCACTGTGTACACAGATGTGCCAATTGGGTCATAAACTTTGAACCCAAGCTTATCAAAAAGGTCAACACCCATGAGGCTTCGTCCCTTTGCGACATGAGAGGAAAAGTTCTCCAATGTGATGTCCTTGTAGTATATCGGAACAGATATGACCTCAAGTACTTCAATTTTGGAGTCGGAGTACACATGTAGAGTTGAAGTTGCGGGCTGCAGTTGACAGTGCATGAAGTGGGTTTTGTACACAGCCTCGCTCAATATGGAGACTTTGGCTCCAACATCAATAGGGAGGCAGATGGGCGTGCCGTCAATGTTTACATCACAGACTTTGAATTTGCCTGAACTGATGTGCAAAATGTCACTAACGGTGTAAACCATACTGGGGGCATCACTATCGGGGTTGTCCACATGTTGAATATACTGCAATGAGTGACAGGCACTAGCAAAATGGTTCATTTTACCACATGCAGTGCATTTCTTCCCATTTGCAGGGCAGTTAGGATTCTTTGCTGAGTGCGATTTGTCCCCACAGTTAAAGCAGTGGAAGTTATGTCCACGATCCATAGTGGATGGCTTATTATTAGTCCTGGGTCTCTGCAGTGATTTCTGCTTTGGACGAACGCCTTGTACATGGGCTGTAGATGAAGTCTGCTGCACGGGGACAGCAGGGGATCTGATCACTTTTGAATCGGAAAGCACTGATTCAATTCGGTTGGCCAAATTAGTTGCTTTGTCCAATGTCAATTTGTCAACCTCCATTAGCAAGCGTTCCCAAATGCGGGGGATCGTTGTTTTCTCAATAATTTGATCCCTGATCATTTCCTCTGTGAGTACTCCAAAGTTGCACATAGCGGCCAGTTCAGTTGATGAAATGATATACTGTTTGATTTGTTCACCATTCCCTTGTCCTCTTGAAGAAATTTGTATCTCTCCATCATGATACTTTTTTTTCCCCAAAATATTTCGTTAGGGCGCTTACTGCTTTGTCGTAGGACTCCGTGTCTTCGATTTAGCCAAAAATCGGTGCTGAGGCAGTGGATAAGTATTGCACGGCAGCGAGCTGGTGTTACGTTGTCGCCGTCTAACCCACTCACCATAATGTACGTCGAAAAACTTTTTATCTATTTCAGCCACAGATTTGGAGAGTCCCTGGGTGTGGAGAGGAAAGGCGGGGGGGCGGGTGAGGAGTAGAGGTAGGGAGATTAATTTGATTCATCGTTGTCGCCAAATTATGTTGTGTACGTAAATAAACAGACTAACTGAAACATGCGTAATGTAACTAGAGCAACTCCCAAAATGGTGTCCCAAAATCAGCATGTTTGCAGCAACTGTGAATAGCTCCTCCAGGGTCCTAATGCCTGACTCGTGTCCTGTAACAAACAAATAGAGTATGAACACAACACCACAACTCTTAAGAACAAGTTACTTGTAACGTCCTTAACCAAAAGACTGAAGGCGTGCCTGAAACCTTGCACCTTATATTTTTAATGGTTTTTTATTTGCTCTGGACCTGTGACCACTGGAAAATCAGGAAATTGGGTCACAGGCAACAGTGACTGTGATTGTTCCAGGAGCAGGCAAAGTGGAAGGTGGCAAGATTACCAATTGTGGGGTCAGAGGCGGGGGCGGGGGTGGAGGCAGGGTGTTCCATTCAAGCATTCCAAGACTGCAGGCATACTTCTTGAAATTTGTTCTGCTAAAATCGCTGCACTTCCAGTATGAAACCCAGCAAGATGCCCTTATAATGAAGTGTTTTGCTAAATTTGGCACCGATGTTAGTACATTCAATTATGTTTTTATCCCAAACATGAATTTTTTTTGATGGCTGAACCTGAATTTTAACATTTCATCTGTAGGAGCAAATTCTAACATTTCCTCTGGATATGAGCATTAGGTATTAGCTTTTTTGAATGTCAGTGAAAATCTATTTGAATTCTCATTCAACGGGTGAAGACAAAACCTTGTTTGCAGCCAAAAATGATAAACTGGTTGAGCGCCAGTGCTGCATTTGCAGCAGTCTCGAATCTTTCCACTTCAGCTTCAACAGCTTTTAAATATACAACACAATCTCTGATCAATAATAAAAAAGAAAAGTAAAGATTTGAAAAACAGATGACCTTATTGCTGACATTTACCTGAAGGAACCTGAAACAATTTCCTATGTTTAAGTATTGACTCTAATGCTGCAGAGCTCTGTGGGTAAATCTGCCAAATCTGAGTCAAGAGCCTATAGTACAAATAAATCCTTATCTAAGATTCACTCTATTAATTCTCTAACATTTCAGTATATTGGGCCCAAGTTTCGGGCCGCGCCGGGACCTGGACGCCCATTTTTCATGCCACAAAGTACGCCTTAAAAAAACCGTATCTGTTTTCCGGCTCCCTGCAGGCCCTCTGGAGCTGGGCGCGGCGCAGCACGAGATGTAGGGGGCGGAGCCAGATCCCTGCGCTGAAAACAGTGCCGGGACCTCTGCACATGCGCGCTACAGTGGGCGTGCATGTGCAGTAGCTCCAGGCGCCCAAAACCATGGGAGGGGCCCGAAGCACGCAGCCCCTAGCCCTGGCCGAATGGCCTCACTGGGGCTGCGTGAATAAGGCTCCTCCCACCTGACCGGAGCCGACTCGACCTCTGCTTCCCCCCGCCCCCGCCCCCCCCCCCCCGGCGACCCGACCTCCGCTCCCCCCCCGACCCGACCTCCACACCCCCACCCCCGCCCCCGCGACTCTCTCTCTCCCCCCCCCCCAACCTCCGGGACTCCCCCCCCACCCCCGGAACTCCGCGACTCTATCCCCGCCCGCACCCCCCCCCCCGGACCTCTGCGACCCCCCCCCCAAGACCCGACGCCACCGACCTGTAAATCCAGCCTGAAGTCTTGGGCCCGGCCATTCAGCATCCTTCTCTCCCTTCTCTCCCTTCCTTCCCTCCCACCCCTCCCTCCCACCCCTCCCTCCATCCTCTCTCCCCTCTTCCCCCTCCCTCCCTCCCTCCATCCTCTCACCCTTCTCCCCCTCACCCCCCTTCTCCTCCTCTCCCCCCTACCCCCCTCTCCCTCCTACCCCCTCCTCCACCTCCCCCCTCCTCTTCCCCCCCACCCCCCCTCATCCTCACCTCCATCCCCTCCTCCTCCTGCTCCTCCCCACCTCCTCCTCCCCACACCCCTCCTCCCCCCCACCTCCCCACCCCTTTCTCCCCCACCCCCTCCCACCTCCCCTCCACCTCCCCCCCTCCCACCTCCACCTCCCCCCTCCACCTCCACTCCCCCACTCCCCTTCCACTGCCCCCCCACTCCCCCTCCACCTCCTCCCTCCTGCCCCCTCCTCTCCTTCCACCCCACCCCTCCCCCCTTCTCCCCCTCCCCATTCTCCCCCTCACACCCACCTTCTCCCCCTCCCCTCGCTGTCAGAAACACAGACACTGACAGAGAGAGAGTGAGAGACACACACACAGACAGACAGAGAGCTTGAGACACTGACAGAGACACACTGGGGGGGGGCGTCCCAGCACGCTGACTGCAGCACCCCCATTCCCTACGCCTAATTTGCAACCTACGCCTGATTTTCTAAAGTGTAGACAAGGTTTTTTCGAACGTACAAAAATCTTCACTTACTCCATTCTAAGTTAGTTTGGAGTAAGTTTTCACTACCTAAGCTTTGCAAACAGGCGTAAGTGGCCGGACACACCCCCTTTTGAAAAGAAAATTCTGTTCCAAAGTGAAACTGTTCCAACTGACTTCAACTGGAGCAAGCTAAATGCCGAGAATTAAAATTTCTAAGATACTCCGTTCTACACCAGTTGCTCCGAAAAATCAGGAGCAACTCAGGCCGAAACTTGGCCCCATTGATTGTATATAATTGATAATTTTAAAATGGGGCTGATTTCATAACCAAACTGGAAGCAATACGGTGGAGGAGGATTTCCTGGAGTGCATAAGGGATGGTTTTCTAGACCAATATGTCGAGGAACCAACTAGGGGGGAGGCCATCTTAGACTGGATGTTGTGTAATGAAGAGAGGATTAATTAACAATCTCATTGTGCGAGACCCCTTGGGGAAGAGTGACCATAATATGGTGGAATTCTGCATTAGGATGGAGAATGAAACAGTAATTTCAGAGACCATGGTCCAGAACTTAAAGAAGGGTAACTTTGAAGGTATGAGGCGTGAATTGGCTAGGATAGATTGGCGAATGATACTTAGGGGGTTGACTGTGGATGGGCAATGGCAGACATTTAGAGACCGCATGGATGAATTACAACAATTGTACATTCCTGTCTGGCGTAAAAATAAAAAAGGGAAGGTGGCTCAACCGTGGCTATCAAGGGAAATCAGGGATAGTATTAAAGCCAAGGAAGTGACATACAAATTGGCCAGAAATAGCAGCGAACCCGGGGACTGGGAGAAATTTAGAGCTCAGCAGAGGAGGACAAAGGGTTTGATTAGGGCAGGGAAAATGGAGTACGAGAAGAAGATTGCAGGGAACATTAAGGCGAATTGCAAAAGTTTCTATAGGTATGTAAAGAGAAAAAGGTTAGTAAAGACAAATGTAGGTCCCCTGCAGTCAGAATCAGGGGAAGTCATAACGGGGAACAAAGAAATGGCAGAACAATTGAACAAGTACTTTGGTTCAGTATTCACAAAGGAGGACACAAACAACCTTCCAGATATAAAAGGGGTCAGAGGGTCTAGTAAGGAGGAGGAACTGAGGGAAATCTTTATTAGTCGGGAAATTGTGTTGGGGAAATTGATGGGATTGAAGGCCGATAAATCCCCAGGGCCTGATGGACTGCATCCCAGAGTACTTAAGGAGGTGGCCTTGGAAATAGCGGATGCATTGACAGTCATTTTCCAACATTCCATTGACTCTGGATCAGTTCCTATGGAGTGGAGGGTAGCCAATGTAACCCCACTTTTTAAAAAAGGAGGGAGAGAGAAAGCAGGGAATTATAGACCGATCAGCCTGACCTCAGCAGTGGGTAAAATGATGGAATCAATTATTAAGGATGTCATAGCAGCGCATTTGGAAAATGGTGACATGATAGGTCCAATTCAGCATGGATTTGTGAAAGGGAGATCATGCTTGACAAATCTTCTGGAATTTTTTGAGGATGTTTCCAGTAAAGTGGACAAAGGAGAACCAGTTGATGTGGTATATTTGGACTTTCAGAAGGCTTTCGACAAGGTCCCACACAGGAGATTAATGTGCAAAGTTAAAGCACATGGGATTGGGGGTAGTGTGCTGACGTGGATTGAGAACTGGTTGTCAGACAGGAAACAAAGAGTATGAGTATATGGGTACTTTTCAGAATGGCAGGTAGTGACTAGTGGGGTACCGCAAGGTTCTGTGCTGGGGCCCCAGCTGTTTACATTGTACATTAATGATTTAGACGAGGGGATTAAATGTAGTATCTCCAAATTTGCGGATGACACTAAGTTGGGTGGCATTGTGAGCTGCGAGGAGGATGCTATGAGGCTGCAGAGTGACTTGGATAGGTTAGGTGAGTGGGCAAATGCGTGGCAGATGAAGTATAATGTGGATAAATGTGAGGTTATCCACTTTGGTGGTAAAAACAGAGAGACAGACTATTATCTGAATGGTGACAGATTAGGAAAAGGGAAGGTGCAACGAGACCTGGGTGTCATGGTACATCAGTCATTGAAGGTTGGCATGCAGGTACAGCAGGCGGTTAAGAAAGCAAATGGCATGTTGGCCTTCATAGCGAGGGGATTTGAGTACAGGGGCAGGGAGGTGTTGCTACAGTTGTACAGGGCCTTGGTGAGGCCACACCTGGAGTATTGTGTACAGTTTTGGTCTCCTAACTTGAGGAAGGACATTCTTGCTATTGAGGGAGTGCAGCGAAGATTCACCAGACTGATTCCCGGGATGGTGGGACTGACCTATCAAGAAAGACTGGATTAACAGGGCTTGTATTCACTGGAGTTCAGAAGAGTGAGAGGGGACCGCATAGAAACGTTTAAAATTCTGACGGGTTTGGACAGGTTGGATGCAGGAAGAATGTTCCCAATGTTGGGGAAGTCCAGAACCAGGGGTCACTGTCTAAGGATAAGGGGTAAGCCATTTAGGACCGAGATGAGGAGAAACTTCTTCACCCAGAGAGTGGTGAACCTGTGGAATTCTCTACCACAGAAAGTAGTTGAGGCCAATTCACTAAATATATTCAAAAGGGAGTTAGATGAAGTCCTTACTACTCGGGGGATCATGGCGTGAAAGCAGGAAGGGGGTACTGAAGTTTCATGTTCAGCCATGAACTCATTGAATGGCGGTGCAGGCTAGAAGGGCTGAATGGCCTGCTCCTGCACCTATTTTCTATGTTTCTATGTTTCTATGTTAAACATTTTTATTCTTCAATTCAACACATATGGCCTCGTTTGATGACCCCTCAAACATGTCAGCCCTTCTCACAGCTGTAATTGCTTATTTAATTAATACTGCGACCACCCCCACCCCCCACCCCCTCCTTTTTACCCCCTCTCTGTCCTGTCTGGAACCCCTGTTGCCAGGAATGTTGGGCTGCCATGCCTGTCCTCCTTTCAGCCATGTCTCAGTGGTGGCTATGGTGTCATGCTCCCAGATGCCCGTCTGTGCTCTCAGCTCATCTGCCTTGTTCCCTGTACTCCTTGTATTGAAGTATATACCATTTAATGTTGTCTATTTTCCAGCCCTTGCTTCCTCTGTCTTCCAAATTCACTTTCTACTTTTCTGCAGCCCAATTCCAGCTTTGCATCTCTCCCCACTGAATCTACTCAACGGTTCACACTCCCCGGGGGACAAGCTAGTTTACATTCTCCCCAACAGCACTAGCAAACGCTCCCGCGAGGGTACTGGTCCTGGCCTTGTTGAAGTGCAACCCGTCCACCTTGTACAGGTCCTACCTCCCCCAGAAATGGTCCCAATACCTCAGTAATCTAAAGCCCTCCCGCCTGCACCATCTCTTCAGCCACCCATTCATCTTCTCTCTCCTCCTATTTCTATACTCACTAGCACTTGGCACTGGCAGTAACCCGGAGATTACTACCTTTGAGTGGTGTACAGCACGAGTCGGTTGGAGAGGGCGACGGCTGTGAAGTGGGTGACTGGATTGGACGTCACCATAATGCAAGTCACTGATTTGAGCGTGGGCAGGTACAACAGGAGCGGTGAGATCGGAGCGAAGGAGCAGCGAGAGATTGCAGAGCGACATGGTTGGGGCCCAGGAGAGGCATGTGTTCGGGGCCCAGAAGAGGCGAGGGCCCAAGGGCAGCATGGGTCAGCCCACACTATGATATGTGTGTGCATTAGGTCCATGCAGCAGAGCTGGTCTTCAGTCGTCTGGGTTAATCCTTGCCAATGGACCAAGACCTAGCTCCGTCAAGCACGTGTGGTGGCTGGGATGCAAAGGCCACCGCACATTAAAAAAATCCACGCATAGGCACCTTTCACCCTTCAATATGTAGATCAGGACCTGAAATATCAGGTCCTTCATTGAAACACCTGTGGACTCATCCCTTTTTGGTGGAAGCAAGTTATCCTCGATACGAGGAACCGCCTAAGAAGAAGAAACAACTATAGAAAAGATGCTGTGTCCACTTTCCAGTTGAATTTGTCACTGTCAATGTTAAGTACCACAACATACTGAGAAGTAGTACCACATAAATGGATGTATAAAATGAGTTTGAATTTGAATTTCATGGAGATAAGTCAATCTTTAATAGACTTTGCGATGGATAACATAATTTCCACACTTGTAGAAGAAAAAAGTAGCATTATTTGGGAAATAATGCAAGAGTAATGATAATTTATAAATAAAAAATAAATCCTGTACATAAAAAAATCCAAAATTGTGCACTCAATTGTATTATAAAGGAAAAACAAACAGTAAATTTCATCATGAAAGAAAGACTATGTGCTGGAAATTTGCTGCGATACTGCCCCTCGCGGTAAAGGGTTTGTAGCCGGGAGCACTGGCATTCACGCCGCTCGGCAATTTAAGTGTGCCGGTACCGGTGGCGTAGAGGAGCACCGTCCAGGAGCGTCACGCTGTTGTACAACGCTCCCGGTCTTGACCCGCTTTAAACATTTGTTTTGCGCTGAACACATCGTGCTCCGTAGTGACCCCGCCAGAGAAAGCTGGCGTGCAGAGCTGTCCCAGTGGCAGTGAGGAAAGAAATGATGGCATGAAGTAAGTGTGATTGTTTTTTTTACCTTTTTGCAATTTACTTTTATTTGGGTTGAGTGATATATAGGGAATGGTTTTTGTGTTTTTAGCTCCGATTTTGTTTTGTTGTAGGCCTTTCTTGGGGCACTATGAAGCCGACTCTTTAGCAATGGATATTCAGTTGCTCAGCCGGCCTAGCTCCCTGACCTGACAGAGATCTTCAGGATTATGAAAGGATTTAATAGGGTAAATGGAGAGAAGATGTTTCTATTTGCAGGTGAGACCAGAATAAGGGGCCATAAATATAAGATAGCCACAAATCAATGCAATAGGGAATTCAGGAGAAATTTCTTAACATAGAAACATAGAAAATAGGTGCAGGAGTAGGCCATTCGGCCCTTCAAGCCTGTAACGCCATTCAATAAGATCATGGCTGATCATAACCCAGGTGGTGGTCAGAATGTGGAACTCGCTATGAGAAGGATTAGTTGAGGTGAATAGCATAGTTGCACTTAAGGGGAAGTTAGGTTAACACAGGAGGGAGAAAGGAATGGAAGATATGTTGATGGGGTTAGATGAAGATGGGTGGGAGGAGGCTCGAGTAGAGCATAAATATTGACATGGACCTGTTGGGCCAAACGGCCTATTTCTATGCTGTAAATACTATGTAATGTAATGTAATTGCTTCATTTTCAAATATTAAATTCTTAATGATTTATATTCCCTCGCTTATCCAGGTGAGGAATGTTAAGGTTGTGGAATAGAACACTATCCTACCATTAGTGCCACAGTTTCCTATTTAATGCTCAATCTATTGCAACAGTGTGAATTTTTCTGTTATAAACACAAATGGGAGAGAAATTTAACTTATTGTCACTAGTCATGTGCCAGTAAAATGGGCGTTAGTTCTCCAAATTTCACGTTAAGATCTATTGCACCCAATCTGAACCAGAAGTGTACCGAATGCCATATTGACTCATGCAATTTTTAGTTGTTCAGGGTGCCTGTTTGAAAAATAAGAATATGAAAGACTTGCATTTATATAGCACCTTTCATGACCACCGGACGTCCCAAAGTGCTTTACAACCAATTAAATACTTTTGAAGTGTAGTCACTGTTGTAATGTAGGAAACAAGCATTAGGCGCCGTAAACATGCAAATCTGGGTCCTACACCAGTTGTAGAAACCCAAATTTGAAATTCAGGTACAAATTGGCGAAGCTTGCTTCCCACACTCTCCTAGTTGCATCAGGCAGGAGTGCTGCTCCTGGGCCCACAAAAGAACTCAAGCCCACTGCCAGTGCATTCGATCCCCCCGCCCCTGCCCCGCAATTGTCATCCCCTCATCGAACCGGCCTGTTGGTCTACTGCACATTTAGAGTCAGCCAATTTCACACCTTCCCGACCAAACTGCAGCAGGACACCCATTTAACACCTGCAGCCCACCGGTGGCATTTAAATGAGGCCCAAAGCTAAATTTAACATGGGCCTCAGACCGCACGGACTAGTGTGAAAACGAGTTACTCCGCCAACAGTGTGCTCAGTCATTCTTGTGCCCTGCCTGAGTAAGGAGTCTGATTTAAATGGTATTCTTCACAAATGTATTTTTTTTGTGTTGTGTTCGCAAGACTTCTGGCTTCTGATTCTCAAAACTCATTTCAAACTCTTCTACCTGGCAGAGGGAGCCTACGTCCATCCTGTCATGTGAGCTAGATTTTAACTCTGGTCCAAGAATGCAAGGACAAGTCTGCTAATCCACTGTGCTTCCAAGATAACATGTTTATAAAGATGACTATGCGCGATCTTTGATTTTTTTTTTCAAGGTCCATGTCTGTTGGAAACTGGTTTGAAACTGCCAAGAATGATTTAATTTCTTCTGTTATATAAGACAACCTTTAAGAGCAGTCATAGGGAAGAGTGTTTTACCTCATCTGTATAGACTGGTTCAAACCCAAGTCCAAGCAGTGAAAAACAGTTCATTGTCATTGGGCCCGAAATTCGTGAAAGCTAAGTTCCGCCCAAGTACTATCCAAAGGACCACTGAGATCCTGATGGTACTTTGGGTGGAAGTTTCATGGAAAAATCTGGGAAAGACCGCCAACGGCAAAAATGGGACTTACGTGCCAATTCTGGGCAGCAGTGGGTGGTAGCTCCCATTGTCGGCCGCAAATGCAATCCTCGTCAAAGTACCGCTGAGGATTGATTCGGGCCTAGGGAGGGGGGAACTGATGAAATAAAAAATTTTCAATACATAAAAGAAAAATCCTATAATTCCTTCAGGGAACCCCCTCCACCTGAATCCCTGCAAAAAAAATAAAGAAAAGAAGTGGACTAAACTTTTTTTGCAGGTCTTCTTACTTACCATTGAGGTTAGACCTACCTCTACGCGGTGGTATTTTTCCCTGCTGCAGCAGAGGACCACCCAGACCAAACTGACAGCTCGACGGGTGGGAGGACTCTTCTGCACGTTGCACGCTGGCGCACACCAGTGGACGTCAGCATATGGTACTCAGTAGTTTTCTCTCCGCACTGGCGGGAGGCCTCCACCAAACTTGCTCGGAGGGGAGACCGCCCAGAAACCAGGGAGACCGCCCAGAAAATTCAGCGGCAGCGGACAGTAAGTCCACCAATTTCAGGCCCTTTAAGTCCTCACCAATACCTGTGTTTATTACTGATGCGGGCACTGGCATACAATACTAATAGAATGATATGTGATTATTTTTCTGAAAGCTTTGTCTATTTAGCCAAACTGCCTGGTTATCTGGGTCTACATATTCAGCAAAGAGATAAAATATGTTCCTTGTATAATTATTGATCACGTATTAGCGCATTTTCTGATTTTTGTGGTAGCAACTAATCACAGTAGTGGCTATTACGTTAGAGCAGGATCACCAGCATTGATCCAATTGTAACAAATGCAGTGTTCTGCTGAAACAGAGCTATTTTCTAATTATAATTACTAATTGGATAATATAAAACTAAACATAACAAACATAGATTCTGAATCACTTTAAAACAAGCATTTATGCACGACTTTAAAAAAATAATTTTCGACAAATAACAGGGAATATTTTAAAGCCATAGCTTCACAAGAGGAGCATAAACATTGTATTTGAGGCCCTAAAGTACATTTGATTTCCAAATCAGTTATCATTGATTTTCATAGATGTGATTATACCTGAATCAATATTTGCAGTATGTGATTATGCCGCTATCAATATTTGTTTCACGGGTGGAAGGTGATTCTAATCTGAATTGACCTGAAACTGATTGAAAAACACCTGTCATTTTTCTCTGCACCCTGGCACACAGTAATCAATTCTAGTTAGCGCCTCTTTTTTCTCCTGATCTTTGACCACAGCTTTTCAATTACTGTTATGAAATAATATGATGATGCATTATTTCATTCATTGAACCACCAAAGATGGAAAATTATCAAAAAAATGAAGATGCTCATTTTCAATTCTATAGAAAACATGAATGTGGTTGGGTTCTGGAATTGCACACAAGATTACATTTTTATATAAAATATATTGTAAGAATGAATACATGGATAACTGCTGTAAGAATCATAAAAATACATCTGTTCACCAAATCAGTTTCAATTGATTTCTGTAGATGAGATTATGTCTGAATCAATATTTTATGTGATTAAGCGAACCATCAATATTTGTTTCACAGTTGAAGTTAAGACTAATCTCAAAAGTTTGATGCAACTTGAATATCTGACGAAGTTATAATAGGATAATTTGTAAAAGTGTGTTGTAAAGGGATGGAATTTTTTGCAGTTGACTTTCCTTACAAAGCAATGTTTGTTATAATACAGATGACCTTATGAAATAAAACGCTCCTGTTCACCGTGTAAGTAGACTTCTTCATAAGAGACAGTGGGG
Organism: Pristiophorus japonicus; assembly: GCF_044704955.1. Lineage (NCBI taxonomy): Eukaryota > Metazoa > Chordata > Chondrichthyes > Pristiophoridae > Pristiophorus > Pristiophorus japonicus. Next base: position 250,248,865 of record NC_091978.1, on the reverse strand, counting down.
GTGAAATTGGATTAGGCCCGAAATGGGCACGGGACTAGCGATGCGAACTGCCTACGCCCATTGAAAGTGGTGCAGGCAGCACGCAAAATCATATTATTTCATATCAGATGCAGTCTGCTGTACAATAAAATTTTGCCTCAGGGAAGGAACTTTATTGCAGAAGCACCTCATTGTCATGGTAGCTGCAGCTATGTCACAACAGGGAAGAGAAAGGGTACCTCACTTTTCAGATGCAGCTCAGGTGCCAGCTCCTCGGAGGATGAGTTTGCACACGTGTTCTGCAGCACAGGACTGAGACGAGGATTTTGATAGGGTGACATTCAGAAAAATGGTGATGGGCATGCACACAGAAATGCTTGGTGCAATGGCAGGCCTGCCAGAGAGTCTCTTGTCACTGTCAAGGAGCATGGAGGAGTTCGGCTCCAATATTGCACGGGGCTTTGTACGGAGCTTGAAGCCAATGTTTTCCAGGATGGAAGTGATGGGCAACTCCATTAGAGCACTTGTGGATCCAACCATGATGCTGGGTGTGAGGGACGATGTTGCAGCTTCCATTGCAGCACAAGCGGAAGCGACCCAACATCTGAGTGCTGCAGTGAAAGCTCAGACTGCTCTCATGTAGGCTCAGTTTGCTGCCATGCAAGCTCAGATTACTCTCATGCAATTGAAAATAACAATTAAATATCTAGTGGATGGTCTTTGTTGCTGGCTTATTCTCGGCTTGTTGAGGCAATATAAAATAAGACATGTTGCATGCAGCTTTATATCTATTTCCGCTAAGTGTGGTAAAATGGGTTGTTACGAATGAATTGCTTTTATTGTGCTAAAAGTATACCAAGACCTACAGACACTTGCACTTGCTTCTGACAGGGTCAGACCACCAGCAGATTTTCAACCACTCTCACACCCACACTAAGTTAGGAGGCACAGTAAGTTGTGTGGATGGGAGCAGGGACAAAGACAGACTCAGCAGCCACAATCTTCCCAGCCCTGCGACTGTGGGTATGGAGGCAGGCCCATTGGCAAAATGGCCCTGGTTGCCAGCAGGTCGGGATCCCGTTCTGAACCTGCCTCTGTGTGAGTTTCTGATTCGGTAGATCTACGTTCGGATCGCAGACCTGACAGCAAGTGATGAGACAGGTAATGAACATCAGTAAAAGGTTCATAAATGCTAGTTAAGAGGCTTAAAAGCAGGCAGTTACAATTTTACCAAACTTTTGACAGGTTTTCCATGCCTCGGAGAACACACCAGGTAAGTGGAGTCGGGTTCTCAGTGACTCTCCATTGCTTTGGCTAGTTGGCAGCTGCAGAAATGGTATAAAAGCTACCATTTCACAGCTGTTCAGTTTCCAATCTCAGAAGCTGAAGCCTTCAGCATTTGGAAGAGACTTTTGAGCTGTATGTACATTGGAAGTGTTTGCAGTGAACTCTCTATTCACTGTCACCTCCTTGGAGCAACCTCTCTCACCATTGCCAGATCGCTTCTGTCATCTCAACCTCACCTATTCCAGCAGCATAGGTGCGCTTGAAAACATATCACCTTGGTCCTCAGAATCCCACCATGATCAGCCCCAACACCAATATCACTAAACACACCAGCATCACCATGAATAACACCAACCTTCTCCACAATCACCTGATGCTGCACAGTACACAGGACATCAGCACCCGATCACATTGCTGCCCGGGAGCCCAGTGATGGCCTCACCATGGCCACATTTACTTCACTTCATGCTATACACTCTGACTTCTACATGATGCACCAAGTTGCACCACCCCACCAACACTATAAAGCATCCCTGCAATGTCCAACCCATTCCTTTAACACTTTTCAACATTGTGGAGGGACCCTTATATCTCACCATTCACTACAACTCACTAAGCCACTTCCAAAGGTGCCAAACAAATCTGTCCAAGAATGCAAAGTGCTGAAAATAAAGATTTCAATGTTTGGCAACATATCGACATTAACTACACATGAACATTGGCTAAAGGGCCCAAGTCCCTACCTTTGTGTGTTGGTGGTCACAGGAGGAGAGAGGGTGTCCACCACCATTACACGCACCATGTGTCCACCGCAATTCCTCTAGCTGTCTTCGCCTCTGCAGTCGAGTGGGGCCGGTGGCCGAAGGGAAGTCGAGGTGCCAACGGGATCGGGTCGGGGATTAATCGGTGAGATCCAAACCTGTGAGTTGGTAGGGAGCTCCCGGACACCGACGGTACCTGCGAGGAGTAGTTGGGCTGCCCACAGCCAGTGGGGGAGCGAAATCTTGGCAGTCACTGATGAAGATGAAGAGCAGGCAGGGTTGGAGGATGAGCAGTTGATTCAGATAGCTACGCTTGCAGCATGGGTTTGTGCTTTAGGGGTAAGGAAATGCACCTACTATTAGGGCCAGGGGAAACTTAAGAAGTGGAGGGGGGAGATTGGAGGAGAAAGGATTTAGGATGGCAATGGATGGCCAGGGATATAGTTGTTCAGCAGAGGAGCTCCCTAGGGAGCAGCCTCTCTGGGGGCCATCTTGGAGATCTCGGATCTCCACACCCTCTCGCACCCTCCACACCTCGAATTTACCACCATTTAGGCCCATACAGCAGAGCTTGGTCTCCAGTCATCTTGGACCCCCTTGCCACTGGACCAAGACTTGCTCTGCTAAGCCCGTGTGGTAGCTGGTGCGCAACGGTCACCCCACGTAAAAAAAACTCACGCGCGGGTATCTTTCACCCCTCAAAATGAAGTTCGGGACCTGGAACATCAGGACCCTCATGGACAACCCCAACAGCAACGGACTGCCATTGTTGATCGGGAACTCAAATGCTTCGACATTGATATCGCCGCCCTAAGTGAGACCCGGCGGGCAGGGGAAGACCAGCTCAAAGAACAAGGCTACACCTTCTTCTGGAAAGACAAACCAGAAGAAGAATGCCATCTCCATGGAGTTGGCTTCGCCATCAAGAATAAGCTGGTGGGCCATCTCAGAGAAACCCCCTGCAGGATAAGCGAACACCTCATGACTCTCCGGCTCACCCTAGTCCGGAACCAGTGTGCCACAGTCATCAGCGTGTATGCCTCAACAATCGATGCAACAGATGCGACCAAAGAGGAATTCTACTCCAACCTTGAACAAGTCTGTGGCGAGTCCTGATGGAAGACAAACTGATCCTCCTTGGCGACTTCAACGCCAGAGTCGGTAAGGACACGGACCTCTGGGGATACGTGATTGGCAGAGAGGTGTTTAGGGAAGACCAACTCAAATGGTAACCTGCTCCTGACAAAGTGCCTAGAACATGACCTTGTCATCACCAACGCCTTGTTCCACCAGAGGGACAAGTACAAGGCACCATTGCAACACCTTCGCTCCAAGCACTGGCACCTGCTCGACTACGTCATTGTCCGAGCGAGGGAGCGCAAGGATGTGCGCATCATACATGCCATGACAGGAGCTGACGACTGCTGGACAGACCATCGCCTAATCTGCTCCATTAATATCAACGTAGCCCCAAAACAGCGATGGCAACAGAAACAATGTTGCAGGAAAATCACGCTGGGGGACTCAAAGATCCAGTTAAGAAAGTGCTATAGAGCCAGTGTCTCACTACCAAAATTGCGACCCTCAATGACCCTACAGCGCCTGGTCTGCCCTCAAGGCCTCCATGATCAACGCCTGTGAAGAGATACTCGGTCACTCAACCAGGAAACACCAAGATTGGTTTGATGAGAAAGGCCAGGAGATCCAGGAGCTAATAAGCTGCAAGCGCAAGGCATTTCTGAACTTAAAGCAGCAACCCAATTCGGGAGCAGCAAAGCAGCTCTACAGCTCCAACAAAAAACCCACGACCTAAAGAATAGATGGTGGGTGGAGAAAGCACAGGAGATCCAGCAACTAGTCGACAACCATGACGTGTGAGAATTCTTCAACGCAGTCAAGACCACCTACGGCCCAAGCACCCAAGGCCCCACCCACTGCTGAGCAAGAACAGAGAGGCACTCATTATGGTCACTGAGGCAGTCAGTGTCCGCTGGAAGGAACACTTCGAAGATCTCCTTAACCGAGACTCTGTCGTCGATGCGAGTGCCCTCAACTCCATCCCGCAGCATGCTACCCGCCACCATCTCAGCAAAACCCCAGCCCTGCACGAGGTAGGAAAGGCCATCCGTCAGCTCAAGAATAACAAGGCATCCGGAGCAGATGGAATCTCCGCCGAGGGTCTAAAGTATGGCAGTGAAGCATAATTGGCATGAATGCATGACCTCATCTGTCTTATCTGGAAGCAGGAGAGCATGCCGGGAGATCTGAGAGATGCCGTAATCATGACCATCTTCAAAAAATGGGACAAGTTCGACTGAGGTAACTACAGAGGAATCTCCCTGCTGTCAGCAACTGAGAAAGTAATCTCAAGAATTCTTCTCAAACGTCTTCTCCCTGTGGGTGAAAAGCTCCTCCCAGTGTCGCAATGCGGATTCCGTCCACTCAGGGGTACAACGGACATGATCTTCAACTACAAGAGTAATGCAGGGAATAGCATTAACCCTTGTACATGGCCTTCTTTGACGTCACAAAGGCATTTGACAATGTCAACCATGGGGGACTATGGAGAGTCCTCCTCCATTTTGGTTGTCCCCCAAAAGTTTGTCACCATCCGCTGCCTGCTCCACGATTACATGCAAGCCATGATCCTGACCAATGGATCCACCACAGACCCAATCCACGTTCAGACAGTGGTCAATCAGTGTTGCACCATCGCACCAATGCTCTTCTCGATCTTCCTTGCTGCAATACTCCATCTCACTCTCAACAATATCCCCGCTGGAGTGGAACTAAACTATAGAACCAATGGGAATCTGTTCAACCTTCGCCGCCTCCAGGCTAGATCCAAGGTCATCCCATACTCTAACATCGAACTACAGTATGCGGATGATGACGCTTGCATCCGCGCACACTCAGAGACTGAATCCCAAGCCATCATCAACACCTTCACCGAGACATATGAAAGCATGGGCTTTACACTAAACATCCATAAGACAAAGGTCCTCCACCAACCTGACCCCGCCACACAGCACTGGCTCCCCAGTCATCAAAATACATAGCGCGGCCTTGGACAACGTGGACCATTTTCCATATCTCGGGAGCCTACTATCAGCAAGGGAAGGCATCGATGTGCCAGCGCAGCCTTTGGTCGCCTGAGGAAGAGAGTGTTTGAAGACCGCGACCTCAAATCTGGCACCAAGCTTATGGTCTACAGGGCAGTGGTGATACCTACTCTCCTATATGGCTCAGAGACGTGGACTTTATACAGCTGACATCTCAAAGTGCTGCAGAAGTACCACCAGACTCCACCAGATCCTGCAAATCCACTGGGAGGATAGAAGCACCAACATCTGTGTTCTCACTCAGGCCAACATCCCCAGCATCGAAGCACTGACCACAGTCAATCAGCTCTGTTGGGCAGGCCACATCGTCTGCATGCCCGACACAAGACTCCCTAAGCAAGCGCTCTACTCAAAGCTCTGACACAGCAAGTGAGCCCCAAGTGGGCAGAGGAAATGTTTCAAGGACACCATCAAAGCCTCCTTGATAAAAAGCAACATTCCCACTGGCACCTGGGAATCCCTGGCCCAAGACCGTCCAACGCGGAGGAAGAGCATCGGGAGGGCGCTGAGCACCTCGAGCCTTTTCGCCGAAAGCATGCAAAAACCAAGCGCAGGCAGCAGAAGGAGTGTGTGGCAACCCAGCCTCCCCACCCACCCTTTCCTTCAATCACTGTCTGTCCCACCTGTGACAGAGACTGTAGATCCCACATTAGACTGTACAGCCACCTGAGAACTCACATTTAGAGTGAAAGCAAGTCTTCCTCAATTTCGAGGGACTACCTATAATGATGATGTGTTGTTAGTTGGTATGATTGGACAAGGATGAGGGTGAGTGTGAGAAGTGGCTAATGAAATGGTGAAGTGATTGTATTGTCTTTAGCTGCTCTGACAATGACTCCACGAGGCAATGTGTTGTATTGAACTGTAGTGCCCTTAGTCCTTTATTGATAACTCCAGAGTGAGGATCACACCTGGTGGCCTGCCTTTTATACCAGGCCAGGCACACTTGTACAGGTAAACTTCGTCTCCCACTCCAGTGCCCTCTGGTGGCACACCTTGTAATAGCACAAGCAATAGCCATGTAGGATACATGACATCACTCTCTCCCAAGCCTTTAGTGCAAATCGCCTCTGCATTGACTGTGCTCTGGGCTTAGCTCTATCTGGTTGACCCTTGGCGGATCATTTCTATCTTGGGTGAGTGGTTGGTGTTTCGTTGGCAGTAGAGTGCTGGCAGTTTCTGTTTGTGTGTCCATGACCACTCCATTCTCCCCCGCCCCACCCCCCACATGTGGATTATGCCGGATGCTCATTACATTCATATATATTAAAGTCCAGAAAAAAAAATGCATTAACATCATTACATTTGTGGTTCATTTGTGAGGCAAGTACATTCGAGTGGTGGGATACATTTTTGATACGTACTAGGAATCGATACAGGTGTCAGCACTTGTGCGTAAGGACAAGCTAGTTCTAAAACTGCTGGATGGTGTCCCTGCAGTCTGGTGGCGGCGCGGTGCCCAGTGCTGGCAGTGGGAACCCGGTTGGCTCAAGTTGCCTGCTCTCGGGGCTTTTGCCGTTGCTCCTAGCGTCGGGCAGGTTCACAGATGCCTGTGACCTCCCTGTCCTTTCCTTGCGCCCCGGGTCGCTGCTGCTCCCTGAGGAGCAGTCGTCTAACAGTGTACAGGGAACTGCTGACTCACTTGCCTGGGCGTTGTTTGGTTTGGGAACCTGGCTGGTCCCGGTCCCATTTGAGGGAACTGTTGTGGGTGACCCTTCGTTCCCGGGTATGGCCTTGGTGGTGATAGGGTCTGGGAGCTGCGCCTTAGCACAGTTTGCTCTTTCAGGCTCATGGTGGTTGGTGGCATTGGGTGCCTGAGAGATGGAGCCGATCAGGGGCAATGTATCAATACTGGTGCCGTTGCCCTCCTGAGATCGCTTGCTCTGCAGCTTGTGTATAATGGCTGCTTGTGGCCCCACTCCATGGTGCATAACTCTGGTCCCGGGGACACAGGCTACTACATTGGGTAGCTCGCTGGACCTGTGTGCTCCCGATGGATGTCTGCCCGCTGCATTGACTGTATGCAGTTGAAATCCTACATCGCACAACGTTTCGTTACTCATTGTAAATAACCTGTAGCCCCGGTTGCGATCTCATGCCTTTTCTTTGCTTATTGCATGTACACAATTCAGGTCATCAATTGCACATTTTACATCTAACTCACAGTTGCTCTTACATTGATTAAAAATGTGGAACTGTCCCTTTAAGTGTGGTGGGTTGCAGGCCTCCTTTAAGAGAGCCTTGCTATCTTTATCCCAATCCTCTTGTCTGTTTGGTGCCATGTGTTGCTCCATCAGTGCTGCACCTCGTGATCTGGGCGCCATCGTTCCACATTCCACGATGTCGACTGCGATGATCCTCTTCTACCCGGGTTCTGCCACCGAAGCTGGGAAGTCGCCTTTGGATCCGATTTTCTTCATCCGGAGTCTTGCCACTGGAGCCTTGAAGGTGCATTCAGATCGTCTCAGCTGGATCATCTCCATGCAGTCGTACTGAGCGGTCTGTGCCACGGGTGCTGTGCTGGTCTGCCCTCTGGTGTCGGATCCACCCTCAGGTGAGGGCTTGCTTTGCATCTGAGCATGGAGGTTGTCGACCGCTGGAGGGATGAAGTCTTCCCAACTCCAATGGATCTTCTCCATCCACCTTCTTCCGAGTAGCATTGGTCCATCACCTGCAGCAATCCACAGAGGTAACTTGTGCACCGTGCCATCATGAAGTACCTTTACATCCGCACTAACAATGACTGAGATAAGTTCATCGGTGTAGGTGCACAGCTTTGCCTGAACCAGGAGCAACTTGGGTCATTCAACTTGATTGTCCCATAGCCTCCCAAAGGCTTCTTGATTCATGTCCACTTCCATGAAGATTGGAACGCCATTTATCTCGACTTCCATCCTTAATGGGGAACACTTGGTGGTGCAGGTAAACATGCTATACACCACATCGTGGGGCTGAGCTGCCTCTCTGCCTATTGTTTCATAATCCTCACTGGAGTCATGGCCATATGCAGACTCTTCATCGACACAGTGAGTCATATTTCTTTTACACATTTGCTGGAGGTGACCTTTGTTCTGCAGCCTTTACACGCATAGTCTTTAAAGCGACACTGGTGAGCCTTGTGATTCCCTCCGCAATACCAGCATGGAGCTACTCGATTAGCCCCCCTTGGTGGACGCTGAGTTAAGGGACTCGGGGGCCTGTTCTCTCTTCCCTGAGAAGGTTCACATTCTACAATCCAGCCTCTAAAATGTGCCACTCTGTGCACAGTACTTGCCGGGTTTGAGTCCTGGGGATGAGTCATCTGCCTAGAGTCGCAGGTCGAGGTCATGAATGCCTGGCTCATGGAGATGGTCTCCTGCAGTGTGACTGTGGTATCCGCAGACAGTAGCTTATGAAGCAGGCCCTCATGGCTAATTCCAATGATAAAGATATCCTGCAGTGCTTTGGTGAGGTGGTTGCCGAAATCACACGGTGTTGCCAGCCTCCTGAGGTCTGCAGCATATTTTGAGATTTCCTGGCCTTCGAGCCGTCAGTGGGTGTAAAACAAATGTCTGGCTGTGAGGATGCTCTCTTTGGGCTTGAGTTGTCCTTGCGTCAGCGTTACGAGCTCATCATACGTCTTGGTTGTTGTTTTCACTGGTGTCAGCAAGTCCCCGACGAGGCCATAGACAGTGGGCCCACAACTGTTTAGCAGGATAGCTCAGTGCTTATCAGCCAATGTGGCCGGATTGTCACCTACCAGGTCGTTTGCTGTGAAGAATGATTGAGCCTCTCCACAAAGGCATCCCAATCATCACCATCGGCGAAATGCTGCAATGTACCAAGGGTAGCCATTTCCGCGTGAAAGTCCGTAATCTCGTCGCCAATTGTTATGTTTTTAGATGCTCTGATAATGACTCCACGAGGCAATGTGTTGTACTTGAACTGTAGTGACCTTAGTCCTTTATTGATAACTCCAGAGTGAGGATCACACCTGGTGGCCTGCCTTTTATACAAGGCCAGGCACACCTGTACAGGTAACCTGCAAGCCTCCCACTGCGGTGCCCTCTGGTGGCAAACCTTGTAATAGTACAAGCAGTAACCATGTGGGATACATGAAAGTGATAATGTAGATAGAGAGAGGGATTGGTGGAGGTGCAAGGTCAGTTGGTGTGAGTAAGGAAGTGCAGGGGTAGAGTAGGGAAGGCAGAGTGATGGGGATGTGATGAGTGGCACAGCAGGATGAGGTTGAGTGTAGATTTGCAGTAATGTTTCGTGATCTACTGAGATCATTGAAAGGTTTGCGCCACTGCAGCCTGGTCTTCCTGATGATATCCTTGCTTGTGCCCACCTGTTCAATGTGCAAACAGGCTGCGTTGGTGTCTTGGGGAGGTCTCTTCCACCCATGGGAAGGGAAGAGGAACTCCTTACATAAGAACATAAGAAATAGGAGCAGGAGTAGGCCATACGGCCCCTCGAGCCTGCTCTGCCATTTAATAGATCATGGCTGATCCGATCATGGATTCAGGTCCACTTTCCTGTCAGCTCCCCATAACCCCTTATTCCCTTATTGTTTAAGAAACTGTCTATTTCTGTCTTAAATTTATTCAATGTCCCAGCTTCCACAGCTCTCTGAGGCAGCGAATTCCACAGATCCACAACCCTCTGAGAGAAGAAATTTCTCCTCATCTCAGTTTTAAATGGTCGACCCCTTATTCTAAGATTATGCCCTCGAGTTCGAGTCTCCCTGATCATTGGAAAACATCCTCTCTGCATCCACCCTATCAAGCCCCCTCATAATCTTAAACGTTTCGATAAGATCACCTCTCATTCTTCTGAATTCCAATGAATAGAGGCCCAACCGACTCAACCTTTCCTCATAAGTCAACCCCCTCATCTCCAGAATCAACTTAGTCAACCTTCTCTGAACTGCCTCCAAAGCAAGTTTATCCTTTCGTAAATATGCAAACCAAAACTGCACGCAGTATTCCAGATGTGGCCTCACCAATATACCCTGTACAACTGCAGCAAGATTTCCCTGCTTTTATACTCCATCCTCTTTGCAATAAAGGCCAAGATTCCTTTGGTCTTCCTGATCACTTGCTGCAAATGCATATAAACCTTTGCAACCTTTGCACCTTGCAATCTTTCTCCATTTAAATAATAACTTGCTCTTTGATTTTTTTCTGCCAAAGTGCATGACCTCACACTTTCCAACATTATACTCCATCTGCCAAAGTTTTGCCCACTCACTTAGCCTGTCTATGTCCTTTTGCAGATTTTTTGTGTCCTCCTCACACGTTGCTTTTCCTCTCATCTTTATATCGCCAGCAAACTTGGCTACGTTACAATCGGTCCCTTCTTCCAAGTCGTTAATTTAGATTGTAAATAGTTGGGATCCCAGCACTGATCAGTGCGGCACCCCATTGGTTACTGATTGCCAACCAGAGAATGAACCATTTATCCCGACTCTCTGTTTTCTGTTCGTCATAATGGATATGATGTAATTGGGATTACGGAGACATGGCTCCAGGATGACCAAGGCTGGTAACTCAACATCCAGGGGTATTCAATATTCAGGAAGGATAGACAGAAAGGAAAAGGAGATGGGATAGCGTTGCTGGTTAAAGAGGAGATTAACGCAATAGTAAGGAAGGACATTAGCTTGGATGATGTGGAATCTGTATGGGTAGAGCTGCAGAACACCAAAGGGCAGAAAACACTAGCGGGATTTGTGTACAGACCTCCAAACATTAGTAGTGAGGTTGGGGATGGCATCAAACAGGAAATTAGGGATGCATGCAATAAAGGTACAGCAGTTATCATAGGTGACTTTAATCTGCATATAGATTAGGTTAACCAAACTGGTAGCAATATGGTGGAGGAGGATTTCCTGGAGTGTATAAGGGATGGTTTTCTGGACCAATATGTCGAGGAACCAACTAGAGAGCTGGCCATCCTAGACTGGTTGTTGCATAATGAGAGAGGATTAATTAGCAATCTTGTTGTGCGAGGCCTCTTGGGGAAGAGTGACCATAATATGGTAGAATTCTTCATTAAGATGGAGAGTGACACAGTTAATTCAGAGGCTAGAGTCCTGAAATTAAAGAAAGGTAACTTCGATGGTATGAGACGTAAATTGGCTAGGATAGACTGGCGAATGATACTTAAAGGGTTGATGGTGGATAGGCAATGGCAGACATTTAAAGATCACATGGATGAACTTCAACAATTGTACATCCCTGTCTGGCGTAAAAATAAAACGGAGAAGGTGGCTCAACTGTGATTAACAAGGGAAATTAAGGATAGCGTTATATCCAAAGAAGAGGCATATAAATTGGGCATAAAAAGCAGCAAACCTGAGGACTGGGAGAAAATTTAGAACTCAGCAGAGGAGGACAAAGGGTTTAATTAGGAGGGAGAGTAAGCTTGCAGGGAACATAAAAACTGACTGCAAAAGCTTCTATAGATATATGAAGAGAAAAAGATTAGTGAAGACAAATGTAGGTCCCTTGCAATCAGAATCAGGTGAATTTATAATGGGGAAGAAAGAAATGGCAGACCAATTGAACAAATACTTTGGTTCTGTCTTCACTAACGAAGACACAAATAACCTAATGGAAATACTAGGGGACCAAGGGGCCAGCGAGAAGGAGGAACTGAAGGAAATCCTTATTCATCAGGAAATTGTGTTAGGGAAATTGATGGGACAGATTACAGATAATGGGCGTGAGTTGCATCAGATTACAGATATCGGAGTGTGTGTTACATCAGATTACAGATATCGGGGAGTGTGTTCTATAAGATTGCAGATATTGGTGGGTGTGTTAAATTGGATTACAGATATCAGGGAATCTGTTACATTAGACTACAGATATTGCAGAGTGTGTAACATCAGATTACAGATATCGGGGAGTGCTTTACATCAGATTACAGCTATCGGGGAGCGTGTTATATAAGATTGCAGATATTTGTGCGTGTGTTAAATTGGATTCCAGATATCGGGGAGTGTGTCACATCAGATTCCAGATATCGGGGAGTGTGTTACATCACATTACTGATATCAGAGAGTGTAGCAGGGAGTGTGTTACATCAGATTGCAGATACAGAGGAGTGTGTTTGATCAGATTACAGATATAGAGGAGTGTGTTCGGTCAGAATACAGTTATCCGCGAGTGTGTTACATCAGATTACCGAAAAGTGGAAGCGTGTTGCATCAGATTTTCAATAGAGAGGTGTCTGTTACATCAGATGACGGATAGCGGGGCGTGTACATCAGATTAAAGATATCGGGGAGTGTGTAAAATCAGATTACAGATAAGGAATAGATTGTCACATCAGATTACAGCTATCGGGGTGTGTTTTACATCACATCACTGATATCAGCGAGTGTGTTACAACAGATTACAGATATAGGGGAATGCATTACATCAGATGACAGATAGTGGGGTGTGTGTTACATCAAATTACAGATCGTGGGGAGTGTGTTACATCAGGTTACAGATATCGGAGAGCGTGTTACATCAGATTACAAATAGTGGGGTTGTGTTACATCAGATTACAGATATCGGGGAGTGTGTTACATCAGATTTCAGAAAACTGGGAGCGTGTTACTTCGGATTACAGATATCGGGGAGAGTGTTCCATCAGATTGCTGATATCAGGGAGTGATAAATCCCCAGAGCCCAATAGTCTGCATCCCAGAGTACTTCAGGAAGTGGCCCTAGAAATAGTGGATGCATTGGTGGTCATTTTCCAACATTCTATAGACCCTGGATCAATTGCCATGGTTTTGAGGGTAGCTGATGTAACCCCACTTTATAAAAAAGGAGGGAGAGAGAAAATAGGGAATTATAGACTGGTTAACCTGAAGTCGGTTATGGGGAAAACGTTGGAATCAATTATTAAAGATGTAATAGCAGTGTATTTGGAAAGCAATGACAGGATCGGTCCAAGTCAGCATGGATTTATGAAAGGGAAATCATGCTTGACAAATCTTCTAGAATTTTTTGAGGATGTAATTATTAGAGTGGGCAAGAGAGAACCAGTGGATGTGGTGTATTTGGACTTTCAAAAGGCTTTTGACAAAGTCCCACACAAGAGATTAGTGTGCAAAATTAAAGTACATGGTATTTGGAGTAATGTATTGACGTGGATAGAGAACTGGTTGGCATACAGGAAGCAAAGAGTATGAATAAACGGGTCCTTTTCAGAATGGCAGGCAGTGACTGTGGGGTACCGCAAGGTTCAGTGCTGTGACCCCAGCTATTTATCCAAGTTTGTAGATGACACTAAGCTGGGTGGCAGTGTGAGCTGAGATGAGGATGCTAAGAGGCTGCAGAGTCATTTGGACAGGTTAGGTGAGTTGGCAAATGCATGGCAGATGCAGTATAATGCAGATAAATGTGAGGTTATCCACTTTGTTGGCAAAAACACAAAGGCAGAATATTACCTGAATGGTGACAGATTAGGAAAAGGGGAGTTGCAATGAGACCTGGGTGTCTTGGTACATCAGTCATTGAAAGTTGGCATGCAGGTACTGCAGACGATGAAGAAGGAAAATGGCATGCTGGCCTTCATAGCAAGAGAATTTGAGTATAGGAGCAGGGAGGCCTTACTGCAGTTGTACAGGGCCTTGGTGAGGCCACACCTTGAATATTGTGTACAATTTTGGTCTCCTAATCTGAGGAAGGGCATTCTTGCTATTGAGTGAGTGCAGTGAAGGTTCACCAAACTGATTCCCGGGCTGGCAGGACTGACATATGAAGAAAGACTGGATCGACTAGGCATATATTCACTGGAAGTTAGAAGAATGTGAGGGGATCGCATCGAAACATCTAAAATTCTGATGGGATTGGACAGGTTAGATGCTGGAAGAATTTTCACGATGTTGGGGAAGTCCAGAACCAGGGGGTCACAGTCTAAGGGTAAGGGGTAAGCCATTTAGGACCAAGATAAGGAGAAACTTCTTCACTCAGAGAGTTGTGAACCTGTGGAATTCTCTACCACAAAAAGTTGTTGAGGCTAGTTCGTTAGATAGATTCAAAAAGGACTTAGATGTGGTCCTTATGGCTAAAGGGATCATGGGGTATGGAGAGAAAGCAGGAATGGGGTACTAAATTTGCAAAAATGAACAGCCATGATCATATTAAATGGTGGTGCAGGCTCGAAGAGCTGAATGGCCTACTCCTGCACTTATTTTCTATGTATCTATGTTTCAGCCAATCCTCCATCCATGCTAATACATTATCCCCAAACCTGTGAACTTTTATCTGGTGCAGTAACCTTTTATGTCATCATCATCATCATAGATAATCCCTCAGAATCGATGTAGACTTGCTTCCACTCCCAAATTGAGTTTTTTGATGACTGAACAGTCCGATATGAGAGCCACAGACTCTGTTACAGGTGGGGCAGAGATTCGTCGAGGGAAGGGGTCAGTGGGGCGGGTTTGCCGCGTGTTCCTTCCGCTGCCTGCGCCTGGCCTCTTCACGCTTTTTGCATTGAGATTCGAAGAGCTCAACACCCTCCCAGATGCACTTTCTCCACCTCGGATGGTCTTCGGCCAGGGTCTCCCAGGTGTCAATGGTGATGTCGCACTTTACCAGGAAGGCTTTGAGGGTGTCCTTATAACTTTTCCGCTGCCCTCCTTTGGCTCATTTACCATGAAGGATCTCCGCATAAAGCATTTGCTTAGGGAGTCTCATATCTGGCATGCGAACTATGTGGCCTGCCCAGCGAAGCTGATCGAGTGTGGTCAATGCTTCAATACTGGAGATATTAGCCTGGGCGAGGACACTGATGTTGGTGCACCTGTCCTCCCAGGGGATTTGCAGGATCTTGCGGAGACATCGTTGGTGATATATCTCCAACGCCTTGAGTTGCCTTCTATACATCGTCCATGCCTCAGATCCATACAAGAGGGCGGGTAATAATACAACCCTGTAGAACATGAGCTTGGTGGTAGATTTGAGGGCCTGGTCTTCAAACACCCTTTTCCTCAGATGGACGAAGGTTGCACTGGCGATGTTAAATCTCCGTATCAATGTCTGCCTTTGTTGATAAGAGGCTCCCGAGATATGGGAAATGGTCCACGTTGTCGAGGGCCGCGCTGTGAAACTTGATGATTGGAGGGCAGTGCTGTGCGGCGGTGACAGACTGGTGGAGGACCTTTGTCTTACGGATGTTAAGCGTAAGGCCCATGCTTTCATATGCCTCAGTGAATACATTGACGATATCCTGGAGTTCAGCCTCTGAATGTGTGCAGATGCATGCGTCATCCGCATACTGCAGCTGAACGACAGAGGTTGGGATGATCTTGGACCTGGCCTGGAGGCGGCATAGGTTAAACAGCTTCCCACTGGTTCAGTAGTTTAGTCCCACTCTAGCGGGGAGCTTGTGATTGTGAGGTGGAGCATGGCGGCGAGGAAGATTGAGAAGAGGGTTAAAGCGATGTCGCAGCCCTGTTTAACCCCAGTCCAGACGTGAATTGGGTCTGTAATAGATCCATTGGTAAGGATCACGGCCTGCATGTCATCGTGAAGCAAGCGAAGGATGTTGACAAACCTTTGGGGGCATCCGAAACGGTTGACATTGTCAACGGCCTTTGTAAGATAGAAAAAGGCCATGTATAAGGGCTGGCGCTGCTCCCTGCATTTTACCTGCAACTGTCACACTGCAAAGATAATGTCTGTTGTTCCCCGTAGGGGACGAAATCTGCATTGTGATTCAGGGAGGAGCTCCTCGGCAACAGGGAGAAGACGATTGAGGAGGACTCTAGCGACAACTTTCCCAGTGGCTGATAGCAGGGAGATTCTCCTGTAGTTGCCTCAGTCAGACTTGTCCCTTTTTTAAAAAATGGTCACAATCACTGCTTCTCTGAGATGTCCCGGCATGCTCTCCTCCCTCCAGATGAGTGAGATGAGGTCATGTATCCCTGCCAACAGTGCCTCTCCGACATACTTTAACGCCTCAGCAGGGATTCCATCTGCACCCGTAGCCTTGTTAGTCTTGAGCTGTTTTATGGCTTTGCCTACCTTGTGCAACGTTGGTATTTCACTGAGTTGGTGGTGGATCGCATGCTGCGGGATGGAGTCGAGAACACTCGAGTCAAAGGCAGAGTCTCAATTGAGGAGATCTTCAAAGTGCTCCTTCAATCGGGCCCTGACAGCCTCTGTGTCCTTGATGAGTGTTTCCCCGTTCCTGGCCAGGAGTGGGTTGGGGCGTTGGGAGTTTGGACCGTAGGTGGCCTTGACTGCAGTGAAATATCCTTGCATATCGTGGCTGTTGGCCAGTTGTTGTATCTCCTGTGCTTTCTCCATCCACCACCTGTTCTTTAGGTCCTGGATTTTTTGTTGGACCTGAGCCTTCATCCGTCTGTGATGTTGTTTTGCATCTCCCGAGTTGGGTTGTTGCTTGAGGCTCAGAAATGCTTTGCATTGCGATCTATTAGTTCTTCAATCTCCTGATCATTTTCATCAAACCAGTCCTGATGTTTTCTGGTTGAGTGACCAAGTGTCTCATTACAGGCACTGGTTATAGAGGCCTGGAGGGCAGACCAAGCTCTGTGGGCATTCAGCATCTCAGGATCATCAAGGCATGCCAGGTTAGCTGTGAGCCGCTGGCTGTATAGGGCTCTCTTAGCTGGGTCTCTAAGTGCCCCGGCATTAACTTTTTTGCCGAACTGCTTCTGCTGTCTCCTCTGCTTTGGGGCAATGTTAATGTTGATGATGGATCGGATTATACAGTGGTCCGTCCAGCAGTCGTCAGCTCCTGTCATGGCACGGGTGATGCGTATATCCTTGCGATCCCTGGCTCGGATGATGACATAGTCGAGCAGGTGTCAGTATATGGAATGGAGGTGTTGCCATGATGCCTTGTATTTGTCCCTTTGGCGGAACAGGGAGTTGGGGATGAGGAGTTCATGTTCTAGACATTTTGTCAGGAGTAGAGTACCGCTGGAGTTGGCTTTCCCTACCCCCTCTCTGCCAATCACGCCACCCCAGAGGGCTGTGTCTTTGCCGACCCTGGCATTAAAATCACCCAGGAGGGTCAATTTGTCACCCATGGGGACGCGGGACAAGGATGGCTCGAGGTTGGAATAAAAACCCTCTTTGGCCTCATCCGTTGCATCAAATGTAAGGACGTATGCAAAGATGACTGTGGCGCATTGGTTCCGGGATAAGGTAATACGAAGAGTCATGAGACATTCGTTGACCCCACAGGGGAGGTCTTTGAGGTGGTCGACCAGCTCATTCTTGACGGCAAAGCTGACTCCATGAAGGCGACGCTTTGCCTCTGGTTTTCCTTTCCAGAAGAAGGTGTAACCTCCACCGTGTTCCTTCAACTGGCCTTCCCCTGCCCGCTGGGTCTCACTTAGGGCGGCGATGTCAATGTCAAAACGTCTGAATTCTCGGGCAACTATGGCGGTGCGGCGTTCCGGCCTGTTGCTGTTGGGATTGTCCATGATGCCCCTGACGTTCCAGGTCCCGAACTTCATACTGACGAAGTGGAAGATGCCTGTGCATGAGTTCTTTTAACGTGGGGTGGCCGCTGCACACTGCAACCACACGGACTTAGCTGAACAAGGTCTTGGACCAGTGGCAAGAGGGTCCAAGACAACTGGAGACCAGGCACAACTCTATAAGCCTAATTGCCTCTAGCGAATTGTTGGCCGCAAGCTCGGCGCTGAGTAGCGCCATTGATGGTAGATGGCCCGAGGCTTGGTTGGGGGGCAGGCGTTAGGAAGGTGACTTCCAAAGTTATTTTAAAAGTTAAAAGTTGATAAAGATTCCCAATTTGCTTAAAAAAACCTTTTATGTGGCACCTTGTCAAATGCCTTCTGGAAGTCCAAATATACCACATCCACTGGTTCCCCTTTATCCACCCTGTTCGTTACATCCTCAACGAATTCTAGCAAATTTGTCAAACATAACTTCCCCTTCATAAATCCATGCTGACTCTGCCTGACCAAATTTTGCTTTTCCAAATGTGCTGCTACTGCTTCTTTAATAATGGACTCCAACATTTTCCCAACCACAGATGTTAGGCTAACTGGTCTATAGTTTCCTGCTTTTTGTCTGCCTCCTTTTTTAAATAAGGACGTTACATTTGCAGTTTTCCAATCTGCTGTGACCTCCCCAGAATCCAGGGAATTTTGATAAATTACAACCAATGCATCCACTATCCCTGCCGCTACTTCTCTTAAGACCCTAGGATGCAAGCCGTCAGGTCCAGGGGGATTTATCTGCCTTTAGTCCCATTATCTTACTGAGTACCACCTCCTTAGTGATTGTGATTGTGTTAAGTTCCTCCCCGCCTATAGCCCCTTGACGATCCACTGTTGGAATATTTTTAGTATCCTCTACCGTAAATACTGATACAAAATATTTGTTCAGAGTTTCTGTCATCTCCATGTTCCCCATTACTAATTCGCTGGTCTCATCTTCTAAAGGACCAACATTTACTCTAGCCACTTTTTTCCTTTTTATATACCTATAGAAACTCTTGCTATATGTTTTTATATTTTGTGCCAGTTTACTTTCATCATCTATCTTCCCTTTCTTAATAATTTTTTTAGTCATTCTTTGTTGGCTTTTAAACGCTTTCCAACCTTCTGTCCTGCCACTAGTTTTGGCCACATTGTATGCCCTTGTTTCTAATTGGATACCGTCCTTGATTTCTTTAGTTAGCCACGGATGGCTATCTTTTCTCTTACGCCCTTTCCTCCTCACTGGAATATATTTTTCTTGAGAGTTGTGAAATATCTCCTTAAATGTACACCACTGTTCATCAACCGTCCTACACTTTATTCTGTTTTCCCAGTCCACTTTATCAAACTCTGCCCTCATACCTTCATAGTCTCCTTTATTTAAGCTTAGTATGCTGGTTAGAGATCCAATCAATTTTCTCACCCTCCATCTGAACTTGAAATTCAACCATGCTATGATCACTCATTCCAAGGGGATCCTTTACTAGGAGATTGTTTATTAATCCTGTCTCATTACACAAGACCATATCTAAAATAGTCTGTCCCCTGGTTGGTTCCGTTACATAATGCTCAAGGAACCTGTCCCTTATGCAATCTATGAACTCTCCTCAAGGCTACCCTGACCAATTTGCCCAATCAATATGGAGGTTACATGCTGTGACTCTCTCCATAAGCATCTGTAGGGAGTCATGAGAGAGCCTGGGTACAGCCGTGCACCTCTGTGCAGTGCTTGTCAGTGTTTGCAGCACCTCAATGCCTGCAGGCATTGACAGAAGAACAGTCAAAAGCAATGTGGGCATGGTCCCTTTAAGCAAACCGGCTGATGATGTGTCATCAAATTATGTCATCAGACTGACTTCCTCTTAATTGGCCGGGAGCCTTGCAGGGCAGGCTTAACACGCCCAATCATCGGAAGATTTGGGACAGAGGGTGGCCTCGAGTTGGGAGCGACCTTACCACCCGCCAGCAACCCGGCCGCATCGATCCCACCGCATGACAGATCGAATTCAATGTGGGGAAGCATGAGGTCATCCACTTTAGATCTTAGATATTTTCTCAATGGTGAGAGTTTAGGAGCTGTGGATGAACATGGATTTAGGTGTCCAGCTACAAAAATTACGAAAAGCTTGTGCACAGATACAAAATGCAATTAAAAGCCTACTGAAATATTGTTTTTTATCAAATGCTGATTTGAATTCAAAAGTGAGGAAGTCATGCTTTAGTTGTACAGAGCTTTGGTCAGACCACATCTGGAGTACTGTGTACAATTTTATGCACCAAACCTCAGGTAAGATATATTAGCTTTGGGTGCAAATGGATTTACCAGAATGATACCAGGGCTTAAAAGGTTAAATTATGAGGGCAAGATGAATAAACTTGGGTTGTATTTCCTGGAGTTTAGAAGATTGAGGGAAGATCTAATGGCGACACTTAAACTGATGAAAGCATTGAATAAGGTAGATACAGAGATACTGGGGTTAAAATTCAGGTCCCGGAAAGGACCGTTACCGCAGGTTTTCGGCGGTCATCTGCGGCAATTCTGCAAAGTTGATTGGCCTCTGCATTCCGGTCGATTGGCCCCCGCCATGCATATTCAGCATGGGATGTTTTTCAGCGGTGAGGACTTCCGCTGCTATCCACCAACTTTCACCGCGGTAAGGGGCTTGCGGCTGTGGTGAAATCATCAGGGTGCACGCTGCTGCCACGCCACCCATATTCACCTATAAAAAGTGAGATTTTTCTGCGACAGTGTCCTCGCCAGTTTTCTGGATCGGTACGCTTTGCCATGCTACTCGAGACCAATGGAGGAGGAGAATGGAGGATTCACGCGATCTGCTTTTGTGCATTTGGGTAAGCTGCTGAGTCATGGTTATCAGTTTTGCGAGAGTCTTCAGGACTTTCAGCTCTGACTGCTTAGTGAAGGCCTGTGCTCCAGAGGCCTGTGTGTCAGGGTGCAGCCTTCACACACAATGGGATCAGTGTTGGCAGGGGAATGCCTGGTACACCTTGTCAGACGCAGGGTGGCACGCAGGAGAAGGCGGAGCCGTCAGCAATATGCAGAGAGGCAGCGGGCAAGGGAGGCAGCAGCCATGGCTACCCGACATCCAGAAGGGCCCGCAGATGTGCACAGACCTGCACGTGGAGAAGGTAGCCAGGAGGGAGATGGCGTGAGGAGGAGAGTCAGGTACGCTGACCCTCACCCACCACATACTGGGCCAGGAGCCTTGCCAGCAACAGCCTGCAGAGGTGCCCGAACATGAGGATGACCATGGAGATAGCCATCATCCAGCTGCCATGGGAGATGGCCAGCACAGAACTGGGGGAAGGAGACCCTACCCTCAAAGGGTCTACAGATGTCAGTTCTCCTTCCTGGAGCTCATTGATGAGCAATGCTTACGAAGGCTCAGGTTTAGAAAGAACTTACTGAGGGAGCTCTGCAATGTCCTGTGCCAAGATCTGGAGCCTCACATAGGCTCAGGACCGCTCTGACCGTTGAGACCAAGATCACCACAACTCTGAACTTTTATGCTGCAGGGTCTTTCCAGTCTGCGACTGTAGACATGTCCCACATTTCACAATTCTCTGCCCATCGCTCCATCCGGCAGGTCACTGATGCATTGGATAGGAGACAAGTGGACTATATCTCATTCCCGATGACTAGGGAGAAACAGGTGGAGTGGCATGCCGGATTTGCCCACATTGCAGTGTTCCCGAGGGTGCAGGTTGCGATCGACTGCATACACGTTGGTGCTGAGGGTGCAGTGTATGACCACCAGCGTAGGATCCTGGCAGTTGATGCCAGGTACCCAGGCAGCAGCCATGATTCCTTCATTCTGTGCCAGACCAGTGTGCCTGCCCTCTTCACCGGCTCAAATCAGGATTGTGTTTGGCTGCTTGGCAACAAGGGACATCCTCTGTCCACCTGGCTGCTGACTCCACTGCAGAACCCCAGGACAGCAGCAGAGCATGCTTACAATGACGCTCATGCTGGCACCAGGTGCATCATCGAGCAGTGCATTGGGATCCTCAAGCAGAGGTTCCGTTGCCTGGACCAGTCTCGTGGCACCTTGCGGTACTCTCCTGAATGGGTCTCCATATTCGTGGTGGTCTGCTGTATGCTGCAGAACCTGGTCGTCATGAGGGACCAGCCACTGGAGGTCGAGCCAGCAGTACCACCTGATGACGAGGAGGCAGGGGAGGCGGAGAAGGAGGAGGAGGATCTCCGTCATCACCCAGCCAGGAGGCGTCGTCACCATCGCAACCCTGCAAGGGAGGTACAGATACATCGGATAGCTACTTGATTCACACAATCTCATCTATACATGACCCTTCAGCTCCTATTTTCCATGGCCACTCCAATGAGTGCCTTCGTACAGAATTGCCCCCTCTCAAATGAAACACGTGGTCAGATACATGTGCAAAAAAATAAAGATTTATGGCATGATGCAAGTCAGTGCAAAAACACAACAGAACAAAAAACAGTACTAGAAATTATGTTTATAAATGCAACACTGAGATGTCGGATGGCATCGAGCTGAGACTGCATGAGAGCAGCCAGAGTCTCAGAGCGAGCAGACATGGCAGCAGTTTGACGCTCCATGACAGCAGTAAGACGCTCTGTGGCCTGTTGCCCGGAGTGCATGAGAGCATTCTGAGCTTCTAGGGCTGCAGCCATCCTCTCCAATCCAGCACCGATGTGCTCGTTCCCTTGCGCCTGTGCTGAAATGGCAGCTGCCACATCACCTGCAGTTTGTAGCATCACAGCTGACAATGATGGACTCCATGGTGTGCACAGAGCTGTCAACTATGCGGGAGACGGACTCCTCCACACTCCTCACCACTTTCGACAGCCTCTTTGACACCCTTGTCAGTGCCCCCAATATCTGCTGATAGAGTATTCAAACAGGCTCATTTAGACAGGCTGTGAAAAAACACAGGCCACATTGCATTAAGTCATCAATCAACTTGACATTTTCGGACCTTGGGTAGCGAGCCAATTAAAACGTTAAAAGACTATTAATTGAGCCATTAAGGTCAAAGAAGGCGAGTTCTTTTCTGTAAATTGAACCCGGTATAAATGCAGCCACTTTGACCATGTGGTCCCAGTAAGACAAAGGAACTGGCAATCAGCCAGCAGCTTGTTGCTCTCTGCCAAAATTAAAGAAGTTAAAACTACCATCGGAGTTCGTATTTCATTGGAAATTAAGAGATCTAACAATTTTGGCGTCACGAACACGATCGCTGAGGAAAGAAACTGAATTTTGGACATCGGACCTACATATTGAGGTAAGGACACCTCTTTTTAAAAAGTCCTCGGTCAAAAGTCTAAATTCGCCTCTCCTTCTACGCGATTCCGAAAGCCTCCGGTTTGCGAACCCTCCGGTTGGTAGTCGGCTCGAGGTCACATAGACATCTAAACTTCGGCGGTGTGTTAGTTAATTAATCACCGACCTATTGATCGGCTGGAAAGCCTACGACTCGAGACCCCAGTAAAGAAATTATGGCAGCAGGAGATAAGAGCAAAGAATTGCCTACAACTGTAAAAGGTGGGCGGGCACCACCTGAGGTTTCGATAGATGAAATCCTCCAAAGTTGAAAGAATACATAGAGCAACAATTCGACTTATCTAAAACCTGTATTAAGATCGAACAAAAGTACGGAACCTCCAAAGGACAATGGTCCTTGGACGAGATTAAAAGGGTCTGGGGAAAAACGACCCGTATGAAAAATAAAGAACGAACTAGATGGTCCCTAGCCGTTATGGGACAGCTCCGAAAGCGGAATTAAATTATAATGTGTTCCCAACATGATCGAGAACTGACCAGTACAAAGGACCAATTGCAAGCTGTTTGTGCACAGCTGCAACAGAAAAAACTTGAACTTGAAAAGTCGGAAGCGGAAGTTAAAGATCTTAAAGGTGAAATTAAAGAATGGAAAAAATCATTACGTCAAGAGACAGTAATAGGAAAAGGAAAATGTATCGGTCAATTCCCAGGGTACCCATGTTTGGATAAATTAAAAGCGCAAACCCGAAAACACGACCGAGGAATAGATACGAATTCTGAATCCTCTGACGATACAGGGTCGGAGGATGAAGAATTAGGGGTGCGCTTTGCCCCATTTAAAAAAAGACGAGTTGGAGTCAAATCAGAAGAGACTGCGGATGAGGGCGGAACCAAAAAAACGAGGAAAAGGGTGTATGCAGAATACTTAGTTCATGATCCAGCAGACCCAGAGAAAATTGATAAATGATCCAAGAAATTGCCCAATCCAAAGAAAGGGGAAGTAAAAACGCGGGACCAATTGGACCATTTAAGAAATATATATCAACTTCATCCCTGGGATGGAGTGCAAATTTTGACCATAATGGTGCCAAAAACACAGGGAAGAAAATTGCACGACAAGGTAGAAGAAGCTTTGGAGCAGGATGAGCAAGAATTAAACGCAGGATGGGAGGCGATTAAACACTGGCTACAAGCCTTCAATCCAGCCAAGACAGACTGTGGAAAAATTGCAGCATGCCAACAGAAAGGAACAGAGGAGGTCCTGGAGTATGACGAGCGGTTTAGATGCACGTGGCTAGAACATTCGGGTATGAATAATACGGATGAGGAAATGGATGAACAAGTGTTTGGACCCCTGAAAACAGCTTTCGTGCTAGGTCTAAAGCCAGAACTGTCCAAAATGCTTAAGGTAGTGTTACCGGACTGGAAAGATAGAAGAACTACCTTTGCAGCTTTGGTGGATCGATGTAACCAATTAGATCGGGATATGGGAGCTAAAGTCCGAGCTGTACAGGCTATGGGATGGAAATCCCAGGATTCTGATAAACAGTTATGAGGAAAATTACCCGGAAAATGTCATGACTGTGGAAAAGAAGGTCACTGGGCCAAGACATGCAGGGCAAAACAGCAAGGTTGCGGCCGGGGAAGAGGACGCAGCCAGGGATACAATTCAGCCAACAAACCAGGCTTGTCACAAGATAACGACCTCATAGAAGCATTTAAGTGACTGACAATACAAAAACAGAAGGAGTTACTTGGGATAGCAAAAAACGATTTGAGCCCGCCCTGGCCCCGCTCCTCGCACTAATACAACAGAGGGGCGATGGGCTATATATAACTGTGAGGGTGGGCGATAAGGGTGTGGACTGTCTTTTAGACACAGGGGCAGAATTAACATGCTTACTCCTACAACATGGAGGCTTTTTGTCGTTGGATGATAAGGCACGTACAGCCTATGGAGTTGGGGGCCATAAAATGGAAATTAAAAGGACAACATTGGTACTTATCGGGCTGGGTCCACGCCGGTCTGGATAGACCCAGTAGATCAACCCCCAACCCCTTTTGGGGATGGACGTTCTAATCCAAATAGATTCATCATTGCATTTCGAGAATGGTCGGGTGACATGGTCAATTAGAACTTTGAAGAAAGAAGAATTGAAGGAACACCCGATATGGGCTAAAGGTAAGAACGATTGTGGCCTACTCCAGATGGAGCCTGCATCATTTACCGGGACCAAGCCTCCATGCACTAAACAGTATCCCATTAGTCCAACTGCCATCGCGGGAATCTTACCGGTTATTCAGCAATTGGAGAAACAAAGGGTGCTTATTAAAACGCATAGCTCCTCCAATAGCCCCGTGTGGCCGGTACAGAAATCTAATGAGACTTGGCGTTTGACTGTCGATTATAGGAAAGCTAACCAGTGTATTGATCAAAAAGCTCCTTTGGTCGCAGATCCCTCCACCATTTTTAATGCCCTCAAACCGGAACATAAATATTTCTCGGTTATAGATATGACCAACGGATTTTGGTCGGTGCCTCTGGCACCGGACGTTCGACAGTGGTTTGCTTTCACTGTCCAAGGACAACAGTATACTTGGACCCGGTTACCACAGGGTTTCCACAACAGCCCTACGGTATTCCACGTGGCTTTACAAAGCCATTTGCGAGAATTACCTCCCCTGTCATCCACAGTCATCCAATATGTGGACGATATCTTGCTAGCTTCAAACACAGAGGAACAGCATGAACAAGATTTACGAGCTTTGCTGGACCACCTTCGGCTGAAAGGACATAAAGCCAGCATCGACAAAGCACAAATATCCCAAGAAGAGGTTGTATACCTGGGACAAAAGATTTCACAAGGAAAGAGAGAACTTACCCAGGATAGAACTGCAGCCATTCGGGCAGCTAAAAAACCCACCACTATTCAGGAACTAAGGTCCTTTTTGGGATTGTGTAACTTTAACAGAAATTGGATTGACTCCTTCACACAGCTTGCTCAGCCATTGAATGATATCTTAAAGGGGAAACGTGCCTCTAAAGAAGCCATCACCCTCACTAAGGAACAGCAAGAGGCCTTCCTGAGTTTGAAAAAGTCTTTGTGTTCGGCACCGGCTCTGGGAATCCCCGACAGTGGAAAGCCATTTACCCTGTTTGTCCATGAGAAAGAAGGATACATGATAGCTATACTGACACAAGAACATGGGGATCGGCAAAGACATATTGGCTATTATTAGGCAAAACTGGATGCAGTAGCCCTTGGATGGGGAAGTTGCCTAAGGGCAATGGAAGCTACATGTTGAGCGGTAATGATCACTGCGGGTCTAGTCCTTGACCAAAAGCTGATTGTCAAGTGTCCCCACACCGTACACGCTTTGCTGTCTATGAATAGAATGTCTCAGGTGACGGCAGCTAGATGGACCCGCTGGACAGCAATTTTGGAAGCTTCTAATCTCCATATCATCCGGGCCAGCCCGGTTAATCCCGCAACTATGCGCCCGATGTCAGAATCGAGGGAGCAAGAGGAGGGAGAAAGTGAAGAGCATGACTGCGTGGAGATTTTAAAAGAAACAGAAGAAGCAGCCTTAGCAGCAGAGGAGCCTCTGCACAACCCAGACCTCATCCTGTTTACAGATGGTTCCTCCTTTGTTGACAATGGTACCAGAAAAGCAGGATGGGCAGTTACAACCTTATATGAGGTAGTGGCAAAAGGATGTTTACCCTCAGGAACGTCAGCACAACAGGCCGAGTTACGGGCCCTGTCAGAAGCTAATGTCTACACAGATTCGCGTTATGCTTTTGGAGTCGCTCACGACTTTGGTCTGTTATGGCGGAAAAGAGGATTCCTCACTGCTGCTGGTACACCTATCCGAAATGGAAAAGAAGTCCGAGACTTACTAGAGGCCAAACAATTACCTCAGGAAGTGCCCATCCTGAAGTGCAAGGCCCATACCAAGGAAAATACCACAGAAGCACAGGGAAATGCCCTAGCCGACCGGCAGCTAAAGATGCCGCCTCACAGGGCGTTCCCCGAGAAGAACCAACACAGATGTGCAGATTGAAAGCACTCAGGACTCTGACACGAGACCTTCAAACAATGCCAGGCGAGTGCTCCCGAGAGGAAAAATGGACATGGATTGAGGCAGGAATTAAGCTATGCGAAGATGGTGTCTGGAGACAAAGAGTTACCGACAAGCCAGTCGCGCCACAAGCGCTTATGCCTTTTTTAGCCCAACAGATCCACTCGTGGGGACACTTGGCCTCACAACAGATGACGGCACGGTTCCAGAAAAGCTGGTGGGGTCGGGGATTTAAAAAACATGCCCAGCTGGTCGTAGACCGCTGTGTGGTAAGCCAGAAAAATAATTCTGGACCCATCATGGTAACGCCCCAACTGAGGCCCCCTGTCCCTGTCGGACCATTCCAGCATCTGCAGGTTGATTATATATCTCTTCCTTCATGCCAAGGATACACTAACATTCTTGTCACGGTCGACAGATTCTCTAGATGGGTAGAAGCTGTCCCAACTAAAAGAGCCACAGCCAATCACACTGCAAAGATCTTGTGTAAGGATTACATTCCCCGATGGGGAGTCCTGAGTAGCATTGACTCAGATCAGGGAACACACTTCACAGATGCTGTCTGCCAAGAAGTCTGTAGGTTATTGAACATTACGTGGGATTTACACTGTCCTTATCATCCACAATCATCAGGACAAGTAGAGCGAATGAATCGAACTCTGAAACAACAGCTTGCCAAATATCACCTAGAAGGAACACCATGGCCCCAGGCACTATCAATAGTGCTATGTAGCATTAGGGCAACCTCGAACAGAACTACAGGTCTATGCCCATTTGAAATTATAACAGGAAGACCCATGTCGCTGCCAGGAACTATCGATTTTAGGAAAGCTGATGTTCACTTAATGAGTGACACTTTGTTATCATACTGTCAGAACCTAACCAATGCTATTAGTTCTGTTTCCCGACAGGTATCGGCAGCTTGGGGTAATCCACCCGAAGAAGGACACGACATCATCCCGGGAGTCTGGGTGTATGTGAAAAATTTGCATAAAGAACCTTTGGGTGCCAAGTGGGAGGGACCTTATCAAGTGTTATTGACCACCCAGGCAGCTGTTAAAGTCCAAGAAAGAAAGCCTGGATCCACGCTTCACACATTAAACGAGCACCCGTAACTGAAGCTGAAATCTAATAAGGACAATTACTTTTTGCCAAAATGTATAAATTTACTGTATTACTGATTGTAGGTATCATAGGCATAGGCCTACTTCTTACTAGTCGACCTTCTGCACCAAAGAGAAATAGTAGGGTAGCAAGAGAATTACATGTAAATACCTTTTTATATCTGTCATACATTTATGCCAAACAAGGTAACATTTCTAGTTGTTGGGTGTGTGCGCATATTCCTATTCATTCAAAGGGAGGGATTCCCTTGAGGCCAGTTCCCTTGAATATCTCGGAAATGGCTGAGTGGATAATTAATCAAAACAAAACAGGCAATGCGTTTCAGGATACGGAAAACTGGGCACGTAAATGGAAGTCATCAGGTTACAATCTGACTACCTTTGAAGGGGGATACCAACCATGCTACAATAATTCCAAACGGCCCCCATTTTTTGTTATCAATAATACAACGGGAATAGGAAGACCGGGGGAATCGGTCTGTCTGATTAGAAACATCAAAGGAGGCCAAAATATGGGGTATAGTAACTGCTCCCAGAATTATAATATAATCAAGCCAAGGAACCGTCCAAACTGGGCCGATGTGGGAGTTTTTAACATAACGGGGATTCTGAATAAAACAGATGGAAAAGTCTGGACAGGCCCCGGAGTGTTGCTGACAAAGAAACAGCTAACATTCATTGCCTATAATGGCACCTATTGGGTGTGTGGCCACAAGGCCTACCCTTGGCTGCCCCAGAATTGGATGGCATCCTGCTATTTAGCCTACATTGTGCCTTATATGTATCATATAAAGTCACTGTCGGAACATTTACACCGTCCTAAGAGAGCTATCACAGAAACAGAGAGGTTCTTTGCCATTCTGATCCCTGGGTATGGGACTGCCAAACTGGCAAGGGAATCCATTAACATGGCATCCGTTGTGGAACGAGTAGCCAATGATACTTCAGAGGCCCTAGTTAAAATCAATGCAGAAATGGTAGCAATCCGCACAGTAGCCCTACAGAATAGACTGGCCCTTGATTTCATCCTGGCTGAAAAGGGAGGTACTTGCACCCTACTCGGAACTGAGTGTTGCACATATATCCCAGATAGCTCCGAAGAAATTACCCACTTAGCGGAGCATATCCAAAAGGAGGTAGAAAAACTTAAGCAACCCCCATCATTCACTTTGTGGAGTGGAGCCACTGAATGGCTAGGTTCAATAGGAACTTCATTGGTGGAAGGTTTAATTCTATTTGTTGTAATTGTTTTACTTTTATATTGTTTCTTTATGTTGATTAAATGTTGTTGCGACCAGGCGGCTGCAGCTGCTGTCCCGCAGGTGAGACACCTTGCAGGTCCCAGCAGACCGTCTGTACGTGGGACAAGAGTATGTTATGCTTAAGGGAAGGTTGTTTACTGGTTGAATTAAGATATTGATTTGGATTAAATTGGAATAAGGTTAATTAACTTACTAAAACCAGACTTCCATTGTGGCCACGATGGAACTCGGGTTGGTGTAAATTTGTGTGGAAGCTACTAGTCCGGACATGTGGTGAAACACATCAACAAATTTTAGAAGGAAACTCTGTTAACATGGATGAAATTTTTTGTAGAATGTTTAACCAGTGATACCTAATGTTTTATGATTCAGTTTGTGAAAGAATCAAAGGAGGGATTGATAGAGTATTCAAACAGGCTCATTTAGACAGGCTGTGAAAAAACACAGGCCACATTGCATTAAGTCATCAATCAACTTGACATTTTCGGACCTTGGGTAGCGAGCCAATTAAAACGTTAAAAGACTATTAATTGAGCCAATAAGGTCAAAGAAGGCGAGTTCTTTTCTGTAAATTGAACCCGGTATAAATACAGCCATTTTGACCATGTGCTCCCAGTAAGACAAAGGAACTGGCAATCAGCCAGCAGCTTGTTGCTCTCTGCCAAAATTAAAGAAGTTAAAACTATCATCGGAGTTCATATTTCATTGGAAATTAAGAGATCTAACACTGCGAATGCATGGCCTGCACCCTTCTTTCATAAGCCGCTCATCTGAATCATCGTCGGCAGAACTCTGGTGCAGACTTGGCCCCCAGAGAGATGGCACCTGAGGTTGCCTAGCCCCATCAGCATGCTGCAGTCCGCTAGGCCCTGATGCAACACCCAGTGCAGACCCCTGTACTACCTCATCTGTATCAGACCGCGCACTCCCAGTATCTGAGCTGGTACGTGTGGGTGGAAGTAGTGACATGTTGGTGCCAGCAGTGTCCTCCTCTTCCTCCTCAGTCGCATCCCCAAATGATAGAGTTCTCTGGATGTTCTCAGCAGGACTTGAACCCTCAATTACCTCACTGCTGCAACTTGAGATGTCTGCGCTTATGTGGAGAAGGGTCTCATGCAAGCCTCAAGCTGCTCAGCAAGGTGTCTCATGACTGCCGACTGTGCTGGGTGTGCTGCCACTTGGTCTGTCATCTGCAAGCATAAATGGGAGAAGGGCTGCCATGAGGGAGAGGTGGGGGATGAAGGTATGGAGGATGCAATTAGCAAATTTCCATGAAGGAAAGGAACAGTCGGCGCTGGCGCATTTAGGAGAGGGCGCATTAAAGGAGGGCCTTCACTTACCCACATCGGCGTCAGCACTGCCCTGGCCCACAGGGAATGCAGCATGTCTGTCCATGAGTGCCTCCACCTTCTCCTCCAAAGGTGTGAGGACCTGCGAGTCTGCCTCACCACCACCCGTCCTCCTTTGCTCAGCTCTATTGTGAGCCAGTTTGGCCTGCAAAAGAAAGAATGGTTGGTGAGTACCATTGTGATGACGCATCAGAAATGAGTGCACGTGTTTTTCCCTGACATGTAGCTATAAGTGTGAGATGAAAGGGAGCCTCCATTGCGAAAACATACACACATATCTTTATATATATATAGAGGCGCGAACAATGAAATGCTGCTTGAGCAATTAAACAGTGAGGATCGGAAATAAGAGAATGTTGAAAGAGAGCCTTGCAAATGCAAGGTCAGCAGTTGATGAAACAGGTACTCACTTTCTTAAGACGGATGATATCCTTGAATCTCGGCATTGGTGAAGCGGCTTGCCCTCCTTGCCCCTCCAGCACCAGCCATCCAGAAACTCCTTGCCCTCTCAGAAGGGCAGGGAGCAGCTGGCTCATTCGCTCCACATTATGCTGAATGTCTCCGTGTTCAGCCCGCTTCAATTAACACAGCCACACCTGCAAAGCGGAATTTGCAAGTGCTCATTAACACAGGAACATATTTTTGGGGGGCGGGGGGTGAATTTCGATTGGGGGCCTGCCGAAAAGATTTTGGCGGGCGATGGCCCCAAAAAGTCGTGAGTTGCACCAGCTTTCTTGTGGACGTGAACATAAGAACATAAGAAATAAGAACAGGAGTAGGCCATACTGCCTCTCGAGCCTGCTCCACCATTCAATAAGATCATGGCTAATTTGATCATGGACTCAGCTCCACTTCCCCGCCCGCTCCCCATAACTCCTTATCCCCTTATCGTTCAAGAAACTCTACTTCTGTCTTAAATTTATTCAATATCCCAGCATCCACAGCTCTCTGAGGCAGCAAATTCCACAGATTTACAACCCTCTGAGAGAAGAAATTCCTCCTCATCTCTGTTTTAAATGGGCGGCCCCTTATTCTAAGATCATGCCCTCTAGTTCTAGTCTCCCCCATCAGTGGAAACATCCTCTCTGCATCCATCTTGTCAAGCCCCCTCATAATCTAATACGTTTCGATAAGATCACCTCTCATTCTTCTGAATTCCAGTGAGTAGAGACTCAACCTACTCAACCTTTGTTCATAATCAACCCCCTCATCTCCAGAATCAACCTCGTGAACCTTCTCTGAACTGCCTCCAAAGCAAGTATATCCTTTCGTAAATATGCAAATCAAAACTGCTGCAGTATTCCAGATGTGGCCTCACCAATACCTTGTATAGCTGCAGCAAGACTTCTCTGCTTTTATACACCATCCCCTTTGCAATAAAGGCCAAGATACCATTGGCCTTGCTGATCACTTGCTGTAACTGCATACTATCCTTTTGTGTTTCATGCACAAGTACCCCCAGGTCCCGCTGTACTGCGGCACTTTGCAATCTTTCCCGATTTAAATAATAACTTGCTCTTTGATTTTTTTCTGCCAAAGTGCATGACCTCACACTTTCCAACATTATACTCCATCTGCCAAATTTTTGCCCACTCACTTAGCTTGTCTATGTCCTTTTGCTGATTCTTTTGTCCTCCTCACACATTGCTTTTCCTCCAATCTTTGTATCGTTAGCAAACTTGGCTACGTTACACTCAGTCCCTTCTTCCAAGTTGTTAATATAGATTGTAAATAGTTGGTGTCCCAGAACTGATCCCTGCAGCATCTCACTAGTTACTGGTTGCCAACCAGAGAATGAACCATTTATCCCGACTCTCTGTTCTTTGTTATTTAGCCAATCCTCTATCCATGCTAATATATTACCCCCAACCCCGTGAATTTTTATCTTGTGCAGTAACCTTTTATGTGGCATCTTGTCAAATGCCTTCTGGAAGCCCAAATACACCACATCCACTGGTTCCCCTTTATCCATCTTGTTCGGTACATCCTCAAAGAACTCCAGCAAATTTGTCAAACATGACTTTCCCTTCATAAATCTATGCTGACTCTGCCTGACTGAGTTATGTTTTTCCAAATGTCCTGCTACTGCTTCTTTAATAATGGACTCCAACATTTTCCCAACCACAGATGTTAGGCTAACTGGTCTATAGTTTCCTGCTTTTTGTCTGCCTCCTTTTTTAAATAAGGATGTTACATTTGCAGTTTTCCAATCTGCTGGGACCTCCCCAGAATCCAGGGAATTTTAGTAAATTACAACCAATGCATCCACTATCCCTGCCGCTATTTCTCTTATGACCCTAGGATGCAAGCCATCAGGTCCAGAGGATTTATCCGCCTTTAGTCCCATTATCTTACTGAGTACCACCTCCTTAGTGATTGTGATTGTGTTAAGTTCCTCCCTGCCTATAACCCCTTGACTATCCACTGTTTGAATATTGTTTGTGTCCTCTACCATAAAGACTGATACAAAATATTTGTTCAGAGTTTTTGCCATCTCCATGTTCCCCATTACTAATTCCCCGGTCTCATCCTCTAAGGGACCATCATTTTCTTTAGCCACTCTTTTCCTTTTTATATACTTATAGAAACTCTTGCTATCTGTTTTTATATTTTATGCTAGTTTACTTTCATAGTCTATCTTCCCTTTCTTAATCATTTTTTAGTCGTTCTTTGCTGGCTTTTGAAAGCTTCCCAATCTTCTACTAGTTTTGGCCACTTTGTATGCCGTTGTTTTTAATTGGATACCATTCTTTATTTCTTTAGTTAGCCACGGATGGCTATCTTTTCTCTGACACCCTTTTCTCCTCACTGGAATATATTTTTCTTGAAAGTTGTGAAATATCTCCTTAAATGTACACCACTGTTCATCTACCGTCCTACACTTTAATCTATTTTCCAAGTCCACTTTACCCAACTCTGCCCTCATATCTTCATAGCCTCCTTTATTTAAGCTTAGTATGCTGGTTAGAGATCCAACTTTCTCAGCCTCCATCTGAATTTGAAATTCAATCATGCTATGATCACTCATTCTGAGAGGATCCTTTACTAGGAGATTGTTTATTAATCCTGTCTCATTATACAGGACCAGATCTAAGATAGCCTGTCCTCTGGTTGGTTCCGTTACATAATGCTCAAGGAACCAGTCCCTTATGCACTTGATGAACTCATCCTCAAGGCTACCCTGACCAATTTGATTTGTCCAATCAATATGGAGGTTAACATCACCCATGATTATTGCTGTTCCCTTTTTACAAGCCCCCACTATTTCCTGGTTTATGCTCCGACCAACAGAGTTGATACTGGTAGGTGGCCTATAGACAACGCCCACCAGTGACTTTTTCCCCTTATTCTTCCTTATCTCCACCCAAACTGTTTCAACACCCTTATTATCTGAGCTGATATCATTTCTTACTATTGCAATGGTTCCATCCTTTATCAATTGAGCTACACCACCCCCTTTTCCTTTCTGTCGATCCTTCCGGATTGTCAAGTACACCTGAATATTTAATTCCCAGTCCTGGTCACCTTGCAACCACGTCTCTGTAATGGATATCAGATCATACCCATTTGTCTCAATTTGAATTTCGGCCCGACTATATCCCCTGGCGGTTTCGAGTCACCCCTCTTACAACAGTTCTAGACACTGGAATTATCGTCGTGAACAGTAGTATACAATCATAGACAGATCTTTTCAGTCTCAACCGTCACAATGCTTTTATTCAAGTTAAAGCACACACCTGCATCCAGTAAAAACACACCCTGGTAGTGTAATACAAACAAGCACAGCACAACACACAGTCTGGCCCATCTAAACAGGACTCTAACGTGAAGTATCTGCATCTAAAACAACCCTGCTTGGATTCAAAATTGCACCACTGAAATCTGTGCGTACACTTATGATCCTTGCAAAAACCTCCCCACTAAAACCCCTAAGGTTTGGTTGGGATACACAACATCCCTTCACACTATGCAGTGGTCTTCAAGATGTGTGGGCTGGGATAAATGCTCACCAATTATCCCTCTGGCTTACTCGCTGCTTCTCCCAATGAGGTGTATCTTCTAGGTCTTCAAATCCAGTCTCAAGGTTAGCTTCCCAGTCGAAGTAGCAAGGCTCTCTGGTGTTTCTTCTCTCCATCCCAGACAGAGTGCTCAGTCCTTGTGCATTGAACAAAGCAATCAGGTATAGAAGAAGGGAGAGAGAGAGCGATGGCAGCCAAAACTGCCTCTCTTATACTTGCAAACATGCTTCTTCTCGTGCCAAAAGTCCAACTATTCTTCCCCTGAGGCTGTGCAACTCAAAAGCAAAATCAAGTCTTAGGCTGTTCCTTTCTCAACTGGGCTGTCCCTTGATGTGTAGCTCCGATGTGACTGTGACGTGACAGACTAATGCAGAGGATGAGAACGTTCAGCTAACGAACTTGCTGGGAAGAGCAATCTTAGCTCAACTTGTCTGATAATGCCTAAGGAGGCTGCACTTCCGAAAGGAGGTCATCGATGAGATATGTCAACTCATCAAGGGGGATCTGCAGCCTACCAAGGATCGCACTGCCCGTTGAGGTAAAGTTACTGTGGCACTATCCTTCTACACATCGGGTTACTTTCAGGCTTCAGCTGGCGACATTTGTGGGCACGCCACACATTGGTCCATTCGACAGGTGACTGAAGCCCTTTATACTCGCAGGATGAATTTTATCAGCTCCCCTATGACCAGGGAGGCACAGACCGGGAGAGCTTTGGGTTTCTCGAGAATAGCAAACTTCCCCAAGGTGCAGTGAGCAATAGACTGCACTTACATCGCCCTGTAAGCACCTTTACAGAATGCAGAGGTGTTTCATAACCAAAAATAATTCCACTCCCTGAATGTGCAGCTCATTGTCGACCACAACCAAATAATCATGGCAGTTAATGCTAAATTTCCAGGCAGCATCCATGACCCATGACACACATCCTGCGTGAGAGCGCTGCCTCTGAACTGTTTGACAGTCAGCCACAAGGTTATGGTTGGATGCTGGGGGATAAAGGATATGGCCTTGCCAGCTGGCTCATGACCCCCCGAAGTAATCCCCTGATGGAAGCAGAGAAGAGTTACAATGAAAGCCACGTAGCTACACGTAATGTCATCGAAAAGACAATTGGAGTGCCCAAGCAGTGCTTCAGATGCCTGGACCACTCTGGAGGCAGCCTACAGTACCACCCTGACCAGGTCGCTGAGTTTATTGTGGTGTGCTGCATGTTGCATAACTTAGCTGTAAGGAAAGGACAACAATTGTCAGATGGGGCTGCCGGTCCACCTCAGGAAGGAGTGGAGATGGAAGAGGCAGACAATGAGGAGCAGAACGAGGAGAAGGAGGCTGGTGAGCAGGGAGGACAATGAGCCTGGCGATAACTCCATGGTCCCAACCCCTCCCCACCCCCCGCCCTCCCAGAAGTCTGGAGAAACCTCGTGGGAGTTATGCGGCTGCAAAGCCGTTGCACAACAGCTCATAAATGAATGCTTTGCATGAACTTACATTGGCGTCGGTCACAGTTATAGTTATAGTTATGGTTAGACAACGGTTACATTTGCTTTGAGGTGTGTTTCAACCTTGCCTGGTCTGGCCTGGCCATTATTTTACAACAGTTGCATTCATGCTTTACCTTAACTTACGTTATTAGAAGACAGTGCACAACAATTGTAAAGTGAAATATATTTATTTTATTCAATTAACAAAATGTATTAAATGCAACACCCACCCCAAAATACACCCCAACAATGAACCAATAATAAAAGCAACAATAATAATAAACTCAACAATATAACAATATAATGTGTAACAATTAAAAAAAAAACAATAAAGCACCCCTTTCCCTACCTGCGGCCACGTTTCCCTCCAGATCCTGTACCCCCCCATATCTTAACCCCACCCCGTTTAGGTCCCAGGGTAGCGCGACGAGTCTGGCGTGCAGTGGGCAACGGCAAGACTTCCTGCCGTGGTGTGGGTGATGGTGGCGCGATCGCCTGTTGAGGGGGTGTTAGAGGGGAAGATGAAGCTGAGGAATCGCCTTCCGAGTCAGAAGGAAATGCTTCCTCCTGACTCGCTTGTGTGCTGGTGCTCCTGGTATGTCTGACGGCGGCACCTTGGGGATCAGTGCCATGTCCCACCAACAACACATGCTGCAAGGCATCGATAAAAGCCAGATGGGGCTGCTGGTCCGCCTCAGGAAGCATCTCCAAGAGTGTCTGCTGTGAAACCTCCGCTTGGTGAACACACATCTGGGCCATGTCCCTCGTGAATACCACAAACGCCTGGAGATGTTCGCAACTAATCGTCACACTCTCCTCGCACAGCCTGATCAAGCCCTCGATCCAATTGGCTAGAGGAGGCATGTGCTGACCTCACTGACCCGACCTCCGTGGGGTCGGCGTGTGCTTTCTTAAACGCCTTGGCGTCACTGGCTGCACGCCGCTTGGTCCTGCTATCTCTTCAGTTGAAAACAACAAAGTGGCCGCAGATTCAACTGTCAGAGGGATGCTAGGGGCATCCTCCTCTGTTTCCATAACATCTCCTTCCTCCTCTGGCTCGGGGGTCTCCTCCTCTTCATCACCCGTGGTGATGAGCACCTGCAATGGGGCAGGTGCAATCGAAGGTGTGGCCTCCCTTTGCGCCTCTGGAGCTGGGAGACCTGCAAAACACAATTAAGTTTATTGAGCTTATTAGAACAGAAGGGATTCTTGCGCTGCGCTGGCATATGTAGGAGGAGCAGCACTACTACAATAAATGTGACCGAGAGACATTACATATTAATGCATCATATGGTAGTACATATGTTAGTACATCTATGTGGAATTCACTGCCCCAGAGAGCTGTGGAGGCTGGATCAGTCGGCAATAGACAGAAGGATAAGGGAGTGAAGGTTTATGGGGAGCAGACAGAGAAGGGGAGAGATGGCCAAATGGCCTGCTCCTGCTCTTATTTCTTATGTTCTTATGTTGTCACCCTGAGAGTAGCACAGAGGCTGCATGCATAACATGACATCATTCATATATTATAATTAAATGACATTACATTACTTTAACACTGCTTGACGCATTACTCACGTGATGCATGGGAGAGTTCTGCAACACTGTGGTGGTGGCCGAGTGACTGTGGGTCCCCAGAAGTGCTGCTGCTCGCTCCTCGAAGTCAGTGAGTGGCTGCAGGTGAGCTGGGCCTCTTCCGGGTGTGCCTCTGCTCGGAATGGCTGTTAGATATCTTCCTCCGCAAACATGAAAAGAGCAAGCCATAAGCTCATTGACCAGGTGCTATCATGGAAAGATAGCATTCACCAACGTTATATGCTAATAGGGTTTTTATCCACAATTGATGCACGGTTATAACAAAGATCATGTTTAGGAGCTAATGCTTGACACAATCATCTCTCTCGACTACAGTCTCCATTGGACTCGGCAATGACAGGAGCTAATATCCAAAAGTGTCCCAGGGCAGACAGTGAGCAAGGACAGCTCTCCCCCAGTCCATGCTGGGTCACTGTGCAAGTAGCAGCAGCCAGAGAGACTTAAAAAGGGCACAGGTTCATAGCCCTGTCCAGATCTTAGCAGGGAATATATATGTAATATATGTAACAATAACAAGCTTAAATTCAATCCAGGAGATTTATAATTATAATTACAATTTGCATCATTATAATATAAAATCTATACTTTTGCCGAAGCAACTAGGCTGTTCCAGTGCTTCCGGCACTGGTCCGACCCCCTTGCCTCATGGGACGACGAGGAGACCACGTCCGTGATCTCGGCCCAAAGCTTTCTGTAGACCCGGGGTGGAGGTTTCCCACCGGGAGTGCACCTCCTCGATGAGGGCCTCATTTGCTTCGTCCGAAAAGGGCTTTGCTCTCTGCCTCCCCCCCCTCCACAACATGCACACTAATTTCACTGTCTGATGATGAGATTTTCTCTTATCCTTATCTCTTTTTATCTCTTTTTTATCTCTTTATCTCTTTCTCTAACTCTGCTTTCCTCCTCTCTCTCTATCCTCTCTCTCTCTCTCTCTCCCCCTCCTTTTGCCTTCTGTGCATGTGTGGATGACCCCTAACCTACCGAAACGCGGGTAAACCTCTTTACAAAAAAAAACGCATGCGCAGAAGGCCGTTACTAGGGAAGCTTTGCCCTCCACATCGCTGGGCTATCGCTGGGCCCATTTCACATTGCTGGGCTATAGCTGAGCCGAAAGTCACGATCCTAACATCAACAAGGCTGGAACATCACCCATTTTTTGGTCCCTACCGATCTGAGTGGGAAGTCTCGCCCATAGAATCATAGAATGGTTACAGCACAATAGAAGGCCATCCGCCCAGTCGATCCCATGCTGGCTCTCTGCAAGAGCACCTCAGTTAGTCCCACTCCACCGCCCCTTTCTCATAACCCTGCAAATTTTTTTCCTTCAGGTATTAGGGCTCGAACTTGGTGGAAGCCAAGGCCCGCACAAGTGCCGCTCAAAGGATTGCTGATGGCCGCCAAGAGACCAGGCAGTACTTTGCCAGGAAAATCCCTCTAAAAGAGATGGCAGTACTGCCTGGCGGCCAAATAACAACTTATGCCATCAAATCTGGGCAGCAGCAGGCGGGAGCTCTCAATCTCGGCACCCTCGTCAAAGTGCCGCCGGGATTGAGTCAGGCACAGGGAGGGGGTTAACACTGAAAAATAAAAATAAAAATATTCACGAAAAAAGACACCATGGGCTAGAACCTCCACTTTTGAGGTTATTGCCCAAAAATGGGTGTTATTTCCGGCATGGGCGGTAAAAAAGTGTTTTCAGATCGCCGGCTTCTCGCCCATTCTCAAAACACCTAGTTTAACATTTTTGAAAATGGGCGTTACCGTGAGCGATATGAAATGGGTGGTAGCGTAAATTTTTTTTGACCTTCTGCCATAAAGTGTGGTCGTCCTTAGCAACGGCATGGCAACGCTCGTTTCCCGCGATTCTGGAGGTCAAGGGTCACCATGATATGCGCAGAAGAGGAGACAGAGAGAGAGGGAGCTCAGAGGGACTGAAGGCGCAGCTGGGTGTAGTGTGGCTGCTTTGGGAGGAAGGAGGGAGACTTTAGAACTTCACAGCAAGTAGGCAAACAAAAAGTAGCTGTTACCAGCCACATATTATACTGAATTTGCCGTATAATGGAGGGAGAGCAGGAGGCATCACAGCACGCTGTGAGACTGATGCTGGAGACAGCAGTGAGGTGGGAGAGGAGCACATTGGAGGCCACAAAAGAGACAGGAGGTTCTCGGAAGAGGCAAATGTCTCCCTCCTGCAGGAGGTCGAGTTACACTGGGGTGATTTGACACAGGGAGGGCATGGGCTGCTCATCCCAAAGGCCTACCAGAAGATATGGACCAAGATAGCAGAGGTGGTCTCGTCGGCAACCAACGAGGTGCATGAGGGCAACCAATGCCGCAAATGATCGAACGACCTTATGGGATCCACAAGTGTAAGTATTACATTGATTTACATGTACTTATGCATTTATATAATTGGATTTGTAATAGTCATGAGTGACTATCAGCAGATGTGAGGTCTTGCACTTTCACCGGGCATGTTTTACTCAAAGCCTGCGGTCACGGTGCATACGTCTTTATGTAAAGAATGATAATAATCATATTAATCATGATTACATCTGTCGGTTATGTATTGTACCAGTCTCCGTGACAGTACCTAGCAATGATATCACACAATGATCTCATGCCATGTCACCCTGTTACCTTTTACAGAAGAAGCTATCGACTATGAGGTCCGTGCAGAGGTGAACGGGTGGGGGGCCACCAGTCCCCAGCGACATCACATAGATGGAGGAGCGAGTGCTAGCACTCGTGAGGAAGCATCTCTGGACAGGCACGAATGCATCTGCAGACCCTGAAGTGATGCCACGTGAGTAAAGCTTACACCATTGCATGATGTATAGGCAATAGATGCCACACCAACTCATATCCTAACAATCATATATGATAGATAATTTCTAAAAGTGTCATCAAAATAATGCTGTCCTAATGAAAATCATTGCAATGCACAATGTGTTGATGGTGAATGAATGTGATGTCCGCGATGATTTTGAGAGCGGTGGTGCTTTTGTCGTGCATATGCTATGTGCAGTGCTGTACGCACCTTGTCATGCTAGCACCCCCGTCTCCTCTAACAACCTCATTTGTGCCTTGCAGCTCAGCCAGCAGTGCAGCCCCAGGCAAGGCCACAGAGGCCAGACGGTGGGGGCGCGGGGCAGTAGTCGGCGGA
Organism: Pristiophorus japonicus; assembly: GCF_044704955.1. Lineage (NCBI taxonomy): Eukaryota > Metazoa > Chordata > Chondrichthyes > Pristiophoridae > Pristiophorus > Pristiophorus japonicus. The sequence goes on along the minus strand of NC_091978.1, from coordinate 250,207,882 downwards.
CGATCTTACTCCATCTGCTGCTGAGGAGCTCCGATTATCGCACGTCAATCAGCTGGGTCTGTTCCCATTTGTCCCCAGGACGGCGCCGACCCCACGAAGGTCTCGTGGACGTGGCAGGTCTGTTTCATGAGCACGTCATGACAGTGGAGAGATGGTACAGTTGTCCAGGAGGACTGTAGACATTGGTGACCAGCTCATCGAAGCTTTGGGGGGCATATCCTGACACCTGGCCACCATGACCGAGAACATTCCACGCATGGCGGAGTCCCTGGATGCAATAGCCAGGAACACTGGTGCCACAGCCCACCCAGTGGTCCCAGAGCACGGCATTCCACCCCTAGGTCCTGCACCACTACTGTGAACGACAGATGAGAGCCAAGACCAAGATCCTGCTTCTGCATCAGAGAATGTTACCCCCTCGGCACCCTTCACTCCCGTATCTGTGCAACCACCGCATCTGGCTTCATTTTCCCCAGTGAGACACCGCCTGAGGAGATCCTCGGCCAGGCACTGTGGAGTGAGGAGGGGAAGGGTTGGAGGTGGGGAGAAGAAGGAGAGGGGGGGAATGAAAGTGAGGTGCATGTGCGCAGGTAATAGCTGTGTTATATCTCCATCTGTGTGTATGTAATTTGTTGCAATATATGGAGGCTGGGGACCACGCCCCTGCTTTGCATTTTTATTCTGTGTTGGTGGACATGTTGACCATGTGATTGATGTCAATGGTGGGAAAAGTGGGATGTGGGCGGGGGTTGGGTGTTACTGGCTGTGATACTTATGATTTCAGACCAATGTTGGTACTAAACTTTTGTTATTGAACATAACCTTGTTGCGCATTGTCTCACATAGCTGGACCATTAAACACTGGTGATTCCATACCATGAAAGGGTTAAATAGAACTTAACATCAATCAATGTAAACTTTAACTGGCACCAAGGTGATGGGCAACATTGATATCTGAGCTGCACACACACAGCAGTGTGTCAGCATTGTCACTCACAGCAGTGCTCTTTCAGTCAAATCTTTCCGGATATCAGCTCCTCATGTAAGAGTGGGTTTTAACAAATGCCAGCCATACCGCTGTCGTTCGTTCCGGTTAGTTCCACTTTTTGTGGGTGGTTTTTTGAGCGAGTGATATTGTGGGCGATATGTGTGCGAGGTGGTGAAATTGAAGATGAGCGATCTCCATGGCCGCTAGTTTGGGTAAATCTGCTCTTTCCGACAAAAAACAGTGGGCGGGCGTTAATATTGAATCTCGGCGTTAATTCCGTTCGGAAAGTAACACTGGCGATATTGTAGCCGTTGAATTCGCCCATTCTGCTGATTCTGCCCGAAAAAAGTGGGCGGGCAGTGATATTTTTTTCTCTGTGTTAAGCCCATTGAGAAAATAACGCTCAGTGATAAGTCTCCTAAAAAAGCCCGTCAGTTTCCACTTTGTGCCAGAATGGGCGATATATGGGCGTTATATGTCATTTCAGCAGTAAAATGGGCATTAAGTAGTCGTTAAGCATGCAAAAAATGTGGAGGTTCGAGCCCCATAACACCTTCAGGGGAATCCCATACAGGTAAATCCCTGAAAAAAATGGAAAATTAATAAATGTTCACGAACCATTTTTTGCAGGTCTTCTTACTTACAGTTGGGGTTAGACCTGCCTTCACGCAATGGTCCGTCCCCCTGCTGCCGCCGACTCCCTTCGACTCCCACCTGCACCAATATGTCAGCTCAGCAGGCGGGAGGTCACTTACACGACTTGGCCGTCAGAGGCTGTCAGCGGGCATCAGCGGTTCCCGGCGGTACTCCCCTCCTGCCAGATGCAGACCGAGAGGAATCTGTCACCGAGGGGAGAACGACTAAAAAACCTGGTGGCAGCCAGTGGCAGTGGGCGGTAAGGCCACCAATTTCGGGGCCTTACTCTTCTCACCATACTTTTCTTGTGGGGCCCAGAAAAACAGGAGTGCTCCTCCAGGCCCCATATGGAAAGTTTAGGCTGCTCCTGCCCTGATCTCCCCCTTTCCGGATCTTGAGGCTCTCCTAAAACCCCCTCCCTGAGACTTACCTGAGTGCCCAGGACAGCCAGCTTCCACTTCCCCAGTTTCAGGCGGGCAACTGACCGGGGCCATGCAAATGAGGCCCAGAAATTAACTTTGCCCAGGCCTTATGCCGTTGAGGTCAGAGGGGCTTGCTGCTTGCCGTTTGCATCGGCTTCCACTTGCCCAATTCTCTCCCCGAGTCAAAATCAAGGCTTTACAATCCCATTTAGTCATTTTGCTAAATTCTTCGTGAATTATTAAAATATATAGTAGCAAAGTTATATTTTCAGAAACAATGGCTCAGAATTTGCATGCGGACGATTCCCGCGGGCGGATGCCTCCGACGGCAAAAAGTTCTATGAAAGCATGTGTTATTCCAAGAGCTTTTGAGACTTCTGGTCCTGGGCCTCTGCGCAAAGGCCTGCGTAGAGGCCCACGTATCCCAGCATCACTGGTATCACCTGAGCCGGCCCAACCTATCAGAGTAGGGGTATTCACATTCATACTTATGGTGTGATAGAGAATTCAAACAGGCTGCATTTAGACAGGTTGAGAAAACACAGACTCCCATGTCTTCGTGCGACTGAGCACATTGCATTAGATCATCAATCAACTTGACATTTCAGGGCCTTTGACAGTGAGCCAATTGAGCCAATAAGGTCAAACCAGGTATAAGAACAGCCATTTTGACCATGTTGTCACAGAAGGACAAAGGCCTGGCTTAAAGCCAGAAGCTTGTTGCTGCTGCCAGAATAAAGTTACATTAAAACTACAACCGGAGTTCGTAATTCATTGGGAATTAAGAGATCTAACAATTTTGGCGTCACGAACACGATCGCTGAGGGAAGAAACTGAATTTTGGACATCGGACCTACATACTGAGGTAAGGACTCCTCTTTATAAAAGTCCTCGGTCAAAAGTCTAAATTCGCCTCTCCTTCTACGCGATTACGAAAGGCTCCGGTTTGCGAACCCTCCGGTTGGTAGTCAGCTCGAGGTCCCATAGACGTCTAACTTCGGTGGTGTGTTAGTTAATTAATCACCGACCCACTGATCGGCTGGAAAGCCTGCGACTCGAGACCCCAGTAAAGAAATCAGTATTATGGCAGCAGGAGATAAGAGCTAAGAATTGCCTACAACTGTAAAAGGTGGGCGGGCACCACCTGAGGTTTCGATAGATGAAATCCTCCAACAGTTGAAAGAATACCTAGAGCAACAATTTGACTTATCTAAAACCTGTATTAAGATCGAACAAAAGTACGGAACCTCCAAAGGACAATGGTCCTTGGACGAGATTAAAAGGGTCTGGGGCAAAACGACCCGTATGAAAAATAAAGAGCGAACTAGATGGTCCCTACCCGTTATGGGACAGCTCCGAAAGCAGAATGAAATTATAATGCGTTCCCAACATGATCGAGAACTAACCAGTACAAAGGACCAATTGCAAGCTGTTTGTGCACAGCTGCAACAGAAAAAACTTGAACTTCAAAAGTCGAAAGCGGAAGTTAAAGATCTTAACGGTGAAATTAAAGAATGGAAAAAATCATTAGGTCAAGAGACAGTAATAGGAAAAGGAAAATGTATCGGTCAATTCCCAGGGTACCCATGTTTGGATAAATTAAAGCGCAAACCCGAAAACACGACTGAGGAATAGATACGGATTCTGAGTCCTCCAACGATACAGGGTCGGAGGATGAAGAATTAGGGGTGTGCTTTGCCCCGTTTAAAAAAAGACGAGTTGTAGTCAAATCAGAAGAGACTGCGGATGAGGGCGGAACCAAAAAAACGAGGAAAAGGGTGCATGCAGAATACTTAGTTCATGATCCAGCAGACCCAGAGAAAATTGATAAATGGTCCAAGGAATTGCCCAATCCAAAGAAAGGGGGAGTAAAAACGTGGGACCAATTGGACCATTTAAGAAATATATATCAACTTCATCCCTGGGATGGACCACAATGGTGCCAAAAACAAAGGGAAGAAAATTGCACGACAAGTTAGAAGAAGCTTTGGGACAGAATGAGCAAGAATTAAACGCAGGATGGGAGGCGATTAAACACTGGCTACAAGCCCTTCAGTCCAGCCAAGACAGACTGGGGAAAAATTGCAGCCTGCCAACAGAAAGGAACAGAGGAGGTCCTGGAGTATGACGAGCAGTTTAGATGCACGTAGCTAGAACATTCAGGTATGAATAATACGGATGAGGAAATGGATGAACAAGTGTTTGGACCCCTGAAAACAGCTTTCGTGGCAGGTCTAAAGCCAGAACTGTCCAAAATGCTTAAGGTAGTGTTACCGGACTGGGAACATAGAGGAACTACCTTTGCAGCGTTGGTGGATCGATGTAACCAATTAGATCGGGATATGGGAGCTAAAGTCTGAGCTGTACAGGCTATGGGATGGAAATCCCAGGATTCCGATAAACAGTTATGAGGAAAATTACCTGGAAAATGTCATTATTGTGGGAAAGAAGGTCACTGGGCCAAGACGTGCAGGGCAAAACAGCAAGGTCGTGGCCGGGGAAGAGGACGCAGCCAGGGATACAATTCAGCCAACAAACCAGGCTTGTCACAAGATAACGACCTCATAGAAGCATTTAAGCGACTGACAATACAAAAACAGAAGGAGTTACTTGGGATAGCAAAAAACAATTAGAGCCCGCCCTGGCCCCGCTCCTCGCACTAATACAACAGAGGGGAGATGGGCTATATATAACTGTGAGGGTGGGCGATAAGGATGTGGACTGTCTTTTAGACACAGGGGCAGAATTAACATGCTTACCTCTACAATATGGAGGCTTTTTGTCGTTGGATGGTAGGGCACGTACAGCCTACGGAGTTGGGGGCCATAAAATGGAAATTAAAAGGACAACACTGGTAATTATAGGGCTGGGTCCACATGAACTAACCACGCTGGTCTGGATAGGCCCAGTAGATCAACCCCTTTTGGGAATGGATGTTCTAATCCAAATAGATTCATCGTTGCATTTCGAGATTGGTCAGGTGACATGGTCAATTAGAACTTTGAAGAAAGAAGAATCGAGGGAACACCCGATATGGGCTAAAGATAAGAACGATTGTGGCCTACTCCAGATGGAGCCTGCGTCATTTACCGGGACTAAGCCTCCATGCACGAAACAGTATCCCATCAGTCCAACTGCCATCGCGGGAATCTTACCGGTTATTCAGCAATTGGAGAAACAAAGGGTGCTTATTAAAACGCATAGCTCCTCCAATAGCCCCGTGTGGCCGGTACAGAAATCTAATGAGACTTGGAATTTGACTGTCGATTATAGGAAAGCTAACCAGTGTATTGATCAAAAAGCTCCTTTGGTCGCAGATCACTCCACCATTTTTAATGCCCTCAAACCGGAACATAAATATTTCTCGGTTATAGATATGGCCAACGGATTTTGGTCGCTGCCTCTGGCACCAGAGGTTCGACAGTGGTTTGCTTTCAGGGTCCAAGGACAACAGTATACTTGGACCTGGTTACCGCAGGGTTTCCCCAACAGCCCTATGGTATTTCACATGGCTTTATAAAGCCATTTGCGAGATTTACCTCCCCTGTCATCCACTGTCATCCAATATGTAGATGATATCCTGCTCGCTTCAAACACGGAAGAACAGCATGAACAAGATTTACGAGCTTTGCTGGACCGCCTTCGGCTGAAAGGACATTAAGCCAGCATCGACAAAGCACAAATATCCCAAGAAGAGGTTGTATACCTGGGACAAAAGATTTCACAAGGAAAGAGAGAACTTACCCAGGATAGAACTGCAGCCATTCGGGCTGGTAAAAAACCCACCACTATTCAGGAACTAAGGTCCTTTTTGGGATTGTGTAACTTTAACAGAAATTGGATTGACTCCTTCACACAGCTTGCTCAGCCATTGAATGATACCTTAAAGGGGAAACGTGCCTCTAAAGAAGCCATCACCCTCACTAAGGAACAGCAAGAGGCCTTCCTGAGTTTGAAAAAGGCTTTGTGTTCGGCACCGGCTCTGGGAATCCCCGACAGTGGTAAGCCATTTACCCTGTTTGTCCATGAGAAAGAAGGATACATGACAGCTATACTGACACAAGAACATGGGGATCGGCAAAGACCTATTGGCTATTATTAGGCAAAACTGGATGCAGTAGCCCTCGAATGGGGAAGTTGCTTAAGGGCAATGGAAGCTACATGTCGAGCGGTAATGATCACTGCGGGTCTAGTCCTTGACCAAAAGCTGATTGTCAAGTGTCCCCACGCCGTATACGCTTTGCTGTCTATGAATAGAATGTCTCGGTGACGGCAGCTAGATGGATCCGCTGGACAGCAGTTTTGGAAGCTCCTAATCTCCATATCGTCCGGGCCAGCCCGGTTAACCCCGCAACTATGCTCCCGATGTCAGAATCGAGGGAGCAAGAGAGGGGAGAATGTGAAGAGCAGAACTGCGTGAAGGTTTTAAAAGAAACAGAAGAAGCAGCCTTAGCAGCAGAGGAGCCTCTGCACAACCCAGACCTCATCCTGTTTACAGATGGTTCCTCCTTTGTTGAAAATGGTACCAGAAAAGCAGGATGGGCAGTTACAACCTTATATGAGGTAGTGGCAAAAGGATGTTTACCCTCAGGAACGTCAGCACAACAGGCCGAGTTATGGGCCCTGTCAGAAGCATGTCGAATAGCAGAAGGACAGACAGCTAATGTCTACACAGATTCGCATTATGCTTTTGGAGTCGCTCACGATTTTGGTCTGTTATGGCGGAAAAGAGGATTCCTCACTGCTGCTGGTACACCTATCCGAAATGGAAAAGAAGTCCGAGACTTACTAGAGGCCAGACAATTACCTCAGGAAGTGCCCATCCTGAAGTGCAAGGCCCATACCAAGGAAAATACCACAGAAGCACAGGGAAATGCCCTAGCTGACCAGGCAGCTAAAGATGCCGCCTCACAGGGCGTTCCCCCAGAAGAACCAACACAGATGTGCAGATTGAAAGCACTCAGGACTCTGACACGAGCAATGCCAGGCGAATGCTCCCGAGAGGAAAAATGGACATGGATTGAGGCAGGAATTAAGCTATGCGAAGATGGTGTCTGGAGACAAAGAGTTACCGACAAGCCAGTCGCGCCACAAGCGCTTATGCCTTTTTTAGCCCAACAGATCCACTCGTGGGGACACTTGGCCTCACAACAGATGACGGCACGGTTCCAGAAAAGCTGGTGGGGTCGGGGATTTAAAAAACATGCCCAGCTGGTCGTAGACCGCTGTGTGGTAAGCCAGAAAAATAATTCTGGACCCATCACGGTAATGCCCCAACTGAGGCCCCCTGTCCCTGTCGGACCATTCCAGCATCTGCAGGTTGATTATATATCTCTTCCTTCATGCCAAGGATACACTAACATTCTTGTCATGGTTGACAGATTCTCTAGATGGGTAGAAGCTGTCCCAAGTAAAAGAGCCACAGCCAATCACACTGCAAAGATCTTGTGTAAGGATTACATTCCCCGATGGAGAGTCCTGAGTAGCATTGACTCAGATCAGGGAACACACTTCGCAGATGCTGTCTGCCAAGAAGTCTGTAGGTTATTGAACATTACGTGGGATTTACACTGTCCTTATCATCCACAATCATCAGGACAAGTAGAGCGAATGAATCGAACTCTGAAACAACAGTTTGCCAAATATCACCTAGAAGGAACACCATGGCCCCAGGCACTATCAATAGTGCTATGTAGCATTAGGGCAACCTCGAACAGAACTACAGGTCTAAGCCCATTTGAAATTATAACAGGAAGACCCATGTCGCTGCCAGGAACTATCGATTTTAGGAAAGCTGATGTTCACTTAATGAGTGACACTTTGTTATCATACTGTCAGAACCTAACCAATGCTATTAGTTCTGTTTCCCGACAGGTATCGGCAGCTTGGGGTAATCCACCCAAAGTAGGACACAACATCATCCCGGGAGTCTGGGTGTATGTGACAAAGTTGCATAAAGAACCTTTGGGTGCCAAGTGGGAGGGTCCTTATCAAGTGTTATTGACCACCCAGGCAGCTGTTAAAGTCCAAGGAAAGAAGGCCTGGATCCACGCTTCAACACATTAAACGAGCACCCATAATTGAAGCTGAAATCTAATAAGGACAATTACTTTTTGCCAAAATGTATAAATTTACTGTATTACTGATTGTAGGTATTCTTGGCATAGGCCTACTTCTTACTAGCTGACTTTCTGCACCAAAGGGAAATAGTAGGGTAGCAAGGGAATTACATGTAAATACCTTTTTATATATGTCATACATTTATGCCAAACAAGATAACATTTCTAGTTGTTGGGTGTGTGCGCATATTCCTATTCACTCAAAGGGAGGGATTCCCTTGAGGCCAGTTCCCTTGAATATCTCGGAAATGGCTGAGAGGATAATTAATTAAAACAAAACAGGCAAGACATTTCAGGATACGGAAAACTGGGCATGTAAATGGAAGTCAGCAGGTTACAATCTGACTACCTTTGAAGGGGGATACCAACCATGCTACAATAATTCCAAACGGTCCCCATTTTTTGTTATCAATAATACAACGGGAATAGGAAGACCGGGGGAATCGGTCTGTCTGATTAGAAACATCAAAGGAGGCCAAAATATGGGGTATAGTAACTGCTCCCAGAATTATAATGTAATCAAGCCAAGGAACCATCCAAACTGGGCCGATGTGGGAATTCTTAACGTAACGGGGATTCTGATTAAAACAGATGGAAAAGCCTGGACAGGCCCCGGAGTGTTGCTGACAAAGAAACAGCTAACCTTCATTGCCTATAATGGCACCTATTGGGTTTGTGGCCACAAGGCCTACCCTTGGCTGCCCCAGAATTGGACGAGATCCTGCTATTTAGCCTATATTGTGCCTTATATGTATCATATAAAGTCACTGTCAGAACATTTACACCGTCCTAAGAGAGCTATCACAGAAACAGAGAGGTTCTTTGCCATTCTGATCCCTGGGTATGGGACCGCCAGACTGGCAAGGGAATTCATTAACATGGCATCCGTTGTGGAACGGGTAGCCAATGATACTTCAGAGGCCCTAGTTAAAATCAATGCAGAAATGGTAGCAATCCGCACAGTAGCCCTACAGAATAGACTGGCCCTTGATTACATCCTGGCTGGAAAGGGAGGTACTTGCGCCCTACTCGGAACTGAGTGTTGCACATATATCCCAGATAGCTCCGAAGAAATTACCCACATCGCGGAGCACATCCAAAAGGAGGTAGAAAAACTTAAGCAACCCCCATCATTCACTTTGTGGAGCGGAGCCACTGAATGGCTAGGTTCAATAGGAACTTCATTGGTGGAAGGCTTAATTTTATTTGTTGTAATTGTTTTACTTTTATATTGTTTCTTTATGTTGATTAAATGTTGTTGCGACCAGGCGGCTGTCGCTGCTGTCCCGCAGGTGAGACACCTTGCAGGTACCAGCAGACCATCTGTATGTGGCACAGGGGTATGTTATGCTTAAGGGAAGGTTATTTACTGGTTGAATTAAGATATTGATTTGGATTAAATTAGAATAAGGTTCATAAACCTACTAAAACCAGACTTCCATTGTAGCCACGATGGAACTCGGGTTGGTGTAAATTTGTGTGGAAGCTACTAGTCCGGACATGTGGCGAAACACATCAACAAATTTTAGAAGGAAACTCGATTAATATGGATGAAATTATTTTGTAGAATGTTTAACCAGTGATACCTGATGTTTTATGATTCAGTTTGTGAAAGAATCAAAGAGGGGATTGATAGAGAATTCAAACAGGCTGCATTTAGACAGGTTGAGAAAACACAGAACCCATGTCTACGTGAGACTGAGCACATTGCATTAAGTTATCAATCAACTTGACATTTCAGGACCTTTGACTGTGAGCCAATTCGGGGTTAAGAATATGTCAATTGAGCCAATAAGGTCAAAGGAGATGAGTTCTTTTCTGTAAGTTGAACCAGGCGGTGAAGCTCCTGCGAGGCAATTTCCCGTGGGACAATTTCGTCCAGCCGTTTTGACCATGTGGTCACAGAAGGACAAAGGCCTGGCTTAAAGCCAGAAGCTTGTTGCTGCTGCCAGAATAAAATTACATTAAAACTACAACCGGAGTTCGTATTTCATTGGGAATTAAGAGTTCTAACATGGTGATTCCCATTACCATAAGTAAGAATGGGAATACCCCCAAAAATACACAAGCACTCAAGCTAATTTTTTTAATTACATATTTAAAATTAATCAAAATAGAATTTAATTAATTATTCAAAATAGGTAAATAGATTTTTTTGAAAAATAAATTTACATATTTGAAAGGGTCTAAAAATAAACTTACCTTGTTTAATAGGATTTTAAGCGGTCATAGTCACCTGAAAGCGGCAACCATGGGTCGATGCGGACTGGCCGACGAATCGCCGCGAAGGGACCGCTATTTTTGAAATTGCCCTCCTTTAGTTTTGGAGCGGTGTAGGTGACAGCTACTCCCATTTGCTTGCTGCTCCAACCCCTTACCGACCGGTGGTGACCTCTTACCATAATTGCCCCGCGGGAAATTGCCTCGCAGGAGCGACCCCGCCGTCGGTCGGTGCCACTGACAGTTTTTTCTGTCGGTACCCTTTCTGTGGCTTGGTGGCCCGACCGCCCTTAAAGGGAGGTGACGCTGCTGGCGACTCCATGTTATTTTTTTCTGTTGGTTGACTGCCAGGTCAGGCCAACAATTAATCACCGTGTTTGGCCAGGCCACCAACAGGCAGCCGAGCACCCCCTCTTGGGTGCCAGGCCACTGGCCCTGCCAAAACCCTACCTGATGGCCCAGTGTTTGCCACTAAAGTGGCTGCAGAGTTCACAGCAGCCTTCCCTTTAACTGTAGGGGAGGGACATTGTGACGCGCCAGCGCAGTGACGACATCAGCGCGGTGTTGATGGTGCGTCAGCCACTCCGACCTGCCCCCACTTCCGCCCCGCTAGTGGCGGCTACTCCGATCCGACCGCACTTCTGCCTGCTCCCCACAACAACACCGCTCTGACCAGAAACATCAACCAAAATGCTGAATTTCTATGGATTGTCCGCCTCAAGCATTGGGGCAGACGGAACACTTCAAGAGCGGTAGATATGACCTGTTTTGGGCGGAGGACAATTTTGGCCCCTAAATGTTTAAATTATTGCAAAAATTGCCTTATTCTGTGCTTTAAAAGTATCATGCTGATAAAAGCATGCCTTATGCCTGCTTTTATCAGTCATAAGAATTTGAAGGACATTCGTTGAGTAGGATCCAACTCTCTGCCAATGGAGGCCTTTTTGTTTCATAGGCGTCCGATCTGTCAAACATGCCTAAAACCAGAACTTTCGGATCTTGGTTCAAAAATTCTGAAAGCTTGTGCAAAGGTTCTAAGGCCTTTCAACCCATAAGCATCCCTTGCCAACAAATAAAGGTGCAGGGGACTAATAAATGACAGCCAAAAATAAAGGGAAAGGAAGCCCCAAGTGCAGGATAAAGGATGCAACTCACCAAGTCTGACATTGGCTGTACCCACCCTTTGATGCATGTTGACAGAGATGTCCTTGCAGCAGATTACATAGCTCTGCATCTAACGAGTCTGATCTGGTCCCTATGAAGGTACTTCCTCACGGTTGTTACTCGTTATGTGTGACAGTGCCTCCAAATAGAATTGGTGGTATCCTCCTAGGTGTGGCCAATCAGACATTCCTGGCAGATGAACATTCCTAGCATGCCATGCAATGCCATATAAAACTTGATACGCTGTGATTGGGATGCTTCTGAAGTACTATTCACTGATGTGTGCCTGCTGCCATAACCCACCTTGTGAATTGTAGCCGGCACATGCACTACTTGTCTTCCCAGGCAAAGTCTGGTCACCTCTGTCTGCATATGCAGGTACTAATGGGGAGGCACAGGGTACCTCTTATGCATATCAAACCTCCTACCAACCCTCTGGGAGTTCTCCTCTTCTTTCCAGCATCACAAATCAGGGAAACTCACATTGGAAAGCCCACTGCTGACTGTATTGGTACCATAGATATTAAAAAGCAAATATGTTCCCTTAAAGAAAAAGGGTGGGACTAACAAATCTAGAGTCCCGTGGCTGTCAACGGTCTTACAGGGAGGATAAAGAAAAAAAAGGAGGCTTATGACAGATACGGAGGGCTCAATACTGCAGAAACCAGAGAGGTGTATAGAAAATGCAGGGTGAAATGAAAAATGAAATTAGGAAAGCAAAAATAGCGCATGAAAAAATATTGGCAGGTAAAATCAAGGAAAATCCAAAGATGTTTTATAAATACTTTAAGAGGATAACTAAAGAAAGAATAGGGCCTATTAGAGACCATGACAGTAATCTGTGTGTGGAGGCGGAAGACGTGGGTAATGAATACTTTGCGGCAGTTTTCACAAAAGAGAGGAGCGATGCAGACATTGCAATTTGGGGGAGGAGTTTGAAATATTCGATGAAATAAAGATAGTGAGAGAGGAAGTAATAAGGGGTTTAGCATCTTTGGAAGTGGATAAATCCCCACGCCCAGGTGAAATGTATCTGAGGCTGTTAAGAGAAGCAAGAGAGGAAATAGCAGAGGCTCTGACCATCATTTTCCAATCCTCTCTGGCTACAGGTGTGGTGCCGGAGGACTAGAGAACTGCTAACATTGTACCATTATTTAAAAAGGGAGAAAGGGATAGACCGAGTAATCTCAGGTCAGTCAGTCTAGCTTTGGTGGTGGGAAAATTATTGGAAACATTTCTGAGTGACAGGATAAATTTTCATTTAGAAAGACATGGATTAATCAAGGATAGTCAGCATGGATTTGTTAAGGGAAGCTTATGTCTTACTAACTCAATTGAACTTTTTGAGGAGGTAACAAGGAGGGTCGATGAGGATAGTGTGTTTGATGTAGTGTATATGGATTTTAGGAAGGCTTCAGATAAGGTATCACATGGCAGACTGCTTACAAAAGTAAAAGCCCATGGGATCCAAGGCAAAGTGACACGTTGGATCCATAATTGGCACAGAAGCAGGAAGCAAAGGGTAATGGTAGATGGCCGTTTTTGTGACTGGAAGGCTGTTTCGGTGAGGTTCCGCAGGGCTCAGTACAAGGTCCCTTGTTTTTTGTTGTTTCTATCAATGTTTTAGACTTGAATGTTGATTAAGAAGTTTGCAGATGATAAAAGCATTGGCTGTGTGGTTGATAATGAAGAAGAAAGCTGTCGACTGCAGGAAGATATCAATAGACTGGTCAGGTGGGCAGAACAGTGGCAAATAGAATTCAATCCAGAGAAGTGTGAGGTAATGCATTTGGGGAGGGCTAGCAAGGCAACAGAATACATAATAAATGGTTGGACACGGAGAAATGTAGGGGACAAGAGGGACCTTGGAGTGCATGTTCACAGATCCTTGAAGGTAGCAGGACAGACAGATAAGGTATTTAAGAAGGCATATGGGATACTTGCCTGTATTAGCCAAGGCATAGAATATAAGAGCAGGAAGGTTATGGTTGAACTGTATAAAACACTACTTAGGCTACAGCGAGAGGACTGCATGCAGTTCTGATCACTATATTACAGGAAGGATGTGAGTGCACTAGAGAGGGTACAGAGGAGATTTACGAGGATGTTGCCTGGACTGGAGAATTTTAGTTATGAGGAAAGATTGGGTAGGCTGGGGTGTTTTCTTTGGAACAGAGGAGACTGACGGGAGACCTAATTAAGATGTATAACATTATGTGGGGTCGAGATAGAGTGGAAACGAAGGACCTATTTCCCTTAGCAGGTGGGTCAACAACCAGGGTCATAGATTTAAAGTAATTGGTAGGAAGTTTAGAGGGGATTTGAGGGGAAATGTTTTGGGTCAGAGGATAGTGGGGCCTGGAACTCACTGGCTGAAAGGGTGATAGAGGCAGAAACCCTCACCACATTTAAAAAGAACTTGTATAGGCACTTGAAGTGCTGTAATTTGCAGGGCTACGGACCTAGAGCTGGAAAGTGGGATTAAGCTGAATAGCTATTTGTTTGCCGGCATGGACATGATGTGGGGACGAATGGCCTCCTTCCATGCTGTAAATTTCTATGATTCGATGACTCTATGGGCCCGAGTTTGGTCAAACCTAAGTTCCGTCCATGTACCATCGTAAGGACTGCAAAGATCCTGATGGTACTTTGGGCGGAAGTTTGGTGAAAAAATGTGGGAAAAACCGCCTGGCGTAAAAATTGGGCTTTACACACCGATTCTGGGCGGCAGCGGGCGGTAGGTCGCATTCTGGGTGGAAAATATGATCCTCGGCAAATTAACGCCGAGGATTGATACGGGCCCAGGAAGGGGGGAATGGCATAAATTAAACATTTTTTAAACCTTTTTAAAAAACTACTGCAAATCCTTCACAGGACCCCATCCACCAAAATCCCTGCAAAAGAAATGAAGAAAAGAAGTGCACTCACCTTTTCTTCCAGGTCTTTATTCGTACCGTTCAGGTAAGACCTGCCTCCACGCGACGGTCTCTTCTGCTGCTGGAGCGGAGCACCGCCCGGAACAATCTGGGGAGTGAGCGGGCGGGAGGACTTTTGTCAGCGTTGCACACCGGTGCACACCAGCGAATGCTCCCCAGCAGTCTTCTCTCCCCGTCGGCGTGAAGACCCAATCAAACTCGCATGGAGGGGAGAGCATCCAAAAACCATCGAAACCGCCGAGTTCCGGCGGTAATTCGACCAAACCTCCATCATCATAGATACAACATTAATGGTCAAAAAAGATGCAGGATGTATCAGAACAGTATTCCTGTGTCATTTAACTATTCCAATATATCTCCATATCCCACTCAAAATATGGAAACAGTACAGACGCATTGTTACAGGTCCCTGGTACCTTTTCTTCATACTAATACCCCAAATCTGGCACACACGGAGCAGTGAGATAATAAAAATTAGCCTCATGATGTCAAGACAACATAAAAGGTAATAAGAGATCTAATTGTCAGGGCCTTTGGGCTAGAAATTCGGCAGGTTTGCGCCCGTTTTACCACTATGGCGGTGCGGATATAGTACTTATTTTGGCACTAAATGTGGCACACAAAATTTAGCACCCGGGCAGAAAATTCGGGAGCGGTTTTACGCTGGTGAAAAAAATTATCGTCACCCGTTTTTTTTAACTGTAAGATGTCAGTCAGCATGCAATGCTCCGCTATCGCTGCGGGCGGAAAATTAGCCGATATCACCATTTTTATGAGGTCGGACCCACTGCGCACCCGCCGCTAACGATGTCATCTTGAAAAATGAAGTAGTAGTTCATTGCATAAATGGATTTGGAGGGAAGGCTGCGTTTTACACAAGGAGGTTTTTGTGAGTTTATCGTTGTTTGTCAGGCTATTTCGGGACATTTAAAAGAATGGGAGCTATAATATATCTGCCATTATTGCTGGCTGCTTATTCTATGCAGCATCGAGCTGGAAGAAGGCTTATTCAATAGCATTTTGAGCATAATCAAAGAGCTCGCAGACGTATGGGGAGGAAGCCTTACCCACCACATAAAAACATAAGAAATAGGAGCAGGAGTAGGCCATACGGCCCCTCGAGCTTGCGCTTCCGAAAAGAGGTGGTAAACTGATAAAGACAAACCTACTGCCTACCTGTGGGAAGAGGACTGCACTGCCCGTCGAGGTGAAGGTGACTGCGGCACTTGCCTTCTACACCTCCGGCTCCTTGCAAGCATCAGAAGGGGCATATCTCGCAGCATGCTACACATTGCTGTATTCGCCAGGTGACTACTGCACTGTACGCACGCAGGATTGACTTTATAAGCCTGGACATAGACAAGCTAAGTGAGTGGGCAAAAATTTGGCAGATGGAGTATAATGTTGGAAAGTGTGAGGTCATGCACTTTGGCAGAAAAAAATCAAAGAGCAAGTTATTATTTAAATGGAGAAAAATTGCAAAGTGCTGGAATTGGGGGTACTTGTGCATGAAACACAAAAGGTTAGTATGCAGGTACAGCAATTGATCAGGAAGGCCAATGGAATCTTGGCCTTTATTGCAAAGGGAATGGAGTATAAAAGCAGGGAAGTATTGCTACAATTATACAGGATATAGGTGAGGCCACACCTGGAATACTGCGTGCAGTTTTGGTTTCCATATTTACGAAAGGATATATTTGCTTTGGAGGCAGTTCAGAGAAGGTTCACTAGGTTGATTCTGGAGATGAGGGGGTTAACTTATTAGGAAAGGTTGTGTAGGTTGGGCCTCTACTCATTGGAACTCAGAAGAATGAGAGGTGATCTTATTGAAACGTATAAGATTATGAGTGGGCTTGACAAGGTGGATGCAGAGAGGATGTTTCCACTGATAGGGGAGACTAGAACCAGGGGGGATAAACTTAGAATAAGGGGCCGCCCATTTAAAACTGAGATGAGGAGGAATTTCTTCTCTCAGAGGGTTGTAAATCTGTGGAATTCGCTGCCACAGAGAGCTGTGGAAGTTGGGACATTGAATAAATTTAAGACAGAGATAGACAGTTTCTTAACCAATAAGGGAATAAGGGGTTATGGAGAGCAGGCAGGGAAGTGGACCTGAGTCCATGATCGGATCAGCCATGATCGTATTAAATGGCGGAGCAGGCTCGAGAGGCCATATGGCCTACTCCTGCTCCTATTTCTTATGTTTTAATGTTCTTATAAACTTCCCAATGACCAAGGAGGCACAGAATGATAGGGCTGTGGGTTTTGCATGAATTTCTGGCTTTCCCAAGGTTCAGGGTGCCATTGACTGCACGCACATTGCCATGCGAGCACCTTTGGAGGATCCAGAGATTTACTGAAACCGAAAGGGATTCCACTCCTAAAATGTACAGATTGTTTGCGACCATACTCAGCATATCCAGAGCTGGATGCTGTGGGACAAAGGTTACGGCCTCGCCACCTGGCTCATGACCCCCCTCCGGACAACTCAGACAGAAGCCGAGCATTGCTATAATGACAGCCATATAGCCACACGCAACATCGTCAAAAATGCAATTGGAGTGCTCAAGCAGCCCTTCCGATGCCTGGACCACTCTGGAGGCTGCCTGCAATACTCCCCTCAGCAGGTCGCTGAGTTCATTGTGGTGTGCTGCATGCTACACAACTTAGCCATCATGAGAGGACAGGATTTACCACTGGGGACTCCAGGACCACCTCAGGAGAGATGGGCAGAGAAGGGGGAGGAGGAGGATGAGGAGGATCACGAGGAAGACGAGGAGGGGGACTACGAGCCTGGCAATGAATCCATGCCACCACCCACACCATCACCATCACCATCACAGGGGAGGCTCGTGAAGCTGTCGCCATTGCAAAAGTCTAACGTCAGCAGCTCATAATTCATTGCCTTGCTTGAACAGTGAACGGCATGTCTCACCGTTGCCTGCCCACTCTATCCCACCATGTTGACTATTCCCACTCTTCTTCTGCAAATGAGACACTGCACAGGAATTGTTAAGGTGAACAAAATAATTTATAAAACAATTGTAAATTTATGAAACAATTGTAATTTTATGAAACGTTGTCAACTTTAATTTTGAAACTTAAATCAATTTTTAAGTTGAAAACAATTAATAAAATTTTAAAAACTTATAAAATAACCAAAACAGGAAAACAACAGCAAAACAGCAACAAATCAACAACAAATCAACAACCCCTGCACCGAACGTCTTTTAACAGCAGCCACTTTTCCCCCCCTTCATCTTAACCACCCCGCCCCGCTCCGCTTTTTGCCCCATCCGTGATGGGACCAAGCTGCTGTTGTTGGGGGAGAGACAATGGAGACGCCATGTGTGGATCCCCTGGAGAAGCTCGGGGTATGGAAGGCCCAGCTTCTGAGTGGCAAGGCTCTTGCTCGGCCTAACCACTCATAGATGCTGTTGGTCTGGGTGGTATGACACTGGGGACTGTGGTGCCAAAGGTCGAGACCATCAATTGCCATTGAGCGTTGACAACATTGGTGTTCTCCCCCGTGGCAGCTACAATCTGCGACTTGCCCTCCCTCATGTCCGCAGATAGTGCCACAATGTTGCCGGAAATGCCACCCAGGGCCTAGAGGAGCTGTCAGCTGAGCTCGACGCTCTCCCTTGACAGTCCCACCATATCCAGGTGTGCGTCTGCTTGTCTTTCAGCAGACCGGCTTTGACGACTTAACCTGCGAAGAGACGGCATGCGGGGTTCAACCCTGGGGGTGCGTTGCTGCACACGACTTGAACCTATCGCCTCGGATGGGACAAAGCCTGTGAATGTGGCTTCCTCTGAGGAACATGTGCCGCAGCTAAAAGAGATGGCGACTGCATCGCCTCCCCCCCCCCCCACCGCAACCCCCTCCACCACCACCACCAGCACCAGCCCCCCCGCAACAGCTTCATTATCTTGTACATCCCTTGGAGGTCCTCAGTATGGCTCTCATCTGCCTCCTCCACCCACACATGGTGGGCTGAGGTGGAGGTTTTGATAGGAGGATGTGGCTCCTCAGAATCCTTATCTGCAAAATAGAAAACAACAGTGGTTAGCAGCAGGGAAGGGGGCAGGGCGACATGAGTAAGGTCACATAGCGCAGGCTTATTTGAAGGACCACCACTACTGCATTATATGTCATCGAGAGACACTGCATCACATTACCCGAACCCGAGTCCACAGACAGTACATCAGCAAGGAGACAGAAGCAAAAGACAGAAAGGAGATGAGTAAAAGTGGAGGGCAGAGAAACCCAAGGCAAAAAACAAAAAGGGCCACTGTACAGCAAAATTCTAAAGGGTCAAAGTGAAATAAAAAGGCAAGCCTGAAAGCTCAGTGCCTCAATGCGAGGAGTATTCGGAACCCAGGAGAGGGCTCTGAGCTAGTTAGAGTGGGTGAGAGCTCAGATGAACAGGACCCCAAGAAAGAATGCAAAAGGCAGGAGGCAACAGAGCAGAGTAGCACTGGGGTAACTGTAAACCACAAGGTGATAGGAAGGGACAATATGTATGAATATAAAGGGACTGCAGGAGGGGTCAAAACTAAAAATCATGGTTTAAAAACAAGTATTAAAACACTCTACCTAAACGCATGCAGCATTCAAAATAAAGTAAATGAGTTGACGGCACAAATCATTACAAATGGGTATGATTTGGTGGCCATTACAGAAACGTGGTTGCAGGGTGGCCAAGACTGGGAATTAAACATACAGGGGTATCTGACGATTCGGAAAGATAGACAAGAGGGGAAAGGAGGTGGGGATAGCTCCATTAATAAAGGATGATATCAGGGCAGTTGTGAGAAACGATATTGGCTCTAATGAACAAAATGTTGAATCATTGTGGATGGAGATTAGAGATAGAAAGGGGAAAAAGTCACTGGTGGGCGTAGTTGAGAGGCCCCCAAATAATAACTTCATGGTGGGGCGGACAATAATCAAGGGAATAATGGAGGCATGTGACAAAGGAACGGCAGTAATCATGGGGGATTTTAACCTACATATCAATTGGTCAAATCAAATCGCATGGGGTAGCCTTGAGGAGGAATTCATAGAATGCATACGGGATTGTTTCTTCGAACAGTTATGTTACAGAACCTACAACGGAGCAAGCTATCTTAGATCTGGTACTGTGTAATGAGACAGGAACAATAAACGATCTCCTAGTAAAAGATCCTCTTGGAATGAATGATTACAGTATGGTTGAATTTGTAATACAGATTGAGGGTGAGGAAGTAGTGTCTCAAACGAGCATATGATGCTTAAACAAAGGGGGCTACAGTGGGATGAGGGCAGAGTTGGCTAAAGTAGACTGGGAACACAGACTAAACGGTGGCACAATTGAGGAACAGTGGAGGACTTTTAAGGAGCTCTTTCATAATGCTCAACAAAAATATATTCCAGTGAAAAAGAAGGGCGTTAAGAGAAGGGATAACCAGCCGAGGATAACCAAGGAAATAAAGGAGAGTATCAAATTAAAAACCAATGCGTATAAGGTAGCCAAGGTTAGTGGGAAACTAGAAGATAGGGAAAGTTTTAAATGACAGCAAAGAATGACTAAGAAAGCAATAAAGAAAGGAAAGCTAGATTACGAAAGTAAACTTGCACAAAACATAAAAACAGATGGTAAAAGCTTTTACCGATATATAAAACAGAAAAGAGTGACTAAAGTAAATGTTGGTCCCTTAGAAGATGAGAAGGGGGATTTAATAATGGGAAATGTGGAAGTGGCTGAGACCTTAAACAATTATTTTGCTTCGGTCCTCACAGTGGAAGACAAAAACCATGCCAAAAATTGCTGGTCATGGGAATGTGGGAAGGGAGGACCTTGAGATAATCACTATCACTAGCGGGTAGTGCTGGACGGACTAATGGGACTCAAGGTAGACAAGTCGCCTGGTCCTAATGAAATGCATCCCAGGCTATTAAAAGAGATGGCGGAAGTTATAGCAGATGCATTCGTTATAATCTACCAAAATTCTCTGGACTCTAGGGAGGTACCAGCGGATTGGAAAGCAGCTAATGTAACGCCTCTGTTTAAAAAAGGGGGCAGACAAATGGCAGGTAACTATAGGCCGGTTAGTTTAACATCTGTAGTGAGGAAAATGTTGAAGATATCATTAAGGAAAAAATAGCGGGACATCTAGATAGGAATAGTGCAATCAAGCAGACGCAACATGGATTCATGAAGGGGAAATCATGTTTAACTAATTTACTGGAATTCTTTGAGGATATAACGAGCATGGTGGATAGAGGTGTACCGATGGATGTGGTGTATTTAGATTCCCAAAAGGCATTCGATAAGGTGCCACACAAAAGGTTACTGCAGAAGATAAAGGTACGCGGAGTCAGAGGAAATGTATTAGCATGGATCGAGAATTGGCTGGCTAACTGAAAGCAGAGAGTCGAGATAAATGGGTCCTTTTTGGGTTGGAAATCGGTGGTTAGTGGTGTGCCACAGGGATTGGTGCTGGGACCACAACTGTTTACAATATACATAGATGATCTGGAAGAAGGGACAGAGTGTAGTGTAACAAAATTTGCAGATGACACAAAGATTAGTGGGAAAGCGGGTTGTGTAGAGGACACAGAGAGGCTGCAAAGAGATTCAGATAGGTTAAGCGAATGGGCTAAGGTTTGGCAGATGGAATACTATGTCAGAAAATGTGAGGTCATCCACCTTGGAACAAAAAACAGTAAAAGGGAATATTATTTGAATGGGGAGAAATTACAACATGCTGCGGTGCAGAGGGACCTGGGGGTCCTTGTGCATGAATCCCAATAAGTTAGTTTGTAGGTGCAGCAGGTAATCAGGAAGGCGAATGGAATGTTGGCCTTCATTGCGAGAGGGATGGAGTACAAAAGCAGAGAGGTCCTGCTGCATCTATACAGGGTATTGGTGAGGCCGCACCTGAAGTACTGCATGCAGTTTTGGTCACCTTACTTAAGGAAGGATATACTAGCTTTGGAGGGGGTACAGAGACGATTCACTCAGCTGATTCCGGAGATGAGGGGGTTACCTTATGATGATAGATTGAGTAGAATGGGTCTTTACTCATTGGAGTTCAGAAGGATGAGGGGTGATCTTATAGAAACATTTAAAATAATGAAAGGGATAGAAAGGATAGAAGTAGAGAGGTTGTTTCCACTGGTCGGGGAGACTAGAACTAGGGGGCACAGCCTCAAAATACAGGGGAGCCAATTTAAAACCGAGTTGAGAAGGAATTTCTTCTCCCAGAGGGTTGTGAATCTGTGGAATTCTCTGCCCAAGGAAGCAGAGCTCATTGAGGCTAGCTCATTGAATGTATTCAAATCACAGATAGATAGATTTTTAACCAATAAGGGAATTAAGGGTTATGGGGAGCAGGCGGGTAAGTGGAGCTGAGTCCACGGCCAGATCAGCCATGATCTTTTTGAATGGCGGAGCAGGCTCGAGGGGCTAGATGGCCTACTCCTGTTCCTAATTCTTATGTTCTTATGTTCTTATTGCCCCAACCCAGCCCAGTGATTTTGCAGGACTTACTCTCAGTTCTGAACATGAGCTCAGCACCTGGATGGGTAGTTGACCTCTCAGAGGCACGAACTCAACCTGCCACTCGCTCCTCTAGGTCTGATAATGGATGTCTTTGGGGTGGACTACCGCCTGTGCGCCGCTGCTCGCGGCGATTGTGGTATAACGCTCCCTGCAAAAATGACAATGGGAATGGTTACCAGAGTGCCCGTCTGCTCTAGTGGCACACACAGATAGCCATCAAAGCACATATACCATACTGTGTGCATTTAATACAGTCCTCTGTTTAATGACCCTGGTAGTTGCACGTGATTTATGAGGAAGACATTGACATGCAGAAACTTCTTTTAAGATGTCAAAAAGCAGTCTAAATAATGTGTAATGATCATTCATGGCAAATAAGTTGCAACACTAAGCCTATCTATGGCAACATGTGCCAGATTTACAATTCAAATAATGAAGGAGTGCATCAATAAAAATATTACTTACTCTCACGACCCTACAATGGTCATTCCACCTTTTCCTGCACTGCTTGTGATCCCTGCGAATGTCATCAACCGAAGAAACCTCCACAGCAACAAAGGTCCAAAATCATCTTATAATGTCTGGGGAGTGGGGGTTCACTTCGACCCTTCCTATTAAACTCCCCCCATCTGCTTTCAATTGCTGTGATCAGTGCCTCATTTGCATCGGATCTAGATTTCTTGGCCCTCTGCCTGCTATATTCATCCTGCATCTTCTCTGGTCTGTGAAAAATGCCAGATTGAGACCTGGGTGTACTGCACATGAGTGGGCACACCCAGATAGCTGACCAGAATTGCGGGAAAAAAAATCGGAAGAAAAAACATTAAGAATTGTGCGTGTGCAGAAGGTCCGTTTTTATTTCAGATCGGTGAATTCGGCTCTGGTGCCCAAATGCAGTTGTGCAAGGCCGGATTTACCGCTGTCGCTGGTCACGATTTGGCAAATTTTGCAGCGTCCAACAATAGTGGTATTCCGTCGCTTTAAAAAAAAACGCCATGATTATTGTCAAAAACGGCAATCGCGCTATTTTCCGAATTTCTAGCCCTTTGTCTTTAGCACTTAAGTTAGTGATGGCATGGTTGCCAAGCAAATATCAAGGCCCCAAAACTTCTGGGGTTGGAGAAGGTGGAAAGCTTGATTTGTGCTGTGAGAGGACCGTTAGATTTTGAGGGAACTCAATTTCTTTGAGATTCTGCCCCATTTATGCAGACCCTTTACATTCTGGAAAGGTAGGTTATGAGCAGTTCTTTTGACATCCTGCTCCTCACATCATAGGGGCACGTCTGAGGTAATTCCCTGGCCTCTCTGGGAAATTCCACCTTTTACACCTTCTGTTAGGGCTGCCAACCCTTCAGGATTGGCCTGGAGTCTCCAGGAATTGAAGATTAATTCAATAGGATGCAGTTGTGAGCAATTCTGAAGAAATATAATAGGAGTATTAAAAAAATGTTTTTTTCATTTTCTTTGTACACTTCTGTTAATAGTTATAAAAATATTGGACATGGGAAAAGGGCTGTTTGACTTGACAAACAAGAATTATCCGATTGGATAATGAAGACTGTTCTCGCTTTCAAATTGGAATGGGACGACGGTGCACCACAAGAATGGACGTGTCTGCCGACCAATGGTGGGAGCTTGTGGGCAGGCAGTTAGAGGCAAGAGGTCATGTGATGACATCGCCAGGAATAGTTCCAAGCAGAGTTGACAAGCCTATCTTCCGTAGGCGTCAGAAGAACTCACTCAAACTCCAGGCTTCACGAGCTGAGCCTGCAAAAATGCCTGAAATCTTTTCTTGAGAAAAGACCAATTGGCCTTATTGTTTAGTGCAGGGTAATCAATACTGTATGGGAAAAAGGGAAACAACTGATTTCAATATAAATACTTATTGTAATTGCTATAGTATAAGGAAAACAAAATAATGTTATGAAAATCATAAGGGTTGATTAATAACCCCACTGATATGGTTACTGTTTTAGCATCAGTTTAGAATATATGTACCCTTTCATAAAATGCTATTGTGTTGTTGTTTATTAAAATAATTAAAATTACTTGTTGGACCAGGAAAATTAATTTGTAATGCAAATAACAAGCCTGTAGATTATTAATACTATAAGGACTAACATGACCATATTAATATAATAACACATTTTCCATCTTAATTCAACTATATTTCCCTTTGTTAAATAATTTATTTAATCACGAAAATAGTTTTAAAATAATAATGTGAATTTTCCCCCACCCCCACATATCATTTATACATGCAGTCTGCAGGGAGAAAAATTAGGTCTACAGATTGATGTGCAGTGACGGGTGATACTGATTAATATTTAATACATTACAGCTGGGCTCCCCACATTTTCTTGTGAGAAAAAGAAACAATAAATAATTCTCTGTTTAATGTTTTACAAGTAAAGGAATATCCTTTTATTACTTCATTCTGAAGCAAAATGTTTTATTACTTCATCAATCCACCATTACATGTACCTTAGATGATGAGCTATATCAGCCTGGAAATTACAGCCAGTGCAAAGGATTATTCTGGGCAGTAATTAGTGGCAGGTAAATCGGGAATGCAGCTTAGTGCAAGGCAATTGCTTAGTGCTCCAATCCATATAGTGGAAGATGGATTCTGTGTGCTAAAGCGCACAATGTAGGAGACCAAATCTGGCTAATGACAGCCGTGCACCAGCAATAAAGAGAAGACGAAGGATAAACAGCCTCCCAATGTTTTTGTAGTTTAGTTCCACTCCAGTGGGGAGCTTGTTGACTGTGAGGTGAAGCATGGCAGCGAGGAAGATTGAGAAGAGGGTTGGAGCGATGACACAACCCTGTTTGACCCCGGTCTGGACGTGCATTGGGTCTGTAATGAATCCGTTGGCAATGATCATGGCCTGCATGTCATCGTGGAGCAGGCGAAGGATGTTGACGAACTTTTGGGGGCATCCAAAACGGAGGAGGACGCGCCATAGACCCTTGCAGTTGACAGTGTCAAAGGCCTTTGTAAGGTCGAAGAAGGCCATGTATAAGGGCTGGCGCTGCCCTCTGCATTTTTCCTGCAGCTGTCGCGCTGCAAATATCATGTCCGTTGTGCCCCATAGGGGACGAAATCTGCACTGTGACTCCAGAGGAACCCTCGGCCACAGGAAGATGACGGTTGAGGAGGACTCTAGTGACAACTTTCCCAGTGGCTGATAGCAGGAAGATTCCTCTGTAGTTGCCGCATTTGGACTTGCCCCCTTTTTTAAAGATGGTCCCGATCACTGCATCTCTGAGATCTCCCGGCATGCTTTCCTCTCTCCAGATGAGAGAGATGAAGTCATGTATCTGCGCCAACAGCGCCTCCCCGCTAACAAGGGGAATTAGGGATAGTGTTAAATCTAAAGACGAGGCATATAAACTGGCCAGAAAGAGCAGCAAACCTGAGGACTGGGAGAAATTTAGAATTCAGCAGTGGAGGACAAAGGGTTTAATTAGGAGGGGGAAAATAGAGTATGTGAGTAAGGTTGCAGGGAACATAAAAACTGACTGCAAAAGCTTCTGTAGATATGTGATGAGAAAAACATTAGTGAAGGCAAATGTAGGTCCCTTGCAGTCAGAATCAGGTGAATTTATAATGGGGAACAAAGAAATGGCAGACCAATTGAACAAATACTTTGATTCTGTCTTCACTAAGGAAGACACAAATAACCTTCCAGAAATACTAGGGGACCGAGGGTCTAGCGAGAAGGAGGAACTAAAGGAAATCCTTATAAGTCAGGAAATTGTGTTAGGGAAATTGATGGGATTAAAGGCCGATAAATCCCCAGGGCCTGATAGTCTGCATCCCAGAGTATTAAGGAAGTGGCCCTCGAGATAGTGGATGCATTGGTGGCTATTTTCAAACATTTTATACACTCTGGATCAGTTCCTATGAATTGAGGGTAGCTAATGTAACCCCACTTTTAAAAAAGAGGGAGAGAGAAAATTGGGAATTATGGACCCGTTCGCCTGACATTGGTCGTGGGGAAAATGTTGGAATCAAATATTAAAGATGTAATAGCAGCGCATTTGGAAAAGAGTGACAGGATCGGTCCAAGTCAGCATGGACTTATGAAAGGGAAATCATGCTTGTCAAATCTTCTAGAATTTTTTGAGGATGTAACTAGCAGAGTGGACAAGGAAGAACCAGGGAACGTGGTGTATTTGGACTTTCAAAAGGCTTTTGACAAGGTCCCACACAAGAGATCAGTGTGCAAAATTAAAGCACATGTTATTGGAGGTAATGTATTGATGTGGATAGAGAACTGGTTGGCAGACAGGAAGCAAAGAGTTGGAATAAACGGGTCCTTTTCAGAATGGCAGGTAGTGACTAGTGCGGTACCGCAAGTTTCTATGCTGGGACCCCAGCTATTTACAATATACATTAATGATTTAGATGAATGAACTAATGTAATGTCTCCAAGTTTGCAGATGACACTAAGCTGGGTGGCAGTGTGAGCTGTGAGGAGAATGTTAAGAGGCTGCAAGGTGACTTGGACAGGTTAGGTGAGTGGGCAAATGCATGGCAGATGCAGTATAATGTAGATAAATGTGAGGTTATCCACTTTTGTGGAAAAAGCAGGAAGGCAGAATATTATCTGAATGGTGACAGGTTAGGAAAAGGGGAGGTGCAACGAGACCTGAGTTTCATGGTACATCAGTCATTGAAAGTTGGCATGCAGGTACAGCAGGCGGTGAAGAAGGCAAATGGTATGTTGGCCTGCATAGCGAGAGGGTTTAAGTATAGGAGCAAGGAGGTCTTACTGCAGTTGTACAGGGCCTTGGTGAGGCCACACCTTGAATATTGTGTGCAGTTTTGGTCTCCTAATCTGAGGAAGGACATTCTTGCTATTGAGGGTGTGCAGCAAAGGTTCACCAGACTGATTCCCGGGATGGCAGGAGTGACATATGAAGAAAGACTGGATCAAATAGGCTTATATTCACTGGAATTTAGAAGAATGAGAGGGGACCTCATAGAAACATATAACATTCTGACAAGATTGGACAGGTTAGATGCAGGAAGAATGTTTCCGATGTTGGGCAAGTCCAGAACCAGAGGTCATAGTCTAAGGATAAGGTGTAGGCCATTTAGGACCGAGATGAGGAGAAACTTCTTCACTCAGAGAGTTATTAACCTGTTGGAATTCTCTACTACAGAAAGTTGTTGAGGCCAGTTCATTAGATATATTTAAAAGGGAGTTAGCTGTGGCCCTTATGGCTAAAGGGATCAAGGGGTATGGAGAGAAAGCAGGAATGGGATACTGAAGATGCATATTCAGCCATGATATTGAATGGTGTTGCAGGCTCGAAGGGTCGAATGGCCTACTCCTGCATCTATTTTCTATGTTTCTATGTTTTTATGTTTCTAAATCAAGCTCCCCTTTTGGCAAGGTCACTAGAACACACAAATATCCGAATAAATTTAATGGAACCTTAAATCAAATTAAAATTTGGTTGCCAGGGGTAATGATGCAATCCAGTCTCTCTGGTGCCCACCTCTTGTGGAAGACAGTGAGCGTACTGGTAGACACCACGTGCACCATCTCCATGAACAGCCTGGCATGAACATAACCATGGAAGAGAGCCAGGCAGTCGGGCTGAACGATCCCCTCATCCGCCTGTTGTGTGGACCAGTTAATGGCCACCTTGGCCAGGCCCAGGAGCAGTCCTACAAGGAGAATCCCCGACCTGCCTGCTCCTCCCCTCCGCACTGGTGCCCAAAGATCAGGAATGTGGGATTGAAGTGCAGCCAAGAATCGAGGAGCATTCCCTTCAAATAATGGAAAAGGGGCTGCAACCTTACACATTGAACATACACATGGACTGCTCCAGTCCGCTGAAATTGCAGGTGGCCTGGGAGTCCGTGAACCGACTTAAAAACTTATTGTACGGTACTGCCCCATGCAACACCCTGCAGGCCAAGCCCCAATAAATAAAGGGAGTTCAACAAAATTCAGCTTTGCAAGAGCTCAAGCTGGGATTTGATCTTCAGATAATTAGTCCAGGTTGATCAGATCACTGGTAACATTACCACTACACCATCACAACTGGAATATATATTTTCAGCTGAAACATATTGGGCCGAAAATTCCGGCTTCGTCGGGTCCGTATGAAGTGCACACGGATCCGGCGAGCCCTCACTAAAACACATTTTCGGGGCACGATGCGCATGCACTTAAAACCGGCTTTTCCGAACTGTCAAGATATCTCTTGACAGACCCTCTGCATCCCTGGGAGAAGGGCATCCTCGTGGGAGAAATTGAGCTATTTGCCCAACTCATGCCCAGTGAATGTCCTTCACATAGCTTACTTTTACTAGTGTAAGAGTTTTAAAACATATAAAAATTTAATTTAAGCACTCATATTTGTATTAAAAACCCTGTCCATTAAAGTATTTTTAACATTATTAAAATACATTAAAAACATTTTTTAAAATATATATATTTTCTAAAACATTTAATTATATTTTATTTAAAGTAATTTAAAATATGTGAGGGCTTTATTTATTTATTATGCAGTATTTCAATGTTTTAGGGGTTTTTCTCATTGATAGTAATGGGAGCCTGCACAAACAGAGATCCCATTTTTATCAATAAGAATACTGCATAGTGATTGGTGGTCCAGGCCCATGTGACTCCAGCTTGTACGTACATACCTCAAAGTCATCTCCATATGCGCTGTGCAATGAATCTAGTCCTCCGACCGGGATCTTACGTCCCTCCGGGACCACCAGGAACTTTTGTAGACTTTTTGGGGATCGGAGGCATTTGTACGAAGGAAGCCTCCGACCACAATGTTCCCCCCATTACTTTGACTGAAATAGTGTGAAACTTTAGTTTAAACAACAGCCCTCAATATATTAAAATTTAACTGCTCCATCCAATCATAGTTACAAACAGTTTTCACTCAAACAGTTATCACTCATCTTTATCGTGAACATGCAATCCATAACATTCATTTAGTTTCTCCTTACATTTTTGAAAGATGGGACATTTTTCCATCAAGTGATATGTTTCACCATCAGTAAGTCATATTAGATATGAAACAGCAATGGTAGATTTCTCTCATTGTACCTTAATGATATAGCATCTATACTTTTTTTTAAAAATGTGTAAAAATTGTGTACTGCAGATAGTTATTAGACCTAAGAAATAAGTATTTGTTCTGTAACTGAGATGACTCTTCATTGAAATCATATATAACAGCAGTGAACAAGACTGGATGAACACAAATGAGGATTTCATTGGGAGGAAAATTGCGGTCGGAGGCTTCCTGCGGACGAATGCCTCTGACCAAAATTCATTTTTACGAAAAAAACCTGGTGGTCCTGGAGGACATAGAATTGCGCTCCGAAGCCTAGTTTCGCAGTCCAATTTACGGGAACATGTCTTCCAGGATCGTATGTGTATCCTGGGATCACATGGGCCTGGACCACCAGTCACAATGTAGTATTCTCATTCATCGTAATGAGAGCTCGGCACAAAAACTTACCACCCAGCCCTCCATTTTCAGAATGGTTATGACATCAATCAACATGCAAGGCTACGCTCGCGCCCCGGCTGGAACTTTTGGTCTTCACTCCTCATTTAACGCCCGCCCCAGGAAATGCCTGAATAAACTAGGCACTCCCAAGGTGCAGCAAGCGCTATTGGCGGCATATTTAAACAGAGGCTGGAGGATCTTATAGCGCAGTTATCAGTGACTGTTACAGTTGCACACAGAATGCTGCGTGTGGCTCCATGTTGCAAACGGCACTTTTATATGCCATGACACAAGGTATTTGTTTGCTTACAAGTTCGCCAGCGTATCATGCTAGTTGCTATTGCCAGGCGGCTTCAAGCTGAAAGAAGGGTTCTTGGCCATGTTGGGTCACGAAATCGAAGAGGTCACAGGCGTATGGGGCGGAGACTGTACCCACCATGGGTTTACAGGGAACATCGCTCATACCTTCATATCTCTGAGGTGCAGTGCGTTAGAAGGCTATGCTTCTGAAACGAAGTGCTGACAGAGATATGCCAGCTCCTACAGGCAAACCTACAGACTACCAGCACCAAAAGGACTGCGCTGCCCATCGAGGTGAAGGTGACTATGGCAATGGCCTTCTATGCCTCCCGCTCATTCCAGGCAGCAGCAGGGGACATATGCAGCATCTCTCAGCACGTTGTACATTGCTACATTCGGAAGGTTACAAGGGCACTGTACGCATGCAGAATGGACTTCATAAAATTCCCAATGAGCAGGGACAGCCAGAATGCGAGGGCATTAGGCTTTGGAAGAATTATAGGCTTCCCCAAAGTTCAAGGAGCCATTGATGGCACACACATCACCTTGCGAGCACCATTACACAAATGCAGAGGTCTTCAGAAACCGAAAGGGATATCACTCCCTAAATGACCACATGCAGCGCATCCTCATAGCGAATGCCCGCTATTGAGGGAGTGCACATGATGCTTTCATCTTGCGTGAGAGCAGTGTGTCACAAAAGTTTCAGCAACCAAGACAAGGGCAAGGCTGGCTGATCGGGGATAAAGGTTATGGCTTGGCCACCTGGCTCATGACCCCCCTCTGGAACCCTGCCACAGAAGCCGAGCAGCACTACAATGACAGTCATGCAGCCACCCACAACATCATCGAACAGATAATTGGCATGCTCAAGCAGAGCTTCCAATGTCTGGACTGCTCTGGAGGCAGCCTTCAATACTCCCCTCAACAGGTCTCTGAATTTGTTGCATTGTGCTGCATGCTGAACAACTTAGCCATCATGAGAGGCCATCATTGCCAGTGGAGATTGCAGGACTACCTCAGGGGGAGGAGGTCAAGGAAGATGATCCTGGAAGGAACCCATTGCGGATCCACCAAAATCACAGGGGAGGTGGCATGGAGATGCGACCACAGCAAGAGCCTTACAGTACCAGCTCATCAGGTTTACTTGAATTGGGAAGGTGGGGTTGCGGCTTTGACTCGCGACTCTGTGCCACCATGACAGCTCATCTACATTGTATTTTGCAATGCCTCTTAAATACAGGTGGGAGTGGTCTGGCTCCACCAGCAAGATGAAGTGAGGACCACCTCCTCTCCACTTTATGGACTAAGGCCTCACTCGTGTCCTTAATGAAGTATCTGGTATGCTGCCTTCCTTCCTGCTCCTCCATCTCTGCAGAAGTGGCTGAAGTGGGGCGGTTTATTTGCACATGCGTGCAGGAAGCTGCCACGGCCTGCATTAACATTTGCGCCCCGGAAATGTGTTTTTTCACCAAAATGGCCGACCCCTTTAATAACGCAATTTTCGGCTCAGGTGCACAAAATCCATTGTGCAATGTCTGCCTTAATGCCAACGCTCCGCCAACTTATATTTTCGTTGAAACTTGCAGTCAAAGGCGCAAACTATTTTCAGGTGCTAACCTTAATGCCCCGTCACGATTAACGCCCCAAAATATAAAAATCCCAAAATCCAGCCCATTTTGTTTGAAGTGTGGCATTGGCCATGGAAGCCAACTTTTGTGTTCAGCACAGTAAAATATATTGGTAGGGAGTACAAAATGTAATAATGATTTACACCTTTAAAATATTGAAAGTATAGATAATGTACATATAACTATGAGAACTGAACTAATGGACATTAGTGCAAAATTAATAAGCATTTATTGAAATTCGAGATTCAAAATATTTTTATATCCACACCATAGATGTGTGGATTAAACTGAACAAAAATAGCCAATGTTATGCTGATTCTCCCCTTTAAAAAGGACCTGGATGAATATCTAATAATGAGCAGATTTGAAGGTTTATAGGAATAAAGATAGTATAAGAAATCAAATAGTCTATGGAACACTATGGTTCCAGCACCAATGTTAAATAATGCAGATTGTAATGTAAGGATGACAACCTGGAAACTTATTTAGTTATCTTGATGATCAGGGAGAAATTTCACATAGATTTATCTACTTGAAGCTTTTACTTGTGGCTTCTGGTATCTCTCAGGAAATAAGTTGCCTAGAATCCATGACAGTATTAATTGTGCTTATTCTATTGGAAGGATTAGGCTCGATCAGTCTTTTACTTGTTCCATGTTTTCCTGTATATTTATAATTCATATCATTGTCAGTTAGAAGCTACTTTAAACCTGCCATGATAACCTAGAATAATTTCCCTGGATTCATTACCAGCAAAGGATTCTGTTAGTACCAGGAGTCCTGCTATGCTTTTCTCTATTATTTTCAATTTATAAAAGGATGAGCATATTCCCTTCTCTCATCCCTCCCAGAAAAAAACACTTTTCCCACAGATTAACAAACAACTGATAGCCCTCCCATATAATTGAGGTCACTGCAATCCACAAAACTAAGACAATGTTTGAATTCTTAAATATACTCGTCATCAGAACAACTGATAGAAACAGCGAATGTGGGTCTATCACTGTCATCAATGGTGGTAAATCATAAGACTTATCAATATGGAAATCTGACCCATGGTTTTCATACAATTTCATTTCACAAACAAATTCAAAATTGGTTACATAAATTGTGGATTAAACTGCTGTTATTTAAATGTATAAAATGATTGATTGCAGTAATATCAGGATTTGCATTTTACCAGGACAGTTGTAGCAATTTAAATATACTGGTCGACCTTCCATGGTATTGTTCATGGTGAGTCAGAGTATATATTGTTTTATAATGTGAGCCAGTGAAACTCCAACAGCTACCGTATCTCCTGCTCCTAGAAGAGCCAGCGATTCCCCCATAAAAGACATTTTCTCCCTCTCTGTTCCCCCCTCCTCCCTGTCAACAGGGTTTCTCTTGCTCTCTTCCCTTCCCACATAGGGTCTCCTCCCCTCCAGCAGATAGTCTCTCTCTACCTATTATTATTGCAAGCAGATCTTGATGGGCATATGTACCTGTGTATGGACAATTAAATTTAACTTAGCATGGTATGTAAGTGGGCAGGTCTAATGTTAAATATACATATACCTTACAGGAAACACAACTGAAGCCAATGCTGAAGGAAAAAGATTTGAGTGTTATAGTGCACCAAGTCCCATTCACCCATTGCTCCTGAGCTCGCTGACCTATATTGACACCCAGTTAAGCAACACCTTGATTTTACAATTCTCATTGTTGTTTTCAAATCCCTCCATGGACTTACCACGCCCTATTTCTGTAACCTCCTTCAGCCCTACAACCCTCCGAGATATCTGCGCTCCTCCAATTCTGGACTCCTGCGCATCCCCAATTTTAATCACTCCACCATTTTGGCCATGCCTGCAGATGCTGGGGCCCTAAACTTTGGAATTCCCTATCAAAACCTCTATGCTTCTCCTCTTTCCTTTTTTAAGATGCTCCTTAAAACCTATATTTTTGACCAATCTTTTCATCATCTGCCCTAATTATCCTTATGCGACTCAGTGTGAAATCTTTGTTTGATAATCACTCCCATGAAGCGCCTTGGGATGTTTTACAATGTTAAAGGCACCATATGAATGCAAATTGTTGTTGCTGTTGTTGCATCACTCTCTGAACATTGAAGACAAATGCCTTGAAGCTGTATCTAAAGCAAATAGGACACTCAGTTGCATTCACAGGCCAATTCATTATAAAACAAATATACCATTTTGTCCTTGTACAAGACCTTGGTTAGGCTTCATTTGGAATACTGTGTCCAATTTTGGTTCCCTTATATGGTCTACGATATTGAGGATTTGAAAAAAGGTACAGAGCAGAGCCACAAAATGGATTCCCACTTTAATATACCTAATCAACCCAGATAATTTAAAAAACAGGTTTCTGGCACGTGTGGTGAAAGCTGAATCGTATATACCTTCAAGACAGAGTTGGACCTATTTTTGGCTGGAATGCCGATAACTTTGCAATATAAGTCAGGATCAACGTGATATCCTGGACTAGGTTCAATCGCTAAATGGATCGGGGAAGGAATACATCATATTTTTTTGTCCCCTAATTGGTCTGGCTTTTATCTGTTTTTTCTTCTCTCCTGGGAGATTAAATTGCTCTGGGTGGGAAGGATGTGTCGGTATTGTGCATAAGGCATCATGGCTGTATGGGACCGGTTAGATGGATCAGCTTTTCCTATCTGACATTTTACTATGTTCGCATGTACAACAGGCTATCTATAACGTGCCTATCTTTCTGCTCCCCATCCTCGAATAAGGTCTCTCAGGGGAGAAATTGATTATCATCCTGTTTGGGGGGCGGTACCTTTCTCCCTTCTCAAAAAATTTGCTTTAGCGCTCCTGGAAGGAAGTGGACGCTAAACCATTTCCTTCTTGGAGTGCTGACGGGACGCACACTTCAGCGCAGCACACTGGCTGCCGTGTACAAAGGGCCCTTCTCTCCCTTAAAGGGAAAGACCATCATTTCAGGTTCTGCAACTAAAGAATCACCTACCTGGAGCACAAAGGGAGCGGTGGACCCGCATGATCAGCCCGGCACATAAGCAGAGTGCCGGGCTGAACGAGCGTGGTCAGGACCCCGCGAAGAAAATGGAGGAACAGAGCGAAAACAAAGGTAAGACTTTTTTTTTACTTACCTCAGCCACCTTGCCTTTAATTATCATCCCTGCAGCGGCTGGTTGCCCAATCCATGCCTCCTGCAGCTGCCGGTGTTTGTGCTCAGTGTTGCTGCAGGGGACGAAAGTCAATTTCGGGGCCGGGACGCTAATGCGAAGACGTCATGATTTCCGGGTGCCGGAGATCAGGGCCCAGTGCCATAGCACCACCGCTAGACTCTCGCCCAATATGGCAGGAGTCGTTGCCAGCGCCGCGCCTGGGGGTTAATGCATTTGCACCCCATTTTAGCCCGCCAAGTGTGCTAACTGGAGGCGAAAATGCACCAAATTTCTAGGCTTTTTGCGATTCTTCCCATCCCAATGGGATCATCTCTCTCTTTCTCTCTACCCCCCAAGAGAATCTCTCAGCCGTTAGAGGCTCTCACTTGTTCTTCCTTCCTCCCCAACAAAATCTGTTTCTCTTCTCTCCCCATTGTGAAGGCTTGTGGGAGAAGAAAGATCATCTGTAACCTGTCTGAAAGGAATTCCTCGGGGAATGGGCATTCCTACGACAAGCAGTTTGAATTCAAACAGGAAAAGGCATCAAACAGCAAGAGGTATGTTGAAGGACAATCGAGTTGGCCAATTAGCGAAATGGTCATGTTATCTCTGGCTAAACACAACTGGACATCTCGCTGCTATCCGGGCCCAGTTTGAGGTACTATAAAACACAAGGGACAAAGGAAATCTTTCTCTTGAGCCGGGACATCGACGGGAGTGTGTTCCAGCCAGGCACACTGAAAGGTTTTTTTGTTCTTAATCCATTGATCTAATCACCTATAGGATAACTGTAAACAGTTTGGATATATACATTGTGAGAGGCATTGTGCATAACCAGTTAACTTAGGAGCATATACATTGCAAAGTTTAAGGTTGTTTTTAATTGTATGTAACTGGGGAAATTCGGGCATAGATGTTACGCAGTTTGAAATTAAAATTGGTAAGCTGGAAAATTTGGAGTTTCGTTTGATATTTAAAATTTGTATATGATGGTGTTAAACCGGAAACTTATAGAAACATAGAAAATAGGTGCAGGAGTAGGCCATTCGGCCTTTCGAGCCTGCACCACCATTCAATATGATCATGGTTGATCATGCACTTCAGTATTCCATTCCTGCTTTCTCTCCATACCCCTTGATCCCTTTAGCCGTAAGGGCCACATCTAACTCCCTTTTGAATATATCTAACGAACTGGCCTCAACAACTTTCTGTGATAGAGAATTCCACATGTTCACAACTTTCTGAGTGAAGAAGTTTCTCCTCATCTCGGTCCTAAATGATTTACCCCTTATCCGTAGACTGTGACCCCGAGTACTGGACTTCCCCAACATCGGGAACATTCTTCCTGCATCTAACCTGTTCAATCCCGTCAGAATTTTATTTGTTTCTATGAGATCCCCTCTCATTCTTCTAAATTCCATTGAATATAAGCCGAGTCAATCCAGTCTTTCTTCATATGTCAGTCCCATCATCCCAGGCATCAGTCTGGTAAACCTTCGCTGCACTACCTCAATAGCAGGAACGTCCTTCCTCAGATTAGGAGACTAAAACTGCACATAAAATTCAAGGTGTGGCCTCACCAAGGCCCTGTACAACTGCAGTAAGACCTCCCTGCTCCGATACTCAAATCCTCTCTCTATGAAGGGTAACATTTGCCTTCTTCACTGCCTGCTGGACCTGTATGCCAACTTTCAATGACTGATGTACCATGACACCCAGGTCTCGTTACACTTCCCCTTTTACTAATCTGTCACCATTCAGATAATAATCTGCCTTCCTGTTTTTACCACCAAAATGGATAACCTCACATTTATATACATTATACTGCATCTGCCATGTATTTGCCCACACATCTAATCTGTCCAAGTCACCCTGCAGTCGCTTAGCATCCTCCTCAAAGTTCACACTGCCACCCAGCTTAGTGTCATCTGCAAACTTGGAGATATTACGTTCAATTCCTTCGTCTAAATCATTAATGTATATTGTAAATAGCTGGGGTCCCAGCACTGAACCTTGCGGTACCCCACTAGTCACTGCCTGCCATTCTGAAAAGGACCCATTTATTCCAACTCCTTGCTTCCTGTCTGCCAACCAGTTCTCTAGCCACAGCAATACATTACGCCCAATACCATGTGCTTTAATTTTACACACTAATCTCTTGTGTGGGACCTTGTCAAAAGCCTTTTGAAAGTCTAAATACACCACATCCACTGGCTCCCCCTTATCCATTCTACTTGTTAAATCCCCAAAACATTCTAGAAGATTTGTCAAGCATGATTTCCCTTTCATAAATCCATGCTGACTTGGACCGATCCTGTCACTGCTTTCCAAATGCGCTGTTATTACATCTTTAATAATTGATTTCAACATTTTTCCCAACACCGATGTCAGGCTGACCGGTCTATAATTCCTGATTTTCTCTCTCCCTTCTTTTTTAAAAAGTGGGGTTACATTAGCTACCTTACAGTCCATAGGATCCAGAGTCTATAGAATGTTGGAAAATGAACACCAATGCATCCATTATTTCTAGGGTCACTTCCTTAAGTACTCTGGGATACAGACTATCAGACTCTGGGGATTTATCGGCCTTCAATCCCATCACTGATCCGAACACAATTTCCTGACTAATAAGGATTTCCTTTAGTTCCTCCTTCTCGTAAGATCCTCAGTCCCTTAATATTTCCGGAAGGTTATTTGTGTCTTCCTTAGTGAAGACAGAACCAAAGTATTTGTTCAATTGGTCTGCCATTTCTTTGTTCCCCATTATAAATTCACCTGATTCTGATGGTAAGGGACCTACATTTGTCTTCACTAATCTTTTTCTCTTCCCGTGTCTGTAGAAGCTTTTGCAGTCAGTTTTTATGTTCCCTGTAAGCTTACTTTCATACTCTATTTTCCCCCTCCGAATTAAACCCTTTGTCCTCCTCTGGTGAATTCTAAATTTCTCCCAGTCCTCAGGTTTGCTGCATTTTTTGGCTAATTTATATGCCTCTTTCTTGGATTTAACACTATCCCTAATTTCCCTAGTAAGCCACGGTTGAGCCACCTTCCCCATTTTATTTTTACGCCAGACAGGGCTGTACAATTGTTGAAGTTCATCCATGTGATCTTTAAATATCTGCCATTGCCTATCCACCGTCAACCCTTTAAGTATCATTCGTCAGTCTATCCTAGCCAAATCATGTCTCATACCGTCGAAGTTACCTTTTTTTAAGTTCAGGACTCTAGTCTCTGAATTAACTGTACCTTAACTACGTTATGATGATAGATTGAGTAGACTGGGTCTTTACTCGTTGGAGTTCAGAAGAATGAGGGGTGATCTTATAGGAACATTTAAAATAATGAAAGGGATAGACAAGATAGAGGCGGAGAGGTTGTTTCCACTGGTCGGAGAGATTAGAACTAGGGGGCACAGCCTCAAAATACGGGGGAGCCAATTTAAAACCGAGTTGAGAAGGAATTTCTTCTCCCAGAGGGTTGTGAATCTGTGGAATTCTCTGCCCAAGGAAGCAGTTGAGGCTAGCTCATTGAATGTATTCAAGTCACAGATAGATAGATTTTTAACCAATAAGGGAATTAAGGGTTACGGGGAGCGGGCGGGTAAGTGGAGCTGAGTCCACGGCCAGATCAGCCATGATCTTATTGAATGGCGGAGCAGGCTCGAGGGGCTAGATGGCCTACTCCTGTTCCTAATTCTTATGTTCTTATGTTCTTATATTCTCCATCTTAATGAAGAATTCTACCATATTATGGTCACACTTCTCCAAGTGGCCTCGCACAACAAGATTGCTAATTAATCCTCTCTAATTACACAACACCCAGTCGAGGATGGCCAGCTCTCTAGTTGGTTCCTCGACATATTGGTCTTGAAAACCATCTCTTATACATTCCAGGAAATCATCTTCCACTGTGTTGCTACCAGTTTGTTTAGCCCAATCTATACGTAGATTAAAGTCACTCATGATAATTGCTGTACCTTTATTGCATGCATCCCTAATTTCCTGTTTGATGCCATCCCCAACCTCACTACTACTGTTTGGTGGTCTGTACACAACTCCCACTAGCGTTTTCTGCCCTTTGGTGTTCCACAGCTCTACCCATACAGATTCTACCTCATCCACACTAATGTCCTTCCTTACTGTTGCGTTAATCTCTTTAACCAGCAATGCTACCCCACCTCCTTTTTCTTTCAGTCTATCTTTCCTGGATATTGAATACCCTTGGATGTTGAGTTCCCAGCCTGCGTCACTCTGGAGCCATGTCTCCATAATTCCAATTACATCATATCCGTTAACAGCTATCTGCGCAGTTAATTCATCCACCTTATTACGAATGCTCCTCACATTTTTAATCTTTTTAATAAAGTCCATTGTATTGGAAAATCTGAGTGTTCTTATCAGTCTTGGGCGCCAAAATACAGCGTCTCAAAGAAACCCGTTATTGCCCGTTTGTGGCGGCCATTCCAAAAAATAGAATGGCCGGCTCTTTGAGGTCAACATGTCGCCCCAATCAAAGTTCAGGTTGTGGATTTTTCGGCCTGGACACTATCCTGCCCAAGTAGATGCACCGCCTAATTAAAATCAAATAAATACTTACCTATCCATTTACAGTTCGATCTGGCGCTCCACCGATGCGTGATACCCCCGGCAGGTTTTTCTGCCGGTGCACCCTCTGAAGACTGTATGTAGCCCAGCAGCGTAGCAGCCCTTAAAGGGGATCTACTCACCACACCAAGAGTTCCAATGGTGAGTACCAGTTAAAAAATCATAGGTGTGACAGCTTTCTGCTGCACCTGAATTTCAGCCCCTTAGTGTCGAAACCCGTAGGAAAGATGTTACAATTGCCAGCCTGTAATACTGCTGAAATTAATGGTGCTAGATGTTCATTGATGAGCTCATAATAAAGGATGATTCTGAGTACTGTGTACAATGAGCAAGTGTGACCTTAGCTCCTTTAATGAGACTCCAGAGTGCAGGTACCTCGTGGGTGGCCTGCTTATATACCGTGTTCCCAAGGGATGCTGGGATCCCTTGGGACTTCAACAGGTAGGCTCTCTGGCGGTAGTGTACTGCAGGTTGCAAAGGGGTTAAATACATAACATCACTCCCCCGTAAATCAATAGTACACTTATTTACAAGGTGAGACGATCTGGGGTTTTTCGCTCCCTTGTCGATCATCTCGGTACAAATGTGGGTGTGGTTAGTTCTTCACTGGGCTGTTGGGCAGCCAGCCTTGCCGGGCTGCTAGGGATGGTGAGTTCGGCTTCGTGGTCAACCATGATGTCAGTTGCCACTTGTGTGTGTGTTGGAGGGTCAAAGTTGGTGGTGTCTTCTTCGAGTTGGTTCGTAGCTGTTGGTGAACTGCAATTTGATTTGGTTCAAATGTTTTCTGTGTGTTTGTCCATTGGCCAATTTGACCTGAAACACCCTATTCCCCTCTTTGGCTATGACTGTGCCAGTAAGCCATTTGGGACCATTTCCATATTTGAGTACAAACACAGGATCATTGATCTCAATATCGCGTGACAATTTTGCGTGGTCATGGTACACACGTTGTTGATGCCGCCTGCCCTCCACGTGATCATGGAGATCAGGGTGGACAAGAGAGAGTTGTTTGGAGCGCCCGGTTCATGAGCAGCTTGGCTGGCGGAACTCCGGTGAGTGAGTGGGGTCTGGTGCGGTAGCTGAACAGCACTCGGGACAGCCGGGTCTGCAGGGAGCCTTCCAACACACGTTTCAACCTTTGCTTGATGGCCTGAACTTCCCGTTCTGCCTGGCCATTGGATGCGGGCTTGAATGGGGCAGATATGATGTGCTTGATCCCATTGCGGGTCATGAATTCCTTTAATTCAGTACTGGTGAAGCACGGGCCATTGTTACTGACAAGGACATCAGGCAGGCCATGCGTGGCGAACATGGCTCGTAGATTTTCAATGGTGGCAGTGGACGTGCTTACTGACATTATTACACACTCACTCCATTTTGAATAGGCATCCACAACAACCAAAAATATTTTGCCTGGAAACGGGCCCGCAAAGTCAACATGGATCCTAGTCCAAAGTTTGGAGGGCCATGACCACAAACTTAGCGGTGCCTCCCTGGGTGCATTGCTCAGTTGAGAGCAAGTGTTGCATTGGCGCACGCATGACACCAAATGTGAATCGATGCCAGGCCACCACACATGGGATTTGGCTATAGCTTTCATCATTACTATGCCTGGGTGCGTTCTGTGTAGGTCGCAGTGATATATTCACAGAGCACATGCACACACCGCTTCCCAACATGAATGCAGCTTCGGAAGTCTCCGGAACTTCCTGGTTATTGTAAGCTGACTGGTTATTCCCTTTAGTTGCAGTAACACAATACGTCCACATCCACAATGTGGAGCTGCAAACATTACAAGCTCACAGACATTACACTTCTCCCTCCTTAATGAAGAAGTTATTATAACAACATCATACATAACTTGCATGTTTATACATAACACAGGATATAGACTTATTTTTTCCATATTTACAAATTTAACTTAACCACTTGTTTTCTGTTTTGAAGAGGATACCTTCGCTCTCAAACAGAACCTTCCAAATATGGTGAAAAATTCACACTCATTCGAGGCTCATCCTGAGGAACGTTTTCCTCCACGGAATTTCATTGATTTTCATTTGAACTCACTCTAACTTCAGACTCTTTGTTTTCCTGACTCGGATTCAGACTTAAATTCTGATTTTCTCTTGGATTCATTTCCACTACATTAGATGTAGGATAT
This sequence comes from Pristiophorus japonicus, assembly GCF_044704955.1. Lineage (NCBI taxonomy): Eukaryota > Metazoa > Chordata > Chondrichthyes > Pristiophoridae > Pristiophorus > Pristiophorus japonicus. Next base: position 250,166,500 of record NC_091978.1, on the reverse strand, counting down.
GCTACTGGTATATCAAAACTATCTGATGCATCACAAATAATTGAATCATTCCCAGCTTCAACTCCTTCCATGTCTAATGTTTTACTTGTTGTTATTTCCACATTGGAAACACCTCGACCCACTTCGAATGGCTATCAATCACAATGAACAAACAATTGTTATCCTTCTAACTCAGCAAAATCAATGTAGCCTTCGCCATACCCTGGGAGGCCATTTCCATGGCTGTAATGGTACTAATGATGGTTGCTTGCTTACCGATTGACATGTCGTACACTGACTCACGATGTACTCTATATCTTTATCAAGACCTGGCCACCATAAATAACTGCGTGCAAAACTCTTGGTCAAGCACATTCCCAGGTTCTGGTCATGGAGGTCTGCTAATAATTTGGACCTGAATTTATTTGTTATAACCACTCTTGCACCCCACATGATACAATCTTTATTGACTGATAATTCATTCCTATGAATGAAGAATGGATGAATATCTTTGTCTGTTACATGGTTTGGCCATCCATTTGCAATACAATTATAAACCTTTGACATCACTGGGTCACATTTAGTTGTTCTACCAATCTCTTCAGCTGTGACTGGCAGTTCATCAATGTATGAAAAGTAAAACACTTCTTCCCTATCCAGTGTAACTTGTGATGGGGAAGGCAATCTAGACATAGAATCAGCATTACTGTGATCAGCTGATCATCTGTATTCTATATCATATGTATATGCTGACAAAAATCAAAACCCATCTCTTCATTTGGGCTGTAGCTAAGGTTGGAGCTGGGGACTTTGGATGGAGGATTGCTGTTAGGGGCTTATGGTCCATAACGATGGTAAACTTCCAACCATACAAGTATTTGTGGAACTTCTTGACCTCAAAAATTAATGCCAAAGCTTCCCTTTCGATTTGCGCATAATTACTCTCACTGGCACTGAGAGTGCATGAAGCAAAAACAATTGGTCTCTACTCCCAACTACATGATACATGAGAGATCATTGTCCCAACTCCATACAGAGAGGCATCACATGCTAGCTTAATCTCCTCAGATATGTCATAGTGAACTAACATGGTGCTCTCTACCAATTTGCTTTTACACTCCTTGAATGCTGTATCGCATTCTTTTGACCGCTTCCAATGGACCTGTTTTTTCAATAGTTCATTCAGAGGATGTAATACTGTAGCCAAATTTGGTAGAACTTCCCATAATGATTCAAAAGACCCAAAAATGAATGAAGTTCAGTGACATTCCTGGGAGTGGGTGCATTTCTAATTGCATCCAGCTTTCCCATGGTTGGATGAAAACTATCTTTGTCTACTCTGTACCCTAAGTACTCCACTGAGTTTTGAAATAACTCATACTTACGAGCAGACACTCGTACTCTATGCTTCTCTAGCCGTTTGAGGACTTCATACAATGTTATTATGAATTTGCCTATTTGGTGCTGAAATGAGTATGTCATCCAAATAACATGCTACCCCTTCAATATCTTGCAAAATCTGGTTCCTCATCCCTTGGAATATGGCAGGGGCAGAAGACACTCCAAACGGTAGCCTATTAAATTGATATAGGCCTAGATGAGTATTTATAGTCAAACATGACTTGGACTCCTCATCTAGTTCAAGCTGTAAGTAGGCATTCGTAAGATCCAGTTTTGAGAAGATCTGACCACCTGTCAGTGTTGTGAACAAATCTTGGGGACATTACCCTCTGGAACCTGGTTTACGGTTACTTTATAACCATCACACAATCTTACCTTAGCATCGGACTTAGGTACAACAACAATGGGTGTCGCCCAATTACATCGATCTCTCTTACAAATAATGTTCTCAGTCTCTAGTCTTTTGAGTTCTTGCTCAACTTTCTCCTTGAGTGCATATGGTACGGAATGTGGCTTGCAGTAAACTGATCCAGCGTCCTTCTGTACCCTGACACTCGCCTTGAAGCCTTGGATCGAACTGCCCATTTCGCAGAATACCTTCGGATAACTCTTGATAACATCATCATGCAAATCTCATTTCAACACGGAAAATCTCATTCCAATCCAGCTTCAGTGATCTCGACCAATTTCTTCCTAGTAAGGCAGGCTTGTCTCCTGCCATTACTATTGGAGGCAAGCTCTGAACTTGATCCTTGTATTTCACCGGTATGGTAATACGACCTACCTCAGGAATTTTCTCTCCCGAGTAGCCTCGCAGCTCCATCTTGGATTTCTCCAATGGGAAATCACGCCGAGGTATAGCGACTCCGGTACTACCCTCACGGATGCACCAGTGTCGATTTCCATTGGTATCTTGAATCCCGCAACACCTATGTGGATTTTGATACTTTTCGAATCGCTATCCTTTAACCTCGTGCTCCTAATGACGTGTAACTCTAACATCTCCATGTCCTGTTGTTGTTCTTCCATGCTATGTAGTCTCTGGGGATTTCTACTCATAGTTTTAAAAGCTGGTTTACTCTTCAGTCAGCCTGCCTTAGCAAGTGGCCAATCTCTCTGCCTTAACATATGGACAACTTTGAGCAATATGTTGTCCCAGGCACCTTTTGCACGTTTTTGCTGCTATGTTAGAATTTCCAGTTTCTGAGACTTTGGGCCCCCACCGCCTTTTATTTTGAATCTGCAGGCGATTCACCTCGGTTGACTGATGACTGTGATTATTATGAAATTCTCAGGAATATTGATCGGCCATGCCCATCGACCTCGCTGTCTGACAAGCAATCTCAAAAATCAAGTCATCCGTCGTCAATAACTTTCTTCTGATTGCATCATTTTTCACCCCACAATCAAAACGGTCACGCAATGCTCGGTTTTGAAAGTTTCCGAAATTACAGTGAATAGATAGCTTTTTCAATGCGACAATGTAATCACTGATATTCATCAGTCTTTTGATTTCATATACCGAAACGATAGCTTTCAGCAATTTCTAACAGTTTGGGGTTGTAGTGCTGCTCCAGGTTCATTAAAATCTCTTTAAGCATTGTGTCCTTTGGCTCGTCAGCCACAAGCAGATTTATCAGCATTTCATGCAATTACGGACCCGCTTCCGATAAGAAGATAGCTCTCTTCCGTTCCAACACCGCCCCGTTCTGATTTTCATTCCCTGGAACTTCAATAATATTATTTGCAGTGAAATACATTTCTAGTCGGTCCACATACGCCTTAAACATTTCCTGGTCGCGATTATATTCATCTAAGTGTCCCATTACTGCTATGGGTGCAACCAATTTAAACTCTGCAGTAACTAGTGTGCTCGTTTTTTACCTCGGATTTTGTAGCTATTTCCAAAGACAGAGAAGCTTCCAAAGTCTCTCTGTTGGCTGGCTGAATCCTGCACCAACAAAATTTCAGTTTTAAATCATCCAAAAAATCCCATCTCGCCGCCAAATATGATTTATTCACAGAGCACATGCACACACAGCTTCCTAACATGAATGCAGCTTCGGAAGGCTTCGGAACTTCCTGGTTATTGTAAGCTGACTGTTTATTCCCTTTAGTTGCAGTAACACAATACGTCCACATACACAGTGTGGAGTTACAAACATTACAAGCTTACAAACTTTACAGTCGCGTATGAACGTTTCCCTGCATTTCTTAGGCAGAAACACGTGATTGCCCCACAAAAGACAGTCCGCCTGTATGGACATTTTGTCTTTGTGCCGCTGGAACGGCTTGATCTCTTCATGCATCTCTGCTGGGATGCTGGACCAGCTCCCATAGAGGACACAGTTTTTTTTACAAGGGACAGTAAAGGATTCTGCCTGGTCCAGGTCCTGATCTGGCGGGCCGTAATGGGTGACTTTTCATTTTCAAATACATCCATCACCAAGAGCAAGTCTGCAGGCTGTGCCATTTACACCCCGGTGGGGGGCAATGGTAGCCAACTGGGAGCATCAGTGCAGTTCTCTGTGCCCAGTCTGTGGTGGATTACATAGTTATATACTGACAGCGTAAGCGCCTATCTTTGGATGCGGGCAGAGGCGTTGGTGTTGGTTTTAATCCCTTTGCTCTCTGAGCATAGCGATATGAGCGGCTTATGGTAGGTTTCTAACTCAAACTTGAGACCAAACAGATACTGATGCATTTTTTTTACCCCGCAAACGCATGCCAGAGCTTATTTTTCAATCATGCTATAGGTCCTTTCGGCCTTGGACAAACTCCTGGATGCATAGGCGACCGGTTGCAATGTTCCCGATTTGTTTGCTTGTTGTAACACACACCCGACTCCGTACGAAGATGTATCGCAAGCTTGCACTAAATGTTTACATGGGTTATACAGAACAAGCAGTTTGTTGGAACATAACAGATTTCTGGCTTTCTCAAAAGCAGCCTCTTGTGATTTCTCTCATACCCAGTCGTCTCCCTTGCGTAGCAGCACATGTAGGGGTTCTAGCAAGGTGTTTAACTCGGGTAGGAAATTACCAAAATAATTGAGGAGTCCCAGGAACGACCGCAGCTCCGTCACATTCTGTGGGCTTGACGCATTCTTAATGGCCTCCGTCTTGGCGTCAGTTGGTCTGATGCCATCTCCCTAAGTACTTGACCTCTGATTCTTCTCCCTAAGTACTCAACTTCTGCCGCCAGGAAAACACACTTCGAGTATTTCAACCTGAGTCCCACGTGATCTAGCCGACTTAGAACCTCTTCCAGGTTCTTCAAGTGTTGGATGGTGTCCAGACCTGTGACCAGTATGTCGTCCTGGAAAACCACGGTGCGCGGAACTGACTTTAGCAGGCTCTCCATGTTCCTTTGAAAAATTGCCGCCGCTGATCGAATCCCAAACGGGCATCTATTGTAGATGAACAGACCTTTGTGCGTGTGATATAGGTGAGGCCTTTCGAAGATTCCGCCAGTTCCTGCATCATGTAGACCGAGGTCAGGTCCAACTTGGTGAACGTCTTTCCTCCAGCCAGGGTCGCAAATAGGTCGTCTGCCTTGGGTAGCGGGTACTGGTCCTGTAAGGAAAAACGGTTAATCATTACTTTATAGTCCCCACAAATTCTGACTGTGACATCGTCTTTGAGAACCGGAACAATCGGCCTAGCCCACTCGTTGAACTCCACCAGCGCGATGATGCCTTCTCACTGCAGCCTGTCCAGCTCAATTTTCACTTTCTCTCGCACCATATATGTCACCGCCCGTGCCTTGTGGTGGATGGGTCATGTACCATGAACCAAGTGGATTTGCACCTTCGCCCCCGAGAAACTTCCGATGCCTGGCTCAAACAATGACGGGAACTTGCTCAGAACCTGGGCACATGAGGCGTCGTCGACAGACAAGAATGCTCAGATGTCGTCCGATGTTCCAGCCGATTTTTCCCAGCCAGCTTATGCCGAACAATGTGGGGCCATTGCTGGCACAATCCACAGTGGGAGTTCGTGCACTGCTCCATCATAGGAGACTTTTACTGCTGCGCTGCCAATTACAGGGATCAGCTCTTTAGTGTAAGTTCTTAGCTTGGTATGAATGGGACTAAGCTTTGGCCTGTGTGCCTTGTTGCACCACAGCCTGTCAAATGCCTTTATGCTCATGATAGACTGATTCGCACCTGTGTCCAATTCCATGGATACTGGAATTCTGTACAGTTTGACTTTTAGCATGATCGGTGGAAATTTCATGGTGACGGTGTGTACTCCGTACACTTCTGCCTCCTCGGTTCGAATCTCTAGTTCAGCCTGATCCGCCATGGATCGATCCTCCTCTGCAACGTGGTGGTTTGCAGGATTTGCAGCTCATCTGGAGGTGTCCCATTGTTTCACAGCCTTTGCACACATAGTGTTTGAAGCGGCATTGATCGGCTTGATAATCACCTCCACAGCGCGAACAAGGTGTTAACTGTCTCGCATTAACGTTTGATGGTGGACTCTGAGTCATTTGAGGTCGTGCAGCTGCAGGTGTGTATGTCTGCCATGTACATTCCTGCCTGAAAACGATGTTACTTTGTGTACAGTACTTGCCGAAACCTCTTTATGCTGCGAAATTTGTTTGGTGTTCTCGCTGGTGGACATAAATGCCTGGGCTTTGCTCAGGTTCGGTGTTTCAACGGTCAATAGTTTACGAAGGATAACCACATGGCCAATGCCAAGCACAAAGAAGTCTCTTAGCATTTGCTCAAGGAATCCATCGAATTCGCAATGTCGTACAAGACGCCTTAGTTTGGCGACATAGCTCGCCACTTCCTGGCCTTCAGACTGCTGACATGTGTAAAATCGAGACCTTGCCATCAGAACGCTTTCTTTTGGATTTAGGTGCTCCCGGACCAGCATACACAGTTCTTCATATGATTTGGTTGTTGGTTTCACCGGAGCTAGAAGGTTCTTCATGAGGCCATAGGTTGTTGCCCCACAGACGGTGAGAAGGATCGCCCTTCATTTGGCAGCGTTCTCATCCCCTTCAAGCTCGTTAGCCATGACAATATTGGTCGAGTCGCTCCATTAAGGCCTCCAAATCATCCCCTTCTGAGAACTTCTCCAGGATACCAACAGTTCTCTGCATTTTCGCGTGATTGTTCGTTATCTCGTCGCTGGTTGTTATGTTCATAATAAAGCAATGTAACTGAGTACTGTAGACATGGGTAAGTGTGACCTTAGCTCCTTTATTCAAACTCCAGGGTGTTGGTACAGCATGGGAGGCCTGCTTATATACAGTGCTCCCAAGGGATGCTGGGATCCCTTGGGACTCCAACAGGTATGCCCTCTGGTGGCAGTATGATACAGGTTGCATAGTGTTGCATACATAACAAAAACCATTACTCTCTCTCACTCTGGCCATTCCCCCTAGTATGGCCCTCATTTTCGCTCCCTCAAGACCAAGGAGCGCAGACTTGAACGGATGTGGTGGACAACTGGTTTAGCCATTCACCGCCAGTTCTGGATGGACCACATAAAGCTTTATCGGGTCCTGCTCTCATCTGCCAAAACTGCTCACTATTCCAGGATCATTCTGAGATGCAAGACAACCCCCGGCTACTATTCGATACTGATAACCATCTTCTTAAACCCCCCTCCACTGTCTCGGCACACTCACCTCCAACAACAAGTGGACTTCTTTGTTTCAAAGATTGAGACCATCCAATCAGCTGACTCTGCCACTTCCCTTCCTTTCCCTAGCCCACCGGGCCAAACTTCCTCTGAGGTTCCCCCCTGCCCTAGTCCGAAACTCATATCTTTCTTTTGTTTCTCTCTGATCTCCCCTCTTGACCTCTTCAAGCTCATCTTGACCCTAACACCCACTTCCTGCTCCCATGAACCTATTCCCATTAAATTGCTGGCCACCCAACTTCCTTTTCTAGCTCCCATGTTAGCCAACATTGTAAACAGTTCTCTCTCCTCAGATACTGTTCCTCTCTCCTTTAAATCTGCAGTCATTATCCCTCTCCTCAAAAAAACAACCCCTAACCCCACTGTGCTTGCTAGCTACCACCCCATCTCCAATCTCCCTTTCTTGTCCAAAGTCCTTGAACATGTTGCCGCCTCTCAAATACGTTGCCATCTTACCTGGAACTCCATGTTTGAATCCCTTCAATCTGGTTTCCGCCGCTGCCACAATATCGAAACAGCTCTCATCCTTTGTGACTGTGACAAAGGTAAACTATCCTCCTTGACCTGACTGCAGCCTTTGAAACAGTTAGCCACTCCATCCTCTTCGAACGCCTCTCCACCATCGTCCAACTGGGTGGGACTGCACTCGCCTGGTTCCATTCTTATCTATCTAATTGTAGCCAAAAAATATCCTGCAATGACTTCTTTTCCCATTCCCACATCGTTACCTCTGGTGTTCCCCAAGGATCTATCCTTGGCCCTCATCTATATGCTGCCCCTTGGAGATATCATCTGAAAACACTGAGTAAGTTTTCATATGTACACTGATGACACCCAGCTCTACCTCACCACCACTTCTCTCGACCCCTCCATGGTCTCTTAAGTGTCAGACTGCTTATCCGACATCCAATTCTGGATGAGCAGATATTTTCTCCAATTAAATACTGGGAAGAATGAAGCCATTGTCTTTGGTTCCCGCCACAAAGTATGTTCTCTAGCCACTGACTCTATCCTTCTCCCGAGCATCTATCTGAGGCTAGAAACATAGAAACATAGAAAATATGTGCAGGAGTAGGCCATTCGGCCCTTCGAGCCTGCAGCACCATTCAATGAGTTCATGGCTGAACATGCAACTTCAGTACCCCATTCCTGCTTTCTCGCCATACCCCTTGATCCCCCTAGTAGTAAGGACTACATCTAACTCCTTTTTGAATATATTTAGTGAATTAACCTCAACAACTTTCTGTGGTAGAAAATTCCACAGGTTCACCACTCTCTGGGTGAAGGAGTTTCTCCTCATCACGGTCCTAAATGACTTACCCCTTATCCTTAGACTGTGACCCCTGGTTCTGGACTTCCACAACATTGGGAACATTCTTCCTGCATCTAACTTGTCTAACTCCGTCAATGTTTTAAACATTTCTATGAGGTCCCCTCTCATTCTTCTGAACTCCAGTGAACACAAGCCCAGTTGATCCAGTCTTTCTTGATATGTCAGTCCCGCCATCCCAGGAATCAGTCTGGTGAACCTTCGTTGCACTCCCTCAATAACAAGAACGTCCTTCCTCAAGTTAGGAGACCAAAACTGCACACAATACTGTGGCCTCACCAAGGCCCTGTACAACTGTAGTAACACCTCCCTGCCCCTGTACTCAAATCCCCTTGCTATGAAGGCCAACATGCCATTTGCTTTATTAACCACCTGCTGTACCTGCATGCCAACCTTCAATGACTGATGTACCATGACATCCAGGTCTCGTTGCACCTCCCCTTTTCCTAATCTGTCACCATTCAGATAATAGTCTGTCTCTCTGTTTTTACCACCAAAGTGGATAACCTCACATTTATTCACTTTGTACTTCATCTGCCATGCATTTGCCCACTCACCTAACCTATCCAATTCACTCTGCAGCCTCATAGCATCCTCCTCACAGCTCACACTGCCACCCAACTTAGTGTCATCTGCAAATTTGGAGATACTACATTTAATCCCCTCGTCTAAATCATTAATGTACAATGTAAACAGCTGAGGCCCCAGCACAGAACCTTGCGGTACCCCACTAGTCACTGCCTGCCATTCTGAAAAGTACCCATTTACTCCTACTCTTTGCTTTCTGTCTGCCAACCAGTTCTCAATCCACATCAGCACACTGCTCCCAATCCCATGTGCTTTAACTTTGCACATCAAACTCTTGTGTGGGGCCTTGTTGAAATCCTCCTGGAAGTCCAAATACACCACATCAACTGGTTCTCCCTTGTCCACTCTACTGGAAACATCATCAAAAAATTCCAGAAGATTTGTCAAGCATGATTTCCCTTTCACAAATCCATGCTGACTTGGACCTATCATGTCATCTCTTTCCAAATGCGCTGCTATGACATCCTTAATAATTGATTCCATCATTTTATCCACTACCGATGCCAGGCTGACCGGTCTATAATTTCCTGTTTTCTCTCTCCCTCCTTTTTTAAAAAGTGGGGTTACATTGGCTACCCTCCACTCTATAGGAACTGATCCAGAGTCAATGGAATGTTGAAAAATGACTGTCAATGCATCCGCTATTTCGAAGGCAATCTCCTTAAGTACTCTGGGATGCAGACCATCAGGCCCTGGGGATTTATTGGCCTTCAATCCCATCAATTTCCCCAACACAATTTACCAAATAATAAGGATTTTGCTCAGTTCCTCTTTCTCACTAGACGCTCTGACCCCTTTTATATCCGGAAGGTTGTTTGTGTCCTCCTTAGTGAATACCGAACCAAAGTACTTGTTCAATTGGTCTGCCATTTCTTTGTTCCCAGTTATGACTTCCCCTAATTCTGACTGCAGGGGACCTACATTTGTCTTTACTAACCTTTTTCTCTTTACATATCTATAGAAGCTTTTGCAGTCCATTTGAATGGTCACTGCAAGCTTCCTCTCATACTCTATTTTCCCTGCCCTAATCAAACCCTTTGTCCTCCTTTGCTGAGTTCTAAATTTCTCCCAGTCCCTGGGTTCGCTGCTATTTCTGGCCAATTTGTATGCCACTTCCTTGGCTTTAACACTATCCCTGATTTCCCTTGATAGCCACGGTTGAGCCACCTTCCCTTTTTTATTTTTACGCCAGACAGGGATGTACAATTGTTGTAGTTCATCCATGCGGTCTCTAAATGTCTGCCATTGCCCATCCACTGTCAACCCTTTAAGTATCATTCGCCAATCTATCCTAGCCAATTCACGCCTCATACCTTCAAAGTTACCCTTCTTTAAGTTCTGGACCATGGTCTCTGAATTAACTGTTTCATTCTCCATCCTAATGTAGAATTCCACCATATTATGGTCACTCTTCCCCAAGGTGCCTCGCACAACGAGATTGTTAATTAATCCTCTCTCATTACACAGCACCCAGTCTAAGATGGCCTCCCCCCTAGTTGGTTCCTCGACATATTGGTCTAGAAAACCATCCCTTATGCACTCCAGGAAATCCTCCTCCACCGTATTGCTTCCAGTTTGGTTAGCCCAATCTATATGCATATTAAAATCACCCATGATAACTGCTGCACCTTTATGCATGCACCCCTAATTTCCTGTTTGATGCCCTCCCCAACATCACTACTACTGTTTGGAGGTCTGTACACAACTCCCACTAGCGTTTTCTGCCCCTTGGTATTCCGTAGTCCACCTATACCGATTCCACGTCATCCAAGCTAATGTCTTTCCTTACAATTGCATTAATTTCCTCTTTCACCAGCAACACCACCCCGACTCCTTTTCCTTTCTATCTATCCTTCCTAAATGTTGAATACCCTTGGATGTTGACTTCCCAGCCTTGCTCACCCTGGAGCCATGTCTCTGTGATGCCAATCACATTGTATCCGTTAACTGCTATCTGCACAGTTAATTCGTACACCTTATTCCGAATACTCCTCGCATTGAGGCACAGAGCCTTCAGTCTTGCCTTTTTAACACACTTAGACCCTTTAGAATGTTGCTGCAAAGTGGCCCTTTTTTTTTTTGCCTTGGGTTTCTCTGTCCTCCACTTTTACTCATTTCCTTTCTGTCTTTTGCTTCTGTCTCCATTTTGTTTTCCTTTTTCTCCCTGCATTGGTTCCCATCCCCCTACCATATTAGTTTAATTCCTCTCCAACAGCACGAGCAAACACTCCTCCGAGGACATTGGTTCCAGTCCTGCCTGGGTGCAGACCGTCCGGTTTGTACTGGTCCCACCTCCCCTAGAACCGGTTCCAATGCCCCAGGAATTTGAATCCATCCCTGCTGCACCACTGCTGAAGCCACGTATTCATCTGCGCTGTCCTGCGATTCCTACTCTGACTAGCACGTGGCACTGGTAGCAATCCCGAGATTACTACTTTTGAGGTCCTACTTTTTAATTTAGCTCCTAGCTCCTTAAATTCGTCTCGTAGGACCTCGTCCTGTTTTTTACTTATATCGTTGGTACCAATGTGCACCACGACAACTGGCTGTTCACCCTCCCTTTTCAGAATATCCTGCACCCGCTCCAAGACATCCTTGACCCTTGCACCAGAGAGGCAACATACCATTCTGGAGTCTCGTTTGCGGTCGCAGAAATGCCTGTCTATTCCCCTTACAATTGAATCCCCTATCACTATTGCTTTCCCACTCTTTTTCCTGCCCTCCTGTGCAGCAGAGCCAGCCACGGTGCTATGAACTTGGCTGCTGCTGCTCCCCCCTAAACCAGACTTTTCACAACATAGGTGTCATATTTGACCCTGAAATGAGCTTCTGGCCAAATATCCGTGGCATAACTAAAACCGAATATTTCCACCTCCGTAACATTGCCCGCCTCCGCCCCTGCCTCAGCTCATCTGCTGCTGAAACCCCCATCCATGCCTTTCTTGCGTCTAGACTTGGCTATTCCAATGCACTCCTGGCTGGCCTCCAACATTCTACCCTACGTAAACTTGTTATCATCCAAAACTCGACTGCCCGTACCCTAACTCCTACCAAGACCCGATCACCCATCGACCCGTGCCCGCTGACCTACAGTGGCTTCCAGTTAAGCAATGCCCTGATTTCAAAATTCTCATCCTTGTTTACAAATCCCTCCATGGCCTCGCCCCTCCATATCTCTTTAATCTCTTTCAGCCTCACAACCCCACGAGATGTCTGCGCTCCTGAAATTCTGCACTTTTGAGCATCCCTGATTATAACTGCTCAACCATCAGCTGCCTGGGCCATAAGCTCTGGAACTCCCTCCCTAAACCTCTCTGCCTCTCTACCTCTCTTTCCTCCTTTAAGATGCTCCTTAAAACCGACCTCTTTGACCAAGCTTTTGGTCATCTGCCGTAATTTATTTTTCTGTGGCTCGGTTAGCCTGACATCGGTGGTGGGGAAAATGTTGGAATCAATTATTAAAGATGAAATAGCAGCGCATTTGGAAAGCCGTAACAAGATCGGTCCAAGTCAGCATGGATTTATGAAAGGGAAATCGTGCTTGACAAATCTTCTAGAATTTTTTGAGGATATAACTAGTAGAGTGGACAGGGGAGAACCAGTGGATGTGGTGTATTTGGACTTTCAAAAGGCTTTTGACAAGGTCCCACACAAGAGATTCTTGTGCAAATTCAAAGCACATGGTATTGGGGATAATATACTGACGTGGATAGAGAACTGGTTGACAGACAGGAAGCTGAGAGTCAGAATAAACGGGTCCTTTTCAGAATGGCAGGCAGTGACCAGTGGGGTACCGCAGGGTTCAGCGCTGGGACCCCAGCTATTTACAATATACATCAATGATTTAGATAAAGGAATTGAATGTAATATCTCCAAGTTTGCAGATGACACTAAGCTGGGTGGCGGTGTGAACTATGAGGAGGATGCTAAGAGACTATAGGGTGATTTGGACAGGTTAGGTGAGTGGGCAAATGTATGGCAAATGCTGTATAATGTGGATAAATGTGAGGTTATCCATTTTGGGGGAAAAAACACGAAGGCAGAATATTATCTGGATGGCGGCAGATTAGGAAAAGTGGAGGTGCAACAAAACCTGGGTGTCATGGTACATCAATCATTGAAGTTTGGTATGCAGGTACAGCAGGCGGTGAAGAAGGTAAATGGCATGTTGGCCTTCATAACTAGAGGATTTGAGTATAGGAGCAGGCAGGTCTTACTACAGTTGTACAGAGCCTTCGTGAGGCCACACCTGGAATATTGTCTTCAATGTTGGTCTCCTAATCTGAGGAAGGACGTTCTTGCTATTGAGGGAGTACAGCGAAGGTTCACCAGGTTGATTCCTGGAATGGCAGAACTGACATATGAGGAGAGACTGGATCAACTGGGACTTGCATCCACTGGAGTTTAGAAGAATGAGAGGGGATCTCATAAAAACATATAAAATTCTGACGGGATTGGACAGGTTCGATGCAGGAAGAATGTTCCCATTGTTGGAGAAGTCCAGAACCAGGAGACACAGTTGAAGGATAAGGGGTAAGCCATTTAGGACCGAGATAAGGAGAAACGTCTTCACTCAGAGTGGTTAACCTGTGGAATTCTCTACCGCAGAAAGTTGTTGAGGCCAGTGCGTTAGATATATTCAAAAGAGAGTTAGGTATGGCCCTTACGGCCAAAGAGTTCAAGGGGTATGGAGAGAAAGCATGCACTCCCTCAATAGCAAGAACGTCCTTCCTCAGATTAGGAGACCAAAACTAAACACAATATTCCAGGTGAGGCCTCACCAAGGCCCTGTACAACTGCAGTCAGACCTCCCTGCTCCTTTACTCAAATCCCCTAGCTATGAAGGCCAACATGCCATTGGCCTTCTTCACCACCTGCTGTACCTGTATGCCAACTTTCAATGACTAATGTACCATGACACCCAGGTCTCGTTGCACCTCCCCTTTTCCTAATCTGCTGCCATTCAGATAATATTCTGCCTTCGTGTTTTTGCCACCAAAGTGGATAACCTCAAATTTATCCACATTATACTGCATCTGCCATGCGTTTGCCCACTCACCTAACCAGTCCAAGTCACCCTGCAGCCTTTTAGCGTCCTCCTCACAGCTCACACCGCCACCCAGTTTAGTGTCATCTGCAAACTTGGAGATACTACACTCAATTCCCTCATCCAAATCATTAATGTATATTGTAAATAACTGGGGTCCCAGCACTGAGCCCTGCGGCACCCCACTAGTCACTGCCTGCTTTTCTTTGTTCCCCATTATAAATTCACCTGAATCTGACTGCAAGGGACCTACGTTTGTTTTCACTAATCTTTTTATCTTCACATATCTATAGAAGCTTTTGCAGTCAGTTTTTATGTTCCCAGCAAGCTTCCTCTCATACTCTATTTTCCCCCTCCTAATTAAACCTTTTGTCCTCCTCTGCTGTAATACAAAATTCTCCAGTCCTCAGGTTTGCTGCTTTTTCTGTTCAATTTATATGCCTCTTCCTTGGCTTTTAGCACTATCCTTAATGTTCCTTGTTAGCCACTGTTGAGCCACCTTCCCCGTTTTATTTTTTACTCCAGACAGGGATGTACAATTGTTGAAGTTCATCCATTGATCTTTAAATGTTTGCCATTGCCTATCCACTGTCGACCCTTTAAGTATCGCTCGCATGTCTATTCTAGCCAATTCACGTCTCATACCATCGAAGTTACCTTTCCTTAAGTTCAGGACCCTGGTCTCTGTATTAACTGTGTCACTCTCCATCTTAATAAAGAATTCTACCTTATTATGGTCATCCTTCCTCAAGGGGCCTCGCACAACAAGATTGTTAATTAGTCCTTTCTCATTACACATCACCCAGTCCAGGATGGCCAGCCCTCTAGTTGGTTCGTTGACATATTGGTCTCGGAAACTATCCCTAATACACTCCAGGAAATCCTCTTCCACCACATTGCTACCAGTTTGGTTAGCCCAATCAATATGTAGATTAAAGTCGCCCATGATAACTGTTGTACCTTTATTGCACGCATCTCTAATTTTTTGTTTGATGCTGTCCCCAACCTCACTACTACTGTTTGGTGGTCTGTACACAACTCCCATTAGCGTTTTCTGCCCTTTGGTATTCCGTAGCTCCACCCATACCGATTCCACATCATCCAAGCTAATGTCCTTCTTTACAATTGCATTAATTTTCTCTTTAACCAGCAACGCCACCCCACCTCCTTTTCCTTTCTGTCTGTCCTTCCTAAATGTTGAATACCCCTGTATATTGAGTTCCCAGCCTTGGTCACCCTGGAGCCATGTCTCCGTGATGCCAATTACATCATATCCGTTAACTGCTATCATCACCGGCATTGACCTGTTGGACCGAATGATCTGTTTCTGCACTTTCAAATTCTATGTAATTCTATGTAAATAATCCGTAATGATCTATTCATCCTCAATGTACAAAATAGAATAATGTACCACAATCTGAACTTTGCATCTTGATGTTTAATTTCGTAAATATGCATTTTCAATTTCACTGATTTATTTAGCTATTTGTGTTGTAGTCTTTTTACTACATAAAGGTTAGATTGCTTTGTCGAACAAAATGCTTGACAAAACTAAGCACAAGACTGTGAGAAGTCTTCCCAAATGCAAACTCATATACTATAATAAAATTAGTATATAAAACACTAATTATGCAGGTTTGTATTATGTTAATGGGGTAAGCAGAAAAATTATGCTTTCCTGTGGTTCGGGATTCTATTTTAAAATTGGTTAGATTGGTGTTTAATGGATTAGAAATTAGCCTTTTATCTCAGGAACTTCAATTCAAATCCAGTTTAGACTAATGGGGTGAAAGATTCTTCCCTCTGTGAAGTTTGGGCAATCTCAATCAGGTTCTCAGTTGGCAAAGCTCACAACATAAAGCCTTCTCCAATTCTGCATTCAAGCGGCAACCCCACGCAGAGAAAGAGAATGGAAAACTAACACATTGGTTTATTTGGTACTGTGATCCATTTTTGGAGAAGAATAGAGAGAAGACTGTACCTAATCACTGTAAAGGAAATTCAATGCATTTTACCCATTCAGGAGTACTTGATAGTGACATTGAGTGCACCCCACACCTTGAATATAATGTAAAATAAAAGCTTAAAAAAATAATTTAAGTAGATGCTACATAGGAAAGGGCCAATGGGAGGCAAATCTAAAATAAAATGTATATGCATGAATGCTAGAGACATTAGAAATAATGGCCGGAATCTCACCAGCCTTGTCAGTGAGGGTTTGGAGGCGAGCCTGCTGTCAAAATGGCCGTGATTGACAACGGGTCGGAAGTCCGCACCGAACCCGCACCTGTGTCAGTTCCTCAAGTGTCGGAGCTGCCTGCGAATCACAGACCCGACGCCAAGCGGTGGGATAGCCAACTAAGATCAAGAGGCACTTTAAAGGTAATTTTAATTAATTTTACCCAGGCACTTACCATTTTACCAAGTTTTTAACGAGTTTGCCATACCTCGGGTTTCATGCCAGGTAAGTGGAGTCAGGTATTAAGTGACTCTCCATTGCTTTGACTAGTTGACAGTTGCAGAAGTGGTATAAAAACTACCATTTCACAGCTGTTCACTTCCAATGTCAGAAGCTGAAGTCTTCAGGATTTGGAAGACACTTTTGAGCTGTACGCAGTTTGGAAGAGTTTGCAGTGATCTTTCTATCCAGTCACCTCATTGGAGCAACCTCTCTCCTCATTGACAGATCAGCTCAAGTTCAGCTGCCATCTATTACAGCAGCATCAGTGCCCTTGAAAAAAATCTCACCTTAATCCTCAGAATCCCACCACGATCAGCCCCAACACCAACATGACTAAACACACCAGCATCACCAACAACAATACCAGTCTTATCTGCAATCACCTGATGCTGCACAGGACACAGGACATCAGCACCCAACCACATTGCTTCCTGGGCCACCAGTGATGGTCTCACCATGGCCACATTTACTTCACTTGATGCTGCCACATGATGCGCCAGGTTGGCACCACCCCACACCAGCACCATAAAGCATCCCTGCAATGCCCAAGTCATTCTTTTCACACTCATCACCATTGCGTGGGGTACCCTTATGTCTGACCATTCACTACAACTCACTAAGCCACTTCCAAAGATGCACACAAATCTGTGCAAGAACACAAAGTGTGGCAAATAAAGATTTCATTGTTTGACAACACATTAGCAGAAATTCTACATGAACATTGGCTAAAACACTCAAGTGTCTACACTTGTGTTTTGTTAGTTGGTATGCTTGCATTAAGATGAAGGTGAGTGTGAGGGGTGGCTAGTGAGATGGGGATGTGATAATGTTGATAGAGAGAGAGGGATGGGAGGAGGTGCAAGGTAAGTTGGTGTGAGTAAGGATGTGCAGGAGTAGGGTAGGGAAGGCAGAGTGATGGGAATGTGATGTGTGGCACAGCAGGATGAGGTTGAGTAGAGCTTTGTAGTAACATTCCGTGATCTACTGAGATCATTGAAAGGTTTGTGCCGCTGCAGCCAGGTCCTCCTGATGACATCTTTGCTTGTGCCCTCCAGTGCAATGTGCAGTCAGGTTGCATTGGTGCCCTGGGGAGGTCTCTTCCGCCCATTGGAAGGGAAGAAAACCTCCTTGTGTGCTGTGACTCCCATCCATAAGCATATGGAGGGAGTCATGCGAGAGCTTTGGTGCAGCCGTGCACCTCTGTGTAGTGATTGCCACTGTTTGCAGCACCTCAATGCTGAAAAACACTGACAAAATAACTTTCAAAAAAAGGTTGGCCATGGTCCCTTTAAGGAAACCAGCTGATGATGTGTCATCAAATGATGCCATCAGACCCGCTTCCTGTTAATTGGCCGGGAACCTCACAGGGCGGACTTATAAGCCCCATCAATGGAAGATTGTTGTGAGAGGGAAGGCTGGAGCTGGGAGTGCCTTCCCCACATGTCACCAATGCCAGCCACCCTGGACTTGCCACTGTTGGTGATATTACTGCCAAGGAGGGTGAAATTGGTCTTCTAAAGTTGTGTGAAACATGCTCAGAGCAAATTGCAGTCAATTATTCCTTGCATGCATGGGAAGCCTGCAATCCTGGGCATGCTCCTTACTCTCATGTCCTGCCTTGCTTGCTCCATAAGGAAGGTGATGAAATTGTCCCTCCTTGAGTAGAAAGCTTCGGTGACATCCCGATTGCAGCAGTGAACAGCATACTGAGTGATGTCACTGATGTCAACTGTTGCATCCTAGAATGACTCTGTGGCATAGAAATTCAGGGCCAAAACTGCCCTTGACAGTGCTGTGCATACCCTGACTTAGGGGCTCAAGTTTGTGCTTTTCCAGGTGGCACTTATATTAACCTTGTTAAGAATGATTTTAATCAAGTTTTGATTGTAATCAAATTGAATTATGAGGGCTCACTGTATGTGCTGGCACTCAAAATTTATAATTAATGTTAGGTAAATGTTTATAAACTCTGCTTGAAGAGTATTAATATTGTACATACCATTGATTCATGAATTATATTTCTGGGATATGTACTCAAATCCCCACTGACATCTTAGTTTATTGTTTTGGTGAAGGACAATGCAGTCATTGAAAAGTCTGTGCAAAATTTTAAAGACGCCTTGAAATAAGACAATTATCAGGAATAGATGAAATGGTATACTATTGATAAATACATAAAAGCACTTTCAATGTGGCAATAGCCTCTTTCTCTCTATGCAAATTCAACACAAAAGAATATATTTTATTTGCTGCATTGACTGAACTATTCTTCAATCTATGCAGCTGAACGTTTATCTTCCCTTTTTAATCACACACAAAGAAAATGTGATCTACAGCTGGAACCCATTCATCATGACTGATCGTCTGGCAGTATGACAACCATGTCTGTACTTTAGTGTGACAAAGCCTAAATCTGATTGTGAGCTAAACAAGAATAAAGGGATTCTCAAAGCAGTAAACTCGCTGCACAAAGTGTGATTGTTCCATTCAATGAATTGAAATGTTATTTTTCTAGATAAATGAAAAGCAACTGAAGACTGATTGACGCATGCAAGATGCACATGCTCGAATGCTAATGTAATTACTGATACAATTTTCATTTCTTTATCTTTACTTTATACTAGATTTTACCACAGTAACCTGCAGAGCTACAGAAAGCAAGTGAGTAGCTTGGAACTGTGAACCCTCTCCCAGTCTGAGTGGCAACCCATAGTCAAAGCTGCACTTCCACTTCCTGCTGCATTCAGCATCTCTGATTGGCACCAGGCCCTGCTTGAAATATGCACTTCATAACATGACTGGACCATTGTTCAGCAGCAAAATTAGCACCAATTGAAGTCACATTATATTAGATTTTATCAAATTAAAATTTACCTGAAGGCTCTGAGTACGCTTTCAATTATAACATAGTTTAGCTGCATGCAAACCAACCAGAAAGCTGTAAAAATAAAATTGGTAATACATCCTAGTCATTTAAAAAAGTTCTCTACAATGAAACCTCCCCATATATTCCCCGACCACCCACCCACCCACCCCACCTCTCCGCCCCTACCAAAATGATGACCAATGGTGATTATTTTGTGAGGTAAATTGAGGTGCGACTTAAGCAATTGATCAAAACACGATCCTGCTAAGTGAGAAATGTATTGATAGAAATATTTATATTTTCATAAAGCATCTCCACTATCAACTTCCTATTTGTTTTACCACTGTTTTGTCATTACATTATTTTTACAGTTGTGATTTAATGAACCTTGTCTCATGATGTAAGAGTTCCTGTTTGAAATTACTTTAATATCTTGGGCTTTATTTAAAAGTGCCACTGGTGAAAGAGCGAATGCAATTTCTCATTTTAATTGAATAACATAATATAAATAAAAATTCAATGAGGGAGAAAAAGAAGTCAATGTTTTGGGTGAACCCCTTCATATTCCTTTATATTTTCCTTTTGGCTCAAATACACAAATGGTAGCGTATGCATTGTCATTAGGAAGTGGATTGACTGCATATTGTGAGAGTCTGATGCCAACCAGGAGTAAAAACTTCATAATGTTATTGACAACTAAATTCAAAGCCATCTGTTACAGACAAAAGGAAAGAGTTTCACAGTACGGTGTTACCTGCGCCCTTCCAGTCACTGTCTTCTGTGGTGTTGCAGTCTATTTATTGTGACAATCTGTTCATACACCACAAATAAGTCGATGAGTCTTCCTTGTCGTTATTTATCTTGTAATTTCAGTGAAACCATAAAATGTTGTATAATGTCTCAAAATCAATACACGATAAAGATAAACAGGAACAGTTGCTTACGACCTGATTTATGTAGAGCTTGAGGGGGAGGGGTGGGTGGGCTTCGAACACGGCGTAAGAGGGGCGGCCGATTGTGGGAGTGGTTTACAGGTAATCGTGGGGGGTTGAGAGGAAGCACTTCTGCTCCCCGTGGCCCACAAGCAGTGTTGGAAAGGCACTTACCTGCTGGATCAAGCAATCCTCGCCTCCCTTTAACTGCCAGGTTTCCCTAGGCCCGGGAAACCTAAAGTTAGGGTTAAACCTAAAATGGAAAAAAAATGTGAGGCATGCAGCCTCATTAAAATATTTAAATGAGCCACCTCTTGGGAGTGGGTTGGTTGCTGCCCCTCTTCCCGTCTCTGTTAAAACCAGAAGTGGATGGGAGCGTTAGGTTCTGGTTTGAGATTTTTAACATTTTACTATCCCACCTGTCCCAAACCCACACATTTTTGTTGGTTAAAATGATGCATTTCAGCCCTTGCAAGTTTCATTGGCCTTATCCCTTTTTAATATAAATTTGGATCATAATCCAGCATTATTGCTTTTTATACATTGGGAGTGCCTGATCCCATTAATGAACCTTGCTGAAGCTGCAGCCTGTTTAAAGTTCCCCAAAAGACATTTCTTTGCAGAAGAGAATAGTTTCTGGTGAATATAACCAAACAATAAATTTTATTTTATTGAAGAAACAGAATAATTAATGATATTTATCATGAAGAAGATGCAGCAAAATAATTTTAAAATACTGTAAAGATATTTTTAAATGCTACCTTTTCCTGCTGGGCCACGTTCCATAGTTCCATTACAATTGGATTAAAGAGAGGAGAAAAAAACTTGGATTAAATATTCAAGATATAAAGAGAAAGTACAAGTGCTACAAATCTGAAATCAAAACAGAAAATGCTATAAATATGCAGCAGGTTCATCAATATCTTAAAAGAGCGAGGCAGGTTAACATTTTCAGATGAGACCTTTCATCAGATTATTTAATATTGGTCAGCTCATAGAGTCATAATAGAATTTCAGTTGGAAGCTGAGGACATACATTTACCATAATGGGTTGAAAACAGCAACTAAGGCCATTAAGGGAACATTTAATTAATAGCAGCCAGGTTATTAGAAACTGTATTTTGTAGTCTCTTAAGCACTCTTAGTTCAAATTAACTCTATTTATTTGGGAGATCTCAGACAGCCAAGGAGTTCCTCATCCGACAAGCAGGTTTCTTAAATACAGATCCAGGACTCTAGACCTCCTAGCTAGAGGGCACTACACATTATATCACAGCACCTTTTCTTTCATAAGAAATAAAATGAATTAAAGTGAGCTTCAATATGAACTGGTAATTAACTTCTTATGCATACATGTTTAACAAACAACAACACTTTGTCTTATTGATTCTTTATCCAAGTGTTACATGTTTCACACTTTGAAACATGGGGCTAGAATTTCCATTGCTTTGCTGCCCGGTTTCTCCCCAGGGCTGTTTTCGGCAAGAACTGGGTCAGCGAAATTTTCCACAGCTTAGTTCATCGGTGGTTTCGAAGTACCGCTGGGGAGCGGCCCGCCAGCATGCACCGTCCATAGACCGCCATCGCCCGATTTTTGGCTTAGCGGTGACCCATAGGTAAGTTGAAAAAAAAACACCCACGAGAATCAGTGGATCAGTAGGTCAGTAGCCCTGCAAAAAAAGGTAAGTAAATGATTTTTTACTAATTATTTTAAAATTCTCTTGCAGTGATTTAAGTGAAAAGGGTCCTGAGAATGTTTTTCTGATTTTTTTATTTTATATTTTTTGAAAAAATATTTTTTGTGTTTTTCTCCTCCTAGGCCCACCATGCAGCCTCAGTGTAAATTTTTAGTAATTTTAGAAATTATCGCCCATTTTTTTTAAGAACTGCACAATCAGCCCAAGGTTCAATTGTTTTGCCGAGAATCAGGGTGTAAGGCTATTTTTTTCGCTGGGCGGATTTTTTTTCTTTTTTGGGGGAATTTTTCGCCAGTGATAATTTGGGGAATCTTAGCAGTTTTGTGGGTGGCAATCCAGCGCTGGCAGATTGTTTGGAAATTCTAGCCCATAGTCTTTTATGTCACTGTTCAGTCCTAGCCAGTAAATGGATTCTCTGGCATGTCGAAGAGTGCTCGCGACGCCAGTATGAGCAGCATGAAGTCGCTGATGACTGTCAGATCTCAGGGATTTTGGTATCTTTGAAGACTATGCCATCCTGTGTTATGAGTTCGTCACAAAGTTTGAAGTATGCATGCATTTCAGGTGGGCATTCATGTGTTGTTTCTGGCCATCCCGTTGTGATTTGTTGTATGACCAGTTGTAGTGTGGAGTAGCTTGAAGTTGCACATTATATGTTAGTCAGTCCTTGTTTGGAGAGTGGGAGAAAGTCCACCATGTGGATGCATTCCATTGCAATTTCTGTCGGTGATCTCACCACGTTTTCGAGGTATGCACGCGAGAGGGTGTCTGCTAGGTACATTTCTTTTCCTGTTTGATACTTTATTTCAACTTCATATTGGTTGAGCCGAATGAGCAGATGTTGTAGCGTCTTGGGTGTTGCAGGTGACAGCTTGCGTCGTATGGCACCCAAAGGCTTATGGTCTGGCATAGCATGATCTTGCGACCGTATACATATTGATGGTTTTGTTCCATTCCGAAGACTTGAGCGAGCAGCTCCTTTTCGATTTGAGAGTATTGCGTCTCTGCTGGAGTGAGCGCTCGGCTCGCATATGCAATTGGTTGTCCCTGTTGCAGAAAGAAGAACCCAAGACCCTTGCTCGAAGCATCTCCTTGACCTTCGTTTGCAAGTTTGTAGTCAAAGTACCTAAGCACTGGAGAATCTGTCACGTGTTGTTTGATAGCTTCAAACACTTTGTCTTGTTCTCCAGTCTATTTTCAGACCGTGTCTTTATGAATAAGCCGTCGCAGAGGCTCGCTGAGGTCTGAAAGATCTGGCAAGAATTTTGCAAGGTATTTTGTCATGTCGACAAATCGTTGTACACCTGCGACATCTTGCGGTTTCTGCATTTCGTTGATTACGACCACTTTGCTTGGGTCAGCTTTGAGTCCATCAACAGTCAGTATGTGTCCCATGTATTTCACTTGGGAGCTCTTGTATTTGAACCTATCGAAGTTTAGTCTAATTTTTTGCTCTCTGCATCTCTGCATGAATTTGCATAAATTTGCATCATGATCGTGATTGGCCTCTTTAAGTGTCTCAGCCCGTCCAGTGATCAAGAGTTCATCTGCAATCTTGTAGACTCCATCTAGACCCTTGAGGTTGTGGTCTAGTTTCTCCTGGAAGATTTCTGGGGCAGGACTGATGCCAAATGGCATTCTATTATATCAATATTGTCCCCATGGAATCTGGAATGTCATGAGGTAGGAGGACTCTGTGTCTAGTTCACATTGCAAGAAACCCTCCTTGCATTCTGCTTTAGTGAAGACTTTTACATTTGACATCTGTGGCAAGTTTTTATCGATCACAGGAAGTGGATAGTGTCTGTGTTTCAGGGCATTGTTCAGATGTTGAGGGTCGATACACACTCATATCTTTCCATTTGGCTTTTGTACAGTCACTAGACTGGATATCCAGTCCATCGGTTCAATAACTTTCATGATGATTTGTCATTCTTCCAAACGATCGAGTTTCTCTTTTAGCGTTTGTTTGATCGCTATTGGCACCTGTCTGGGTGGCATTACTGATGGTGTCGCTGATTCATTAAGTTCAAAGTGAACTGTCCCTGGCATGTGTCCAAGTCCCTTAAACACATCCGGATACGCATTGTTGACATCAGTTTTTGACGCTAGCGAGATGTATGCCTTGTTTGTAGTTTGCGATTCGCGTGGTTCATTTATCACCGCGATATTCTGATGCTGCACTTTTATCAGTTATAGCTGTTGAGCAGTGCGTGAGCCAATCAGTGATGCACTTTGGCCCTCAATGATCACAAAGGGCACAATGTACTTTTTCTTGTTCTTTGTATTTTCCAGTGGCACATTACAAGTTCTTACCACTGGAATGGTTGCATGATTGTCATATAGCGACAGTGTTGTCTTGGATTCTTTTGCCTTTAAGCCTTTAGGTAAGTAGCACATTGCATGTGGCCCCACAATCTATTTGCATTTTTATCATGTGACCTTTAATGGAGAAGGTAGCCATTATCTTGTTAGGATATTTTCTGTCAGCTTTGTCCTTGATTGTGCGGTCAACTTTACCAAACATCTTTACAGTCATGAGTTCAAAATCAGAATCATTATTGTTTTCATATAATGCATGCACTTTTGACTTGCCCTTATATTTAGGGTTATGTGTAGACTTCTGCCTCGATCCATTCTGCCGGCACTTTTTGAGAAAAGTAATTTTGTTTGCCGCAACTTGTGTAGGTCTTCCCATATGCTGGGCATTTAGTTTTTGACAGCTCATGTCTTTTGCCACAATAACTACAGTTATCCGTGAACTCTTTGTCTGTGAATTCTTTCTTCGTGGGTTGGGGTTTCTGTCTGACAGCTTTGAAATCTTCAGAGTCCAAATCTGTTTTAGTGAGCTTCATGGATTTCATTTGTGCAACTGTGGCTTTACAGAGCATCACACATTTATCTAGTGTTAGGCTTGATTCTTGCAACAACCTCTTACGCAGAGTGTTATCAGATATTCCGATGAAATCATCCCTCAAATTGCCGAAATCACATGACAATACCAGCACCCTCACTTTCACGAGATATCTGTCAAAACTCTTGTCCCCTTGTACATGGTTGTTAAACTGGTACCGTTCATTGATGATGTTGGTTTTATCTTTACCATGCTCCTCCCAGAGCTTCAAAATAATCTCAAATTCCTATTTGTCTTCCTCTGATTCATTGGGAAGATTATTATGGATATCTAGGGCATCTCTGCCAATGGCAGTGATAAACGTTGCAACCCTAATTCTATCTGGCTATTCGTCAGTCACCTGCAATGGGGGTGGGAGAGGAATGTGCACGGGAGTTGGCACCGTGATGATCATGTTAGCTCGCTACAGTTTAGTACTTTGAGTTTGTCACATGCATGTGTACAGTTCAAATACCCAGAGGACTAGAACTAGTCTAATAGTAAAATATCGTGGCCATGTATTTGTAGAAAAGCTTTTTCGATCAAAGCTCTACAATAGCTTATGCTATCTTAAGTTTACTTTACAAGCTTATGACTATTTATCGCCCTTCATGGATCCACGTGCGATGTGTAGGAAGCATGCTCTGCACTGCACTGCTTAACGTCATTTTCGATCGGCTCGAAAAAGTCTTACAATTCCAATATTTCGATCATAGATGCATTCGACAAAAGATCAGAAACATCCCACTTCTGACACCATTTTATAGTCTCTTGAACACTCTTAGTTCAAATTAACTCTATTTATTTGGGGGATCTCAGAGAGCCATGTACAGCTTAAAATGGAGTCCCTCATCCGACAAGCAGGTTTCTTAAATACAGATCCAGGACTCCAGAACTCCTAGCTAGAGGGCGCTATACATTATATCGTTACATAAACCATGTGGTGATTAATTAAAAATTTGAACATGGGATGTGGGCATCACTGGCAAGACCAACATTTATTGCCCATCCCTTATTACTTTTGAGAAGGTGGTGGTGAGCCGCCTTCTTGAACTTCTGCGGTCTGTGTGGTGAAGGTATTCCCACAGTGCTGTTGGGGGAGGGGGGAGTTCCAGCCATGATGATGGAATGGCAATATATTTCCAAGTCAGGATGGTGTGTAAGTTGGAGTGGAACTTGGAGTTGATGGTGTCTCCATGCGCCTGCTGCCCTTGTCCTTCTAGGTGGCAGGGTTTTCAGGTTTGGGAGGTGCTGTTGAAGAAGCCTTGGCGAGTTGCTGCAGTGCATCTTGTAGATGATACACACTGCAGCCACGGTGCGTCGGTGATGGAGGGAGTGAATATTTAAGCTGGTGGATGGGATGCCAATCAAGCGGGCTGCTTTGCCCTGGATGGTGTTGAGCTTCTTGTGTTGTTGGAGTTGCTCTCATCCATGCAAGTGGAGAGTATTCTATCACGCTCTTCACTTGGTCTTGTAGATAATTGAACATTTTTGGGGAGTCAGGAGGTGAGACACCCGCCACAGGATACCGAGCCTTTGCCCTGCTGACATGCCTAGTTCCAGAGAACAAGTTTTCAGTATGACAGTGGGATGTTGTCGGGGCCCATAAACATTGCTGTATCTAGTGCACTCTCGCTGTTTTTTGATATCAAGTCATCATCATAGGCAGTCCCTCGGAATCGAGGAAGATTTGCTTCCACTCCTAATGTGAGTTCTTTGGTGGCTGAACTGTCCAACACAACAGCCACAGACCCTGTCACAGGTGGGACAGATATTCGTCGGGGGAAGGGGGGAGTGGCACTGATTTACCACACGCTCCTTCCACTGCCTGCACCTGACCTCTTCACGCTTGCAGCATTGAGATTTGAAGAGTTCAATGCTCTCCTGGATGCACTTTCTCCACCTCGGGCGGTCTTCGGCCAGGGTCTCCCAGGCATCAGTGGTGATGCCGCACTTCACCAAGGAGACTTTGAAGGTGTCCTTGTAATGTTTCCGCTGATCACCTTTGGCTCGTTTGCTATGAAGGAGGTCCAGCTAGAGCAATTGCTTAGGGAGTCTCATGTCTGGCATGCGAACTAAGTGGCCTGCCCAGTGAAGCTGATCGAGTATGGTTAGTGCTTCAATGCTGGGGATATTAGCCTAGGCGAGGACACTGATGTTGGTGCATCTGTCCTCCCAGGGGATTTGCAGGATCTTGTGGAGACATCTTTGGTGATATATCGACAGCGACTTGATGTGTCTTCTGTAAGTCGTCCATGCCTCTGATCCATACAGGAGGGCGGGTATTACTACAGCCCTGCAGACCATGAGCTTAGTAGTAGGTTTGAGGGCTTAGTCTTCGAGCACTCTTTTCCTCAGGATCCGAAGGCTGCACTGGTGCACTGGAGGCGATGTTGAATCTCTGCATCAATGTCTGCCTTTGTTGACAAGAGGCTCCCGAGGTATGGGAAGTGATCCACGTTGTCGAGGGCTGCGCCGTGAATCTTGATGAATGGGGGACAGTGCTGTGCGGCGAGGACAGGCTGATGGAGGACCTTTGCCTTACGGATGTTAAGCGTAAGGTCCATGCTTTCATATGCCTCAGTGAATACATCGACTGTATCCTGGAGTTCAGCCTCCGAATGTGCGCAGTCGTAGGCGTCGTCCACATACTGCAGTTCAACGACAGAGGTTTGGGTGATCTTGGACCTGGTCTGGAGGTGGTGTAGGTTAAACAGCTTCACATCGGTTCGGTAGTTTAGTTCCACTCCAGCGGGGAGCTTGTTGATATCAAGTGGATTTCATCAAATTGGCTGAAGACAGAATTTTGTGATGGTGGGGACCTCAGGAGGAAGCCAATATGGATCATCCACTTGGCACTTCTAGCTGAAGATGGTTGTAAATGCTTCAGCCTTGTCTTTTGCACTCACATGCTGGGCTCTGCCATCATTGAGTATGGGGTATTTATGGAGCCTCCTCCTCTCGTTAGTTGTTTAATTGTCCACCACCATTCACGACTGGTGGTAGCAGGTTTGCAGAGTTTTGATCTGATCCGTTGGTTGTGGGATTACTTAGCTCTGTCTATAATATGCTAATTCCACTGTTTAGGTTGGCACCTCATTTTTAGGATTGCCTGGTGCTGCTCCTGGCATGCTCTTCTACACTCCTCATTGAACCAGGGTTGGTCCCCTGGCTTGATGGTAATGGTAAAATGAGGGATATGCTGGGCCATGAAGTTGCAGATTGTGTTGGAATATAATTCTGCTGCTGCTGATGGCCCACTGTGCCTCATAAATTCCCAGTTTTGAGCTGCTAGATCTGTTCTGAATCTATCCCATTTAGCACCGTGGTAGTGCCACACAACACGATGGAGGGTGTCCTCAGTGTGAAGATGGGACTTCATCTCCACAAGGACTGTGCGGTGGTCACTCCTACCAATACTATCATGGACATGATGTACAGACATGGAGGTATATGTTACATCCACAACAGGATTAAATGGGACACACAAGGCAGCAATACTAGTAGAAGGGTACCAACATGATATTTGCTACTATTGTGATAGTCATTGGGCCCAAACTTGGTGGTATTACCACCCGCTACCACTGGCTGCTGCCGAGTTTTTTGGGCGGTCTCCCCTCGGTGCCAATTTCCACTAGGCCTCCCGCCGATGGGAGGGGATGACAGCTGAGAACCGTCCGCTGATGGCCACGAGCACGCAAGGCGCGTAAATGTCCTCCTGCCCGCCAAGCTTGCATATTCCTCCGGGCGGGATTCAGCGGCAGCAGGGGGAAAGACCGCTGCGTGGAGGCAGGTCTAACCCCAACGGTAAGTATGAAGACCTGCAAAAAAAGGTTAGTGAACTTATTTTTTTTTCTGCGGTTTATGTGGATGGGGTCCCCTGACGGTCTTCCAGTGGGTTTTGTTTTGTGTACATTTTTATTTTTATGTGCTCCCCCCTTCCTGGGCATGACTCAATCCTCGGCGGCACCTTGGCGAGGATTGCATTTGCCGCTGAGATTGGGAGCTCCCACCCGCTGCTGCCAGTTTCACAGTGTAAGTCCCTTTTTTGCCGCCGGGCGGTCTTTCAAGGACTTTTCTACGAAACTCTCGCCCAAAGTATTGTCAGGTATCTTGGTGGTCCTTTGGGTGGCACTTGGATGGAACTTAGCTTCCACCAAGTTTGGGCCCATTGTCCTTTAATTGCAGGACTAGAATGAATAGGTGGCTAGGGACAACGAGATTGTAGTCAAGGGAATCCCAGTGCCAGTCTAGTTGTTTGAAGGTCACACATTTTGACCTACCAGACCAACCGTGCACGCACATGAAAGATTTTACTTGTACTTTATATAGAAGATAATTGCAGGATAAAATAAATGACTTGCTATTCGTCAATTCAGTCTCACATACATCAATTACTCTATTCCCAGTTAAAAGTACCGATAATGGAGAGGACAAAGGCAAAGATCTGCATCTGCTCTCTGTGCTCCCCTTCTGGTAACAGTACCATGAGTGAAATGTGGCTCATCCCATTGAGATCCATCAGTTTGTAGTAAGACAACGGTAGAATGACCAGTGGTTCTTGCTGGTGGGTTATCAAGGTGCAAAGTGTACACTACCTTCAAATGGGGCATCTAAAGATATGTGACCAGGATTCTCTGGCATTATAGACAGACTGCTACAAGGCACCTGCTCATGCCTGTCAGTAATCTGACTGAAGGCAGACCATTATATCTCTCTAAGGTCAGAGAAATTTTCCCTCAGTTGATTTGAATTGCTCGCCAATTTGAGGTTTTAAAAATGGTAAGGTATATTTCTATAATTACATATTTTTCATACTGGCATTAGGGGAGTACTTTGAACAAAAATTACTCTCCCTATACTTTGTTCTTAAATATTTTCTCCTCCTTTCCAATTTTGTTATCCTTTTGTGAATGGCCCTAAGGAGGAAATTGCAGTGAGGTAATGACCTCCCTGCTATTGCTTTGCACATGTGTCATTCTATATTACATGTGATTTATGCTTATATACAGTGAAAGAAATGCTTTTAATAATAGACAAAAATAATTTACCAGAACTGATGAATGTTCTCACCTCACTCACAATGTTGAAAAATATGGCCACTTTTTGTTCCGTTGCAATCAATAGTTATTTCTCTGGTTGCACAGCTCCACCTTTCCATTCTTTGTAGAATTTATGAGCTATATAAATATATATATTGAAAGAAAGACAGACTTGCATTTCTATAGCACCTTTCACAACCACCAGATGTCTCAAAGCGCTTTACAGCCAATTAAGTA
The DNA here is from genome assembly GCF_044704955.1 of Pristiophorus japonicus. NCBI lineage: Eukaryota > Metazoa > Chordata > Chondrichthyes > Pristiophoridae > Pristiophorus > Pristiophorus japonicus. Next base: position 250,136,367 of record NC_091978.1, on the reverse strand, counting down.
CTTTTTGGAGTGTAGTTACTGTTGTAATGTGGGAAATGCAACAGCCAGATCCCACAAACAGCAATGTGATAATGACCAGATAATCTGTTTTTGTTGTGTTGATTGCGGAACAAACATTGGCCAGGACACCAGGGATAACTCCCCTGCTCTTCTTTGAAATAATGCCATGGGACCTTTTACATCCACCTAAGAGAGCAGACAGAGCCTTACAGTTTAACGTCTCATCTGAAAGATGACACCTCCAACAGTGCAACACTCCCTCAGCACTGCACTGGGGTGTCAGCCTAGATTGATGTGCTCAAGTTCCTGGAGTGGAATTTGAACCCACAACCTTCTGGAACTCAGAGGCAAGTGTGCTACTCACTGAGTCACAGCTGTCACCATACTTTTAAATAAATTAAATGTTGTTAACATTTGCCCCCTTGAGTTTAGAATTTTTACAAACAACTGTGGTCTAATTTTAATCCAGGCATTTAATTACTCTTTAGAGGAATACATAACTTGCTTTTTTAATCCAAAATTTCCCATGTTCTTTTAAATAGTTGTTTAAATAAAATGTGAAGCGATCATTCCCTGAAATGTAGCTTCAGTGTTAGTGTGGTTTTGCATACTACTTTCTTACAATTTCCCTGCCAATTAATAAAGGTTAGTGAGTCATCTCCTGTCATTAAATATTTTAATTTGCATGAGTCCATCTAATGTTCTATTTGATGACTTAAGCAATAAATCACTACATTAAAAAGTGGAAAATACCATTCTAATGGCTCTGCGGTAGCAACACATAATTATCACTTACACTAAAATAACTTTATTGCCCACAGGCAAAATCATGAATGAAGTATTTAAACAAATGAAAATATAAAACAAGTGTTATGAATGACACAGGTATTGCATAAGTGGAGAAAGCCCTTTAATATTACTGTTGGGCCGAAAGGCACAGCTTTTATGTCAAGGGTGCTTTAAATACCACTTTGTATTTTCCAGTGCAGGCTTTGCACAATGGTAATTGGTTAAATACAGAGAAGTAACTACATACAAAATAGGCCATTCAGTCCAATCAGTCAGTGTTTAATACCAGTGAACTGAAAACATCAATTTAACTAATTATCGGGGGATTCTGTAACTTTGTATCTCAATATTTCAAAACTCTAATGTTACCTGTGTAATAAGTCACAGTCAGACCCATTTTCATCACCGTTAAAAATAGAGTGCAAAGCGTACAATGGGAAGCAAAGGAGCAGACAATAAACAGGTGCAATCCATCTATGGAGTCATAGAATTCCCCAAATTCAAAAAAATTTAATGCTGTATCTCTTCTACATCTCATTTACTTTGTTCATCAACAAATTATCCAGTTCCCTCTTGAATTTGCTGCTAATATCTGCTCCCAGTATTTCTCTATACATTCTGTTCCATACATTAAGCATTATCTCTGTGAAGTAGTTCAATCTAAATCATCTGTTCACCTCTGTGTTTGAGTCTGTATGTTCAATTACAGAGGTTGTGGTTATTGTGACAAAAATAAGCATTCCTGTCTTTCATTTTATATTATTTCAAATAGCTCGGGTTACAATGGAAACTGCACCCTCTTTCCGGATACAAAATGGTAGTCACATATTCAGTCTGCATAAACCGGGTAGCTTTGAAAGGATTCCGTTTCATGCATGTGGTAGCATATCTGGAATATTAATGTATGTGATTTGACAAATGAAGAGCTAAAGATATATTAAACAAATTTGAGCTCCCAGTTCAGAGCTTAGTTCGCTGGGAGAACATATCAAGAATTTGGACATGTAAGTCAATGGCCCACATCAAAATTTATAGATGGAAAATCCTTCAGGACCACTGACCTCTAAATTGAATTCCTAATATGCAATCCTGGCAGGTAAAGCTCCATGTTGGAAATACAACTTCATAAAATATGCCCTGTAGTTTTTGCTACAGTCAATGTGTGAAGAACAGTCTGGGAGAAATGTATGAAGGGAGCTGGAAATTAAAATGCATTATCTCTTTTCCTGCCTGGTCATAAAGATTGTTAACATTTTTTGTTTGTCTACTGGAATAGTATTGGCATTATTCCTTTATTCACAACTGATTAAAGGTAAAATGGTTTAAAACATGTAAGGGGAGAAATTGGCCTCCTAGGTGCCTCCCATTAGCACCTCCAGGGGACAATAACGGGGCGCTACCGGCTCTGTGACCAGGCACGGCGAGAGTACCGATGCCCATGAAATTGCCATGGAGGTTTGCGGCAGTGGTAACCCCTAACGCCACGATCCCCTGCACCCTGGAGATTGTGATGTAATCCGGCTGCGCAGTGCCCCAGTAGCAACCCGGATGTGAACTTTGGTTCCGTCCGCTGCAGCATCACCGGGCATCAACACTAGCAGCTGCAGGAGGTGTTGTAAGGGAGGCCGGCCGCTTGGGGAGCAGTAATTAAAGGTGATGATGCTCAGGAAAGTAAAGAATGTGTTTTCAGCCCTTAGGTGTTTTTTCTTGCTTTTTGATCTGCCACAATTGATCAGCCCTGCACTCTAACAGTGCTTGGGGCTTATTGTGGCTGCTGTTGGCAGCACTGTACCACTACCGCCCCTCTTGCTGGCTTTAGCAATCCAAAGGAAGGGGTAGTGCTTAATTTAGCACTCCACTTCCCTCCTGGTGTGCTACACTGGAAGTTCGTGTTGGCTTCACTTGCATAGTGCTTGCCGATACTTTTGCACTACCGCAAAAGTTATCGCCCCAAACCAGGGCGCTACGCAATTTCTAGCCTGCAGAGGTAAAATTTGTATGGGGGGGTGGGGGGATGGTGGTGTGTGGGGGGGAGCATCTAATATTGCTGGCATAACTTCAGTAGAAGATTGGCAGATACGCTGAAGTATTGGTGTAAATGGACATTTATGCCATTTTACTGAGGGGTTTCACTGATTTTCCACCGAAATGACAGTGAGAAATCGAGAAGACCCCACGTGGAAATTATTGTTAATTATTTGCAGGGCCTGATAGTCTGTATCCCAGAGTACTTAAGGAAGTAGCCCTAGAAATAGTAGATGCATTGGTGGTCATTTTCCAACATTCCATAGACTCTGGATCAGTTCCTATGGATTGGAGGGTAACTAATATAACCCCACTTTTTAAAAAAGGAGGGAAAAAGAAAACAGGGAATTATAGACCAGTTAGCCTGACATCGGTGGTGGGGAAAATATTGGAATCCATTATTAAACATGCAATAGCAGTGCATTTGGAAAGCTGTGACAGGATCGGTTCAAGTCATCATGGATTTGTGAAAGGAAAATCATGCTTGACAAATCTTCTAGAGTTTTTTGAGGATGTAACTAGTAGAGTGGACAAGGGAGAACCAGTAGATGTGGTGTATTTGGACTTTCAAAAGGCTTTTGAAAAGGTTCCACACAAGAGATTAGTGTGCAAAATTAAGGCACATGGTATTAGGGGTAATGTATTGATGTCGATAGAGAAATGTTTGGCAGACAGGAAGCAAAGAGTGGGAATAAATGGTTCCTTTTCAGAATGGCAGGCAGTGACTCGTGGGGTGCCGTAGGGTTCAGTGCTGGGACCCCAGCTATTTACAATATACATTAATAATTTAGACGAAGGAATTGAATGTAATATCTCCAAGTTTGCAGATGACACTAAGCTAGGTGGCAGTGCAAGCTGCGAGGAGGATGCTAAGAGGCTGCAGGGGGAGTTGGACAGATTAGGTGAATGGGCAAATACATGACAGATGCAGTATAAAGTGGATAAATGTGAGGTTATCCACTTTGGTGGCAAAAACAGGAAGGCAGATTATGATCTGAATGGTGACAAATTAGTAAAAGGGGAGGTGCAACGAGACCTGGGTGTCATGGTACATCAGTCATTGAAGGTAGGCATGCAGGTACAGCAGGCAGTAAAGAAAGCAAATGGCATGCTTGCCTTCATAGCGAGGGGATTTGAGTATAGGAGCAGGGAGGTCTTGTTGCAGTTGTACAGGGCCTTGGTGAGACCACACCTTCAGTATTCTGTGCAGTTTTGGTCTCCTAATCTGAGGAAGGGCGTGCTTGCTACTGAGGGAGTGCAGTGAAGGTTCATCAGACTGATTCCCAGGATGGCAGGACTGATACATGAGGTAAGACTGGATCGGCTATGCTTATACTCACTGGAATTTAGAAGAATGAGAGGGGATCTCATAGAAATGTATAAAATTCTGATGGGACTGGGCAGGTTAGATGCAGGAAAAATGTTCCCGATGTTGGGGAAATCCAGAACCAGGGGAAAGCCATATAGGATCGAGATGAGGAGAAACCTTTTCACCCAGAGAGTTGTGATCCTGTGGAATTCTCTGCCACAGAAAGTTGTTGAGTCCAGTTCGTTGGACATATTCAAAAGGGAGTTAGATGTGGCCCTTACGGCTAAAGGGATCAGGGGGTATGGAGAGAAGGCTGGGGTGGGGTACTGTGATTGGATGATCAGCCATGATCATATTGAATGGCGGTGCAGGCTTGAAGGGCCGAATGGCCTGCTCCTGCACCTATTTTCTATGTTTCTATGTTTCTATGTTTTCTGGTGTGGCATTTAAACGTAGCTGCATGTGGGGGACAAATATTCTTTCAGCTTAATCTTCACAATTAATGTTAAATATTTTTCAGCCTTCGTTAAAGCTAGAGTTGGAAAGGAATAATGAGGTGCTCAACAAAAAATAAGTGAAATAAAACCTAAAATGGAGGAATGAAATGGAATCTGTACAGCACTTAACTTCTTATTTGATGACTGGCAAAGTGGATGTGCAGCCTTCAGTTGCCTGGGCCCTAAGCTCTGGAACTCCCTCCCTAAACCTGCCTGCCTCACTACCTCCTTTACGACATTCCTTAAAACCTACCTCTTTGACCAAGCTTTTGGTCATCTGCCGTAATTTCTTCTTATGTGGCTCGGTGTCAAATTTATTTGTTTTATCTTATAACACTCCAATGATGCGCCTTGGGACATTTACTGTGTTAAAGGCGCTTTATAAATACAAGTTGTTGTTGTTGTACATGAGGTGGACATGAGGAGAGTTGCTCTGTTTGACACTTCAGGTCACCCTGCCCAGAGTACAACATTGTACTTTACCTGTCAGGAGGTGATAATGGGGCTCAACAGTCTGTACAATACATGGGTGCAATCTAATAAGGGAAGGAAGTGCTTGGGGACATCCTGTGAATAGTCAATTGAAGGCACTGGGAAACCTTGATATCTTTTGTAGTGCTTGAATTAGATTAATCATTAAGAATATTTAATATTTTGTACTCATCTTAAGTTTTAAGTCCATTGCACCTTTTTGTTTTCAGAACCATTTCGAACTAATTTACATCACTGGGCTCACTTTTTAAAATGTATTTTTTTAATTCAAAATCAATTCAATAAATGTTGCTTCTGTTCAGCTTCAATAGTTAAATCTCATACCATATTCTGCTGTTCTAATGATAATTTCTCTTGTTTCTACTTCTTTGCTTTCTAGTAATGCAAAGCAAATGTCCCCTAACCTGGGGAAAGAGAAATGTAAATCCATGAACGGATCAATAATATATGTTAAAGGGTTTACAGCTCAGTGGACTTGAGTCCATGACTACATCATCAATGTGACACATTTGCACATCACTTCTTGATAATCTTGATAGAAGGCCTTTGTGTTAAAAGTCGGGAGGTGCTGGAGCCTCAGTAATCCATCAAGTCATCGCGTCGAGATAGAAGCCCTTTGTGCTGAAAGTTCGAATGTGTTTGTACCTCAGTTAATCCATCAACACTACAATGAATTCAATTGCAAGAAAAAGGCAGACCAGCATAATTATCTTTCATTTTTCTCCACTGCAGACCTTGTTTAATCTTTATATGTCAAATAGAGAGAGAATAGCAGCAATTTGGACAGTAAAAACCATTAAACTGATTCAAGCATCACAAATTATCGAAACATAGAAACATAGAAAATAGGTGCAGGAGTAGGGCATTTGGCCCTTCGAGCCTGCACCACCATTCAATAAGATCATGGCTGATCATTCACCTCAGTACCCCTTTCCTGCTTTCTCTCCATACCCTTTGATCCCTTTAGCCATCAGGGCCATATCTAACTCCCTCTTGAATACATCTAACGAACTGGCATCAACAACTCTCTGCGGTAGAGAATTTCACAGGTTAACAATGTCATGTATTCAACTGTCATTGTAACCCATGTATAAACTGACTTAAGTTGTATACCTTGAGAACACTGACCACAGCAGGCGAACTTGTGGGAGACACTCCTAACCTGGATTTTCTGGTATAAAAGGGGAAGCTCCACCCACCGTCTGCCTCTTGAGGGCTTGGTAATAAAGGTAACTGGTCACAGAGTGACCTTCTCTCAAGTATGGGCCTCGTGTGCATTTATACTGTGTAGTAAGGATATATTATTGGCGACAAGAAACTGGAATTTAAACCATGCGAGCATGGCCACTAGCAGCACAGAAGAGAGGTACTGTGTTGGTGATGATTGGGACGACTTTATTGAGAGACTACAGCAAAGTTTTGTCAGTAAGGAATGGTTGGGACAGGATTCAGCTGACAAACGCAGGGCTCATCTCCTGACGGTTTGTGGATCCAGAATGTACTCCCTGATGAAGGACCTTCGAGTGCCCGAGAAGCAGGCGGACAAAACGTTCAAAGAGCTCAGTAAGTTGATCGGGGAACACCTGAAACGGGCGAGCAGCATGCACATGGCGAGACACCGGTTTTACACGCAACGGCGGCGAGAAGGGCTGAAGACTTCGTGGCAGATCTCAGGTGACTGGCGAACCAATGTATGTTCTCAGATGCATGTAGAGCGGAGAAGCTACGAGACTTTTTTATTGAGGGCATCGGGCACGCTGGGGTTTTCAGGAAACTGATTGAGACCAAAGACTTGACCTTGGAAGCGATGGCTATGATAGCCCAGACAATGATCTCAGGGGAGGAAGAGACCAGAATGATTTATAGCAAAAATCTTGCCGCAAATGCGGCAAACGACCAGGGAGTCAACATTGTTAACGTGGCACACAGTTCTCTAGACAGACAAGGGCAATCGGACATGCCCGAGCATGCAGTTGAACCCAAAGGGGGAATTCAACAGAGACAATGGCTAGCTGAACGATGATTCATGCCATCGCAATGGACAATGCGGCCAGTAATGGGGCCATCAACACCTGTTAATGGTGCGCTTAAGGACAGTTACAGAGACAGTCAGAAACGATCGACTGGTAATGGACCTTTTGCTTCCAACAATGGAGCCTCCAGCTCATGCTGGAGGTGTGCAGACAAACACCCAGCCAGAGCTTGCAGGTATCAGCAATATAAATGCAGAAACTGCAACGTCAGCGGTCACTTGCTGCATATGTGCAGGAAGCCTGCAGCCAGGTTGATGTATGAGGAGGACGGGCCCAATGTAAGCCCTACGAGGCCAAATGAATACTGAGGGAAATCGCTGGAAGCTGAAGTTCAGCGAGTTCATGTGGAGCACATATACAATTCATATACCAGGATGCCACCGATAATGATGAAAGTGCTCCTCAATGGCATCCCAGTATTAATGGAGCTAGACACGGGGGCCAGCCAGTCCCTGATGAGTATCAAGCAATTCGAAAGGTTGTGCGTGTCCAAGGCCAGGAGGCCAAAATTATTGGCGATTGACGCACTGTTACGGACATATATAAAGGAGATCATTCTGGTGCTAGGCAGTGCCACGGTAGTCGTGACCCACAAAGATTCGGAGAACAGGTTGCCACTCTGGATTGTCTCGGGAGACGGTCCTGCCCGACTGGGGAGGAGTTGGCTTGCTGTCATGAACTGGAAATGGGGCGATGTCAATGCAATTTCTTCTGTGGAGCGAGTATCATGCTCACAGGTCCTGGACAAATTTGACTCATGATTTCAACCCTGCATCGGCACTTTCATGGGGGCCAAAGTAACGATTCACATAAAGCCGGACGCCAGGCCAGTACACCACAAAGCCAGAGCGGTGCCGTACGTGATGCGGGAAAAGATAGAATGCGAATTGGACCGCCTGCTGAGGGAAGGCATCATCTCGCCAATCGAATTCAGTGACTGGGCAAGCCCGATCGTGCCGGTGCTCAAGGCGGATGGGTCGGTCAGGACATGTGGCGATTACAAGGCCACCATCAATTGGGTGTCACTCCAAGAGCAGTACCCGCTACCGAGAGCGGAGGACCTCTTTGCAGCGCTATCCGGTATCAAACTTTTTTCAAAATTGGACCTGACCTCAGCTTACATAACCCAGGAGCTGGCGAGTGAGTCAAAGAAGCTGACCACCATCACGACACACAAGGGGTTGTTTGAGTATAACAGATGTCTGTTCAGTATTCGTTCGGCCGCGCGATCTTTCAGCGAAATATAGAAAGTCTCCTCAAGTCGATTCCAAGGACGGTGGTTTTTCAGACAACATCCTCATCACGGGTCACGATACTGAAGAACACCTCCACAACCTGGAGGAGGTGCTACACAGACTGGACCGGGTATGGCTGCGACTAAAAAAGGCGAAGTGCGTCTTCTCAGCTCCAGAGGTAGAATTCCTAGGGAGGAGGGTAGCAGCAGACGGGATCAGCTCTACTGAGTCCAAAATGGAAGCGATCCAGAGTGCACCCAGGCCCCGCAACATGATGGAGCTGCATTCATTCCTGGGGCTCCTGAACTATTTTGGCAACTTTCTTCCCAAATTGAGCACGCTGTTAGAGCCACTACATGTGCTCCTACACAAAGGTCACGATTGGGTCTGGGGGCTCAGCCAGGAAAGGGCTTTTGATAGAGCACGCAATTTGTTATGCTCCAACAAACCGTTAACGTTATATGACCTGTGCAAGAAATAAGTTTTAATGTGTGATGCGTAGTCCTATGAGGACGGGTGTGTTTTGCAACATGTGAATGCCAATGGTCATTTACAGCTGGTAGCTTATGCCTCCAGAAGTCTGTCCCAGGCAGAAAGGGGCTACGGGATGGTAGAAAAGGAAGCGCTAGCATGTGTACATGCAGTAAAAAAAATGCACCAGTACCTGTTTGGCAGGAAATTTGAGCTAGAGACAGATCACAAACCCCTAACGTCCCTTTTGGCCGACATCAAGGCCACAAATGCGAATGCATTGGCCCACATACAGAGGTTGGCACTTACGTTAGCCGCCTATGACTACATAATGCAGCACAGACCGGGCACTGAAAACTGCGCCGATGCACTCAGCAGGCTACCACTAGCCACCCTTGAGGGGTCAGATGAGCATGATGCTGAGATGGTCATGGCTGTTGAAACTTTCGAAAGCGAAGGCAACCCTGTGACAGCCCATCAGATTAAAGTCTGGACAAATAAAGACCCACTACTGTCTTTAGTTAAGAAATGTGTCCTGAATGGGGACTGGGCAGCCATGTACGGGGCATGCCCTGAGTAGTTTAAACCGTTTCATCGGCGCAAGGATGAACTCTTGATTCAGGCCGATTGCCTACTATGGGGAAACTGAGTAGCCATGCCACAGAAGGGCAGAGAGGTGTTTATCAGCGAACTTCACAATGAGCACCCGGGCATTGTCATGATGAAGGCAATTGCCAGGTCACACGTTTGGTGGCCAGGGATAGATGCAGATCTGGAACTTTGTGTTCGCAGGTGTAACACATGTGCTCAGCTGGGCAATGCAGCCAGGGAAGCTGCCCTTTACTCCTGGTCCTGGTCCGCCAAGCCATGGCCACGCATCCATATGGACTACGCGGGTCCTTTCATGGGAAAAATGTTTTTGGTTGCAGTAGACGCCTACTCCAAATGGATTGAGAGTGCCATTTTAAATTCAAGCACATCCTCTGCCATGGTAGAAAGTCTACGGGCAATGTTCGCCGCCCATGGTCTACCGGATGTCTTGGTCAGCGACAATTCAACTGTCATTGTAACCCATGTATAAGCTGACCTAAGTTGTATACCTTGAGAACACTGACCACAGGGGCGAACTTGTGGGAGACACTCCTAACCTGGACTTTCCGGTATAAAAGGGGAAGCTCCACCCACCGTCTGCCTCTTGAGGTCTTGGTAAAAAAGTAACTGGTCACAGAGTGATCTTTTCTCAAGTATGGGTCTTGTGTGCATTTATACTATATAGTAAGGACATATTAAACAACTCTCTGAGTGAAGAAGTTTCTCCTCATCTCGGTCCTAAATGGCTTACCCCTTATCCTTAGACTGTGACCCCTGGTTCTGGACTTCCCCAACATTGGGAACATTCTTCCTGCATCTAACCTGTCCAGTCCTGTCAGAATGTTATATCTTTCTATGAGATTCCCTCTCATTCTTCTAAACTCCAGTGAATACAGGTCCAGTCGATCCAGTCTCTCCTCATATGTCAGTCGTGGCATCCCAGGAATCAGTCTGGTGAACCTTCTCTGCACTCCCTCAATATTTAAGTATGGCTTAAAGACCAGCACCTGAAATTTCCCCAGGGTTCTTGCAATCTCCCACCATAACTTACTAGCAGATTATTGGAATTCCCTGAAAAAAATGCAGCAGTTTATCTGGGTCTTCAACAAAGTTATGCCGGTAGAGTTGAGAACTCCCATGAAAATTCTCCTCCCGTGTCTCAAAAAGTTATAAATAAGATGGGAGCCCTAAAATGGCTGACCGAGGCTCTTCATCAGCCGGCACGGACACGATGGGCTGAAATGGCCTCCTTCTGCACTGTAAATTTCAATGTTTCTATGTTAAAAGGCCTCAAAGCAAATAAATCCCCAGTGATGAATCGTATTTTCCCAAGATGCTGAGATAGACTAGAGAAGAGATCTTGGAGGCACTGAAAATCATTATGAGGGAGCCACTGAACATGTAGTAATAGTAGATTAGGAACAGGTTAATGTGATGCAATATTTAAAGAGGGTGAGAAAAACAGACACAGGCAACTACAGACTCATTAGTCTTTCCTTTAGTCCATGTAAAATAATGGAATTGATTATCAAGAGTAAAGTTGAGTAACATCTGTGCAAAATTAACCTAGTAGGCATCAGTCAACATAAAGTCAGAAGGGAAAGATCCTACCTAATCAAACTCTTCAATTTATTTGAGGAAGTAACCCAGTGGACTGCAATAATCCCTATGGTTTGGTGTACCTTGACTTTCAATGTAAAATGGTCAAATTTATAGATGATACTAAACTGTAACCCAATGGATTACTTTTTGGAATATGGTCACTGCTGTTATATAGGCAAACACATGGCAAGGAGTCACACAGGTCAATGAGATAAAGGACCAGTTTATAATTTGTTTGGTGAAAGGATAAATGTTGACTAGGACATTGGGAGAACTCCCCTGTTCTTCATTCAATAGTGCCACAATATGTTTTATACCCACCTTTAGAAGCAGGCAGTGGCTTGGTTTAACATCTCATCTAAAAGACAGCATCTCCAATTGTGCAGCACTCTTTCAATACTGCATTGAGATATCAGGCTAGATTGTGTCCACAAGTCCTGCAGTGGTGCTTTAACCCACAACCTTCTCACTCAGGGGCAAGAGTGTTACCACCGAGCCAAGCTACATTAGCAGACAGAACAATAGCAGATAAAATTTATTGGAGACAAGTGTAAATTGCTAAACCTAAGGAACATAGGTGGCAATTATTCTCTATGAATGATGTTGAACTAGCGAATGATGAAGCTGACTTGATGCTAAACATGCCTAACCAATTCAGAGCAGCAATCAACAAAGCCAATAGGATCTTGAACTGCATAACCAAAGCAGTGGAATACAAGTCAAAAGAGAAAAAGATCAAACTGTACAGTGCGCTCGTCAGGATACACCATGAATGCTGCTTCCAGTTCAAGTCACTAACAAACCAGTGAAATTTAACTGAAGATGGCCCCCATGTGGTCAACCTGCTGACACTTTGGGGATAATTTAACCCGAACTCACTGGACAGGAAACCCGAGGGATCAGGTGGAACGTCAATTTTACACCCCGTCCAATTGACTTCAATGGAGAATGTGATTGGTGGGGTGTAAAAACAGTGTTGCATACAATCTCGTCAGTTTCCCGACGGGCGGGTTAGGTTAACATACAGTGATCTATGTCCAAGTCAGAATGATGTGTAACTAGGAGGGGAACCTGGAGGTGATGATGCTCTCATGACATTGCTGCACTTGTCCTTCTTGGTGGTAGAGGGGACAGGGAAAGGAAGTGCTGTTGTACAGGTCTTCATCTCTATAGCCACAATGTTGTCAGGGTCTGCAGCTTTTCCTGTGTTCAGTGCACTCAACTGCTTCTTAAAGTCATATAGCATCAGCCGAATTAACTGGACACCAACAGCTTTAATGACTGGGACCTCAGGAGGGGATTGTGTGGAATCATCCACTTTTGGCTGAAGACACTTACAAACCCTTCAGGCCTGTCTATAGCACTCACACGCTGGGCTCTACCATGTCTGAGGAGGGGAATGTTCATGGAGGTTTCTCCTCCTGTTCATTGCCTGAATTTCCACCACTATTTTTGACTGGATATGGTAGGACAATGAAGATTTTCTCTGATCGATTGGTTTTGAGGCATTTAGCTCTGTTTATAGCCTGCTGTTTTTGGTGTTCAGCTTGCAGGTAGCTTCACCAGGTTGATACTGCATTCTAAGGTATGCCTGCTGCTACTCCTGACATGCCCTTCCACACTTTGCATTGAATCAGGGTTGGTTCTGATGGTGCCAAGGCGAGAGGTTTTAATTCCATTGCTGCTGATGGGCCACAGCTGTGGCATAAGGTAGCACACGGTATCATCCTGGTGAGGCTACCTGTATGCTGAATGCCTGTTATGCTACCTGAAACAGAATCTGTCTTGGTAGTGGCATATACATTATGGTGGAGGATATCCTCATGGTGAAGACAAAAGTTGTCTTCACAAGTACTGTACAGTGGTCACTTCTCCACTAGCTCAATGGACACAAAGGTGGTTCTGGGTGAATGGATCACAGTTAATGTCATTTCAGTCTCTAAACTAATGTCTAAATCAGGATCCTAGCAATCAAAGCTTGACATCTATAGTGGGAACATACTGGAACCTATTTCATGAAGGCCATAGAGGAGCATTTAGTGGGAGTAAAGATAACAAATACAGTCCATCATGGGTTTATGAAAGGTAGGTTATATCTTAACAAATCTATAATGCTTGAAGGATATAAATTGAGGCAGGTAAGGATGCAGATGTATCTTGATATTCAGAAAGCATTTAATAAGACCTCTCACAGATGAATCTTTGCTAAAGGTAATCACATTGCAGTGATTAAGATATTGCAAAGCAGTTTGAACTCAGTTTCTTTGACTGAAATATGTATAGAAATACTCATTATGATTTCTGTTTTATATTGGAGTATGCTATTAGTATTATAAGTAGAATATTTCTTAGTCAACAATGGAATTGCAGTAATAATCTCCACTTATGGCTGATAATGTCCCTATTCATCATGTTTGCAGCCAAAATCGGATGGCTTCTGTTATTTCTGAAGTAATAAATACGTGAAATGTTATATTTCTTTCAGATTTACAATTAAATGTGCACGAAGATGTGGAACAGAAAGTAGTTGCTAATATTTCACCATGATATGGTTATCCATTTTGGCAGTAAAAATAAAAAAGCAAATTATTATTTAAATGGAGAGAAACTACAAAATGCTGCTGTACTGAGAGACCTGGGGTCCTTGTGCATGAAACACAAAAAGTTAGTATGCAGGTACAGCAAATAATTAGGAAGGCAAATAGAATGTTGGCCTGTATTGCAAGGAGCAGAGAGTATAAAAGCAGAAAAGTCCTGCTACATCTGTACAGGGTATTGGTGAGGCCACACCTGGAGTACTGCGTACAGCTTTGGTCTCCTTATTTAAGGAGGGATATACTTGCATTGGAGGCAGTTCAGAGAAGGTTCACTAGGTTGATTCCGGAGATGAGGGGGTTGACTTATGAAGAACGGATGAGCAGGTTGGGCCTATACTCATTGGAATTTAGAAGAATGAGAGGTGAATTTATTGAAACATATAAGATACTGAGGGGGCTCGACAAGGTAGATGCAGAGAAGATGTTTCCACTCGTGGGGAAATCTAGAACTAGGAGGCATTGTTTAAGAATAAGTTGTCGCCCATTTCAAACTGAGGTGAGGAGGAATTTCTTCTCTGAGAGAGTCGTAAATCTGTGGAATTCTCTGCCCCAGAGAACTGTGGAGGCTGGGTCAATGAATATATTTAAGATGGAGATAGATTTCTGAGCAATAAGGGAATGGAGGGTTATGGAGAGTGAGCAGGGAAGTGAAGCTGAGCCCAAGATCAGATCAGCCATGATCTTATTAAATGGCGGAGCAGGCTCAAGGGACCTAATGGCCTACTCCTGCTCGTGTTTCTTATGTTCTTATGTTCTTTTGACGTCTCAACCACCACACCACCCCCTATCCCCCATACGCACACAGCTCAATTTTCCAGTGATTTATTGCCCGTAGATGACTTACTCCAGGCAGGAATAGGAAATGTGGTGGACAGCCATTGTACTGACACCCAGCCTCTGTCTCAACTTCCAGCATTTGCTGCTCAGGGGGATTGGTTCTTTTCCAGAGGTTTTTAAATCACTTAGCGGATGGAATTAATGTTAGGGTCGTAAATTCCTTGTGAGCTACTCCACTGGCGGAAGTGTGACTGAGTAGAAATCCTATCTGCCCACGTATTTGGTCACCATTTCCATCGCAATCTGATGGGTCAGGGTCATTTGCACGGCTGAGGTAGGCCACCAGCGCCTGCAATATGGCTTGCGTGGTACATGCCCCAATCCGGCCGAGTAAGGCCGAATGTTCCACAGCTGCTCCACTCGAGGTGCTCAGGCTGAAGATTAAAAGAGCATGCGACAGTCTTTCGCTCCAAAGGAGCTACTTCCAAAGACATAGGTAATTGCCTTCAAGATTGATTACCTTACTCTAGTGAATGTTTGAGGCCTTTCAACAGGCCTCAAAGGGACATACCAACTCTTAGCTAGTGAGATTTCCACTGAGGCCTCATAAGGACATAAAGTAAGAAAGAAAGGTGAAAGAAAGACTTGCATTCAGATAGTGCCTTTCACGACCACCTGATGCCTCAAAGTACTTTACAGTCAATGAAGTACTTTTGTGGTGAGAAATTTGGGTCATTTGCCTCTCCCATTAGCGGAGCGCAAACAACTTCTCACCCAGGGTGCAGGGCTGCAACTAACTCCCATGAAATTCCGCGGGAGTTAGCAATGGTGCTAACCAATAGTGTCCCACTTCTGCCAGTAGCGCCCCGGGCATGTCATCACCGTGCACAGCGACCCGTTTTCATCCCAGAGCGAAAATTCGGTAGCGCCCGGTGAGGCTGTCGCGGGCAATGTCTGCACCAGCTTCGCAGGTCACGAACTGGGCTTCAGTTTACTTGCGAGCCGAAAATTAAAGGGGAGGTGTGGCGCTGACGTTTTTAAAAATGGCTGACTTACCAGTCGCGGCCTTGTCCTCATCAAATCATGGGGTTCATGCCGCAATGTTGCAGTCCGTTGCAGTCCACTTCAGTGCCGGGCTGCTGCCATGGCACCCCACTCCCCAGTGGTGAAGTGGTGGCCCTTTCTCCCCAATGTAGAGTCCGCAGTGTGCTCTCCCCTTTAAGGGAAGGGAAGGGTCCTGTGCTCCAGCTAGCACTGCGCGCCATTCCGCCTAACGCTGGACAATTCCTAATATTAGCGCCTTAGTCCCACCCCCGAGAGGAAGTGGAGTGCACGATATTGCACTCCATTTCCTCTTGGGATGGTAACCGCAATTTCACCCCCTTGGAGTCTAGTCACTGTTGTAATGTGGGAAACGCGGCAGCCAGTTTGCGCACAGCAAGATCCCACAAACAGCAATGTGATAATGACCAGATTTTTTTGTTTTAGTTATGTTGATTGAGGGATAAATATTGCCCAGGACACCAGGGGTAATTCCCCTGCTCTTCTTTGAAATAGTGCCCTGGGATCTTTTACGTCCACCTGAATGTTTCACCTGAAAGACGGCACCTGCGACAGCGCAGCACTCCCTCAGCACTGCACTGGAGTGTCAGTAAAGGGCAGAATTTAGGGTATCCTGGGAACTCCACTCGAACATGCCCCCTTGACTTAGGAGGCTAGCGGAAGGTCTACACACTAGAGAATGGTCATTTGGAAAAAATGGGTTGGAATCCCATCAAAACTGTTTCCTAGCCTATTTTCCAGCCCGTACTCCAGAAATCAGCCAGGATCCACCATGGTCTAGACTAGAATTTTGGCTCCTGAGTTTACAGAGAATGTGTTGAATGAGGATTCCTTTTTTCCTCCCTTTATTAATGTGCTCTCCGCAAGTACATGTTTTTTCTGAAATCAGGTGCATTGTAACTAGTGTACATCTAAGTGGCCCATCAAGACGCATCTGTAGTAATGGTTCAGAGTCAATTGATAATGAGCAAAACAGCAATTAGCTGGTAAGTTGTACAATGTGAGTCAACCCTGCTCAGTAGATTTTTGATAGAAAAGGTCAGAATATGGAGAACAGAAAAATCTGGCTTCACAGAAGGTAAATTACAATGATAGTGGAGGATATCAGGTCATGGTGAAGTGCCCTCTTCAGAGCTCAGTGCCAACATATAAAAAGGCAGATCGCAGCAGGTGTGGGAAGCAATCATACAAGCGGTGAACACAGTCTCTTGGACCCAATTCTCTTGGAAGAGGATTTGTAAGAAGGTGTCAAATTTGAAGAAAAGTGTAAAGTGAGTAATGAATATGATTAACACCAGGTTGCTTTATATAGGTTTCCAATTAAATAGTTGGTTGCTTGAGTAGCTTTAGGAACAATATACTTAACCAGCATTAATCCAGCTGGATGAACATTAAGGAAATAAATGAATATTTTTGTGAAGTATTAGAGTTGGCCAAGTATGTGAAACCTATAAACCTACCAATGAGAAAGATTGATATTTAGCAGACATTATGCAGGCATTTAACTGACTGTTTGAAGGCATTCAGTACATGTTAAAGGTTCAGCAGACAGGATCCTTTAAATTCTATTGTATTAAGCATATGGTTATACACAATGTCCTACTACCTTGTACACTGTTGCATGCCCGCAGTATGGCCAACTTTAAACACTCAAAATTTCTCACCAGAAAATTAGATTCGGTGCCAATGGGTCTCAGAAATTCAGGGTTAATATGCCCTCTTATCTTTCACCATTTATGCCAGAAGAATAGGAGGATCAAATAAATCCCTTGTAGCGGAAAGCCTCTGCACAACATTAAGTAATTCAGTATCACCATCACGAAAGGAAGTTGGCAGCAACTCAGCTATGGACACTACTTTGTCTGGATTTAATGGTGTAAAGAAGGAAATGCAGTACAACTCACGCATCGTGAGTAGGGAAAGGACACAGATTGGGGTTACATAAGGGCTGGCTGCTACTGGCAGAAACATAGTGAGCCACTGAGCCAGCTAAGTCACTTTGTGATTCAGACCTCTCACTTATTTCTAATTTGCTTTTTGAACGGAAATGTGTAAGGAAGTTTGTATCTGGCTCTCCAGCCTGCTGTATCCTAGTGTACAATTTAAGGAGAATGTCAAAATAAGGCCTCTATGATCACTGTAATGCAATGGCGAGCTCTAAACTGGCTGTTTATTGTCAAGTCTCCTATGGTTCCGTGAATGGACCTGGGATATAAAGGTTTAGTGTTGTTATTACGGTATGGGGTTTTTAAACACCATTTCTCTTTTGACATTTGTATCAAACTACACAAATGAGCTGCTCCCTACATAACCCGGTAGTCTGTCTCTGAGGTTAGGTAGTTCAGGGCTAACAATTATTTTATTTAACAATGACAGGCACACTGGAATTTGCATTGTATTCTCATTATAGCCTGCTTAAAGGTTTGCATGGTAGCAACTAAATGTTACTGGCCATCAATTTGGTGAGTCTAATCGAATGCACAATTACCATCCGGCTTTATATTGTCCCAAAATTGCTGCATGAATGTTAAGGTTGACATGTGCTATTCTACATAAACTGTGAATTAGCCATGTTTTATTTGTTATTTGGAGGAATGTTGGTGATTAAAGAGGAATTCCACAACATTCTAATATTTATACCTTGCACTTGCAATGCAGTCATTTCAACCATGTGAAACAGATGTTAAGCTGAGAGAGGTTTACATATGTCAGGATCCAGAAGTGGACTGTTATAGGTTCACAGAATTTGTGCAGATAGGACCTCTGAATTTCAATGGGACCCAGCAGCACAATCCTGTGGTGCCATTGAAGGTGAGGAGAGATGGTTGGGTGTATGCTTGTAAAAGATGCTCATTGCCTGGCTCTAATCTGCCAGGAATATTACTTGCCACTTGTCAGACTAAGCCTGGTGTTCTTCAGGTCCTGCTGTTGGTTGGCCTCTGCTGCTAAACAATTGGAGGAGTTTTGATTGGAGCTGAACACTGCAGCATAATTGGTGAACAGCAGCATTCCTGACTTATGACAGAGGGAAGGTTATTGATGAAGCAGCTGAATATAGTTGGGTGAGAACATTGCTCTGAGAAACTCTGGCAGTGATGCTCTGGGTCTCTGATGATTGGCCTCAACAATCATAACCTTTGTGCCAGGTATTATTTCAGCCACTGGAAGGTTTTTCTGTTGACACCATGGTTTGCTCGGAAATTTGGTGCCATTCTCAGTCAAATACTACCCTAATGATAGGGGAAGCTACACTCACCTCTCATTTTCCAGAACATCACAGACAATTCAAACATAGGCACAACACTGCTAGTGGCCATCAGGATATTATGCTTCTCAAAGTTTTATGCCACTAGCCCCTTCCAAACGACGGAAGCAAATATCAGCAAATTTGCTGCCAATAGGTACCACTTTATCGAGGAGGACCAATATCTTCATCTCCTTTCCCATTGCAGCAACATCAGTATGACAAGGCTAGCCACTGTTGAGTTAACCGTTAGTCAAACTCCTTCCTTCCATAGTTCACAGCAACATGCTTAGAATAAGATGTTCACAACACAGTTTGAATATCTTGAAATATTTTGCATCAAACAAGAAATTAGGGATGCGTGTAATAAAGGTACAGTAGTTATCATGGGCGACTTTAATTTACATATAGATTGGGCTAACCAAACTGGTAGCAATATGACGGAGGAGGATTTCCTGGAGTGTATTAGGGATGGTTTTCTGGGCCAACATGTCGAGGAACCAACTAGAGAGCAGGCCAATCTAGACTGGGTGATGTGTAATGAAAAAGGACTAATTAGCAATCTTGTTGTGCAAGGCCCCTTGGGGAAGAGTGACCATAATATGGTAAAATTCTTTATTAAGATGGAGAGTGAAACAGTTAATTCAGAGACTAGGTTCCTGAACTTAAGGAAAGGTAACTTCGATGGTATGAGACGTGAATTGGCTAGAATAGACTGGCAAATGATACTTAAAGGGTTGACTCTAGATAGACAATGGCAAACATTTAAAGATCACATGGATGAACTTCAACAATTGTACATCCCTGTCTGGAGTAAAAATAAAATGGGGAAGGTGGCTCAACCGTGGCTTACAAGGGAAATTAAGGATAGAGTTAAATCCAAGGAAGAGGCATATAAATTGGACAGAAAAAGCAGCAAACCTGAGGACTAGGAGGAATTTAGAATTCAGCAGAGGAGGACAAAGGGTTTAATTAGGATGGGGGAAATAGAGTATGAGAGGAAGATTGCTGGGAACATAAAAACTGACTGCAAAAGCTTCTATAGATACGTGAAGAGAGAAAGATTAGTGAAGACAAACTTAGGTCCTTGTACTCAGATTCAGGTGAATTTATAATGGGGAACAAAGAAATGGCAGGCCAGTTGAACAAATACTTTGGTTATGTCTTCATGAAGGAATACACAAATAACCTTCTGGAAGTACTAGGGGACCGAAGGCCGAGTGAGAAGGAGGAACTGAAGGATATCCTTATTAGGCAGGAAATTGTGTTAAGGAAATTGATGGGATTGAAGGCCGATAAATCCCCGGGGCCTGATAGTCTGTATCACAGAGTACTTAGGGAAGTGGCCCTAGAAATAGTGGATGCATTGGTGATCATTTTCCAACAGTGTATCAATTCTGGATCAGTTCCTATGGACTGGAGGGTAGCTAATGTAACATCACTTTTTAAGAAAGGAGGGAGAGAGAAAACGGGTAATTATAGACCGGTCAGCCTGACATCAGTAGTGGGGAAAATGTTGGAATCAATTATTAAAGATGAAATAACAGCACATTTGGAAAGCAGTGACAGGATGGATTTATGAAAGGGAAATCATGCTTGACTAATCTTCTGGAATTTTTTGAGGATATAACTAGCAGAGTGGACAAGGGAGAACCAGTAGATGTGGTGTATTTGGACTTTCATAAGGCTTTTGACAAGGTTCCACACAAGAGATTGGTGTGCAAAATTAAAGCACATGGTACTGGGGGTAATGTACTGATGTGGATAGAGAACTGGTTGGCAGACAGGAAGCAGTGAGCCAGGATAAACAGGTCCTTTTCAGAATGGTAGGCAGTGACTAGTGGGGTGCCGCAGGGCTCAGTGCTGGGACCCCAGCTATTTACAATATACAGTAATGATTTGGATGAAGGAATTGAGTGTAATATCTCCAAGTTTGCAGATGACACTAAACTGGGTGGCGCTGTGAGCTGTGAGGAGGATGCTAAGAGGCTGCAGAGTGACTTGGACAGGTTAGATGAATGGGCAAATGCATGGCAGATGCAGTATAATGAGGATAAATGTGAGGTTATCCACTTAGGTTGCAAAAATAGGAAGGCAGAATATTATCTGAATGGTGACAGATAAGGAAAAGGGGAGGTGCAACGAGACCTGGGTGTCATGGTACAACAGTCATTGAAAGTTGGCATGCAGGTACAGCAAGCGGTGAAGAAGGCAAATGGTATGTTGGCCGTCATAGCTAGGGGTTTTGATTATCGGAGCAGGGAGGTCTTACTGCAATTGTATAGGGCCTTGGTGAGGCCTCACCTGGAATATTGTGTTCAGTTTTGGTCTCCTAATCTGAGGAAGGACGTTCTTGCTATTGAGGGAGTGCAGCAAAGGTTCACCCCACTGATTCCAGGGATGACTGGACTGACATATGAGAAGAGACTTGATCGACTGGGCCTTTATTCACTGGAGTTTAGAAGGATGAGAGGGGATCTCATAGAAACATATAAAATTCTGACAGGACTGGACAGGTTAGATGCAGGAAGAATGTTCCTGATGTTGGCGAAGTCCAGAACCAGGGGACACAGCCTAAGGATATGGGATAAACCATTTAGGACTGAGATGAGGAGAAACCTCTTCACTCAGAATGTTATTAACCTGTGGAATTCCCTACTGCAGAGAGTTGTTGATGCCAGTTCATTGGATATATTCAAGAGGGAGTTAGATATGGCCCTTAAGGCTAAAGGGATCAAGGGGGTTGGAGAGAAAGCAGGAAAGGGGTACTGAGGTGAATGGTCAGCAATGATCTTATTGAATGGTGGTGCAGGCTTGAAGGGCTGAATGGCCTACTCCTGCACCTATTTTCTATGTTTCTATGTTTACTGTAGAGGACACTAAAAATATCCCAACAGTGGATAGTCAAGGCGATATGGGGGGAGGAACTTAACACAATCACAATCACTAAGGAGGTGGTACTCTGTAAGATAATGGGACTAAAGGCAGATAAATCCCCTGGACCTGATGGCTTGCATCCTAGGGTCTTAAGAGAGGTAGCAACGGGTATAGTGGATGCATTGGTTGTAATTTACCAAAATTCCATGGATTCTGGGGAGGTCCCAGCAGATTGGAAAACTGCAAATGTAATGCCACTATTTTAAAAAGTAGGCAAACAAAATGCTGAAAACTATAAACCAGTTAGCTTAACATCTGTGGTTGGGAGAATGTTGAAGTCCATTATTAAAGAAGCAGTAACAGGACAATTGGAAAAGCATAATTTAGTCAGCCAGAGTCAGCATGGATTTATGAAGGGGAAGTCATGTTTGATAAATTTGCTGGAATTCTTTGATGATGTAATGAACAGGATGGATAAAGGGGAACCAGTGGATGTGGTGCATTTGGACTTCCAGAAAGCATTTGACAAGGTGCCACATAAAAGGTTACTGCACAGGATAAAAGTACACGTGGTTGGGGTAATATATTAGCATGAATAGAGGATTAGCTAACTAACAGAAAACAGAGAGTCAGGATAAATGGTTCAGTCTCAGTTACTAGTGGGGTAACACAGGGATCAGTGCTGGGACCCGGACTATTTACAATTTATATTAACAACTTGGATGAAGGGACAGAGTGTAACGTAGCCAAATTTGCTGACGATACAAAGGTGGGAGGAAAAGTAATGTGTGAGGAGGACACAAAAAACCTGCAAAAGGACATAAACAGGCTAAGTGAATGGTCAAAATTTTGACAGATGAAGTATAATGTTAGTAAGTGTGAGGTTATTCTCTTTGGCAGAAAAAATTGAAGAGCAAGTTATTATTTAAATGGAGAAAAATTGCAAAGTGCTGCAGTACAGTTGGACCTGGGGGGTCAAGGTGCATGAAACATCAAAGGTTTGTATGGAGGTACAGCAAGTCAGGAAGACCAATGGAATCTTGGCCTTTATTGCAAAGGGCATGGAGTATAAAAGCAGGGAAGTCTTGCTACAGTTATACAGGATATTGGGCAGGCCACACCCAGAATACTGCGTGCAGTTTTGGTTTCTATATTTAAGAAAGGATATATTGATTTGGAGGCAGTTTGGGCCTCTACTCATTGAAATTCAGAAGAATGAGGGGTGATCTTATCAAAACGTATAAGATTATGAGGGAGCTTGACAAGGTGGATGCAGAGATGTTTCCACTGATAGGTGAAACTAGAACTAGAGGGCATAATCTTAGAATAAGGGGCCGCTCATTTAAAATTGAGATGAGGAGGAATTTCTCTCAGAGGGTTGTAAATCTGTGGAATTCGTTGCCTCAGAGAGCTGTGGAAGCTGGGTCATTGAATAAATTTAAGACAGACATGGACAGTTTCTTAACCAATAAGGGGTTATGGGGAACGGGCATGGAAATGGACCTGAGTCCATGATCGGATCAGCCATGATCGTATTAAATGGCGGAGCAGGCTCGAGGGGCCGTATGGCCTTTTCCTGCTCCTATTTCTTATGTTCTTATGTTCTTATGAGAACAGACTTTATTCATACAACATAGGTGATCAGATTCTACAGTACAAAGCATAGCTTGGGTTTCTCTCTTTTCAGCTCTCCAACTAACTCTTCAAAAGCATTATTTTTATACATTCTTGTTGTCTACTTCAAAGGTACATTTCACTGCTAAGACTTCATGATTTTTCTGTTCTCAGACCCACCCATAGGCAGCTTATGTTCCCAAATTGTAACAGACTTCCATTCTATACTAAGGTTAATTGATCATTACACTAATCATTAATGATACACATGAATCACTATTAATGGATGTTGTTTCAGTCAGTATCTCCTTGCATAGCCATTCCTTGTAGATGATAATCGGACATCTGGAGTTAAACAGAAGTCACCCCTCCTCACCCACTGTTATCCTTAGAAAGCCTGTTGCTCCATGATCAGTTATAGTTATACAGTTCAGTTTGATTATTAACTCTTAATTCTGCAACATGTCCAGCAACTGTCTCTACTGAACTGATAGCTTTCTGAACATACAGGGATAATTAATGGCACCCATGTGACCATCTGGGCCCTGAGGCACAATGCAATGGTCTAAATGACCAGAAAGGGTTTCTACATCTTCAATGTGCAGTTGTCTGTGACCACCAGCACTACATAGTGCAAGTCAATACCTGCTTTCCAGGCAGTGCCAAACATGAGGGCAAAGGGAGGACAAGGCTACTTAGCTAATGATACCCTTTCAGAAGCCACAGTACACAGGCAACCTTTGGATCATGATTGAGCACACCTCTGGCAACTCAAAGCAAAGATAACATTTTTTGAACAGATCAGCAGGTGCTTTACAGTTCCTCTCCTGCAAGACCTCCAAGATCATTTGTCACATGCTCATTACTTTGCTGTAGAAAGAGGCCTAACCATCAAGGAGGGCAAGGAAGCCAATCTGGAGCAAGAGGCAATTAGTGACCATGAGGTGAATAATCCTTGAAGCCTAGTGCAGTCAAGAAGACTGGTGGAGCAGGCACTCATCGAAGATGCATTAACTAATCCCGTACATTTAAGGAACCCTGTTGTCCATGTGCACACAATTAAGTTTCCCAGAGCAACATCAGCAACAACACCTCCTGCACTCTCGACTGATATCAATGTCCATCTTTTGCTGTGCTGCTGCCTTATACACAACCACAAACAAGATCTCTGGACAAAGTTCAAATGTAATACAATCAACTTACTATCCTACTTTGTGTGATGTGTGAGTCATGTTCATGTCTTACCTAGTAACCTTAGTGCTGGATATGATGTATGATATCTCAGTCTAGCCTACGACTTCTAAGAACTTCCCCTGTGCTGCTTGGTTGCAGCGTTTCAATGAGAGCTGGCTGGGATTCTGGTGGCCCTGTATCCCCTCATGCTGGTTCATGAGATGACAATAAAACTAATTCAGCCACTTCTGCTGGCTGGTGCTACATTCTTTCTGCTAGATCTACTTTTACCTGCACAAGAATGTTGTATGGATCTGATATGCCATCAGCTAAGACATAGCAGTTCCTCACGAACCCTGGGCCTCCGGGATAGGGAGCGTTCTCTGTGCACATTTGGTGTTTAAAAACTCTTGTAAATGAATGTCTAGGCCTTGGACTCATCCATATACCTGGCCAGGGTATTTTGCAGGGTATTTTGCACAAATTGAATTGACCCTGCTCATTGCGCAATCTCCTTTTATAAGCAGACACTATAAGATCAGAGTACCCTTGGGCATGGCAACGCAGGCATAAAATTTGCTAGCCCTTTGTTTCATCATTAGGAATCTGCACCATTTCCTTCTCCTGACTTGAGACTTGTGGCATCTTGTGCTACCTTCTTAAGCTCACCAGATACAGCCTCTAGAGTTTGTATATCAGTGTTGATGTTTGTCAAAGATGATAAGAGGTAAAACTGAGATGAGGAGTAATTTCTTCTCTCAGAGGGTTGTAAACCTGTGGAATTCTCTGCCCCAGAGACCTGGAGATCCTTGTGCATGAAACACAAAAAGTTAGTATGCAGGGACAGCAAGTAATCAGGAAGGCAAATGGAATGTTGGCCTTTATTGCAAGGGGGATAGAGTATAAAAGCAGAGAAGTCCTACTGCAACTGTACAGGGTATTGGTGAGGCCACACCTAGACTACTGCGTACAGTTTTGGTCTCCGTATTTAAGGAAGGATATACTTGCATTGGACGCTATTCAGAGAAAGTTCACTAGGTTGATTCTTCAGACGAAGGGTTTGACTTATGAAGATAGGTTGAGTAGGTTGGGTATATACTCACTGGAGTTTAGAAGAATGAGAGGTGATCTTATCGAAACATATAAGATAATGAGGGGGCTCAACAAGGTGGATGCAGAGAGGATATTTCCACTCATAGGGAAATCTAAAAGTAGGGAATATAGGGCTAGACTTTCTCTAAAGCCCCCCAACACTGGGTTGCCACTCGAAAAAACCGCTAAGATTCTTCAAATAATGTTGGCGATAAAAAGGGAAAAAATACCGCCCGGAGAGAAAATAGATCTTACACATAGATTCTCGGCGGTTAAACGCGATCCTTGGCGAAATGGATGGTTCTTAATCAGAATGGGTGGTATGTAGTCAAAATTTAGACCAAGGCTGTGGTTGGGCCGAGGGGGGGCTAAACTCAAAAAATATTTTTTCAATGAAACACAAAATAACAAGTTAGAAAATATTCTCAAGACCCTTTTTAACTTAATCATCATGAAAGAATTTTAAAATAATGATATAAAACATTTAACTTACCTTTCTTTGCAGTGAACTTACCTACCACCCTGTTCCGGCAGCTTTTCATGGATGTTTTTTTCCGATCTTTCCTACGGGTCACTGCTGAACCCAAACTTGGACCATGGCGGTTTTCTCAGTGGTGCACGCAGGTGCACCTGGGCGGTCTGCTCTCCAGTGCTATTTGAAAATGGTTTGAAAAAGGTGGTTTTCCACCGAAAAAGAGCTGTACCGCTGAGAAAACCACCGAAAATGAAGAGGAAAGTCAAGACCTTAGTCTCAGAATAAGGGGCTGCCCATTTAAAACAGAGATGAGGAGAAATTTCTTCTCTGAGAGTTGTAAATCTATGGAGTTCTCTGCCCCACAGACCTGGGGAGGCTGGGTCATTGAATATATTTAAGACGGAGATAGACAGGCAGAGTGATAAGGGAATAAAAGGTTATGGGGAACAGGCAGGGATGTGGAGCTGAGTCCATGATCAGATCAGCCATGATCTTATTAAATGGTGGAGCAGGCTTGAGTGGCCAAATGGCCTATTCCTGCTCTTATTTCTTATGTCCGTCTTATGCTCTTATGTGACACAGGGTTCTGCGAGGTCCTGACTTGTTCAGGGATACTGGCTGTGCTGGAAGTCTGTTCTTCGAGGCCTACAGAAACAGAAGAAGAATATACATCAAATACTACCCAAAGAAATACCTTACAGTAATCCTAGCATTGCAATATGCTGTGTGTGATGTTTTTGAGATTTTTGAGGACCTGTGAGTCAGTGACTGAGTAGGTAACAACATAAGAACATAAGAAAAAGGAGCAGGAGTAGGCCAGTTTGCCCCTCCATCCTGTTCTGCCATTCAATCAGATCATGGCTGATCTAATCATGGACTCAGCTCCACTTCCGTGCCCGTTCCCCATCGCTCAAAAATCTGTTTATCTCCATCTTAAATATATTCAGTGACCCAGCCTCCACAGTTCTCTGGGGTAGAGAATTCCATAGATTTACAACCCTCAGAAGAAATTCCTCATTTCAGTTCTAAATGTGTGGCCCCTTATTCTGAGACTATGTCCCCTAGTTTTAGTTTCCCCTATGAGTGAAAATATCCTCTCTGCATCCACCTTGTCGAGTCCCCTCATTATCATATGTTTTGATAAGATCACCTCTCATTCTTCCGAACTCCAATGTGTATAGGCCCAACCTATTTAACCTATCTTCATAAGTCAACCCACTCATCTCCGGAATCAACCTAGTGAACCTTCTCTGAACAGCCTCCAATGCAAGTATATTCCTCCTTTAATATGGAGACTAAAACTTTATGCAGTACTCCAGGTGTGGCCGTACCAATACCCTGTACAGTTGTAGCAGGACTGCTCTGCTTTTATACTCCATCCTCCTTGCAATAAAGGCCAACATTCCATTTGCCTTCCTGATTACTTGCTGTACCTGCATACTCAATTTTTGTGTTTCATGCACAAGGACCCCCAGGTCACTCTGTACTGCAGCACTTTACATTTTTTCTCCATTTAAATTATAATTTTCTTTTCTATTATTTCTGCCAAAGTGGATAACCTCACATTTTCCCAGATTATACTCCATCTGCCAAATTTTTTCCCACTCATTTAGCCTGCCTGTATCCCTTTGCAGATTTTTTATGTCCTCCTCACGATTTGCTTTCCCACCCATCTTTGTATCATTAGCAAGCTTGGTTACATTACACTTGGTCCCTTCATTCAAGTCATTAATATAGATTGTAAATAGTTGAGACCCCAGCACCGATCCCTGTGGCATCCCATTAGTCATTGTTTACCAACCGGAAAATGACCCATTTAGCCCGACTCTCTGTTTTCTGTTAGTTAGCCAATCCTCTATCCATACTAATATATTACCCCCAACCCCGTGAACTTTTATCTTGTGCAGTAAACTCTTATATGGCACCTTATCGAATGCCTTCTGGAAATCCAAATACACCACATCCACTGGTTCCCCCTTATCCACCCTGCTCGTTACATTCTCAAAGAACTCCAGCAGCATTGCCAAACATGATTTCCCTTTCATAAAACCATGCTGACTCAGCTTGATTGAATTCTGTTTTTCCAAATATCCTGCTACTGTTTCCTTACTAATGGACTCTAGCATTTTCCCAACGACAGATGTTAGGCTAACTGATCTATGGTTTCCCGCTTTTTGTCTGCCTCCTTTTTTAAATAGGGGCATTATATTTGCGCTTTTCCAATCCGTTGGACCTGCCCCAGAATCCAGGGAATGTTGGTAGATTACAACCAATGCATCCACTATCTCTACAGCCACTTATTTTAAGACCCTAGGATGTAAGCCATCAGGTCCAGGGGACTTTTCTGCTTTTAGTCCCATTATTTTACCAAGTACTACTTCATTAGTGATAGTGATTGTATTATGTTCCTCCCTCCCTTTTTCCCCTTGATTATCCACTATTGGGATATTATTTGTGTCTTCTACCGTGAAGACCGATACAAAATACTTGTTCAACATCTCTGCTATTTCCCTGTTCTCCATTATTAATTTCCCAGTCTTATCCTATTGGGGACCAACATTTACTTTAGCCACTCTTTTCCTTTTTATGCACCTGTAGAAACTCTTACTATCTGTTTTTATATTTCGCGCTAGTTTACTTTCATAATCTATCTTCCCTTTTTTTATCATTTATTTACTCGTTCTTTGCTGGCTTTAAAAAATTTCCCAATCCTCTGGCCTTCCACGAGTCTTGGCCGCATTGTATGCTCTTTTTTTCAATTTGATACCATCCCTTATTTCCTTCGTTAGCCATGGATGGTTATCGCTTCTCTTACAGTCCTTCCTTCTCATTGAGATATATTTTTGTTGCGGGTTATAAAATACCGCCTTAAATGCCTGCCACTGCTTGTCAACCATCTCATACTTTAGTCTATTTTCCAGTCCACTTTAGCCAACTCTGTCCTCATACCTTTGTAGTCTCCTTTATTTAAGCCTAGGACCCTGGTTTGAGAACCAACGTTCTCACCCTCCAACTTAATTTGAAATTCAAACATGTTATGGTCACTCATTCCTCGAGGATCCTTTACTACGAGATCATTTATTAATCACCTCATTACACAGTACTAGATCTAAGATAGCCTGTTCCCTGGTTGGTTCTGCAACTTACTGTTCAAGGAAACTACCCTGGATACACTCTATGAACTCTTCCTCAAGGCTACCCTGGCCAATTTGCTTTGTCCAATCGATATGAACGTTAAAATCGGCCATGATTATTGCCATTCCCCTTTATTACAAGCCTCCATTATTTCCAGATTTATACTCCGTCCAACTGTGTAGCTACTGTTAGGGGGCCTATAGATGATGCCCACCAGTGATTTTATCCCTTTATTATTCCTTATCTCCACCCAAACTGATTCAAGATCTTGATCCTCTGAGCCAATATTGTTTCTCATTAATACACTGATCTCATCCTTTATTAACAGTGGTACCCCACCTCCTTTTCCTTTCTGTCTGTCCTTCTGAATTGTCAAATACCCCTGAATATTTAGTTCCCAATCCTGGTAACCTTGCAACCATGTCTCTGTAATGTCTATCAGATCATACCCATTTGTATCTATTTGTGTCATCAACTCATCTATTTTGTTATGAATGCTACGTGCATTTAGACAAAGAGCTTTTAAATTTTTTTTCCCTTTTTTTCCTGCTTGTTTCCTCTGTCCTTCAAATTCACTTTCAACATTTTTGCTTTCCAATTCCAGCTTTACTCCTCTCCCTACTGAATCTATTCTCAGGTTCGCATCCCCCTGCCAAGCTAGTTTGAACCCTCCCGAACAGCACTAGCAACCCCGCCCACCCTGTGAGTATATTGGTCCTGCCTCTGTTGAGGTGCAACCTGTCCGGCTTGTACAGGTTCCACCTCCCCCTGAAGCGGTCCCAATGCCTCAGGAAACTAAAGCCCTCCCTCCTGCACCATCTCTCCAGCCAAACATTCATCTGCTCTATCCTCATATTTCTGTGCTCACTAGCTCATGGCATCGGGAGTAATCCGGAGATTACTACCTTTGAAATCCTGCTTTTTAATCTCTCTCTGAGCTCCTTAAACTCTGCCTGCAGGACCTCATCCCTCTTTCTACCTATGTCATTGGTACCGATATGGATCACGACCTCTGGCTGCTCACCCTCTCCCCCCAGAATGCCCTGCAGCCGTTTGGTGACATCCTTGATCCTGACACAAGGGAGGCAATATACCATCCTGGAGTCATGTCTGCGGTCGCAGAAATGCCTGTCTGCTCCCCTGATTGTTGAATCCCTACCACTATAGTTCTTCCAATCTTCTTCCTCCCCCTCGTGCAGCTGAGCAACCCATGGTGCAGTGGACTTGGCTCTTGCTGCACCCCCGAGAAGCACCATCACCTCTACCAGTAGTCAGAACAGAATACCGGTTGGAGAGCGAGATGGACTCAGGGGACTCCTGCACTACCTGCCTAGTCCTCCTCTTCTGTCTGGCGGTCACCCACTCCCTTTCTACCTGCACACTCTTAAGCTGTTGTGTGACCACCTCTAGAAACGTGCTATCCACGTAGCTCTCAGTCTCGTGGATGCACCGCAGTGACTCCAGCCGCCGCTCAAGCTCCAAAACGCAGAGCTCGAGTTGGTGCAGCTGACAGGTAGAGAGACTTTAATAATTTGCTCTCACTCCAAATAATTTTCCAATGTGCAATGTAAAAGTCCACTTCTATTGGCAAGCCCTCGCCACCTATCAACTGAAAAATTACCTCATACCTGAACTAATCTGGGATACTGACTCAAGGTGAATGACAAACCCTTTTAGTGATGAGGAACTGGGACAGGGCGCCTCCATATGCTCCAAAACTGGTGGAAAATAACTTGTTAAAAACCATATGGTTCAGATTGAAAATCACTAATTAGTTGTTACTGAGACAGGAATCACACAGATGCAAAATGGATTAATTAGCAGAGTGAGTACAGTAGTGGAATACTTGATTTCTCATGATTCCTGTAAATTGGTTTTAAAACAATACAAATACTGAAACCATTGTATTCTCATAAACATACACATCCATGAAGGAAAGCTTTGCCATGAGAAAGAGTCCTCCATTTGCCAATTCAGTTTTTTCAGCAACACAGGAAAAATAAAGCTAAGATCACAGTCCAGCTGGCAAGTTTATACATTTCTTTTTTGAATTTTAAGTAGATACAAAAGGAAGATAAAATGGTACTTTCATAATGAATGAAATCAGATTTCAAAAGGCACAATGGAGCCCCTATCAATCCTGACAAGCATTTCACAGACCTTCAGGACAAATAAAATTGTGAGGGCTTATCTTGCTGAAAAGGTGAAAACAGACGCTTAATGGATGCAATGCTAATAAGAAACGCTTGTTTGAAATTGTGTAATTAGCATGCAATTTGGGGGTTAATTTATGATTACCACGATTTAAACATACCTGCAGGTGCTAAAATGGACACCTGAACATTTAGCACTCAAGTGCTGATTAGAAGCAATTTTCCTGAAGCTGTATATGTAGCCTCCAAGCCTTCACTGAAGGTGTGGAGTGCGCTGGCTGGGCGAGAAGCCGATAGAGAGATGGAGAGATAGAGAGATCGAGAAAAAATGAATGCAGGGGGACGGAGGCCACAGAGGCAGCTAATGCGGCACATGTGGAAGGAGATGACAGCCAGGTGCCCTGGCCCCAAGATATGGCTCCAGCACAGCAAAAAATGTAATGACTTGACATGAGTGGTCAAGGTAAGATCCCATCTCACAAACACACTGCTCAATAACTGCACCACCACCCCCAGCATGACAACCTCAACACACTTCATCCACCATCTAACTTTACACTGACATTCACACAACCCACACGTTTGTGTCATTCACAGGCATTCTTCACATCTCAACACATTACACAGCTCTTCAACCATTCGAGGCATCACACACACATACCTGTCAATGCACTCATTCACAATAACCACTCTTTCTCTTCCAGAACAAGACATCACATAACAGGTGGCAGCAGGACCTGACTGGGGTGGGGAAATATGCCCCTTGAGGAGGCAGTGCTAACTGTGATTGGGAGTGGAGTGGGAGATGCTGTGGCCAGAGGCAGAGCAGGGAACATATCACCGAGAGATATGTGGCCACTCCAGTTTCCTTACAGATACTTGTCTATTCCTGATCCCCAATCTCCCAAACCTATCCACACTCCCAAGCTCCATGTGACCTCATCACACACATCCTCCTATAGTGGCCACACGCACTGCACCCTAACCCTTCTAGCTTTATCATTGCAGGCCTCAAGGAGATAGATTCATCTCTTCCCCCGCCCCCTCACCAGAGGAAGTGAAAAATGAGCAAGAGCCACCTTGGACCCCCTCCAATCCCCGGACGAAGAAGAGGAGGAGAGCGAAGAAGAAGGCACTGCGTGAATAGCTACCACTGTTTCAGGCACCAGCTTAGAGACAGACACCACACATAACTTAGAGTTTAGGTTAACTGGGCACTAGTGGGCAGCAGGCACGCTGGGTGGAAGGGACACCAAAGGTGCCACCTTGCCTGGGATCAAGGTCTCATACTAGTTCTGCTGCAGAGTGGTTAGATGAGGACATTGCAGGGCCAAACTTCAGAAGGTTAATAGATCTGATAAACCAAATACTTGGTACAATGGCCAGCTTGCCTGAAAGCTTTCAGATCATGGCCAGGGGGATGGAGGAGTTCCCCTCGACCTTGGTCTGTGCTTGACGCAGAACCTGGAACCCATTCTCTCCAGGCTGGTCAATTATAGCCAGCAACCAGTGGAGCCCGACATCATGCAGCGTCTGATGACTGAGGTCAAAATTTCCAATGCAGCCATTGCAGCTTCCATGGAACAGCAAAGTGCTGCAATAGAAGCTCAGGCAGTTTCCATGGTGGCTTTAGGCTCCTCAGTTGAAAGAGGCTTGCAGAGTATCTGATGCCCAGAAAGCTATCCTCTACCAGATCACCGGGCTGGCTGAACAGAGGCCCCAAGGTAGTTGCATGGGAATCATGGAGTAGGAACCTACAGGCCTCTCTCTGAATGCTGCCCCCTCCCCTGCCACTTCACCACTGACCTTGTCCGCCAGGCGGCCAAGACTGCTCAAGCCCATGCTGAGATGTGCAGGCTGAGGTGAGGCCATCACAGCTCACAGCCTCTCTAGGGCAACTCAGGAATGCATTTGAACTGTCCTCTTCAGAATCTCAGCAGCCATCTACCTCACCTGCTACTGGCATTGGGAGTTGCACTGTGTAGAAGACCAAGACTAGACAAAAGCACTTATAGATAACCACTAAGATAAATTATTCAATATTTGTTATTGTGTCATGTTTCCATTGTTTGATTTTACTGCAGATAAAGATTGATTATGGTAATTGGATAGTCGTGGAATTAGTGGTCTTTCATACTGTTCTCTTGATGGGGAAGGGGTTGAAAAGACTGAATGCCGATGATGAACTTCCTGATGGATCCTCAGTCATGGAAGGTATAACTTGTGGCAACAGTTCTCTGGAGTCTGATGGTGGAGGACGTTTCTCCAAAACACTTCAATTAGATGGGCGAACATCCCTCCCAGGTGTGCGCCATCTACCTGGAACCCTCTGATGCTTCCCCTGTTCAATATTTATCCCTCAATCAACATCACCAAGCAAACAGATTATCTGGTCATTATCACATTGATGTTTGTGGGAGCTTGCTGTGCATTTCCTACATTACAGTACTTCATTGGCTGTAAACGCTTTGGGATGTTCTTAGGTTGTGCAACGCTCTATATAAATGCAAGTTCTTTCTTTCTTTCTTTCTTTCTTTCTTTCTTTCTTTCTTTCTTTCTTTCTTTCTTTCTTTCTTTTTCTCTCTCTCTACTTGGACCGTGGTGAATCCTGCAATCCTGTTGAATACTGGATCTCGCTGTCTATGGTCTTCTCTGGCAATACAGACTGATATAGTCATTCCTCAGAGCATATAGAACCGCAGAGACCTCCCTTATGCAGAAGTGCACAAAAGATTGTGATATGTGATGTACATTACCTGTGGCAGCCTGGAATGTTTCGGTAGCATAAAAGCTAATGTGACCTTGACTGCCACAGACAATGCAAGTCTGGCTATGTTGTGATGTCTGAGTCTTTGTTCCACAAGGCCACATATCTCTATGACGACCATAAAGCACAGCTTTTTCATGCACTGATCTTGGACCATGTGAATGTAGGAGTAGTGCGCTCTGGGGTAGATAAGGCTCTTACTGAGAGTCCTCCTCACCCTCCAGCCCCTCCTGTCCATCTCTCTCCTGTAGCAGCTGGTGCTTCTCTGCCTGGCCCCATCTCCTCCTCCAATTCCTCATGCATCCCAAGGGGGTCCCCTGCTAAGATGCCCATGACCAAACATTCCCTTTCTCCTCGTGACTCCTATAAGGTGTCCAATAAGGTCGAGCAGTGCAGTGCAGCACTCACACTTTTTAGGTGAAATCTGGTATATATGCAGACACGGTAAACACAGCGATCTGCACAACATGGCTCTCGGGTAGAATTGTGCACAGCATGTGGCTTTATTTTTATTACATCAGTAGTCCACTAGGTGGCTCTACAATACTTCTCCCTCCTTTTTATTGAAGAAGTTAATCATAGCAATTCATCATTGTACATGACTTGCACGGTATACACAACTCTTGTATGAATATATTACTCAGATGGAACCCATTTTATGTTTCCAAATTCTACTGTAGAATTCTGTAACACAAGCAAACGATATGAACTTATTTTCCATATTTACAGATTAACTTAACCACTGGTTTTCTGTTTCAAAGAGGATACCTTATTTCTTGAACAGAAATTTCCGATCTTGTTGTAGAACTTTGACTCATTCTAGGCTGAGCCTGAGGAGAGTTCTTCAAGGGCTGACCTGAACTACATTTAGTATCTATACACTGTCTGTCTGACTGTCTCTCTGCCTGACTCAGACTCAGATTAAATTTTGACATTCCCTTTGATCTTGTTTCTGGTACATCTGCTGTAGGATTTGCTACTGGTAGTTTATTTCTATCTGACTCATCAGAATAAATTGAATCATCCCAACTTTCAACTCGTTCCACATCTGTAGGTAGGATCTGATCACTGTGAACAAACCTATCCTTTCCATGTTAAACATCTTCACTAAATATGTGCGAGAGTCGCATCTCTTCACTACTCTTTCTGGTAACCACTTTAACCATTTATGGTGATGGTTCTTCAATCTAAACTTCTGACCCAACGTCACACTTCACTCCCTTACTCTACCTTTATCATGACTTTCTTTCTTTCTTGATTGTTTCTCTTCTACTGACTGTGCCAAGTTTGGCTTTAACAACTGTAGCTGTAGTTTGAGAAACAACTCTGCTGGTTTTCTATTAGTAGCGGTATGAGGGGTAATCAGAAAAGTTGCTAGTTTGTGGCCCAACGACAACTGACGCTTCTTTGGATTGGATCCAACATTTGCTTGATGAGGGCATGCTTGACAATTTGTACTGTGCACTCTGCCGCACCATTTGAAGCAGAGTGGTACGGTGGAACCTTGGTATTTTTCACACTGTTTCTGCTCATGAACTATGTGAACTCTTCTGAAAAAAAATTGCAGCCCATTATCAGACACAATTTCTTCTGAGAGGCCATATGAAGAAAACAATCTTCACAAATTGTCGAGTGTTTTACTTGTTGTTATTTTCCACATCGGATGTCTATCTATCACTATGAACAATTGCTGTCCTTCTAGCTCAGCAAAATATACATGTAACCATTGCCATACCATGGGAGGCCATTTCCATGGCTGTAATGATACTGATGGTGGCTCCTTGCTTACCGATTGACATGTCATACATTGACTGATTATGTGTTCTATCTCTTTATCTAAAACTGGCCACCATAAGTATCTGCGTGCAAAACTCTTGGTCAAGCATATTTCCAGGTGATGGTCATGAAGATCCCCTAACAATTTGGACCTGAACGTATTTGAGATAACTACTCTTGCTCCTCACATGATCCAACCTTTATCCATTGACAATTAATTTCTACGAATGAAGTATGGATGAATATCTTCTTCGGATACCTGGTTTGGCCATCCATTTGCTATATAATTGTACATCTTTGACATAACTGGGACACCTTTGTTTGCCCTACCAATCTCTTCAGCTTTGATTGGCAGCTCATCACTATATGAGAAATAGAACACTTCTTTCCTATTGGGTGCAACTTGTGATGGGAATGGCATCCTCGACATAGCATCAGCATTTCTGTGCTCAACTGATCTTCTATACTCAATGTCATACTTGCATGCTGACAAAATCAAAGCTCATCTCTACATTTGGGTTGCAGCTAAGGGGACTTTGGATGGAGTGTTGCTGTTAGGGGCTTATGGTCAGTAACTATGGTAAACTTATGACCAAACAAGTATTTGTGAAAGTTCTTGACCTCAAAAATCAATGCCAAAGCTTCCCTTTGAGTGCATAATTTTACTCGTTAGCACTGAAAGTGCATGAAGCAAAAGCAATTGGTCTCTCCTGTTTGACTGACATAATATCAAATTGAAAGCAGAGGCATGTAATGTTGCGAAGAACAGTGGAAGACCAGAGGATTGGGAAATTTTTAGAAACCAGCAAAGAACGACAAAAAAAAAATGATAAAGACAGAGAAGATAGCATATGAGAGTAAACTCACAAGAAATATAAAAACAGAGAGTAAGAATCTCTACAGGTATATAAAAAGGAAAACGAATAGCTAACGTAAATGTTGGTCCCTGAGAGGATGAGACTGGGGAATTAATAATGGGTAACAGGGAAATGGCAGAGACTTTGAACAAATATTTTGTATCGGTCTTCATAGTAGAAGACACTATAAACACCCCGATAACGGATAATCAAGGAGCTAGTGGGGGGGTGGGGGGATTAAAACAATCACTATCACTGGAGCTAAAGTACTAGGCAAAGTAATGGGACCAAAGTTGGACCAGTCCCCTGAACCTGATGGCCTGCATCCTAGGGTTTAAAAGAAGTGGCTGCAGAGAAAATGGATGCATTGATTGTAATCTACGAAAATTCTTTGGATTCTGGAGAGGTCCCAGCAGACTGCAAAATCGCAAATGTAATTCCCCTATTTAAGAAAGGAGGAAGACAGAAAGCAGGAGACTATTGACCAGTTAGCCCAACATCTGTCATTGGGAAAATGCTGGAGTCCATCATTAAGGAAGTAATAGCAGGACATTTAGAATATGAAAAGCAGTCAAGCAGAGTCAGCTTGGTTTTATGATGGGGAAATCATGTTTGCCAAATTTGCTGGAGTTCTTTGAGGATGTAACGAGCAGGGTGGATAAAGGGGAACCAGTAGATATCGTGTATTTGGATTTCGAGAAAGCAGTCGATAAGGTGCCACATAAAAGGTTACTGCATAAGATAAAAACTCACGGGATTGGAGATAATATATTAGCGTGGATAGAGGATTAGCTAACAAACAGAAAAGAGAGAGTTGGGATAAATGGGTAATTTTCAGGTTGGCAAACTGTAACTAGTGGGGTGCCACAGGGATTAGTGCTGGGGCCTCAACTATTTACAATTTATATTAATGACTTGGATGAAGGGACCGAGTATAACGTAGCCAAATTTGCTGATGATACAAAGGTAGGTGGGAAAGCAAGTTGTGAGGAGACCATAAAGAATCTGTAAATGGATAGATAGCCTCAGTGAAGAGACACAAATTTGGTAGATGGAATATAATGTGGGAAAATGTGAGGTTGTCCACTTTGGTAGGAAAAATAAAAAAGCAAATTACTATTTAAGTGGGGAGAGATTACAAAATGCTGCAGTACAGAGGGATCTGGTGGTTCTTGTACAGGAAGTACAAAAAGTTAGCATGCAGGTACAGCAAGTAATCAGGAAGGCAAATGGAATGTTGGCCTTTATTGCAAAGGGGATGGAGTATAAAAGCAGGGAAGTCCTGCTCCAACTGTACAGGGCGTTGGAAAGACCACACCTAGAGTACTGCGTAAAGTTTTGGTTTCCTTATTTAAAGAAGGATATACTTGCATTGGAGGCAGTTCAGAAAAGGTTCCCGAGGTTGATTTCTGAGATGAAGGCGTTGTCATATGAAGAAAGGTTGATAAAGTTGGGCCTATACTCATTGGAGTTCAGAAGAATGAGAGGTGATTTTATTGAAATGAATAAGATTCTGAGGGGGCTTGACAGGGTAGATGCATAGAGGATGTTTTCCCTCATGGGGGAATCTAGAACTAGGGGGTATAGTTTCAGAATAAGGGGTCGCCCATTTAAGACAGAAATGAGGAGGAATTTCTTCTCTCAGAGGGTTGTGAATCTGTGGAATTCTCTACCCCAGGGAGCTGTGGAGGGTGGGTTATTGCATATATTTAAGGTGGAGATAGACAGATTTTTTAATGATAAACGAGTCAAGGGTTATGGGGAGAAAGCGGGGAAGTGGAGTTGAGGCCATGATCAGATCAGCCATGATCTTATTGAATGGCGGAGCAGGCTTGAGGAGCCAAATGACCTACTCCTGCTCCTATTTCTTATGTTCTCCCTACTACCTAGTTCATGAGAGATCACTGCTCCAACTCCATGGAGCGGCACCACATGCTAGCTTGATATGTCATAGTGAACTAACATGGCACTCTCTACAAACTGGCTTTTACACTCTTTGAATGCATTCTTTTGACCAGTTCCAATGGACCTGTTTTCTCAGCAGCTTATTCAGTAGATGTAACACTGTGGCTAGATTTGGGAGGAACTTTCTGTAATAGTTCAAAAGACCCAAAAATGATCGAAGTTCAGAGACATTCTTGGGAGTGGGTGCTTTTCTGATTGCATCCAGCGTTCCCTTGGTTTGATGTAAACCATCTTTGTCTACTCTGTGCCCGAAGTACTCCACTGAGTTTTGAAATAATTCATACTTGTGTGCAGTCACTTGTACTCAGTGCTTTCCTAACCATTTGAGCATTTCATTCAACACGTTGTCATGGATTTGCCTGTTTGGTGCTGGAATGTGTATGTCATCTAAATAACACACTACCCCTTCAATCCCTTGCAAAATTTGGTTCATCACCCCCTGGAACATGTCTGCGGTGGAAGACACTTCAAATGGTAGCCTATTGAACAGATATATGCCTAGATGAGTATTTATAGTCAAGCATGACTTGGACTCTTTTTCTAACCCAAGTTGTAGGTAGGCATTTGTTCGATCTAACTTTGAGAAGATCTAGCCACCTCTCAGCGTTCTGAACAAATCTTCCATATTTGGCATCATATAGGGTAGATTACACTCTAGAACCTGGTTTATGGTTAGTTTATAATCACCACACAACCTTACCTTACCATCAACAACAATAGCCGAATTAATCAGATCTATCTCAGAGATGTTTGGCCGAACATTTGCCCAACAAATGTCCTTCAAACTTTTATGCCTGGTAAAAACTGGCGTATAGCTTACTTTTACCAGCGTAACACTTTTAAAACATAGAAAAATTAAATTTAATCATTCACTTTTTATATTAAAAACCCTGTCCATTAAGCTAAGTTTCTTTTTAACTCTATTAAAACATACTAAAATAAAATTTCAAAAAATATATTTTTTCCTAAAACATTTAATTACATTTAATTTCAATTAATTTTATATATTTGAGGTGTTTTTTAAATTTATTGTGCTGTTTTTCTTGTTTTAGGGGGTATTCTCATTGATAGCAATGGGAGTCTGTACAAACAGAACTCCCATTATTATCAATGAGGATACTAAATGTTCATTGGTGGTCCAGGCCATATGATTCCGATTTAGCCTTGGATACGTGGAAGACATCTTCTAGTACGCTGCACAGTGAATGAAGGCTGCAGACTGGAATCATAGGTTCCTCTGGGACTACTAGGTATTTTCATAGATTTTTTGGGGGTCAGAGGCGTTCGTCCGAAGGAAGCCACCGACCGCAATTTTTGGCCCAATGTTCTCAGTTTCCAGTCTTTTGGGTTTTAAGACTATAAGAAATAGGAACAGGAGTAGGCCATACGGCCCCTTGAGCCTGCTCCACCATTCAATAAGATCATGGCTGAACTGATCATGGATTCCGCTCCACTTCCCTGCCTGCTCCTCACAACCCCTTATCCCCTTATCGTTTAAGAAACTGTCTATTTCTGTCTTATATTTATTCAATGTCCCAGCTTCCACAGCTCTCTGAGGCAGCGAATTCCACAGATTTACAACCCTCTGAGAGAAGAAATTTCTCCTCACCTGGTCAAGGCCCCTCATGATCTTATACGTTTCGATAAGATCACCTCTCATTCTTCTGAATTCCAATGAGTAGAGGCTCAACCTACTCAACCTTTCCTCATAACTCAACCCTCTCATCTCCAGAATCAACCTAGTGAACCTCCTTGGAGCAGTCTCCAAAGCAAGTATATCCTTTTGTAAATATGGAAACTAAAACTACATGCAGTATTCCAGGTGTGGCCTCACCAAAACCCTGTATAGCTGTAGCAAGAGTTCCCTGCTTTTATACTCCATCCCCTTTGCAATAAAGGCCAAGATTCCATTGGCCTTCCTGATCACGTTCTGTACCTGCATACTATCCTTTTGTGTTTCATGCACAAGTATCCCCAGATCTCGCTGTTCTGCGGCACTTTGCAATCTTTCTCCATTTAAAAAATAACTTGTGCTTTGATTTTTCTGCCAAAGTGCATGACCTCACACTTTCCAACATTATACTCCATTTGCCAAATCTTTGCTCACTCACTTAGTCTGTCTATGTCCTTTGCAGATTTTTTGTGTCCTCCTCACACATTGCTTTTCCTCCTATCTTTGTATCATCAGCAAACTTGGCTATGTTACACTCAGTCCCTTCTTGCTCAACTTTCTCCTTGACTGCAAATGGTGCGAGACGTGGCTTGCAGTAAACTGGTTTTGTATCCTTCTGCATTCTGACACTCGCCTTGCAGACTTTAATCAGACTGCCTGTTTCGCAGATACCTTCAGATACTACTTGATGACATGATTTTTCGATGCAAATTTTGCTCCAACTTCAGTGATCCATAACAATTTTCACCTATGAAGGCAGGATTTTTTCCTGCTAGTACCATAGAAACATAGAACATAGAAACATAGAAAATAGGTGCAGGAGTAGGCCATTCGGCCCTTCGAGCCTGCACGACCATTCAATATGATCATGGCTGATCATGCAACTTCAGTACCCCATTCCTACTTTCTCTCCATACCCCTTGATCCCTTTAGCCATAAGGGCCACATCTAACTCCCTTTTGAACAACTTTCTGTGGTAGAGAATTCCACAATTCACAACTCTTTAAGTGAAGAAGTTTCTCCTCATCTCGGCTCTAAATGGCTTACCCCTTATCATTAGACTGTGACCCCTGGTTCTGGACTTCCCCAACATCAGGAACATTCTTCCTGCATCTAACTTGTCCAATCCCATCAGAATTTTATATGTTTCTATGAGATCCCCCCTCATTCTTCGAAATACCAGTGAATATAAGCCTAGTCAATCCAATCTTTCTTCATTTGTCAGTCCTGCCATCCTGGGAATCAGTCTGGTGAACCTTCGCTGCACTCCCTCAATAACAAGGATGTCCTTCTTTAGATTAGGAGACCAAAACTGTACACAATATTCAAGGTGTGGCCTCACCAAGGCCCTGTACAACTGCATTAAGACCTCCCTGCTTCTATACTCAAATCCTCTCGCTAAGAAGGCCACATGCCGTTTGCCGCCTTCACCGCCTGCTGTACCTGCATGCCAACTTTCAATGACTGTTGTACCATGACGCCCAGGTCTCGTTGCACCACCCCTTTTCCTAATCTGTCACCATTCAGATAATATTCTGCCTTCCTGTTTTTGCCACCGAAGTGGATAATCTCACATTTATCTACATTATACTGCATCTGCAATACATTTGCCTACTCACCTTACCTGTCAAAGTCACCCTGCAGCCTCTTAGCATCCTCCTTACAGCTCACACTGCCACCTAGGTTAGTGTCATATGCAAATTTTGAAATATTACATTCAATTCCTTCGTCTAAATCATTAATATATATATATTGTAAATAGCTGGGGTCCCAGCACTGAACCTTGTGGTACCCCACTAGTCACTGCCTGTCATTCTGAAAAGGACCCCTTTATTCCCACTCTTTGCTTCCTGTCTGCCAACCAGTTCTCTATACATGTCAATACATTACCCCCAATACCATATGCTTTAATTTTCCACACTAATCTCTTGTGTGGGACCTGGTCAAAAGCCTTTTGAATGTCCAAATACACCACATCCACTGGTTCTCCCTTGTCCACTCCACTAGTTACATCCTCAAAAAATTCTAGATTTGTCAAGCATGATTTCCCTTTCATAAATCCATGCTGACTTGCACCGATCCTGTCACTGCTTTCCAAATGTGCTGCTATTACATCTTTAATGATTAATTACCCATGACCGATGTTAGGCTAACCGATCTATAATTCCCTGTTTTCTCTCCTTCCTTTTTTAAAAAGCAGGGTTACATTAGCTACCCTCTGTTATATATGTGTACTTGCATTTACTCTGTACAGCCACCCAGAGTGTGCATCCCCTGGAGTCCCAAGGAATCCCATAATCCCTTGGGAGCACAGGTATATAAAGAGCCTTCACAGGTTGGAGAGGCACTCTGGAGACCTGCAATAAAAGACTAAGGTCACACTTTACTTTGAGCTCACAGTGTTCAATCTGACATTTTCTCCATACACTATACCCTCCAATCCATAGGAACTGATCCAGAGTCTATAGAATGTTGGAAAATGACCGCCAATGCATCCACTATTTCTAGGGTCACTTCTTTAAGTACTCTGGGATGCAGACTATCAGGCCCTGGGGATTTATCGGCCTTGAATCCCATCAATTTCTCTAACACAATTTCCTGACTAATAAGGATTTACTTCAGTTCCTCCTTCTCGCTAGACCCCCGGTCCCCTATTATTTTCGGGAGAGTATTTGTGTCTTCCTTAGTGAAGACAGAACCAAAGTATTTGTTCAGTTGGTCTGCCATTTCCTTGTTCACCATTATGAATTTACCTGATTCTGACTGCAAGGGACCTACATTAGTCTTCACTAATCTTTTTCTCTTTACATATCTACAGAAGATTTTGCAGTCAGTTTTTATGTTCCTTACAAGCTTAGTCTCACACTCTATTTTCCACCTCCTAATTAAACCCTTTGTCCTCCTCTGCTGGATTCTAAATTTCTCCCAGTTCTCTGGTTTGCTGTTTTTTCTGGCCAATTTATATGCCTCTTCCTTGGATTTAACACTATCCCTAATTTCCCTTGTTAGCCACGGTTTAGCCACCTTCCCCTTTTTATTTTTATGCCAGACAGGGATGTACAATTGTTGTAGTTCATCCATATAATCTTTAAATGTCTGCCCTTACCTATCCACTGTCAGCCATTTAAGTATCATTCGCCAGTCTATCCTAGCCAATTCACGTCTCATACCATCGAAGTTACCTTTCTTTAAGTTCAGGACCCTAGTCTCTGAATTAATTGTGTCACTCTCCATCTTAATGAAGAATTCTACCATATTATGGTCACTCTTCCCCAAGGGGCCCCGCACTACCAGATTGCTAATTAATCCTCTCTCGTTACACAAGACCCAGTCTAGGATGGCCTGCTCTCTAGTTGGTTCCTCGACATATTGATCTGGAAAATGATCCCTTATACAGTCCAAGAAATCCTCCTCCACAGTACTGCTACCAGTTTGGTTAGCCCAATCTATATGTAGATTAAACCCACGTCTGATAACTGCTGTACCCTTATTGCACGCATCCCTAATTTCCTGTTTGATGCCTTCCCCAACCTCCCTACTACTGTTTGGTGGTCTGTACAAACTCCCACTAACATTTTCTGCCGTTTGGTGTTTCGCAGCTCTACCCATATAGATTCCACATCATCCAAGTTAATGTCCTTCCTTACTATTGCGCTAATCTCCTCTTTATCCAGTAACACTACCCCACCTCCTTTTCCTTCCTGTCTATCCATCCTGAATATTGAATACCCCTGGATGTTGAGTTCCCAGCCTTGGTTACCCTGGAGCCATGTCTCCGTAATCCCAATTACATCATATCCATTAACAGTTATCTACGCAGTTAATTCATCCACCTTATTACAAATGCTCCTCGCATTGAGACTCGGAGCCTTCAGGCTTGT
This sequence comes from Pristiophorus japonicus, assembly GCF_044704955.1. Classification (NCBI taxonomy): domain Eukaryota; kingdom Metazoa; phylum Chordata; class Chondrichthyes; family Pristiophoridae; genus Pristiophorus; species Pristiophorus japonicus. Next base: position 250,092,206 of record NC_091978.1, on the reverse strand, counting down.
TTTTTTAACACTCTTTGTCCTTTTCGAATTATGTTGTATTGTGGCCCTTTTTGATTTTTGCCCTTAATTTCTCTGCCCTCCACTCTTGTTTTTCTCCTTCATGCTTTTTGCTTCTGCCCCCTTTTTACTTCCCTCTGCCTCCCTGCGTAGATTCCCATCCCCCTGCCATATTCGTTTAAACCCTCCCCAACAGCACACGCAAACACTCCGCCTTGGACATCGGTTCCAGCTCTGAAACTGATACTTTTATTTCACCGGTATGGTGACACTTCCTACTCCAGGGAGTTGCTCCCCTGAGTAGCCTCGCAGCTCTATCTTCGATTTGTCTAGTCGATAAGCATGCAAGTTGTCGAGATGTAGCGATTCCGGTACTCCGCTCACGGATGCACCAGTGTTGATTTCCATGGGAATCCTGCTTCATGCGATGACTACTTGGATGACGATAATTCTCGAATCGCTGTTAGATATCTTTGTGCTCCTGATGACATGAATCTCCAGAAACTTCTCGTTCTGCTGCTCCTCTTCAATGCTATGTCGTGTCTGGCGATTTCTCCTTCTAGCATTGCTAGTCGGTTTACTCTTATGTGTGCACGCCTTCGCAAGATGCCCAATTTTCTTGCAGTAGAAATACTCGGCCTTCACATATGGACAGGTGTTGTCCCAGGCACTGATAGCACGCCTTCAATGCACTGTTACCTTGACCAGTTGTTGAGGCCTGGGGCCTTTTACTTTTAGCCTGCAGCTGATTCACCTCGGTTGTCTGATGACTGCAAATGGTGCGACATTCTCAGGAGTATTCTTTCGCCATATCCATCGACATAGCTGTCTGACAATTTACATCAAAAGTCAAGTTAGAGGTTGTCAACAATTTATTTCTGAGTTTGTTTATTTTTCAACGCACAAACAAGGCGGTCACACAATGCTCGGTCTGGAATGTGTCTGAAAAATGACAGTGAATGGAGAGCTTTTTTAAAGCTACAATGTACTCACCTCATCATTTAAATGATCGCGCGTTCCAAAACAATAACGTTCAGCAATTTCCAGGGTCTCAGGACTGTAGTGCTGTTCTAACTTGGTTAAAATCTCCTTCCGTGGCGTGTCCTTCATCTTGGCAGTAGCAAGCACATTTATCAGGTTTTGATACACCTCAAAGGCTGCTTCACTCAAGAAAATAGCCCGTTTCATTTCTAAAACTGCTCGGTTATGGTTTACATCATCAGGGACTTCAATGATACTATTCGCAGTGAAAAACATTTCTAGCCATTCCACATATGCTCCAAAAGTCTCATGGTCATGATGGAACTACCCAAGCACCCTATTATTCCCATAGGCATGGCCATCTGGACTCTGGCAACACTGACAGTTCAGCCATGAGTGCTCAAAATTTACCTCGGATTTTTAAGCTTTTCTGCAAAATGAAGAACCCCTAACAGTTTCTCTATCGGTTGGCAGGATTATCTTCCAACACAAATTTCAGCTAGGGAATCCTCATTGCCAATATGTGATATCTTGAGATACAGTAAACACAGAGATCTGCATAACATGGCTCATGGATAGAATTGTGCAGAGCACACGCTTTTATTGTTATTCCATCAGTCGTCCATTAGGTGGGTCTATAGCAAAGTCCTGAGAGAATCCCTCAGAAAACTGTTGATAGAGTGTTGGTGAAGTCTCAACAAAGTGTCTCAGAAAGTCTCCCGATGTGTCTCAAAAGTCCTCTTCAAATGCAGTGTAGTGGGTTGATCTCAGTCAGCAAGTAAGCAGTGAAAGCTGAGCATGCCTTTAAGTGGCACGCAAAACCCTGAACAATGACATGTTTACTCCTATTCAGCCGATTGCTGTTAGGAAAGGCTGTTAATTGCAGCTCTATGCACCAAAATCCTGTGCAGCCACTTTAATGAGCGCTAGCAGGCAATAATTGTTAATCAGCCCCTTAACAAGCCTGTGGGCAGCCATTCCTATACGTGCTTCAACTCCTTTACCAAGATAGCTTCTTGCGCTAAATGCAGACTAAACCAGCGTTTAAGCTTAAGACTCCATTTTGGCCACCTTGGAGGCGCTCTAACACCTAAAGTAGCCAGCAAAAATTACCCCTGAATGTCTTGCTCACAGGACCTCTTATGGAACTATTGGAAGGATATTTTTCTTTTTCCTTTCGGTAGGAAACTTTTGGCATTGTTGCCAAATTAAGTTAATTTAAGGGTTAAGTCATGGCAGGAGAGCCCAGACCTGTATCATGCTCCTGCTGTGCTATTTGGGAAATTAGTGACACTTCCAGTATCCCTGACTACGATGTGTGTGGGAAGTGTATCCAGCTGCAGCTCCTGTCAGACCGCATTGCGGCACTAGAGCTGCGCATGGATTCATTCTGGAGCATCCACGATGCTTAGAATGTCGTGAATAGCACATTTAATGATTTGGTCACACCGCAGGTAAAGGTTACAAAGGCAGATTGGGACTGGGTGACCATCAGGCAGAGCAGGAGCAGGAAGGTAGTGCAGGGGTCCCCTGTGGTCATCTCCCTCCAAAACTGATGTACCACTTTGGATACTGTTGGGGGAGATGGCTCATCAGGGGAAGACAGCAGTAGCCAAGTTCATGGCACCATGGGAGGCTCTGCCACACAGGAGGGCAGGAAAAAGAATGGGAGTGGTAGGGGATTCTATTGTAAGGCAAATAGATAGGCATTTCTGTGGCTGCAATCGAGACTCCAGGATGGTATGTTGCCTCCCTGGTGCAAGGATCAAGGATGTCTCTGAGAGGCTGCAGGGGGAGGGGGAACAGCCAGTTGTTTAGTACCTATATGCACCACATGATACAGGTAAAAAACGGGATGAGGTCCTACAAGCTGAATTTAGGGAGCTAGGAGTTAAATTAAAAAGTAGGACCTCAAAGGTAGTAATCTCAGGATTGCTACCAGTGCCACGTGCTGGTCAGAGCAGAAGTAGCAGGATAGTTACGATGAATATATGGCTTGAATGGTGCAAGAGGGAGGGATTCAAATTCCTGGGACATTGGAACCGGTTCTGGGGGAGGTGGAACTAGTAAAAACCAGGCGGTCTGCACCTGGGCAGGACCGGAACCGATGTTGTAGGGGGAGTGTTTGCTAGAGCTGTTGAGAGGGTTTAAACTAATATGGCAGGAGGGGTGGGAATCTATGCAGGGAGATCAAAGGAAGTAAAATGGGGGCAGAAGCAAAAGGTAGAAAGGAGATAAGGAAAAGTGGAGGGCAGAGAAATCAAAGGCAAAAATCAAAAAGGGCTACATTACAACATAACATAAATCTAAAAGGACAAAGAATGTTAAAAAACAAGCCTGAAGGCTCTGTGTCTCAATGCGAGGAGTATTCGTAATAAAGTGGATGAATTAACTGCGTAGATAGCTGTTAACGGATATGATGTAATTGGGATTACAGAGACATGGCTCCAGGGTGAACAAGGCTGGGAATCCAACATCCAGGGGTATTCAGTATTCAGGAAGGATAGACAGAAAGGCAAAGAAGTTGGGGTAGCATTGCTGGTTAAAGAGGAGATTAATGCAATAGTAAGGAAGGACATTAGCTTGGATGATGTGGAATCTGATTGAATACCAAAGGGCAGAAAATGCTAGTAAGAGTTGTGTACCGACCAGCACACAGTAGTCGTGAGGTTTGGGAAGGCATCAAACAGGAAATTAGGGATGCGTGCAATAAAGGTAGAGCAGTTATCACGGGTGACTTTAAGCTACATATAGATTGGGCTAACCAAACTGGTAGCAATGCGGTGGACGAGGATTTCGTGGAGTGTATAAGGGATGGTTTTCTAGACCAATATGTCGAGGAACCAACTAGAGAGCTGGCCATCCTAGACTGGGTGTTGTGCAATGAGAGAGGATTAATGAGCAATCTTGTTGTGCGAGGCCCACTCTTCATTAAGATGGAGAGTGACACAGTTAATTCAGAGACTAGGGTCCTGAACTTAAAGAAAGGTAACTTTGATGGTTTATGCCTTCAGATGCTCTAATAATGACTCCACGAGACAATGTGTTGTGCTTGAATTGTAATGACCTTAGTCCATTTAATGTAACTCCAGAGTGAGAGTCACACATGGTGGCCTGCCTTTTATACTAGGTCTGGCACACCTGTACAGGTAAACTACAAGTCTCCCACTACAGTGCCCTCTGGTGGCACACCTTATATTAGTTCAAGCAGTAACCATGTAGGATACATGACAGATAGTATGAGATGTGAATTGGCTAGGACATAGACAATGGCAGACATTTAAAGATCACGTGGCTGAACTTCAACAATTGTACATCTCTGTCTGGCATAAAATTAAAAAGGGGAAAGTGGCTCAACCGTGGCTAACAAGGGAAATTAGTGATAGTGTTAAATCCAAGGAAGAGGCATATAAATTAGCCAGAAAAAACAGCAAATCTGAGGACTGGGAGAAGTTTAGATTCAGCAGAAGAGGACAAAGGGTTTACTTAGGAGGGGGAAAATAGAGTATGACAGTAAGATTGCAGGGAACATAAAAACTGACTGCAAAATCTTCTATACATATGTGAAAAAAAAAAGATTAGTGAAGACAAATTTGGATCAGGTGAATTTATAATGGGTACAAAGAAATGGCAGACCAATTGGACAAATATTTTGGTTCTGTCTTCACTAAGGAAAGCACAAATAATCTTCCGGAAATACTAGGGGACCGAGGGTCGAGCGAGAAGGAGGAACTGAAGGAAATCCTTATTAGTCAGGAAATTGTGTAAGGGAAATTGATGGGATTCAAGGCTGATAAATCCCCAGAGCTTGACAGTCTGCATCCCAGAGTACTTAAGGAAGTGGTCCTAGAAATAGTGGGTGCATTGGTTTTAATTTTCCAACATTGTATAGACTTTGGATCAGTTCCTATGGATTGGAGGGTAACCCCACTTTTTAAAAAAGGAGTGAGAGAGAAAACAGGGAATTATAGACTGGTTAGCCTGATATCGGTAGTGGGTAAGATGTTGGAATCAATTATTAAAGATGTAATAGCAGCGCATTTTGGAAAGCAGTGACAGGATTGGTCCAAGTCAGCATGGATTTATGAAAGGGAAATCATGCTTGACAAAACTTCTAGAATTTTTGAGGATGTAACTAGTAGAGTGGACAGGGGTGAACCAGTGGATGTGGTGTATTTGAACTTTCAAAAGCCATTTGACAAGGTCCCACACAAGAGATTAGTGTGCAAAATTAAAGCACATGATATTGGGGGTAATGTATTGACTTGGATAGAGAACTGGTTGGCAGACAGGAAGCAGAGAGTCGGGATAAACGGGTCCTTTTCAGAATGGCAGACAGTGACTAGTGGGGTACCGCAAGGTTCAGTGCTGGGACCCCAGCTATTTACAATATATATATTAATGATTTAGACGAAGGAATTGAATGTAATATCTCCAAGTTTGCAAATGATACTAACCTGGGTGACAGTGTGATCTGTGAGGAGGATGCTAAGAAGCTGCAGGGTGACTTGGACAGATTAGGTGAGTGGGCAAATGCATGGCAGATACAGTATAACGTAAATAAATGTGAGGTTATCCACTTTGGTGGCAAAAACAGGAAGGCAGATTATTATCTGAATGGTGACAGATTAGGAAAAGTGGAGGTGCAACGAGACCTGGGTGTCATGGTACATCAATCATTGAAAGTTGGCATGCAGGTACAGCAGGCGGTGAAGAAGGCAAATGGCATGTTGGCCTTCATAACGAGAGGATTTAAGTATAGGAGCAGGGAGGTCTTACTGCAGTTGTACAGGGCCTTTGTGAGACCACACCGTGAATATTGTGTACAGTTTTGGTCTCCTTACCTGAGGAAGGACATTCTTGCTATTGAGGGAGTGCAGTAAAGGTTCACCAGACTGATTCCCGGGATGGCAGGACTGACCTATGAAGAAAGACCGGATCGACTAGGCTTATTTTCACTGGTATTTAGAAGAATGAGAGGGGATTTCATAGAAACATATAAAATTCTGATGGGATTGGACATGTTAGATGCAGGAAGAATGTTCCCGATGTTGGGAAAGTCTAGAACCAGGGGTTACAGTCTAAGGGGTAAGGGGTAAGCCATTTAGGACCAAGATGAGAAGAAACTTCTTCACTTAGAGAATTGTGAACCTGTGGAATTCTCTACCACAGAAAGTTGCTGAGGCCAGTTCGTTAGATATATTCAAAAGGCAGTTAGATGTGGCCTTTACAGCTAAAGAGATCAGAAGGTATGGAGAGAAAGTAGGAATTGGGTACTGAGGTGATTGATCAGCCATGATCATATTGAATGATGGTGCAGGCTCGAAGGGCTGAATGGCCTACTCCTGCACCATTTTCTATCTTTCTATGTTTCTATGACACGGTAAAGGTAAGCAGATGACCACGGATCAGTATTAATTATTTTTGTCATTTGTGCGGACTTGGCAACTACCATCCCTTGTTAAACAATGACAATGAACCATAATTTGTTTTCAAAATAATGGCGAAGTTAATGGAGCTTGCCAATATTTATGTACAAATGCTACAGCAACTTTGCAACAATGGCATTTTGCTGTCTTCCTCACTATTGAAATCATAGAAATTTACAGCACGGAAGAAGGCCAATCGGCTCATCATGTCCGCGCCAGCCAACAAGGGGCTATCCAGCCTAATCCCACTTTCCAGCTCTTGGTCCGTAACACTGCAGGTTATAGCACTTCAATTGCATATCCAAGTAGTTTTTAAATGTGATTAGGGTTCCTGCCTCTACCACCCTTTCAGACAGTCAGTTCCAGACCCCCACCACTCTCTGAGTGAAGAAATTTCCCCTCCAATCACCTCCAAACCTTCTACCAATTACTTTAAATTTATGTCCCCTGGATGTCCACCCTTCTGTAAAGGGAAATAAGCCATTTTTATCCATTATATCTAGGCCCTTCATAATTTTATACACCTCAATCTAGTCTCCCTTCAGCCTCCACTTTTCCAAGGAAAACAAACCCAGCCTATCCAATCTGTCCTCACAGCTAACATTTTCCACTCCCGGCAACATCCTCGTAAATCTCCTCTGTAGCCTCTCCAGTGCAATCACGTCATTCCTGTAATGTGGTGACCAGAACTGCACGCAGTACTCCAGCTGTGGCCTAACCATTGTTTTATACAGTTCGAGAATAACCTTCGTGCTCTTGTATTGTTGGGCCCCTGGGCAGCGAGTGGGAGCAGTGAGCCGGTGCTCTGCCCAGGGGAAATGCATTGAATGGTGTGTACTTTCTGTATTTGTGTGGTAAATGTGAACAAAACTTGTCATGTATCCTACATTGTTACTGCTTGTACTATTACAAGGTGTGCCACCAGAGGGCACTACAGTGGGAGACTTGTAGGTTACCTGTTCAGGTGTGCCAGCCTAGTTTAAAAGGCAGGCCACTATGTGTGAACCTCACTCTGGAGTTACATTAAATGGACTAAGGTCACTACAGTTCAAGCACAACACATTGTCTCGAGGAATCATTATTAGAGCATCTGAAGACATAACAATTGCCGACGAGATTACGGACCTTCACGCAAAAATTGCTAACCTTGGTACATTGCAGCAGTTCGCCAATGGTAATGATTGGGAAGCCTTTGTGGAGAGGTTTGACCATTTCTTCACAGCAAACAACCTGGCAGGCGACAATCCGGCCACACTGGCTGATAAGTGCAGAGCTAACCAGTTGTGGGCCCACCGTCAATGGCCTTGTCAAGGATTTGCTGGCACCAGCGAAGACAATGACCAAGACATACGAGGAGCTTGTAATGCTGATTCAAGAACAAGTCAAGCCCAAAGAGAGCATCCTCACAGCCAGTCACCGGTTTTATATACACCGATGGCCCAAAGGCCAGGAGATCACGAAATAGGCTGAAAACCTCAGGAGGCTGGCGGCACTGTGTGATTTTGGCGACCCCTTCCCCGAAGCACTGCGGGATATCTTTGTCATCAGACTCGGTCATGAGGGTCGTCTTCATAAGCTACTATCTGTGGATACCACAGTCACACTGCAGAAGGCCATCTCCATGAGCAAACCATTCATGACCTCAACCAGCTGCTCCAGGCAGATGACTCATCCTCAAGACTCACCTCTGGCAAGTAATGTGCGCAGAGTGGCGCCTTTTAGAGGCTGGACTGTAGAATGTGAATCCTCTCAGAGGAGAGAAAATAGGCCCCCGAGTCACTTAACTCAGAATGCGCAGAGGGGGGCTAATCGAGTAGCACCATGCTGGCGTTGCAGAGGAGATCACAGGGCTCACCAGTGCCATTTTAAAGACTATGTATGTAAAGGCTGCAGCACAAAGAGCCACCTCCAGCGAATGTGTAAAAGAAATATGACTCACTGTGTTGATGAAGAGTCGGCAGATGGCCATGAATCCAGCGTGGATTATGAAACGATAGTTAGAGAGGCAGCTCAGCCCCATGATGAGGTATATAGCATGTTTACCTGTATCACCGAATGAGGATGGAAGTCGAGATAAATGGCATTCCAGTCTTCATGGAAGTGGTCACGGGGGCGAGGCAGTTATTAATGAATCAAGAAGCCTTTCAGAGGCTATGGGACAATCAGGATAAATGACCCAAGTTGGTCCTGGTTCAGGCAAAGCTGCGCACCTACAGCAATGAACTTATCCCAGTCATTGGTAGTGTGGGTGTAAAGATACTCCATGACGGCGCGGTGCACAAGTTAACCCTGTGGATTGTTGCAGGTGATGGACCATTGATACTCGGAAGAAGGTGGATGGAGAAGATCCATTGGAGCTGGGAAGATTTCATCCCTCCAGCAATCGACGTCCCCCGTGCTCAGAGGTAAAGCAAACCCCCACCTAAGGTTGGATCCAGCACCAGAGAGCAGACCAGCACAGCAACCGAGGCACAGACCGCCCAGCATGACTGCGTGGAGATGATCGAGGTGAGACAACCCAAACGCACCTTTCAGGCTCCAGTGGCAGGACTCCGGAGGAAGAAAATCGGACCCAGAGGTGACTTCCCAGCTTCGATGGCGGAACCTGGGGAGAAGAGGGTCACAGCAGTCGACATCGTGGATGGAAGAAAGATGGCGCCCAAACCATGAGGTGAGACGCTGAAGATAAAAGATGGCGGTGGCCAGACCACGAGGTGCAATGCTGATGGAGCAACACATGGCACCAAACGAAGAAGAGGATTGGGGTAAAGATAGCAAGGCTCTCTTAAAGAAGGCCTGCAACTCACCACACTTAAAGGGACAGTTCCACACTCTCAAGCAATGTAATAGCAACTATGAGTTAGATGTAAAATCTGTAATTGATGATCAGAGTTGTGTACATGCAAAAAGCAAGGAAAAGTCGTGCGATTGTGATCGGAGCTGCAGGTTATTCACAATAAGTAATGAAAAGTTGTGCGATGTACGATTTCAACTGCATACAGCCAATGCAGCGGGCAAAAACCATCGGGAGCACACAGGTCCAGCGAGCTACCCAACGCTGTAGCCTGCATCCCTGGGACCCGAGTGATGCACCACGGAGTGTGGCTACAAGCAGCTAATATATACAAGCTGCAGAGCAAGCGATCTCAGGAGGCAATGGCAATGGTATCGATACCCTGCCCCCACCTCTCAGGCACTCGATGGCACCAACTGCCACGAGCCTGAAAGAACAAATTGCACTAAGGCGCAGCCCCCAGACCCTCTCGCCACCAAGGCTACACCCAGGAATGAAGGGTCACCCGCAACGGTTCTCCAAAATGGGACTGGGACCAGCCAGGATCCTAAACCAAATAACGCCCAGGCAAGCGAGTCAGCAGTTCCCTGTGCACTGCTAGACAACTGCTCCTCAGGGAGCAGCAGCGACCCGGGGCACAAGGAGAGGACAGGGAGGTCACAGGCATCTGTGAACCTGCCCGACGCTAGGAGCAACGGCAAAAGCCCCGAGAGCAGGCAACTTGAGCCAACCGGGTTCCCACTGCCAGCACTGGGCACCGCGCTGCCACCAGTCTACCTGGACACCATCCAGCAGTTCTGGCACTAGTTTATCCTCACACACCGGTGCTGATCCCAGCACTTACTCCAAGTATATTCCAAGTATGTACCTCACCATTCAAATGTACTTACCTCACCATGGTATCACGAATGCAATACGGTAAATGCAAATTTTTTGGAGGCTTGAATGTAATAAGCCAACGGCACAATCTGTATGTGGGGGGCAGGGGGGGGCGGGTGAGTGGAGGAGAGAATGAAGTGGTCATGGACGCACAAACAGAAACCACCACCAACTATACTGCCAACGAAACACCACTTACTCACCCAAGATGGAAATGACCCTCCAAGGGTCAACCAGATAGAGCTAAGCCCAGAGCACAGTCAATGCAAAGGCGATTTGCACTAAAGACTTGGGAGAGTGATGTCATGTATCCTACATGGTTACTGCTTGTACTATTACAAGGTGTGCCACCAGAGGACACTGCAATTTAAGACTTGTAGGTTACCTGTACAGGTGTGCCAGGCGTAATATAAAAGGTAGGCCTCTATGTGTGATCCTCACTCTGGAGTTACATTAAATGGGCTAAGCTCACTACAGTTCAAGCACAACAAATTTTCTCGTGGAGTCATTATTAGAGCAACTGAAGACATAACAAAACTCATCACAGAAAGCTAAGTCTTGTTGATTTCAGTCTAAGTACTCTTTTAACAATTTGATAAGTGTTAATTACTGCCAGTCAACTTCTTTGGCACTGAAAATTAACTATTACAAGTGTGGACTCTCATTCCTTCAGGTTTTAATTGTTGTTGGACAGTTTAAAAATGTTAAATATAAAATTAAACATTTTTTAAATTTTCCTTCTGTCTCTTTTTTTCTCTCTCCCAATTAGTGAATCAATTGGATTTTTATAGCAATCCGACAGCTTAATTGTCATGGATTTTGCCATAACCAGAGCCTGACATAGCAGTTTTAATGAAAGGTAATTGACCTGAAACATTAACTCAGTTTCTTTCTCCACAGATGCTGCCTGACCTGCTGAGTATTTCCAGTATTTTCTGTTTTTATTTTTAGATTTGTAAGTGCCTTTTGAAATTGAATGTTTTAAGTAGTTCTGAATTCTTACTGTATAATTGAAACAAAGCGAATCTTCACGTCTTCAAAAAGACATAACAAAGCCAGAATGGTACTAAAGCTGAACATGGAACAGGCTTCTGGCGTCTCTGTCACCCCACTCACTCAGCGGTATCACAGGCAATGAGGCCCAGGGCACCCTTCTGAAAAAATGTCAAGTGTCATCTTCCCAGTTTTTTCTGCTCCTTCTATTATGTACCATCGTGTTCTGCAAGCAGGTTAGCAGTCCTGAGATTTTGCTAGTTAGGTAGCACCAAGAGTGACAGACAGCTGCCCATCCTTCAGCTCATCCAATCTGCAACTAAATTAACTTGCATCAAGCAGCAAAGTTAGCTTACAAGGATTTTCTCTGTCAAATCCCTTTAAGACTTGTATGCAACCATAGTGTAAGTTAAAAGTTGCTGCTTATAATTTTCTCACACTGCAGTGTGACTATGCATGAAAGCATTCAGTGGGCTATTTATATAATTCTAGGACTACATAGAATACGATTCTATTAATATTTAGAATGTTTCAGCAGAAAATGCTTCACAGGTGAGTTGAGAATTTCTGGCAGGCTGTACATTAATCTTATTTTAGCAGATTCCTGCAGAACCATAGACAGCTAGAATTTCCTATCAGCCTGCCAGTGCCCGATTGTCGCCCAAAAGACCGGGAAGAATATCGCTGGCGAAAACTTTCCCCCCCAAAAATTAAAAAAATTGCTGAGTGAAAATCATGGGCCTTGCACCCCCATTCTGGGCGAAAAAGTGCAATTTAGGGTTGATTGGGTGATTCGTAAACAAAAAACAATAAACAATTTTTCAAAAAACATCAACTAAAAAATCAAAAAAACATTCCCAAGCCACTTTAAAACGAAATCACCACAACACTTTTTAAAAATAATTAGTAAAAAACCAATTACTAACCTTTTTATTACAAACGTACTCACCTACCGTCCAGCTCCATCGATCCTCGTGGGCGTTTTTTAAAAACTTACCGACGGGTCACCACTCAGCCAAATATCGCGCCAGGGAGATCTGAGGACAATGCATACTGGCAGTCCGCTCTCCAGTGGTATCTCAAAACCGCCGGCATAACTCGGGTAAGGAAATTTTCACCCACAATGGCCAACATCCAGAAATCGAGCGGTAAGCCATTGGAAATTCCAGCCCAGAATCATAGAATGTTACAACACGGAAACTCTCCTGCTCACTCCCCATAACTTTTAGGATTATTTTTCAAGGACCTAAATTCCCATGAAAAATAATTAATCGGCTCTACTTCAAGAACAGTTTATGGTAGAGGATTCTGCATTCTAGCCATCCTCTGTGTAAAGATTTTTTTCTAATATGCCCTTTCTGTGATTATTTTTAAATTGTGCCTTTTTGATACTATTTCATCAACCAGTGGAAACAATCTGTCATTATTTATCTTATTATAACTCTTCAGAATCTTTACGACCTCTACCAGAACATGCCTTGACCTTCTCAACTCGAGTGAAAAAAGCTCTAACTTTCCAAGTCTCTCTTCAAATCTGTAACCCCCTCAGCCCTGGTAATAACCTAATAAATCTATGCTGCAATTTTTTCATCGGAACTTAAGAACAGGAGTAGCCCATTCAGCCCCTTAAGCCTGTTTCACCAATCAATTAGATCATGGCTGTACCTGTTCCATATCCCTCGGTACCCTTACCTAACAAAAACCTATTGATTTTAGTCTTGAAAGTTTCAATGAACCAGCCTCCACAGGCTTATGGGAGAGCAAGATCCAGATTTCCATCATCCTTTGTGTTATGTATTTAACCCTTGGTAACCTGTATCACACCACCACCAGAATGCCTACCTGTTGGAGTCCCAAGGGATCCCAGCATCCCTTGGGAGCACTGTATATAAGCAGGCCACCCACGCGGTACCTGCACTCTGGAGTCTAATTAAAGGAGCTAAGGTCACACTTACCCATTGCTTACAGTACTCAGTTTCATCCTTTATTATGCGCATAACACTTTGTGTGAAAAAGTGCTTCCTGATTTCACTGCTAAATGGCCTAGCTCTGATTTTGAGATCATGCCCTCTTGTTCTGGTTTTCCCCACCAGAAGAAACAGATTTGTTGTATTTAGCCTGTTGAATCCCTTAACTATTTAAATACTTCAATTCGATCAACCCCTCAACTGTTGATATGCAAAATTTATGCAACTCACAATCCTGGAGGTAGTGTTTTCGCTTTGGGCACAATCGGCAATCTGAGTACAAATAACACTTGAAATTGTGCTGATATTCTGAATTGAAGTTATGATTCAAATAACCACTCAAACTAATTTGTATAATAAAAAATTTAAAATCTTAGAATCATAGAATCATAGAATGTTTACAACACAGAAAGAGGCAATTCGGCCCATTGAGCCCATGCCGGCTCTCAGCAAGTGCACTTCAGCTAGTCCCACTCCACCGCACTTTTCCCGTACCCCTGCAATTTCTTTTCCTTCAGGTACTTATCCAATTCCCTTTTGAAAGTTGTGATTGCATCTTCCTCCATCACCCTTTCAGCAGTGTATTCCAGATCATAACCACTTGCTGCGTAAAAAAGAATTTCCTGATGTCGCCTTTGGTTTTTCTGCCGAATACCTTAAATCTGTGCCCTTTGGTTTTCGACCCTTCCACCAACAGGAACAGTTTCTTACTACTTACTCTGTATAGACCCCTCAGGATTTTGAACACCTCTATCAAATCTCCTCTGATTTGTCTCTGCTCTAAGGAGAACAACCCCAGCTTCTCTAGTCTATCCATGTAACAGAAATCACTGATCCCTGGAGCAATTCTTGTAAATCTTTTCTGCACCCTCTCTGAGACCTTCACATCCTTCCTAAAGTGCGGTGCCTTGAATTGGACACAATATTCCAGTTGAGGCTGAACCAGTTTTTTATAAAGGTTCATCATAACTTCCTTGCTTTTGTACTCTATGCCTCTATTTATAAAGCTCAGGATCCCGTATGCTTTTTAACCGCTTTCTCAATCTGCCCTGCCACCTTCAACAATTTGTGTACATATACCCTCAGGTTTCTCTGTTCATGCATGTGCTTTAGAACTGTACCCTTTATTTTATATTGCCTCTCCCCGTTCTTCCAACTAAAATGTATAACTTCTCAATTGTCTGCGTTGAATTTCATCTGTCACGTGTCTGCCCATTTCACCAGCCTGTCTATGTCCTCTTGAAGTCTATCACTATTGTTCTTACTGTTCACTATATTTCCAAGTTTTCTCTCATCTGCAAATTTTGAAATTGTGCATTGTACACCCAAGTTTAGATCATTAATATATATCAAGAACTGTAGTGGTCCTAGTACTGACCCCTGGGGAACATCACTGTGTAACTTTTTTTTTCTGGGCCTGTATTCACTGGAGTTTAGAAGAATGAAATATATAAAATACTGCCGGGACTGGACAGGTTAGATGCAGGAAGAATGTTCCCGATGTTGGGGGAGTCCAGAACCAGGGGTCATAGTCTAAGGATAAGGGATAAGCCATTTAGGACCGAGATGAGGAGAAACTTCTTCACTCTGAGAGTTGTTAACCTGTGGAATTTTCTATCACAGAGAGTTGTTGATGCAAATCATTGGATATATTCAAGAGGGAGTTAGATATGGCCCTTGCGGCTAAAGGGATCAAGGGGTATGGAGAGAAAGCAGGACAGGGGTACTGAGGTGAATGATCAGCCGTGATCTTATTGAATGGTGGTGCAGGCTCGAAGGGCCGAATGGCCTACTTCTGCACCTATTTTCTATGTTTCTTTCTCCAGTCCAAAAAACAACCACTACGCTCTGCTTCCTGTCACTTAGCCAATATCGTATACATCCTGCCAATGTCCCTTTTATTCCATGGGCTTCAACTTTGCTGGTAAGACTATTATGTGGCATTTTATCAAACACCTTTTGGAAACCATGTACACCCCATTAACCGAATTGTCCTCATCAACCCTCTCTGTTACCTTATCAAAAAACTCAATCATGTTAGTTAAACCTGATTTGCCTTTAACAAATCTGTGCTGGCTCTCCTTAATTAAACCACACTTGTCCAAGTGATTGTCAATTTTGTCCAGGATTATCATTTTTAAAAGTTTCCCCACTGTCATATCTTAGAGAGCACATACATCACACAGCCTGTAAAATGACTACAGTTTCTGGTGACCACTGACCTGCTGGTCAGGTGACCTGCTCTTTATTAACAGCACTAGCTGCAGTAATACAGGCGCCCACAGTGTGAAGCTACTGATATTACACCTCTCCCTCCTTAATGAAGAGTTATTATAACAAACAATCATCATACATAACTTGCATGGTTATACATAACAAAGGATATGGACTTATTTTGCCATATTTACAAATCAAGCTTAACCACTTGTTTTCTGTTTCGAAGAAGATACCTTCGCCCTCGAATAGAACCTTCCAAGTATGGTGTTGAATTTAAACACATTCGAGGCTGATCCTGAGAAAAGTTTTCCTCCAAGCGATGGCCTTGATTTCCATTTAAACTCTCTTTAACTTCAGACTGTTTGTTTTCCTGACTCGGACTCAGACTTAAATTCTAACTTTCTCTTGGATTTGTTTCCAGTACATTAGATGTAGGATATACTACTGGTGTATCAAAACTATCTGATGAGTCAGAAATAATGGAATCACTCCCACCTTCAACTACTTCCATGTCTGTGGGTAAAATATGATCAATGTGAACAAACCTAACCTGTCCATTATCAAACATCTTGAACAAATATGTGCGAGGACCACAAATAGAAACATAGAAACATAGAAAATAGGTGCAGGAGTAGGCCATTCGGCCCTTCGAGCCTGCACTGCCATTCAATGAGTTCATGGCTGAACATGCAACTTCAGTACCCCATTCCTGCTTTCTCGCCCTACGTACTCCACTGAGTTTTGAAAAACTCACACTTGCGAGCAGCCACTCGTATACTGTGCTTCTCTAGCCATTTGAAGACTTCATTCAATATGTTATTATGAATTTGCCTTATTTGGTGCTGAAATTAGTATGTCATCTAAATAACATGCTATGCCTTCAATACCTAGCAAAATCTGGTTCATTACCCCTTGGAATATGGCAGGGGCGGAAGACACTCCAAATGGTAGCCTATTAAATTGATATACCCCTAGATGAGTATTTATAGTCAAGCATGACTTGGACTCCTCATCTAGTTCCAGCTGTATGTAGGCATTCGTCAGATCCAACTTTGAGAAAATCTGACCCCCTGTCAGTGTCATTTTGCGAAGATTATTTTCTTCATTTGGCCTCCCAGAAGAAATTGTTTCGGATAATGGACCATAATTTAGTTCAGAAGAATTTACACAGTTCACGAGCAAAAATGGTGTGAAACATACCAAGGTCCCACCATAAATCTTCTATATTTGTCAATGTATTAGGGACATTACCCTCTAGAACCTGGTTTACGGTTACATTATAATCACCACACAATCTTACCTTACCATCGGACTTAGGTACAACAACAATGGGTGTAGCCCAATTACATCGATCTATCTTACAAATAATGATCTCAGTCTCTAGTCTTTTGAGTTCTTGCTCAACT
The DNA here is from genome assembly GCF_044704955.1 of Pristiophorus japonicus. Classification (NCBI taxonomy): domain Eukaryota; kingdom Metazoa; phylum Chordata; class Chondrichthyes; family Pristiophoridae; genus Pristiophorus; species Pristiophorus japonicus. The sequence continues at coordinate 250,075,543 of NC_091978.1, read as the reverse complement.
TTTTCCTTAAGTGCATATGGTACGGAACATGGCTTGCAGTATACCGATCCAGCGTCCTCTGAACCCTGACACTCACCTTGAAGCCTTGGATCGGACTGCCCGTTTCACAGAACACCTTCGGATAATTCTTGATGACATCATCTTTTGACGCAAATCTCGTTTCGACGCGAAAAATCTCACTCCAATGCAGTTTCGGTGATCCCAACCAGTTTCTTCCTAGTAAGGCAGGCTTGTTTCCTACCAGTACTATTAGAGGCAAGCTCTGAACTTGATCCTTGTATTTCACTGGTATGGTGATACGACCTACCACCGGAATGTTCTCTCCCGAGTAGCTTCGCAGCTCTATCTTGGCTTTCTCCAAAGGGAAATCCCGCAATTTGTCACGTTTGTCTTTAACAAATCTGTGCTGGCTCTCCTTATTTAAACCACACTTGTCCAAGTGACTGTCAATTTTGTCCCTGATTATCATTTTAAAATGTTTCCCCACTACCGAGGTTAAGCTGACTGTCCTGTAATTGCTGGGTTTATCCTTTTTGAACAAGGGTGTAATATTAGCAATTCTCCAGTCCTCTGGCACCAGCCCCTATCTAAGGAGGATTGGACGATTATGGCCAGTACCTCCGCAATTTCTACCTTTACTTCTCTCAGCATCCTAGGATGCATCCCATCCGACAGGATAGGGATAAATGTGTCATTTTTCGGTTGGCAGGCTGTAACTAGTGGGGTACTGCAAGGATCAGTGAGAACTAAGAGCCTGCAAAGGGATATAGACAGGTTAAGTGAATAGGCAATAAGGTGGCAGATGGAGTATAATGTGGGGAAATGTGAGGTTATTCACTTTGATAGGAAAAATAGAAAAACAGAATATTTTTTAAATGGTGAGAAACGATTAAATGTTGGTGTTCAGAAATTTAGTCATCCTCGTACAGGAAACACAGAGAGGTTAGCATGCAGGTACAGTAAGCAATTTGGAAGACAAATGGCATGTTGGCCTTTATTGCAAGCATGTTGGGGTACAAGAGTAAGTAAAGAAGTCTTGCTTCAATTGTACAGGACTTTGGTGAAACCACCCGTGGAGTACACAGTTTTGGTCTCCTTATCCAAGGAAGGACATACTTGCCTTAGAGATGGTGCAATTAAGGTTCACTAGATTGATACCTGGGACGAGAGGGTTGTCCTATGAGGAGAGATTGAGTAGAATGTGGAGTTTAGAAGAATCAGAAGTGATCTGATTGAAACATATAAAATTCTGAGGTGGATTGACACGGTGGATGCTGAGAGGTTGTTTCCTATGGAAAGTCTAGAACTAGGGGGCATGGTCCCAGGATAAGGGGTTGGCCATTTAAGAATGAGATGAGGGGAATTTTTTTCAATCAGTGGGTTGTGAATCTTTAGAATTATCTGTGGATGCTGAGTCGTTGATTATATTCAAGGCAGAGATCGATAGATTTTTGAACTCGAGGGAAATCAAGGGATATAGAGATTGGGCGGGAAAGTGGAGTTGAGGTCAAAGATCAGCTGATCTTATTAAATGGTGGAACAGTCTCGAAGGGCCGTATGGCCTACTCCTGCTCTTAATTCTTATGTTCTTATGTTCCATATGCCTTTTTTATAGTCTTATCTATTTGCACTGCCATCAATAGATGAACACTAGTGCCAGGCAGAGTGAAGATCAAAGTCTCAATAACAATGCAGCATCAGCCCAGGAAGCAGTATCCGGCATGGTTTAGTGGCTTTGAGGGAAGTGTAATAAGTGCACTGAGCACGTGAGAACGATCAGATGGAGGTGGCAAAGGAAGAGAAAAGGACAAGTGAACCAGAGGGCCTGCTTTCTTCCTCATTCTGCCAAGGAGGGCGGAGATGCAGATTTCAGATGCAAAGCATTAAAAAAGGATGATTTCTATGTACCAGCAATTGTCGCAGGCATTGGACTTCTTGCCAGGTGAGCTTCAAAGATATGATAAGTCTACTACTTGTTTGTGTGGGGTTCTTAAGCATGACATCGAAACTCTGCAGTCTTTACTTCATGGCCCTTTTGAAGCTAAATTCTCCTCTGCCCTGCCAAAATCTGTGAAACCAAGGTCATAGTGGAGCCATGCAGGCCCTAGGCTGAACCATCTCCTCTGCTTGGAAAGGCTGAGAGATCAAATTGACAGAGGTTTCACTCAGACCAGTAATTACTCAAGTCTGCTCTCTCATAGATTAGTGCAAGTGTTGAGCTGCAGCCCAGTAGCGTGGGAAGTTGTGCAATGGGAATGAAGAATGTTGCTATCGCTCGTAACAGCAACAACTCAATAACCTTGCAATTCCCTCAACCAGTTCTTGTTCCAGTGCCAGAAAGCAAGCTGAGCTAGATTGCCCTAGAAGACATTGGGCTGTTGCAACCTACAATTAGCCTCTTTCAGGCCACAGCTCCGAGAGATCGCTTACTGTGAGCATTTTAAGAGTCCTTGATTGAGCTTCAGCAGCTTAAAACCTCCCACACTGCAGTCACTGGGGGATTACGATACAGAAGCACTCAATCAGGCACTAAAGTCACACATAGAGGTGACAAAATGTAAGCAGGCCTTACTGTATGCCAATAAATCCATAATTCTAATTGCATGTATATGACTAGTTCTTGGCTTTGTGCAATAATGTAAAATGGGAGAGATGTAAAACGGGCTGCTGACTCACTATCACCTGTTTTACACTATCGCATAAAGTCAAGATCTACCCCATTGTGTACAGACAATATTCCTGTACTGACTTGTTATATTAGAAGTTGATGTGACATTACTAGCAGTTTTTGGTAGTTGGGTAGCTGTTGTTGCTTACAATGTATTGGACAAGTACTGGACTAGACATTATTAATGATTATTGGTGCAAGGAAGCAGGGATTCTTCAGTTAGGTTCAATAAATTGCTGAGATACAGCCAGGGCATCCAACAACTACTGGATCCCCTCAGCTTCCATGGTATTCTCCATGCCATCTGCCTCCTATCACTCATAAAGCTGGGGTCCCTCCCGCAGTGTTAGCTCCATGTGCAGTCCTTGATGAACAGTAAAGTTATGCAATGTGCAGCACCTGATGATGAAGTGGGAAATTCCCTGTGGGCTGTATTGGAGAAGCAACACAACCTCTCCAGGCATCTGAATTATTACTGATGTGTTTGTTAAGGGTTCTAGTTGAATTATGGATCTAATTCTATCAGAGATCCATTGATGAGCATTTTAAGAGATGTCATAAGCCAGATGTGAATGGAATAGCCCTTGTCTCCATGGATCTTGCTTTGAACTTGCTGTGCAGGGCCTTACAATGGGGGAATGGATAACCGATTAAATATAAATGCATCCTGGCAATTGTCAGCAAAGCTGGTCATCACACACCAGCTGTATATTAATAGAGTGGAACCCTTTACGACTCATGAATGTGGCAATGTTGTATGAAGGAGTCTGCAGGGCTATGTGGGTGCAGTTGAAGATACCTTGGGAATTATATAATCTCAGCAAACTCCAGAGTCCTATTCTGCTGTTTCCAGATGTCCATCTAACTCTAGCAAAGGAGATATCAGAAATTTGTTTAATACCAACATGAACTGCAGAGTGGCTGATGTTACTGACAGCCCCTGTACCAGCCTGGAAAGAATGAGAAGCAGAAAAAAAGCTTGGGGTTGCACAGGCTATGCTTCCTCTGGCAGTTGGCTGAAGGACATAAAATCCCCATGCATTTCCTGCTGCCCCATTTTCACTTGGAAACAGGGCCCAAAAGAGAACCAAATCAGCCCAATTATATCTGAGCCAATGGCTCACATATTCAATGGCTTATTAAGACTTGGGGGTTAAATTGGTTAGCCTCCGAAAATGGGCCTGGAGATTAAGATGCACGATTATCCTGCATCTGTTGAGTGGAATGCCTGTTCATTATAATGATTTCTGCAAGCAGTTGGCACTCTCCATGCTGTTCATTACCAGGCAGAATATTATCTGAATGGCGGCAGATTAGGAAAAGGGGAGGTGCAACGAGACCTGGGTGTCATGGTGCATCAGTCATTGAATGTTGGTGTGCAGGTACAGGAGGCAATGAAGAAGGCAAATGGTATGTTGGCCTTCATAGCTAGGGGATTTGAGTATATGAGCAGGGAGGTCTTACTGCAATTATACAGGGCCTTGGTGAGGCCTTACCTGGAGCATTGTGTTCAGTTTTGGTCTTCTAATCTGAAGAAGGACATTCTTGCTATTGAGGGAGTGCAGTGAAGGTTCACCAGACTGATTCCCGGGATGGCAGGACTGACATATGAGGAGCGACTGGATCGACTGGGCCTGTATTCATTGGAGTTTAGAAGGATGAGAGGGGATCTCATAGAAACATATAAAATTCTGACGGGACTGGACAGCTTAGATGCAGGAAGAATGTTCCCGATGTTGGGGAAGTCCAGAACCAGGGGACATCGTCTAAGGATAAGGGGGAAGCCATTTAGGACTGAGATGAGGAGAAATTTCTTCACTCAGAGAGTTGTTAACCTGTGGAATTCCCTACCGCAGAGAGTTGTTGATGCCAGTTCATTGGATATATTCAAGAGAGAGTTAGATATGGCCCTCACGACTAAAGGAATCAAGGGGTATGGAGAGAAAGGAGGAAAGGGGTACTGAGGTGAACAATCAGCCATGATCTTATTGAATAGTGGTGCAGGCTCGAAGGGTCGAATGGCCTACTCCTGCACCTATTTTCTCTGTTTCTATGCATGCATCAGCAGGAGGCCCAATATCATTACTAACTTGAATTACTCAAAGCTAGCCTGCAATACTAAAACCTGCACCTCTTAAAGGAGACAGAAGCAAAATACTGCAGATGCTGGAAATCTGAAATAAAAACTGAAAATGCTGGAAATACTCAGCAGATAAGGCAGCATCTGTGGAGAGAGAAACAGAGTTAAGGTTTCAGATTATAGGGGAGGCGCATTGTGGCTGGAGCAGCTGCTCGGAGTCGTTCTGCAAAAGAATCTAACCTGGGAAAGAGTGAAGAATGGCTGTTCATAGAAGAGAGCAGGAACCCACATTTTTGAATGCTGCAGTGTAGGTCTTGATGGAGAAGGTGGAAAGAAGGAGAGATGTCCTCGAAGCCCTCCAGATACATGATGAGAAAGCAGTGGGAACAGATAACCATGGAGGTCAATGCCAGGACCTGGATGCAGTGCCGGAAGAAGTGTAATGATCTCACACGAGTGGTTAAGGTCAGTGAATACATCTTCAAATACTGTATTCTAACAACTGCACAACTAGCCTCAGCCACTGCTCAATTCACCAAACACATATTACTCACCAATAAACAATCTATATCAATCAGGATACTGAATATTCATATGCTTCATTTCACCCTCACACACTTAACACTGTTGCAAGCCTCAAACCTCCATCTCAAAGCTTGCACACACTACCAGCTATTCAACCATGACAGCCATATCACCCAAACCTATTGCACAACACAGTTTCCTCTCTCTTGCAAGATAAGGTGGTGTACAACCGGAAAAACATCCAAAATGCTTAGAATTGCAGAAATAGTCAGAAGAAATAATCTAGCAACTAACCCATAAGTATTTGATGATCCCTTTAAATAGCACTGGTGGGGAGTCCTTCTTGCTGTTGAACATGTGTTCAGCTGTGGGAAGTAAAGAGAGAGCATAGGCTGGAGTGTGGAGCTCCAAAATGGCAGCGTTGGCGACAAAATAAGTGTTGCGCGCTTATTGACGTCATGATCTGCCTGCTCTACATGCTGCCGGCAGACATTAAGAGCGCGCATGGTAACCTCTTCACCAATATGGTGTCTGACGCACTTCACATCAGAAGTGTGCACGCGCACTGCAGACACAATTTTGGAACAATAAGGCGCCTCGTAGCATCCAGACACAGGGCGCTCCCGAGCCCAATTTAGCCCCCTTGGCCTAGTTCCCATAGGTTGGATGAAGATTCTTGTGGTCTTATCAATAAAAACAACTTAGACCCTAGAAATTATATGCTTGTGGATTTGTTGTCCATTTTTGGGCAGCTTTTGGCTGTGGTGATCTATCAACACTAGGTAAGTTCAGCTATTATTACAGATTCACAGCACAGCTTCAAGAAGTATAAGTCCTGCTCACTAACCTGATTGAGTTCTGTGAGGAATTGACTGTTATGGTACATAATGTTACTCCTGTTGATACATCATAATTTCCAAAAAGTGTTCAATAAGTGCCACACTTTGGATAAAATTAGATCATTACTCTGGATAGGTAACTCATTGAAATCGCATCGGCAGACACTTGTTATTAATATGAGTGGATCTGAGTGCTGCCTGGAGTTCCACAGGACTCTGTGTTGAGATTATTGCTGCGTATCATTTTCATTAAAGACTTTGGTGAAAACATGAATAGAATCAATCAAATGGTGCATATGAATTTAATACAGTCCTTTAAGAAGAACTTACAAGTTCCTGAGTGAGCAGAACATTTCCAGTTACTGAGAATAAGAAGTTACTATTTGCGATAGTAGTTATGGGTTATCGCTGCCATCTGAAGTTTTGCTCGATTGCCTTAGGGAGTTGGCAAGGATTTCCAAGCATTTATTTGTGAGATTTTTCCATTATTTTGCCTCTCCCAAGGAATTGAGTGGTTAGAAAATGGTTCAATGGGGCCTCTGGTAGTACTATGTTTGGCTGAGGTAGACTTGATTGACTAGATGTGTTTTTTCTCATCCTTCTTCTCATATGTTTGTCAAAAGGTATGATCCCTAAACTGAAGATACTCTAAGAATACTATTCTGCTTGCAGGACAGCAGCCTCGATTCTCATCCATAATCGGGCAGGATAGGAACAGAAATTAAGGGAAAATTGAGGCCGTGAGGCCTATCACCGCGGACTGTTAGATTTCCTGCCCCCACCCCGCTAGGACTGCTGCTGGTTGCTCCTTTACCACTCACTACATGCAAATGGAGGCAGGCATGCAGAGGCAGAGTCGGGAGGACAGGAGCTGAGACCACAGTGCATTTTCCTGGAAATTGCCCCAATTACTGCTGCTTCACAGCACTGCTATGTGGAAAGTGGCAGTCGACCCTGAGAAATGGTCGTGATGGTCCTGAGGTTCCCCAGCAGAGGGAGAGTGCCTTTTAGTTTTCTCTTCTTCTTCCACCCTGTGTAGACCTGTCTCCCAGGCCTACAAGCAGTCACTGTACTGATCACTGGGTTGTTTCTACCTCTTTAACTGCCCAGCAACTTCTTCTGGTTCTAAAGCATGGTCTCGCTGCAGTGCAACGAGGAATTTTCAGCCAGGCACAGGTGGGCTTTCCCCTGGCAGCAGGAATCCCACTATGCATCTATGACAACCCCTAACTTCGGGAAATGGGTCGTGTTAAGGCAGAGTTAGTGGGAAGAAGTCACTCCCACCTGAAACTCCACCATGATGGGAAGAGTCCAGCCCAAGAGGTTACTCAGAGTGCTCAAATCAAATGGGAGCTGTGTAATGCCAATCATTGGCTCAAATGTTTAACAGTTCATTGAGGTTCAGGCTTGTTCTCATGGAGCTGAGGGAGGTGGTGCCGATGCTTCAAAGAGGAAGAAGTCAAGACCAGGAAATTATAGTTTAACTTAGGTACAGACAAATGTGAGAGGATATTATTACGGATAAGTCGTATGATTCCATATAAAGAGCAGAGGTTATTATGAATCACAGTATGACTTCTGCAAAAGGAGGTACTGTCACAACAACTTAAAACATTTCTTTAAGAGGTTCTAAAGTTGGTAAATGATGGAAGTCTGGTAAATTTTATTTATCTTGATCTTCGAAAGCTTGTAATAAAGTGCTGTGCAAAATGCAGTTAAATAAAGTTGCATTTTCTGGGATTAGTTGGTATTTCTAAGTTGAATAATGAATTGGTTACACTTGCATAGAGAAAGATCATTATTAATGATAGCAGCTCTGCATAGGGGCCAGTCATCAGTAGAGTCCCTCATAAAATGGTGTTATGTCCATTGCTTTTCATCATCTTTACTAATGATCTGGATGTTTTCATTGGGGAAGTTTGTGGATGAAATTAAGATGTGTGCAGTGGGTTAGGACCTTAGATGAAATAAATAATCTATAGTGAGATCTAGACACATTAAGGGGATGATCCTGTGTGTGGCAACTGCCTTTCAATGCAGCATGACAAATTTGGGCCACGCTAATTCCAGGCATCTATACACCTTGCAGGGAAGTCCAAGCAGGCTTAATACTGCTAAACAGGAGAGGAAACTGGGATTGTCGTTCACAAAACATTGAAGGCTCATGCTAGTATCATGAGGTTGTTGCAAAAGCAAATGGGGTGTTAAGATGTATAAGTCAATTCAATATAAAACCGCGAGTACAACTTTTATCTTGTATAAGGCCTTAATTCAGCTGCATCTAGAGTACTATGCCCAGTTTTGGTTCACTCATGCGGTAGGGAATATTGAAATACGAGAAAATGTTCAGAGGAAAACCACTCAATTAATATCGAGGCTATATGAGGTCAATCAACAGAGGTGAATTAGAGGGCATCAGTATAAATTACAGAAGCAGAGGAGCCAGGAAATACATTTTTTCAGAGTAAGTCCTCGACCTCTGGAATAGATTGCCAGTACATGTGGTGAGTGTAGATTTACTGCAGGCTTTTAAAAGTGAGCTGGCAAGAGGAAGCCATCTCAGGATATAGAAGGTTAGTTGCTTAACTGGAATGAGTGAGGTCAATCACCACAGTTTCCTGGTGGTGGTTTGAAGGGCCTGGAAGAGGGGACAGAGTGTAGTGTAACAACATTTGCAGATGACACAAAGATTAGTGGGAAAGTGGGTTGTGTAGAGGACACAGAGAGGCTGCAAAGAGTTAGCATTGATTCATGAAGGGGAAGTCATGTTTGCCAAATTTGCTGGAATTCTTTGATGATGTAATGAACAGGGTGGAAAAGGGGGAACCAGTGGATGTGGTGTATTTGGACTTCTAGAAGGCATTTGTCAAGGTGCCACAGAAAAGGTTACTGCACAAGATAAAAGTTCAAGGGGTTGGGGCATGGATAGAGGATTGGCTAACTAACAGAATACAGAGAGTTGCGATAAATGGTTTATTCTTGGGTTGGTAACTAGTGGGGTGCCACAGGGATCAGTGCTGGGACCCCAACTATTTACAATCTATATTAACGACTTGGAAGAAGGGACTAAGTGTAACATAGCCAAGTTTGCTGATGATACAAAAATGGGAGGAAAAGCAATCTGTGAGGAGGATACAGAAAATCTGCAAAAGGACATGGACAGGCTAAGTGAGTGGGCAAAAATTTAGCAGATGGAGTATAATGTTGGAAAGTGTGAGGTCATGCACTTTGGCAGAAAAAAACCAAAGAGCAAGTTATTATTTAAATGAAGAAAGACTGCAAAGTGCTGTAGTACGGTGGGACCTGGTGCTGCATGAAACACTAAAGGTTAGTATGCAGGTACAGCAAGTGATCAGGAAGGCCATGGAATCTTGGTCTTTATTGCAAAGCGGATGGAAGTTTTGCTACAGCTACACAGGGTATTGGTGAGGCCACACCTGGAATATTGCGTGCAGTTTTGGTTTTCATATATACGAAAGGATATACTTGCCTTGGAAGCAGTTCAGAGGAGGTTCACTCGGTTGATTACGGAGATGAGGGGGTTGACTTATGAGGAAAGGTTGAGGAGATTGGGCCTCTACTCATTGGAATTCAGAAGAATGAGAGGTGATCTTACATAGAAACATAGAAATTAAGTGCAGGAGAAGGCCATTCAGCCCTTCGAGCCTGCACCACCACTCAATATGATCATGGCTGACCATGCAATTTCAGTATCCCATTCCTGCTTTTTCTCCATGCCCCTTGATCCCTTTAGCCATAAGGGCCACATCAAACTCCCTTTTGAATACATCTAACGAACTGGCCTCAATCACTTTCTGTGGTAGAGAATTCCACTGGTTCACAATTAACTGAGTGAAGAAATTTCTCCTCATCTCAGTCCTAAATGCCTTACCCCTTATCCTTAGACTGTGACCCCTGGTTCTGGACTTCCCCAACATCGGGAATATTCTTCCTGCATCTAACCTGTCCAATCCCGTCAGAATTTTATATGCTTCTATGAGATCCCCTCTCATTCTTTTAAATTCCAGTGAATATAATCATAGTCGATCCAGTCTTTCTTCATATGTCAGTCCTGCCATCCCAGGAATCAGTCTGGCGAACCTTTGCAGTACTACTTCAATAGCAACAATGTCCTTCTTCAGGTTAGGAGACCAAAACTGCACACAATACTCAAGGTGTGGTCTCACCAAGGCCTTGTACAACTGCAGTAAGATCTCCCTGCTCCTATATTCAAATCCCCTCACTATGAAGGTCAGCATGCCATTTGCTTTCTTCACTGCCTGCTGTACCTGCATGCCTACCTTCAATGACTGATGTACCATGACATCCAGGTCTCGTTGCACCTCCCCTTTTAATAATCTGTCACCATTCAGATAATAAACTGCCTTCCTGTTTTTGCCACTAAAGTTGATAACCTCAACCTGGGGCATTAGAACAGGTTCTAGGGAGGTGGGACCAGTACTGACCGGACGGTCTGCACTTGGGCAGGACCGGAACCAATGTCCAAGGGGGAGTGTTTGCTAGTGCTGTTGGGGAGGAGTTAAACTAATATGGCAGGGGGATGGGAACCAATGCAGGGAGACAGAGGGAAACAAAAAGGAGACAAAAGCAAAAGACAGAAAGGAGATGAGTAGAAGTGCAGGGCAGAGAAACCCAAAGCAAAAAACAAAAAGGGCCACTGAATATAAAGGGGCTGCAGGAGGGGTCAAAACTAAAAATCAGGGTTTAAAAACTAGGATTAAAACACTCTACCTAAATGCACGCATCATTCGAAATAAAGTAAATGAGCTGACGGCACAAATCATTACAAATGGATATGATTTGGTGGCCATTACAGAAACATGGTTGCAGGGTGGCCAAGACTGGGAATTAAACATACAGGGGTATCTGACAATTCGGAAAGATAGACAAGAAGGGAAAGGAGGTGGGGTAGCTCTGTTAATAAAGGATGATATCAGGGCAGTTGTGAGAGACGATATTGGCTCTAATGAATCATTGTGGGTGGAGATTAGGGATAGTAAGGAGAAAAAGTCACTGGTGGGCGTAGTTTATAGGTCCCCAAATAATAACTTCACGGTGGGGCGGGCAATAATCAAAGGGAATAATGGAGGCATGTGAAAAAGGAACGGCAGTAGTCATGGGGGATTTTAACCTCCATATCGATTGGTCAACTCAAATCGCACAGGGTAGCCTGGAGGAGGAATTCATAGAATGCATACGGGATTGTTTCTTAGAACAGTATGTAACAGAACCTACAAGGGAGCAAGCTATCTTAGATCTGGTCCTGTGTAATGAGACAGGAAAAATAAATGATCTCCTAGTAAAAGATCCTCTCGGAATGAGTGATCACAGTATGGTTGAATTTGTAATACAGATTGAGGGTGAGGAAGTTGTGTCAGAAACAAGCGTACCATGCTTAAACAAAGGGGACTACAGTGGGATGAGGGCAGAGTTGGCTAAAGTAGACTGGAAACACAGACTAAATGGTGGCACAATTGAGGAACAGTGGAGGACTTTTAAGGAGCTCTTTCATAGTGCGCAACAAAAATATATTCCAGTGAAAAAGAAGGGCAGTAAGGGAAGGGATAACCAGCCGTGGATAACCAAGGAAACAAAGAAGAGTATCAAATCAAAGACCAATGCGTATAAGGTGGCCAAGGTTAGTGGGAAACTGGAGGATTGGGAAAATTTTAAACGACAGCAAAGAATAACTAAAAAAGCAATAAAGAAAGGAAAGATAGATTACGAAGGTAAACTTGCGCAAAACATAAAAACAGATAGTAAAAGCTTTTACAGATATATAAAACAGAAAAGAGTGACTAAAGTAAATGTTGGTCCCTTAGAAGATGAGAAGGGGGATTTAATAATGGGAAATGTGGAAATAGCTGAGACCTTAAACAATTATTTTGCTTCGGTCTTCACAGTGGAAGACACAAAAACCATGCCAAAAATTGCTGCTCACAGGAATGTGGGAAGGGAGGACCTTGAGACAATCACTATCACTAGGGGAGGTAGTGCTGAACAGGCTAATGGGACTCAAGGTAGACAAGTCCCCTGGTCCTGATGAAATGCATCCCAGGCTATTAAAAGAGATGGCAGAAGTTATAGCAGATGCATTCGTTATAATCTACCAAAATTCTCTGGACTCTGGGGAGGTACCAGTGGATTGGAAAGCAGCTAATGTAACGCTTCTGTTTAAAAAAGGGGGCAGACAAAAGGCAGGTAACTATAGGCCAGTTAGTTTAACATCTGTAGTGGGGAAAATGCTTGAAACTATCATTAAGGAAGAAATAGCGGGACATCTAGATAGGAATAGTGCAATCAGGCAGACGCAGCCTGGATTCATGAAGGGGAAATCATGTTTAACTAATTTACTGGAATTCTTTGAGGATATAATGAGCATGGTGGATAGGGCTGTACCGATGGATGTGGTGTATTTAGATTTCCAAAAGGCATTCGATAAGGTGCCACACAAAAGGTTACTGCAGAAGATAGAGGTACGCGGAGTCAGAGGAAATGTATTAGCATGGATAGAGAATTGGCTGTCGAACAGAAAGCAGAGAGTCAGGATATATGGGTCCTTTTCGGATTGGAAATCGGTGGTTAGTGGTGTGCCACAGGGATCGGTGCTGGGACCACATATACATAGATGACCTGGAAGAGGGGACAGAGTGTAGTGTAACAAAATTTGCAGATGACAAAAAGATTTGTGGGAAAGCGGGTTGTGTAGAGGACACAGGGAGGCTGCAAAGAGATTTGGATAGGTTAAGCGAATGGGCTAAGGTTTGGCAGATGGAATACAATGTCGGAAAGTGTGAGGTCATCCATCTTGGGAAAAAAAATAGTAAAAAGGAATATTATTTGTATGGGGAGAAATTACAACATGCTGAGGTGCAGAGGGACCTGGGGGTCCTTGTGCATGAATCCCAAAAAGTTAGTTTGCAGGTGCAGCAGGTAATCAGGAAGGCAAATGGAATGTTGGCCTTCATTGCAAGAGAGATGGAGTACAAAAGCAGGGAGGTCCTGCTGCAACTGTATAGGGTATTGGTAAGGCCACACCTGGAGTACTGCGTGCAGTTTTGGTCACCTTACTTAAGGAAGGATATACTGGCTTTGGAGGGGGTACAGAGACAATTCACTAGGCTGATTCCAGAGATGAGGGGGTTACCTTATGATGATAGATTGAGTAGACTGGGTCTTTACTCGTTGGAGTTCAGAAGGATGAGGGGTGATCTTATAGAAACATTTAAAATCATGAAAGGATAGTCAAGATAGAGGCAGAGAGGTTGTTTCCACTGGTAGGGAAGACTAGAACTAGAGGGCACAGCCTCAAAATATGGGGGAGCCAATTTAAAACTGAGTTGAGAAGGAATTTCTTCTCCCAGAGGGTTGTGAATCTGTGGAATTCTCTGCCCAAGGAAGCAGTTGAGGCTAGCTCATTGAATGTATTCAAGTCACAGATAGATAGATTTTTAACTAATAAGGGAATTAAGGGTTACGGGGAGCAGGTGGGTAAGTGGAGCTGAGTCCACGGCCAGATCAGCCATGATCTTGTTGAATGGCGGAGCAGGCTCGAGGGGCTAGATGGCCTCCTCGTGTTCCTAATTCTTTTGATCTTATGTTCTTATGTTCACACTTATCTACATTATACTGCATCTGCCATTCATTTGCCCATTCACCTAACCTCTCCAAGTCCCCCTGCAGCCTCCCTGCAGCCTCCGAGCATCCTCCTCACAGCTCACAATGCCACCCAGCTTAGTGTCATCTGCAAATTGGAAATATTACATTCAATTCCTCCGTCCAAATCATTAATGTATATTGTAGATAGCTGGAGTCCCAGCACTGAACCCTGCAGCACCCCACTAGTCACTGCCTGCCATTCTGAAAAGGACCCGTTTATTCCCACTCTTTGCTTCCTGTCTGCCAACCAGTTCTCTATCCACGTCAATACATTACCCCCAAGACCATGTGCTTTAATTTTGCACACTAATCTCTTGTGTGGGACCTTTTCAAAAGCTTTTTGAAAGTCCAAATACACCACATCCATCGATTCTCCCCTATCCACTTTACTTGTCACATCCTCAAAAAGCTCCAGAAGATTTGTCATGCATGATTTCCCTTCAGCAACTTCAGCAATTGTACATCCCTGTCTGGAGTAAAAATAAAATGGGGAAGGTGGCTCAACCGTGGCTAACAAGGGAAATTAAGGATCGTGTTAAAACCAAGGAAGAGGCATATAAATTGGCTAGAAAAAGCAACAAACCTGAGGACTGGGTGAAATTTAGAATTCAACAGAGGAGGACTAAGGGTTAATTAAGAGGGGAAAAATATAGAATGGGAGAAAGCTGGCAGGGAACATAAAAACTGATTGCAAAAGCATCTATAAATATGTGAAGAGAAAAAGATTGGTGAAGACAAACGTAGGTCCCTTGCAGTCAGATTCAGTTGAGTTTATAATGGGGAACAAAGAAATGGCAGACCAATTGAACAAATACTTCGGTTCTGTCTTCACGAAGGAAGACACAAAAAACCTTCCGAATGCACTCGTGGGTCTAGTGAGAAGGAGGAACTGAAGGAAATCCTTTGTAGCCAGGAAATTGTGTTCGGGAAATTGATGGGATTGAAGGCCGATAAATCCCCGGGGCCTGATAGTCTGCATCCCAGAGTACTTGAGGAAGCGGCCCTAGAAATAGTGGATGCATTGGTGATCATTTTCCAACAGTCTATCGAATGTGGATAAGTTTCTATGGACTGGAGGATAGCGAATGTAACACCACTTTTTAAAAGGGCATGAGAGAGAAAACGGCTTATTAAAGGATGGTTAGCCTAACATCAGTAGTGGGGAAAATGTTGGAATCAATCATTAAGGATGAAATAGCAGCACATTTGGAAATCAGTGACAGGAACGGTCCAAGTCAACATGGATTTATGAAAGGGAAATCATGCTTGACGAATCTTCTGGAATTTTATGAGGATGTGACTAGCAGAGTGGACAAGGGAGAACCAGTGGATGTGGTATATTTGGACTTTCAAAAGGCTTTTGACAAGGTCGTGCACAAGAGATTGATGTGCAAAATCAAAGCACATGGTATTGGGGGTAATGTACTGACATGGATAGAGAACAGGTTGGCAGACAGGAAGCAGAGAATCGGGATAAACGGGTCCTTTCAGAATGGCAGGCAGTGACTAGTGGAGTGCCGCAGGGCTCAGTGCTGGGACCCCAGCTCTTTACAATATACATTAACGATTTAGATGAAGGAATTGAGTGTAATATCTTCAAGTTTGCAGATGACACTAAACTGGGTGGCGGTGTGAACTGTGATTAGGATGCTAAGAGGCTGCAGGGTGACTTCGACAGGTTAGGTGAGTGGGCAAATGCATGGCAGATGCAGTATAATGTGGATAAATGTGAGGTTATCCACTTGGGGGCAAAAACATGAAGGCAGAATATTATCTGAATGGCAACAGATTAGGAAAAGGGGAGGTGCAACGAGACCTGGGTGTCATGGTACATCAGTCATTGAAAGTTTGCATGCAGGTACAGCAGGCGGTGAAGAAGGCAAATGGCATGTTGGCCTTCATAGCTAGGGGATTTGAGTATAGGAGCAGGGAGGTCTTACTGCAGTTGTACAGGGCCTTAGTGAGGCCTCACCTGGAATATTGTGTTCAGTCTTGAGGAAGGACATTCTTGCTATTGAGGGAGTGCAGCGAAGGTTCACCAGACTGATTCCAGGGATGGCTGAACTGTCATATGAGGAGAGACTATATCAACTGGGCCTTTATTCACTGGAGTTTAGAAGGATGAGAGGGGATCTCATAGAAACGTATAAGATTCTGACGGGACTGGACAGGTTAGATGCGGGAAGAATGCTTCCGATGTTGGGGAAGTCCAGAAGCAGTGGACATAGACGTCGGATAAGAGGTAGGCCATTTAGGACTGAGATGAGGAGAAACTTCTTCAGTCAGAGAGTTGTTAACCTGTGGAATTCCCTGCTGCAGAGAGCTGTTGATGCCAGTTCATTGGATATATTCAAGAGGGGGTTAGATATAGTCCCTACGGCTCACGGGATCAAGGGGTATGGAGAGAAAGCAGGAAAGGGGTACTGAGGGAATGATTAACCATGATCTTATTGAATGGCGGTGCAGGCTCGAAGGGCCGAATGGACTACTCCTGCACCTATTTTCTATGTTTCTATGTTTCATAAATCCATGCTGACTTCGATCCTGTCAGTGCTTTCCAAATGTGCTGCTATTACATCTTTAATAATTGATTCTAACATTTGCGCCACCACCGATGTCAGGTTAACCGGTCTATAATTCCCTGTTTTCTCTCTCCCTCCTTTTTTAAAAAGTGGGGTTACATTAGCTACCTTCAATCCATAGGAACTGAACCAGAGTCCATGGAATGTTGGAAAATGACCACCAATGTACCTACTATTTCTAGGGCCACCTCCTTAAGTATGCTGGGATGCAGCCTATCAAGCCCTGGGGATTTATCGGCCTTCAGTCCCTTCATTTTCCCTAAGATCATTTCCCGACTAATCAGGATTTCCTTCAGTTCCCCCTTCTCGCTCGACACTCGATCCCCTAGTATTTTCGGGAGATTATGCGTGTCTTCCTTAGTGAAGACAGAACCAAAGTATTTGTTCAATTGGTCTGCCATTTCCTTGTTCCCCATTATGAATTCCCCTGATTCTGACTGCAAGACACCTGCATTAGTCTTCACTAATCTTTTTCTCTTCACATATCTATATAAGCATTTGCAGTCAGTTTTTATGTTCCCTGCAACCTTCCTCTCATATTCTATTTTCCCCCTCCTAATTAAATCCTTCGTCTTCTACTGCTGAATTTTACATTTCTCCCAGTCCTCAGTTTTGCTGATTTTTCTGGCCAATGTATATGCCTCTTCCTTGGATTTAACACTATCCCTAATTTCCCTTGTTAGCCACGGTTGAGTCACCTTCGCTTTTTTATTCTTACACCACACAGGGATGTACAATTGTTCTAGTTCATCCATGTGATATTTAAATGTCTGCCATTACCTATCCACCGTCAACCCTTTAATCTTCATTCTCCAGTCTATCCTAGCCAATTCACTTCTCATATCATCAAAGTTTCCTTTCTTTAAGTTCAGGACTCTCATCTCTGAATTAACTGTGTCACTCTCCATCTTAATGAAGAATTCTACCATATTATGGTCACTCTTCCCCAAGGGGAAGACCAGATTGCTAATTAATCCTCTCTCGTTACACACGACCCAGTCTAGGCTGGCCTGCCCTCTAGTTGGTTCCTCGACATACTGGTCTAGAAAACCATCCCTTATAGACTCCAGGAAATCCTCCTCCTCAGTATTGCTACCAGTTTGGTTAGCCCAATCAATATGCAGATTAAAATCACCCATGATAACTGCTGTACCCTTATTGAATACATCCCCAATTTCCTGTTTGATGCCCTCCCCAACCTCCCTACTACTGTTTGGTGGTCTGTATACAACTCCCACTAACGTTTCTGCCCTTTGGTGTTTCGCAGCTCTACCCATATAGACTCCACATCATCCACGCTAATGTCCTTCCTTACTATTACGTTAATCTCTTCTTTAACCAGTAACGCTACCCCACCTCCTTTTCCTTCCTGTCTGTCCTTCCTGAATATTGAATTCCCCTGGATGTTGAGTTTCCAGCCTTGGTTACCTTGAAGCAATGTCTCCCTAATCCCAATTACATCATATCCGTTGATAGCTATCTATGCAGTCAAGTCTTCCACCTTATTACGAATGCTCTTCGCATTGAGACTCAGAGCCATCAGGCTTGTTTTTTTTAACACTCTTTGTCCTTTTAGAATTATGTTGTAATGTGGCCCTTTTTGATTGTTGCCTTGGGTTTCTCTGCCCTCCACTCTTGCTTTTCTCCTTGCTTTGCTTCTGCCCCCTTTTTACTTCCCTTTGCCTCCCTGCATAGATTCCCATCCCCCTAGTTTAAACCCTCCCCAACAGCACTAGCAAACACTCCACCTAGGACATCAGTTCTGGTCCTGCCCAGGTGCAGACTGCCTGGTTTGTACTGGTCCCACCTCCCCCAGAACTGGTTCCAATGTCCCAGGAATTTGAATCCCTCCCCCTTGCACCATTCCTCAAGTCACATATTCATCTGTGCTATCCTGCAATTCCTACTCTGACTAGCATGTGGCACTGATAGCAATCCTGAGATTACTACCTTTGAGGTCCTACTTTTTAATTTAACTCTTAGCTCCCTAAATTCAGCTTGTAAGGCCTCATCCCATTTTTTACAAATATCATTGGTACCTATATGTACCTCGACAGCTGGCTGTTCACCCTCCCCTTCCAGAATGAGCTGCAGCCGCTGCGAGAAATCCTTGTCCCTTGCACCAGGGAGGCAACATACCACCCTGGAGTCTCGTTTGCGGCTGCAGAAACGCCTATCTATTTCCCTTACAATAGAAATACCTATCACTATAGCTCTCCCACTCTTTTTCCTGCCCTTATGTGCAGCAGAGCCACCCATGGTGCCATGAACTTGGCTGCTGCTGCCTTCCCCTGATGAGTCATCTCCCTCAACAGTACCCAAAGCGGTGTATCTGTTTTGGAGGGAGATGAGCACAGGGGTCCTCTGCACCACCTTCCTTCCACTGCTCTGCCTGATGGTAACCCATTCCCTATCTGGCTGCATAACCTTTACCTGCGGTGTGACCAACTCACTAAACGTGCTATTCACGACATCCTCAGCATCGCGGATGCTCCAGAGTGAATCCATGCGCAGCTTCAGTGCCGCAATGCGGTCTGTCAGGATCTGCACCTGGATACACTTCCTGCACATGTAGTTGTCAGGGACATTGGGAGCGCCCTGACTTCCCACATAGCACAGGAGGAGCATGACACGGATCTGGGCTATCCTGCCATGGCTTAACCCTTAAGTTAACCTAATTGATAACAATGCCAAAGGTTTCTTACTGATCAGAAGAGAAAAAGAAAAAGAAAAAGATTAAATACTCACCAATCCACCAGCCAATCGCTTGGCTGTGACGTCACACTTTGATTTCTTTTTACTTCTTTGTTTACCTTCTGCCCCTGCCCCTGCACCAGCTAGCCTCCTCTGACTGCTGGACCCCCTTTTATGGGCCTCACTGTCCCAACCTGTTCCGCTCCGACCTCCTCCGCTCCTCCGGCTCCCGTTCTTTTTAAACTGCCCGCTCCTCCGACTCTCCAATCCCTCGTTAAAAGTGAATTCTTTGCCTATATCCTGCCCTCCTGCTCCTCAGACTCCTGGCCTCCCGAACTCACAGACTTCCGCTTTCGGACTCTCCTGAAGTCTTGGAGCCTCCTGAACTCTCTGGCCTCCCAAACTCTCGGAGCCTCCCGAACTCTCTGGCCTCCCGAACTCTTATCAAAACATATAAGATATTGAGGGGGCTTGACAAGGTGGATGCAGAGAGAAAGTTTCCACTGATGGGGAGATTAGAACTAGAGCGTATAATCTTTGAATAAGGGGCCGCCCATTTAAAACTGAGATGAGGAGAAATTTCTTCTCTTCGAGGGTTGTAAATCTGTGGAATTCGCTGCCGCAGAGAGCTGTGGAAGATAGGACATTGAATAAATTTAAGTCAGAAATAGACAGTTTCTTAAATGATAAAGGGATAAGGGGTTATGGGGAGCAGGCAGGGATGTGGACCTGAGTCCATGATCGGATCAGCCATGATCGTATTAAATGGCGGAGCAGGCTCGAGGGGCCGTATGGCCGACTCCTGCTCCTATTTCTTATATTCTTATGTTCTTATGTTTTAGTGACTTGTGTATTTCTACTCGAAAATCCCTTTGTTTCTCTACCCCACCTAGACTCACACCCTGCAATTAATATGTGACCACCC
Source organism: Pristiophorus japonicus (assembly GCF_044704955.1). Classification (NCBI taxonomy): domain Eukaryota; kingdom Metazoa; phylum Chordata; class Chondrichthyes; family Pristiophoridae; genus Pristiophorus; species Pristiophorus japonicus. The sequence continues at coordinate 250,055,550 of NC_091978.1, read as the reverse complement.
TATTCTTCCTAACAAAATGTAATTTATCTGTGTTGAACTTCATTTGCCAATTATATGTCCATTCTGCAAGTTTATTAATGTCCTCCTGTAATTTGTTGCAGTTCCCTTCAGTATTGACTGCCCACCAATTTGGTGTCATCCCCAAATTTAGAAATTGTGTTTCTGATTCCAAAGTCTAAATCGTTAATATAAGTTGTGAACAACAATGGTCCCAGCACCGATCCTTGTGGAACACCACTACCCACCTTCTGCCACTGTAAATAGTTACTTTTAGCCTACTCTCGGCTTTCTATCTTGAAGCCAGCTAGCTATCCATTCTGCTACTTGTCCCCTGACTCCGCATTCTCTGACCTTGTTCATCAGTCTATTATGGCGTACCTTATCAAAGGCCTTTTGAAAATCTAGATAAATTACATCTGCTGCATTACCATTGTCTACTCTCTCTGTTACCTCTTCAAAACAATTCAATGAGGTTGGTCAAGCAAGTCTTTCCCTTTTGAAATCCATGCTGACTATTCATTATTATATTTTTTGTTTCTAGATGATCTTCTATTTTCTCTTTTATTAGGGATTCCATTATTTTTTCCCACGATCGATGTTAAGTCTGCTGGTCTATAATTCCCTGGGCATGTTCTATCCTCCTTCTTAAATATAGGTATTACATTAGCTATCTGCCAGTCCTCTGGCACTACATCTTTTTCTAATGAATTAGTAAATATATGTAGTAATGCCTCTACTATCTCTTCCATAGATTCTTTTCAAATGCGTGGATGCAATCCATCTGGATCACGGGTTTTATCCCCTTTGAGTTTGATTAGTTCATTTAATATATCCCTTCTTTTTATTTTAAATGTACTTATCTCATTTCTAAACTCATCATCCAATGTTATGTCCACCTAGGTGTCACTACGTTTGGATGAAAGAGGCTCGATGGTCGAGTTGATCTTTTCCTGTCCTTTTTGTATGTTTATGGTGCATGAAACACAAAAGGTTAGTGTGCAGGTACAGTAAGTGATCAGGAAGTTCAATAGAATCTTGGCATTTATTGCAAAGGGAATGGAGTATAAAAGCAGGGAAGTCTTGCTACCGTTATACAGGGTATTGATGAGGCCACACCTCGAATACTGCATGCAGTTTTGGTTTCCATATTTACAAAAGGATATACATGCTTTGGAGGCAGTTCAGAGAAGGTTCACTAGGTTGATTCCAGAGATGAGGGGGTTGAATTATGAGGAAAGGTTGAGTAGGTTGGGCCTCTACTCATTGGAATTCAGAAAATTGAGAGGTGATCTTATTGAAACGTATAAGATTATGAGGGGGCTTGACAAGGTGAATGCAGGGAGAATGTTTCCACTGATGGGGAAGACTAGAACTAGGGGGCATAATCTTTAAATAAAGGGACGCCCATTTAAAACTGAGATGAAGAGGAATTTCTTCTCTCAGAGGGTTGTAAATCTGTAGAATTTGCTGCCTCAGAGAGCTGTGGAAGCTGGGTCATTGAGTAAACTTAAGACTGAGATAGACAGTTTCTTAACCGATAAGGGAATAATGGTTTATGGGGAGCGGGCAGGGAAGTGGACCTGAGTCCATGATCAGATCGGCCATGATAGTATTAAATGGTGGAGCAGGCTCGAGGGGCCGTATGGCCTACTCCTGCTCCTATTTCTTATGTTCTTATGTTCTTATATGTTTGTACAAAAGGGAACAGACTTAAAGTGGAAAATGACCCAGAATTACAAGCTCTTGACACCTTTGAGGTGGTTACTCTGGAGATCATTATATAAGACAGCATTAAGGGAACAATGGGGGATAAAGCCAGGGGTTTCTCACAAACTCAGGGCTAATACCATGTGTTTTGTTCACATACTCATTTGCTGATCCACAGGCATAGACTCAATCACAAAAACATCACCCACAGTTTATTTAATGCAATCATTCTTCGACAGTATCGTTTGGCACCATTCTTATGACATACATTGTAGGGTTAGGGTTAGGAACAGCAGCTTTCCAGCACTGCCAGTGGTCCTGAGCAAGGCAACACCTCACAGCACCTGGCACCATTCTCACCAAGCTTTGCACAAGCATCAACACAACAACACGTACTCCAGAGTAAGTAAACAGTGAGCTTGAAGAGATCACTCCAGGAAGTCATATTGCACGTGTGTGGAGGAGTAAATGGTGACGGAGGAGGAGCAGGATCTGCCAGCAGAAGGTTCAGCTTCTTTCTTCCTTCAATGCAATATCTAGGAAGTCTGACTCCATGGCCTACATATAAAAGAAGATTTCTGTCTGAGCTGGACTGTCTGCAGGAGTGACTTAAATTTAGCAAGCAGTATGGAGGAGTCCACTCCTATTACTTGTGCAGTCATGAAGAAAGGCTTGCTCACACTGTAGACCACCATAGAACAGGTGGCATCATCAAGATAGTTGAAGCAAAGCTTTCAATGGCACAAATCCTAAGCGCAGTCAGAGTATGCCTCATAAATTCTGAGACTGCTGCTGTACAAGAGCTTTCTTGTCTACTTCAATATGCTGGCAATTTGGAAGTAGAGAACTTGAGGTAGGGATTGACAGTCCCTGTTGCTTCCACACAATTCACTGGAAATGCTGAAGAGGTGCCTAGCAACAGGGGTATGTCTGCAATAGACATAGACAAGACTGTTGTGTCTTAGGACAAATCACCACCAGCCCATGCAGTATCATTGTACATGGGTCAGTAGATGTGATAGAACGCAGGTGGGATCATCCATGAACAGTAGCAGCAGATATAGCTTGAACATGTGTTGGGCCATGTCATGAAGCAGTACAACATGGTACCTGAATCCCGTCCCACTCTCGTTGAAACTTAGCAGCCATCCACGCATACTTACTCTTTCCACCACTTGGGACTTACTTTGATGCTCCAGGTTAGGGGTCAGCTGTTAAATACAATACACCATCCTGAAGGGGAAACTCCACAGGAAAAGATATCTGGGCCAAACAACCTGAGGCCTTTCCTGCATACTCCCACCTCAATGCCAGAAATAGCTCGAGACTTTAGTGGATTCAACAGTGGGCGGATCTCAGCTATTATGGGACACCCGTCTTCTTGACTTCAAGGATGTTTTTAAAGCTATATCTTTCTGGTCAGCTATTGTATCCTGCTATGTCCTTATTTTTGGATTGGTCTCCACCTTTCATAGTGAGGCCTCTTTGTATTGTAAAATTGTGGAGCATACAGCAGATGACAATTACCTAAAAGGTCCCTTATCTGTTGAGACATATGAAGTGCTGCTTCAAGATGCCAATGCTGTGCTCAATAGTAATGCTGGTGGATGCATAGACCTTTTGGCCAGAACCTTACCAGCCCTGCGGGTGCTGGTTTCGAAGCAGGCCTGTTGTCAAAATGGCCATGATTGACAGCAGGGCAGGATCCCGCTCTAAACCTGACTCCTTGTAATTTTCCAAAGTGCCGGGTCTGGCTGTGGTTCACAGACCTGACACCAAGTGGCGGGCCAGCCAATTAACATCATTAAGAGGTGCATTAAGGGTATTTAAAAATAATTTTACCAGGTACTTACAATTTGTTATGTGGTTCAAATCCATCAGGTAAGTGTGTCGGGTTCTCAATGACTCTTCGTTGCTTTGACTAGTTGATAGCTGCAGAAGTGGTATAAAAGAAGAAAAGTAAAAGTGGAGGGCAGAGAAACCTAAGGCAAAAATCAAAAAGCTCACATTAAAGCAAAATTCTAAAGGGGTAAAGTGTGTTAAAAAGACAAGCCTGAAGGCTCTGTTCCTGTTTTGGATCAATAATAATAGACCCAGGTTCGGGATCTGGATAAGAGACAAGACAAATGTTGTAAAGAATAAAACACCGTTTATTGAGAGAAAAGAAACATTAATAATACCGTTTATGAAGAAAAGAGAAGTATGATAAGATGCAACTACGCTCACGGCTTTCCGCCCGTCGGGAACTCCACAAGCGACGGCTGGTCTGGAGCATTGGGAGTCCCAGCACCGCTCATGAATCACGGTCCAAGGTGAAGTTCAAAGAGCTCCGGGACAGTGCTGTACCTTTATACGATCAAATAAACATACTATTGAACAAAACATTGGTGCATGTAGCTTATGGCCAACTCCTAATCTGTCCACAAAGCATGAGACCTCGAGCTGCAGACCGTCTCATAACAAGCTGGTGTGCCTCTCAAGGTTGCTTTCCCTCTCTCTCTCTAGCAACAACATCCATGAGGCATGAAGCAGAGACACACTGTAAATGATTAAATATCATAATTAACCCTATGTGATTAACCTTATACAATACAATCCACCCTTGATATTTAGACATTCCAAGTAATATAATCAAGTTGAAGGCGTAATGCATCAGTTACATGTTGAGTATGCGCAAGCAACGCCCGCAATCTACACCTAAGAATACATACAAGCAGTAATAATGCGAGGAGTACAACAACGATCAGTGTTAGCTTTTAGAAATTGAGCTAAACGAGTTAGGTCTGCAGTGGGAGGAAGGTTAGTAATTGTCTTGCGTACGATCAGTGTTAGCTAACCGTCACCCCGTACGGCCATCCCATGCTGTGTTTGAGGATGGAAGTAGCACAGTCACAAATAACAAGACACAGAGACTGGTCAGCACAAGTTGGTAAGTCGCCATTTTGGGCAGAATTTCTGTGGGAGGAAACATAGTTATGTTAATTCAGCCCCATTTAGTCAATTTACCCTTGTCAACACAGAGAGGAATATCTTGACCAGTCAGGAGCACCCAAGAAGTGTTTCCTTCTCCTTTCGTTAAGATTTCCCCTGCTTGTAAGGGTTTCTGGGGATACTGCACCCACACTTTTCCTCCTTCACAAACTGTGTCCTGAGTCTGATTTTCTTTTTCAATAGTAGGAACACTAACTTTGCCTAACATGTGGCTTATGGGAGATCCACCCCTCAATGGTCGGTGATTCAGATTGCGCATTGCTTGTGGTAAGACCTTTAACCACCCTTGCAATGTGTTACTGGGAGTTAAAATTTTAATTTGTTGCTTAAGTAGTACATTCATGCGTTCTATTAACCCTGCAGCTTGCGGATAGTAAGGTATGTGAAACATCCAATAGATCCCGTTGTCTACCGCCCACTGTTGCACTGTTTGACCTGTGAAGTGCGACCCATTATTGGACTGTACTTCTGCTGGCTCACCATAGTATGTGATTAAACTCTCCAGTCCTTTAATCGCACTTTGTTGATTCACTTTAGTCACTGGATAAGCTACCAAAAGTCCAGAATAGGTATCAACAGCAGTGAGCAAATATTGGAACCATTGTTGCAATGGTAAAGGTCCTACATAATCAACTTGCCACATTTGTGCTGGTTAAGTCCCTCTCTTAATATGGGCACCGGGTTGTCGTTGTAGGGGAAAATGCTTCACCTTTTGACAAATTTCACAGGTGTTTATGATCTGTTTAACACCGTCCATAGTCAAATGTAACCCCCTATTTCGTGACCATTGTATCGTACCCTAAATGCCCAAATGTCCAGATTTGTGGTGGGCCAACTTGCCTATGCCATATTATTCCTCTTCTGCCTCTTTGACAGCCCATGCCTGGGCGATATTATCAACGGTGTTATTATGTGTTTTCATGTGAGCGTCCACATGATATACAGTTATTTTCATCTTCTGGGCTTTGGACCATATTTGTTCCCATAGGTGCTTTTCCCACAAGTCTTTCCCAGTTATTTGCCAGTTATGTTCATGCCAGTTTTACATCCAGCTCGCCATGCCATTGGCTACCGCCCATGAGTCAGTATATATGTGTACTTGTTGCTGTTCCTCTTCTAACGCAAGGACTACAGCTGCTAGTTCTACTAGCTGGCTGGAGCCTCCCATGCCCTCATCATGCACAATTGTCTGGGTTTTTGGATTGAAGGCAGCGGCTCGCCATCGCCGAAGGTCGTTTCGCCAGACCGCTGAGCCATCTGTGAACCAGGTATGGCTACGTTCTTCAGGTGTTAACTGTTCAAAAGACACGCCCCAGGAGATCGGTGACTCTTGGGTTAAACTGACAGACGACTGCGTAAGTTCACTCTCAGCTGTTTGTGGCTATTCAGCCACATGCTCATGTAGTCGTGTGATTCCTTTTTTTCCTTTACTTGCTCTGTCGGCGATATTCCATCTCCAGCGCAATATGGAGCTTTGCTGTGCTCGCCCGACCTTGTGTGTCTCATTGGCCAGGTCGATTACCGCATACCAGTCCGCACATCTTCAGACAGCCACTCTGTTATAGTTAATACATCTAGGACAGTGGTTGCCAGGGGAGGGGCAAATTTGTTCAGTTGTCGGTAGTGCACAGTCATCCTCCAACTTTTGTCGGGTTTCTGCACAGGCCAAACAGGACTATTGTAGGGGGACACCGCCTGTCTAATGATACCCGCCCCCAAGAGCCCTTGTATGGTTTCCCCTGTAAGTTTCACACTTTCTCAAGACTTCGTACATGTAGGACAACATTATGAAGGGTTAAAAAAAAAACTTTGCTCTGTTTGAAAAAGTGGGTGGAGCTAAAACAAACAGGCAGCTCCATTATTTTTCCAAACAGGCTTTCAGACACATGAAAAATTAATTCCGCAGTCAAAAAATCACAAAAGTGCTTTCATTCACAGACAGATATTCACAATTCTTAATTCAACAAAGCTTATTATGGTTGCTCCCGTGCCAGGTAAGTAAACGGAATGTGTGCCCTCAGATCCCCGGGAGCTTGGGTTGATGTGGTTCTATCGTGGGGTGCTCCCGGATCCCGGCCACAGCCCTAGTCGAGGGGATCGTCTACATCCTCTAACTGACCTAACAATAGGCAGGCATGCCCCACCCGCTGCCCGTGGGCTGGTCCCAATAATGCGAGTAGCGCACCCCTCATCATAGGAGGGCAACTCTTCACCAGCCTGCTCCGTATTCCTGCCGTAAAGAGCTCCTGATCTGGTCCCCCATATTGTTGGTGATATATTCCTCCCTGTGTTGCCATGTTGCGCAACTGTATCGCACGCTCCGCCATAGTATTCCAAGGTTTTACCTCCCCTTCCCAATCAACGGCAGAGGGATATTTTTGCCGGACCCCTATAGTAACCATTTCATGTAACTCACTAGTGGTGAAATCACGCATCCCTCTAGTGGTTACCGGCTGTTCACCATCTTGCTGTTTTGTCTTATTTGTCATAAGCTTCCGTGCCTGGAGTGTATGGGGGAGGGTCTTTAGTTTCCTCCCGTTGCCCCCCCTCTCCATTTTTTCCAGCTTGTATACATTCCCCAAATGATTTTGCATGGGCTTTTAAACACTCACTGGGATCGGATTGAGCAAGCCCATACCACATGCAGCAGCAAATACAAAAGATATATTTCAAATCCAGCTGTAATTTCTGTCGTCTAGCTTTCTTTTTATTTTGTACTGTCGCCAGATGGCATATTAAAGTTTCTGATTGTTCATTGACCTTGTCCGCCCGTTCTTGTGCAGTGCGGACCGCTTCAGTCAGGGTCGAGTTTTGACTTTCCAAAACCTTAGCAGCTGTTTTTAACTGTAGCTTTTCTGCCTCACTTTCCTTCAGTTGTATACACATCGCCCTTAAGGCTATCAACAAAATCCATCCCATTTGTGGGGGACTATTTTTCTCCTGTGAGAAGCCCGCTTCCTCCAGGAGAGACAGTACCACGTGGGGTACGGCTCTATCTTTTTTCTGTTCCAATAACTGCGTATCCCCATGTTGCGGGGGTCCAAACCGGGCTAGCACCTTGGCAAGAGAGCCAGAACCCTCAACTCTCATGCCTTAACCTGGTATTCTATACTTCTCTCCCGCAGGAGGAGACTGCTTCTTGTTTTTTGTCTTAAACATCTTACCAGATCCTGTTCGTGACGCCAAAATGTTTTGGATCAATAATAATAGACCGAGGTTCAGGATCTGGATGAATGTTAACTAAGAGACAAGACAAATGAAGTAAAGAATAAAACACCGTTTACTGAGGGAAAAGAAACATAATAATACAGTTTACGAAGAAAAGAGAAGTGTGATAAGATGCAACTACGCTCACGGTCTTCCGCCCATCAGGAACTCCACAACAACGGCTGGTCTGAAGTCTTGGGGGTCCCGGCACCGCTTGCGAATCACGGTCCAAGGTGAAGTTCAAAGAGCTACGGGACAGTGCTGTACCTTTATACTATCAAATAAACATACTATTGAACAAAACATGGGTGCATGTGGCTTATGGCCAACTACTAATCTGTAAGGCCCCAGGTACTTGTCCACAAAGCATGAGACCTCGAGCCACGGACCGTCTCATAACAAGCTGGTGTGTGTCTCAAGGTTGCTTTCCCTTTCTTTCTCTAGTAACAACATCAATGAGGCATGAAGCAGAGACACACGGTAAATGAATAAATATCATAATTAACCCTATGTGATTAACCCTATACAATAACTCCTCAATGCGCGGAGTATTCGTAATAAGGTGGACGAATAAACTGCGCAGGCAGCAATTAACAAATATGATATAATTGGCATCACGGAGACATGGCTCCAGGGTGACCAAGGCTGGTAACTCAACATACAGGGGTATTCAACATTCAAGAAGGATAGACAGAAAGGAAAAGGAGGTGGGGTAGCGTTGCTGGTTAAAGAGGAAATTAACGCAGTAGCAAGGAAGGACATTAGCTTGGAGGATGTGGAGTCTGTATGGGTAGAGCTGCGGAATACCAAAGGGCAGAAAATGCTCATGGGAGTTGTGTACAGACCACCAAACAGTAGTAGTGAGGTTGGGGACAGCATCAAACAAGAAATTAGGGATTCGTGCAATAAAGGTACAGCAGTTATCATGGGCGAATTTAATCTACATATAGATTGGGCAAACCAAACTGGTAGCAATATGGTGGAGTATTGCCTGGAGTGGATTAGGGATGGTTTTCCAGACCAATATGTCGGGGAACCAACTAGAGGGCTGGCCATCCTAGACTGGGTGATGTGTAATGAGAAAAGACTAATTAGCAATCTGTTGTGAGAGGCCCCTTGGGGAAGAGTGACCATAATATGGTGAAATTCTTTATTAAGGTGGAGCGTGACACAGTTAATTCAGAGACTAGGGTCCTGAACTTAAGGAAAAGTAAATTTGATGGTATGAGACGTGAATTGGCTAGAATAGACTGGCAAATGATTCTTCAAGTGTTGACGGTGGATAGGCAATGGCAGACATTTAAAGATCACATGGATGAACTTCAACAATTGTACATCCCTGTCTGGAGCAAAAATAAAACGGGGAAGGTGGCTCAACCGTGGCTAACAAGGGAAATCCAAGGAAGAGGCATATAAATTGGCCAGAAAAAGCAGCACACCTGAGGAGAATTTTATAATTCAGCAGAGGAGGACAAAGGGTTTAATTAGGAGGGGGGAAATAGAGTATGAGAGGAAGCTTGCAGGGAACATAAAAACTGACTGCAAAAGCTTCGATAGATATGTGAAGAGAAAAAGATTAGTAAAGACAAACATAGGTCCCTTGCAGTCGGATTCAGGTGAATTTATAATGGGGAACAAAGAAATGGCAGACCAGTTGAACAAATACTTTGGTTCTGTCTTCACGAAGGAAGACAAAAATAACCTACCAGATATACTAGGGGACCAAGGGTCTAGTGAGAAGGAGGAACTGAAGGAAATCCTTATTAGTTGGGAAATTGTGTTAGGAAAATTGATGGGATTGAAGGCCGATAAATCCACAGGACCTGATAGTCTGCATCCCAGAGTAATTAAGGAATTGGCCCTAGAAATAGTGGATGCATTGGTGATCATTTTCCAACAGTCTATCAACTCTGGATCAGTTCCTATGGACTGGAGGGTAGCTAATGTGACACCACTTTTTAAAAAGGGCGGGAGAGAGAAAGCGGCTTATTAGAGACTGGTTAGCCTTACATCAGTAGTGGGGAAAATGTTAGAATCAATTATTAAAGATGAAATAGCAGTGCATTTGGAAAGCAGTGACAGGATCGGTCCAAGTCAGCATGGGTTTATGAAAATGAAATCATGCTTGACAATTCTTCTAGAATTTTTGAGGATGTAACTAGTAGAGCAGACAAGGGAGAACCAGTGGATGTGGTGTATTTGGACTTTCAAAAGGCTTTTGACAAGGTCCCATACAAGAGATTGGTGTGCAAAATTAAAGCACATGGTATTGGGAGTAATGTACTGACGTGAATGGAGAACTGGTTGGCAGACAGGAAGCAGAGAGTCGGGATAAACGGGTTCTTTTCAGAATGGCAGGCAGTGAGTGGGGTGCCGCAGGGCTCAGGGCTGGGACCCCAGCTAATTACAATATACATCAATGATTTAGATGAAGGAATTGAGTGTAATATCTCCAAGTTTGCAGATGACACTTAAGCTGGATGGTGGCGTGAGCTGTGAGGAGGATGCTGAGAGGCTGCAGCATGACTTGGACAGGTTAGGTGAGTGGGCAAATGCATGGCAGATGCAGTAAAATGTGGATAAATGTGAGGTTATCCACTTTGGTGGCAAAAACACAAAGGCAGAATATTATCTGAATGGCGGCAGATTAGGAAAAGGGGAGGTGGAACGAGACCTGGGTGTCATGGTACATCAGTCATTGAAATTTGGCATGCAGGTTCAGCAGGCGGTGAAGAAGGCAAATGGTATGTTGGCCTTCATAGCTATGGGATTTGAGTATAGGAGCAGGGAGGTCTTACTGCAGATGTACAGTGCCTTGGTGAGGCCTCACCTGGAATATTGTGTTCAGTTTTGATCTAATCTGAGGAAGGACGTTCTTGCTATTGAGGGAAGGTACACAAAACTGATTCCCGGGATGGCAGGACTGACATATGAGGAAAGACTGGATCGACTGGGCCTGTATTCACTGGAGTTTAGAAGAATGAGAGGGGATCTCATAGAAACATCTAAAATTCTGACGGGACTGGACAGATTAGATGCATTAAGAATGTTCCCGATGTTGGGAAGTCCAGAACCAGGGGACACAGTCTAAGGATAAGGGGTAAGCCATTTAGGACTCAGAGAGTTGTTAACCTGTGGAATTCTCTACCGCAGAGTTGTTGATGTCACTTTGTTGGGTATATTCAAGAGGGAGTTAGATATGGCCCTTACGGCTAAAGGGATCAAGGAGTGTGGATAAAAAGCAGGAAAGGGGTACTGAGGTGAATGATCAGCCATCATCTTATTGAATGGTGGTGCATGCTCGAAGGGCCGAATGGCCTACTCCTGCACCTATTTTCTATGTTTCTATGTTTCTATTTCACAGCTATTCACTTTCCAAACTCAGAAGCTGAAGCCTTCAGGACTTGAAAGACACTTTTGAGCTGTATTCAGTTTTGAAGTTTATGTAATGAACTCTATCCACTGTCACCTCCTTGTAGCAACCTCTCTCACCATTGACAGATTGCTTGTGTCACCTCAACTTCAGCTGCCATGAATTCCATCATCATTGGTGTCCTTGAATAATTCTCACCTTGGTCCTCAGAATCCCACCACGATCAGCCCAACACTAACATCACTAAACACACCAGCATCACCAACAACAACATCAACCTTCTCCACAACAACCTGATGCTGCACAGGACATCAGCACCTGACCACATTGCTGCCTGGGACGCCAAGGATGGCCTCACCATGGCCAGATTTACTTCACGACGCTGTACACCCTGGCTGACACACGATGTGCCAGGTTGGCACCACCCCACACCAGCACCATAAAACATCTCTACAATGCCCAGGCCATTCCTTTCACACTCATCACCATTGTGGGGAGTACCCTTATGTCTCAACTGTCACTACAACTCACTAAGCCACTTCCAAAGCTGCACACAAATCTATTGAAGTACAGAAAGGGGCCAAATTTGCCCCTTCCCTTAAGGCCTGTTACCACCGGAAATTGGCGGCCATGCTGCACAGTGGAATGGCCGCTGACTTTTCGTGGAATGGCCGCTGATAGCCAAATAGCCCTGCCATGGTTTCCCGGCAGTGTGCACCACCGCACCGTTTCCCCCCCACTTCCGCGACGGTAATGGCCAGCATTCCTAAGTGCATCATGATTGCGTGCACCGCCGAGACCCCGGGCCGGAAGCGACATAGCCTTATAAAAGTCGGCCGACTGCTCGGGAGTGCTAAGAGTTGTTTTTTTCAGGTGGTGCACAGTTCCTGATGTACACCACCGTAGTGCCTTAAAGGTGTATTGCTTTGTCTTGATTTTATGTTGGCGACTTTTCCAATTTGACTAGCAGCACAAGGATATAGTGCGCGCTGCTTTGCCAATGCTGTAGGCACCTTTCACCTGTAGAGCAGGGATGTCACTTCGAGGAGGCTGGGCTTGGGGAGGGCTTTGAAATGGGGGGCAGTACTGGCAGGCCAACACCTCCTGCACATTGTGCATATCGCCAAGGCACGGAGAAGAAGACAGTGCTATGGGCAACGGCTGCAGAGGCAGCGGGCAAGGACCACAGCAATCATTGCGGCCTGCCATGGAGGTGCATGAGGAGGAGGCACAGGAGGAGGACAGGATGTGGGTGGGCAGCCACGCAGGAGGCTGCTTCGCCATCGTGATCCTGCAAGGGAAGCACAAAGCCATTTCATTGCTGCGCGGTTCACATAACTGAATGCCTAGTTGAGCCTGCATCTGGCCATGTCCATGGACCAACCTATGACCCCTCTCACACATCATTCCTGCACAGTTAAATGAGAGACATCATAACAAATTTCAAACACAAAATAAAGATTTATTAGAACCCAAACAATGGGTTTCCAAAACACTCATATCATTATCATCCTTGTGCAACTCCTTAAGCTTACACTGCACTGCAGTGTCTTCCCCTGTGGCTGCCTCATGGCTTTGGGAAGGCTGCTGTGTGTCTCTAGAGGAAGCTACAGATGTCCGTCTCGGATGCCCTCGACGAGTTCTGGCCCTAGAAGGGCCGGCTGCAGACTGGACCGCATACTCCTCTGTGTTTTCAGCTAGAAGTGGCTGAGGCAATTCCATGATTGGCAGCAATGGCGGAGTGGCAGGTCTCACTCAGGGCTGCTGTGAACCGGACAGCCCACATCAGCCCCCCGGGGCAGCACCCCACCTCCTCCACCAAGCTGCTGGAGCACAGGTCGTTGGGTAGGATGACATTATTTGGCCTCCAGTGGACTGTGGTGGATCCAGCAGCGATGGCAGCAGTCAGATCTCGCGTAGCCTCCAGCTGAGACTGCTTGAGAGCCGAACTCTAAGTCATAGTCAACGTATTTATTGAGGCGTACGAAAGCATGGGCCTTATGCTAAACATCCGTATGACAAAGGTCCTTCACCAGCCTGTCCCCACCACACAGCACTGCCCCCCTGTCATCAAGATCCACGGCACGGCCCTGGAGAACGTGGACCATTTCACATGCCTCGGGAGCCTCTTATCAACAAGAGCAGACGAGATTCAACACCGCCTCCAGTGCGCCAGTGAAGTCTACAGCCGTCTGAGGAAAGGAGTGTTTGAAGACCAGGCCCTCAAATCTGCCACCAAGCTCATGGTCTACAGGGCTGTAATAATACCTGCCCTCCTGTATGGCTCAGAGACATGGACCATGTACAGTGGACATCTCAAGTCGCTGGAGAAATGCCACCAACGATGTTTACGCAAGATCTTGAAAATCCCCATGGAGGGCAGACGCACCAATGTTAGCGTCCTCAGCCAGGCCAACATCCCCAGCATTGAAGCACTGACCACACTTGATCAGCTCGGCTGGGCAGGCCACAGTGTTTGCATGCCAGACACGAGACTCCCAAAGCAGGGACTCTACTCGGAACTCTTTCACGACAAATGAGCCAAAGGTGGGCAGAGGAAATGTTATAGGGACACCCTCAAAGCCTCCCTGATAAGGAGCGGCATTCCCACTGACACCTGGGAGTCCCTGGCCGGGGACCGCCCTAAGTGGAGGAAGTGCATCCGGGAGGACGCTGAGCACCTCGAGTCTTATCGCCAAGAGCATGCAAAAATCAAGCGCAGGCAGCGGAAAGAGCGTGCGGCAAACCAGTTCCCACCCACCCCTTCCCTCAATGACTATCTGTCTCGTTTGTGACAGGGGCTGTGGTTCTCATGTTGGATTATTCAGCTACCTAAGAACTAATTTTTAGAGTGGAAGCAATCTTCCTCGATTCCGAGGAACTGCCTATGATGATTATGAGAGCAGCCACACACTGGAAGCCATCAGAGATGACAATAGTCAGACGCTCCGTGCCCTGTTGCCCAGAATGCGCAAGAGCATTCTGAGCTTCCAGGGCAGTGGCCATCCTGTCTAAAGAAGCACAGCCATGCTCACTGCCTTGCGCTTGTGCTGCAATGGTAGCTGTCGCCTCCGCCAAGAGACGCGTCATCGCAGCTGGATCCGCACGGTCACTCTGGGATTCCACCATCATCTACACACTCGCAATGATGGCCTTCATGGTGTGCGCAGAGCTGTCTACAATGCAGGAGGAGGACACCTACATGCTCCTGACCACTTCCGACAGCCTCTCGGGCACCCCTTGCATTGCCACCAAGAGCTCCAATTGCATGGCCTCCATCCTTTGCTCATAAGCCTCAACATCGATTAGCTCATCTGAGTCCTCCTCAGCAGGACTTGGCTGCATACTCGCCCCCCGGAGAGACGGCAACCGAGGTTTCCTTGACCCTGCACCATGCTGCAGTCCGCTAGGCCCCGGTGCTTCACCCAGTGCAGACACACCTCTCCTAAATCTATGTTACCCGATCGCAGACTCCCAGTATCTGAGCTGGTGCGTGGGATTGTATGAAGCAGTGATGCAACATTGCTGGCAGAGCTCTCCCCTTCTCCATCTGCCTCATCCAAGATGCCACCAAGATCATCAAGCATGTCAACAATCTCCTCCTGACTGTGGCTGCTAGTTGCGTCAAGGATCTCTGTGTCACTCATGATGACTGGGAGAATCATCTGGAAACATAAAAGGGAGAAGGGGTGCCGTGAGGGTGAGGTGCTGCATTGCACAATGCAGCATGCAGCTTGCACAGAATCATTAGCAATAGCAAGGTGCAATGCCATCTCTCCCTCAATCACTTACCCATGTTGCCTCCAGTGCCATTAGAGCAACCAGCAGCCACCTGACTCCCACTTGGCGTCTCATCTGCAATCATAAAAGGGAGAAGGGCTGCCGTAAGGGTGAGGAGCCGCATTACACCATGCAGCAAACAGCTTGCAGAGAGGCATAAAGAATAACCAGGTAGGCCAATGAACTGTGATGGAGAGATGGTATGATGGCCTTCATAGCTAGGGGATTTGAGTATAGGAGCAGGGAGGTCTTACTGCAGTTGTACAGGGCCTTGGTGAGACCGCATCTAGAATTTTGTGTTCAGTTTTGGTCTCCTAATCTGAGGAAGGACGTTCTTGCTATTGAGGGAGTACAGCGAAGGTTCACCAGACTGATTCCAAGGATGGCTGGACTGACATATGAAGAAAGACTGGATCGACTTATATTCACTGGAATTTAGAAGAATGAAAGGGGATCTCATAGAAGCACATAAAATTCTGATGGGATTGGACAGATTAGATGCAGGAAGAATGTTCCCGATGTTGGGGAAGTCCAGAACCAGGGGTCACAGTCTAAGGATAAGGGGTAAGCCATTTAGGACCGAGATGAGGAGAAACTTCTTCACCCAGAGAGTTGTGAGCGTGTGGAATTCTCTACCACAGAAAGTTGTTGCGGCCAGTTTGTTAGATATATTCAAAAGGTAATTAGATGTGGCCCTTATGGCTAAAGGGATCAAGGGGTATGGCGAGAAAGCAGAAAAGTGGTACAGAGGTGGATGATCAGCCATGATCTTATTGAATGGTGGTGTAGGCTCGAAGGGCCAAATGGCCTACGCCTGCATCTATTTTCTATGTTTCTATGTTTCTATGACCTTAGGGCTAGACTTTGCATTGGTGTCCAGATTGCCCAAAAATGGGTAGTATTTCCGGCATTCATGATTATATATTTTTTGTTATCGCCGGAATATCGTCCATTTTAAAACCCACTGGTTTCCACTTTTTAATTTGGGCATTGCCATAGCGATATGAAATGGGCCTTAGCGATTTATTCCATCATGCAAAGCTGTCTTGCATAGCAACGGTCTTTTCCCGCGTTTCAGGAAGGCAGTGGTCATCTGCACATGCGCAGAAGAGATTAAGAGAGAAGAGAGAGAGAGAGAGAGAGGAGGTGACTGTGAAAGCTTGTGTATCTGGTTGTTTTATTATTGGTATCATTGGTTAATTTGAAGAAAATGGAGAATATTAATTTAGTTGAATAAGTTAACATAAGTGATGTGGAAGATGTGGCCGTTGTGGATGAGGTGGGAGAGGAGTTGGGTGGACGAAGGCGTGCAAAGCGTTTCAGCCAATGGAGGCCAATGCTGCCCTGTTCTCCGAGGTGAAGAACCGATGGGCCCAATTGACCTGGGGTGGTCGTGGGAAACCACCCCCCAGGGTGTAGCAGAGAATCTTGTCCGATGTCGCAAAGTTCATGTCGTCGACAAAGCATGAAGTTAAAGAGCTGAACCAGTGCCAGCCACAAGCGCTGGAACGACCTCGTTAGTTCCGGCAGAGTAAGTATTACATTTATTTCTTTACCAAATTGTAATGATACAATGATTCATTTAAATGTAGATCTGCTGGATTGTCGTAAGGCTGGTAATCTTGGTGTCATGCGGTTAATCCTAACTCGATCTTATTTAAGTTACTCTCAGATGGTAGATATAACCATGCATTTAATTGCATACAAAGCATATTAGCATATAATGTTAACGTTAACGATGAATAGCATGGGATGACTAATTGGGGATTGTCTGTGTGTTCTATGTGTTGTGCTATGTGTGTTGTGTGTTGTGTTATGTTGTGTAATAGTAATAATAATAATAATATGAATAATAATATGATGTCTGTTAGTAATCTGATATCCGTCATGTCTGTAATAGTACCGAGGCAATGATCTTATACCATGCCATGCTCTTGTCACCTTTGCAGAAAAAGCTTTTGAAGAATCGTGCAGAGCAGAGGCGCACTAGTGGAGGACAAGGAGATATCACCCTGCTGACCAACCTCAAAGAGCGGGCGTTGGCCTCAGTCGGGGTCCACAACCAGTCGGCCACCTGTGGTGGTGCTGAACCTGTTCTTGCGTCATATGAGTAATGTATAAAACATTGGTGATTTAAAGTAATTTAATGCCATTTCAGTATAATATTTGATTGATGTAATGTTATGTAATGTTATGTAATTAATGATGGGATCATGAAATATCATTGTAATCTAATGCAGATTCTGTACTAGCTTGATGTTAATTATATGTGATGTCTGTCAGTATATTTATAGCAGTAATGTTGCTCCCCGTGCATATGCCTACATAGCGTAAGCATTCTCATGTGACCCTGGCATCCCCTTCTCTTCTACTAACCTCATTTATGTTTTCTAGGTCACAAGGCCTCACAGGTTTTCCAGGTTCCCCAGGCGCCCCAGGTTCCCGTGGTCGCACCTGTTGTCTCCAGAGGCAAGAAGGCAAGAGCGTCTCCTGTACTTCTGCAGGTCCTCCTATCCACCGAGGATAGTGACGAGGCGGAGGATGTGCTTGCAGCCCTCTCATCTTGTGTTCCTGCAGCCACGTCCTTTTCCACCAAGGAGGTAATGAGGCGAAGTTCCTTATAGCAGGGCACCCCAAGTGGTTCCATGCCTATGCCGACCCCGGGAATTCGGCGAGGTCGGTCTGCTCCAAGACCGTCAGAGTTAAGTGTGGACATGGTGAATCTGTACAGGACGAGCATCGACATAGGTCGAGAGCTCCTTCAGGCAATGGGCAGATTAACTGGCCATCTTGTCGCTCTAACCGCGATCGTCTCACAGGAGATGTCGCGGGAGATAGCAGTGCTAGAGAGAATAGCCGAGTCCATGGATGCCAGAGGGCAGCCAGTGTCCCGGAATACGGCACTGCACCACAAGGTGCCAAACCGCCATTGCCACCGACACATGCGAGTCAGAAGGAAGCTCTTGCTTCTGACTCAGAGGACGTTCCCTTGGAGACATCCTCTCCATCTCCAGCCCAATCTATTAATCTGCCATCACCCCCCCACAACGCATCAGTGATGAGGTGCCCTGCCACGGTGGCTTGGAGTTGGTAGAAGAAGGGGAAGAGGTGGGGTACAGATAGGAGGAGGGGGGGGGGGGAGTGTGACCACAGGTAGGGAGGGTGGGGTTCTTCTAATTGTTGTTGTTAAAAGATTTGTTGAATGTTAGGTGGCTGGGTGGGGTGGGTGTTTGTTATATTTATAATTGTTTTTTAAAGTATGTTGTTGTTGCTATTGTTTTTATTGTTATTTGTCATTTAAATATTTTCACTGTTGGGGTGGGGGTGGGGGGACATGGGAGTTAATAAAATTTGTTGTTATTTATAAAATTTTCACTGTTTAATCGTATTTGTTTTTAAAAAAATTGTTTAACACTTTTATAAACATTAAAAATATTTTACTTAATTTATCATTGTTGTGCAGTGTCTTCACATAGCAGAAATATTAAGCATATACAAAGTTTGCAAACACTGGTGAGGCCATGCCAGGAAAGGCAAAGATGTAATGTAACGTAACACAATTGTAACTGTAACTGTCACCAACGTAATGCAAAGTGTTCATTTATGAGCTGCGGAAACAACAGCCTTGCAGCTGCGTAACTACCACCAATGTTAGTTCAAGCAAAGCGTTCATTTATAAGCTGCTGACGCAACAGTCTTGCAGCTGCGTAACTACCACGAGGCTTTTGCTGCAGTCTAGGGTGGGGTGAGAGCATGGTTTCAATGCCAGCCTGATTATCCTCCCCGAAGTCATCATCTACCTCCTCGTCCTCCTCTTCTCTCTCCTGAGGTAGATCAGCAGTCCCATCTGGCAATTCTTGTCCCTTCCTAATAGCAAAGTTATGCAACATGCAGCACACTACAATGAACTGAGCGACCTGCTCAGGGTGGTATTATAATTCACCTCCTGAGTGGTCCAGACATCTGAAGCGCTGCGTAAGCACTCCAATTGTCTTTTTGACGATATTGCATGTGGCTATGTGCCTTTCATTGTAGCGCTTCCAGGCTTCGATCTGGGTCTTGCGCAGGGGGTTCATCAGCCAGCTGGGGGTTTATACCCCAGCATCCAACCGTGACCTTGTGGTTGACTCTTAAACAGGCCAGAGACAATGCTCTAACACAAGATGTGTGCATCATGGCTGCTCCATGAAAATTAGCATTTACTGCTATGATTATTTACTTGTGGTCGACAGCGAGTTGCACATTCAGGCAGTGGAATCCCTTTTGGTTCCGAAACACCTCTGCATCCTAACAAGGCACTCGCATGACAATGTGCGTACAGTCTATTGCTCCCTGCACCTTGGGGAAGTTTGCTATTCTCGAGAAACCCAAAGCCCTCTCAGTCTGTGGCTCCCTGGTCATAGGGAAGTTTATAAAGTCCATCCTGCGAGCGTAAAGAGCTTCAGTCACCTGTCGAATGCAACAATGTGTGGCGTGCTGAGAGATACTGCAAATGCCGCCAGCTGAGACCTGAAAGGAGCCCGATGCATAGAACAAAAGTGCCGCAGTAACCTTGACCTCAACGGGCAGTGAGTTCCTGATGGTGCTGTTAGGCTGCAGAGCTCTCTTAATGAGCTGGCATATCTTACTGATGACCTCCTTTCCGAATCACAGCCTCCTAAGTCACGTGTTTTCAGACAAGTTCAGGTATGACCGTTTATCCCTGTAAGTGCATTGGGCGTAGGGTCTCCTCCTCCTCCTCAGCAGTCTTCCACCTCTTTGATTGGGCACATAATGCTCTTCATATATCTTCTCCCATCTCTAGTCTGAAGCATGTGAGTAGTCATCAATAGAAACATAGAAACATAGAAAATAGGTGCAGGAGTAGGCCATTCGGTCCTTCTAGCCTGCACCGCCATTCAATGAGTTCATGGCTGAACATTCAACTTCAGTACCCCATTCCTGCTTTCTCGCCATACCCCTTGATCCCCCTACTGGCTGAGAAATTACAGGCCCCATTACTATAACTAAATGCCCTATTTATATGTATTCAAAATTTATTAAATTGTCCTCTAAAAACTCAATAAAAAATGCAAATTCACCACAATATGATTGGATGGTTGTCAAGAGATTTTAAAACCACCTTAAAATGACTCACAAATTACTTCAAAGCTCCCATGAACTTGAAGCAGCCTTTTATGAAAAGTACTCCGAATTACAAAATGCCGTCCATACTGATGGGTTAAGGTCAGGTGTGTTATGTTTGCATGTCAATGATGTACTGCAACACTAGACCCTGTATATACCATACCTGTACACCAGAGGGTGCTGCTGCTGAGGTTCAACTGTACACTGCAAGTATAAAACGGAGCTCACCTCTTGATGTCCTCACTCTAGGAGCTACAATAAAGGACTACAGTCTGTACAGTTCAAGTGCCATACCCCTGCCTCATGGAGTCATTAACAGAGTGCTTGCATACAGAATAACTGGCGACGAGGTTACAAATTCCACGCACAACATGTCTAATCTCAGCAACCTCCAACAATTCGCTGATGGGCAAGATTGGGATGCCTTTTGGAAAGGTTAGAACACTTCTTCATCGCGAACGACCTTGCTGGGGACTCACCGATCTCGCTGGCGAATAAGCGCAGGGTCATCCTGCTCAGCAGTTGTGGGCTCACCATCCACGGCCTCATCAGGGATCTGCTAGCTCCAGCGAAGACGACAACCAAGAGGTATGCAGAGCTTGTAACTTTGATACAAGAGAAACTTAAACCCAAAGAGAGCATCCTCACAGACAGGCACCGGTTATACACTCACCGGCGGCCCGAAGGCCAAGAAATTGCTAAGTATGCTGCAGATCGAAAAAGGTTGGCTGCACCATGTGATTTTGGCGACCACCTCAACGAAGCACTAAGGGACATTTTCGTTATTGGAATCGGCCACGAGGGCCTCCTCCATAAACTGCTCTCTGCGGACACTACGGTCACCCTGCAGAAGGCAATCAAAGTGAGCGAGGTTTTCATGATTTCGGTCTGCGACTTCAAATGAACGATGACCCACACCCAGGACTCTAAACTGACGAGCACAGTGAACAGAATGGTGACTTTCAGAGGCAAGAATGCTGCCCTGAGTCCCGCAACCCTGAGTCCGCCACATGGGGCCAACCAGCTAGCCCTGTGCTGGCACTGTGGAGGAAACCACAGAGCCCACCGGTGCCGATACAAAGACTGCACCTACAAAGACTGCAACACGAAAGGTCACCTTCAGCGAATGTGTAGAAAAAGTTTCACTCATCGCGTCGTTGAAGAGTTGGCCGATCACCTGGGCTCTGACGCTGATGAAGACGAAGCTGCTCAGCCCCTGGAAGAAGAGTACGGAATATATACCTGCTCCACCGAAGTGGAAATCAACGGGATTCCAGTTTCGATGGAGATAGACACAGGGGCGAGTCAGTCGTTGTCAGACGGCCTTTGAGAAACTCTGGAACAATTCCGCCGTATGACCAAAACTGTCCCCAATCCAGGCAAAGCTGCTCACCTACACGAAAGGCACCATCCCAGTCGTTGGCAGCGTAGACGTCCAGGTGTCCCATGGCGGCGCAATGTACAAGCTCCCCTTGTGGATTGTTGCCGGTGATGTCCAACGCTGCTGGGAAGAAGTTGGATGAAGCAAGTCCAAATCGGTTGGAGCGACGATGGCCTCCGGGCCCCAGCGATCAACATCCCATGTGGCCCCAACTTGGATCTATTTCAGCACCTAGAAATCCTACCATCCAGCTCGACTGCATGGCGACGACATGGACGGCACAACACCACGGCCAGGTGATCCAACCCGAACGACCAGACCTCACCTTCCGGGCTGTGGCAGGACTGCAAGGGAATAAGATCAGTGTAGAAAGTAGATTCCCGGCGTCTGTGGCCGAACCTGGGGAGAAAAGGATCACCACAGCCTATCTCGAGGAGAGAGAGAAGATGGCGGCTGCACCACGAGACAAAGCAACTGAAATCAAAATGGCTGCGACCAGACCACGAGGGACAGCGTTGGAGGAGCAACATGTGGTACCGAGTGGCGAATCAGATTGGGGTAAAGGTTGCCGGCCCTCTTAAAGGAGACCGGCATCCCAAGGCAATTAAAGGGACAGTTCCACGCTCGGCACAGCGATGCCAGTGACATTAAAGTTAAAAGTGCAGTAAATGAATGCAGGTATACTAATGTAATGTTAAATGGCGATGCTGGAAAATCTAATGGGAAAAATGTAATGAATGATGTAATGAATGCTTCTAAAAGTGATGTAAGTAACAAGTTTGTACCGTTGAATAATGATACCAGAAATGTTAATGTGTAAGTATAACCCTGTATAGTGATACCGATACACAAGAAAGTGTTATAAGTGCAAAATGTGAAAATGTGAAAATGTGAAGAAAGATAACAGTGTCGAGTTGACTAGTTACAATCGGAGCCAATGTGTCATGCATGTAAAAGGTAGAATGACAAATGACACCGGGTTCTACAGATATAATGTCAATGCCAGAGGAAACCCCCTGTAGGAGACCCCCAGGTCCAGCGGGGTACCTGACCATGTAGCCTGGGCTTTTTGGACAAATGTGATGCCCCAGGAAGGGTTCACACACACGCAGTGGGAGCAGACCCACTGCAGGGACAGCGGTCAATGGGCAGCACAGCCACCACCACTGGCAACCTGCCCCAGATCTGCCCTACACCCCCTGACCACCAGGGCCAGCACCGGGAGCGAGAGGCCAGTACCCTCCAGCTTTCCCAGTGGACCCTGGTATGACCAGACTTCCACCAACAATGGAGGACAAAGAACCCACAAAGCCCTGTAGCCCTGCCCACCACCAAACGCCACCACCTACCCATTCTACAATGTATGTACCTTACCCATTGCACTGGCTCCATCACTGAGGAATCCTCCAACAGTGACACCCACATGGTCTTTGTATGAAGGGGGTGGGAAATGGATGAGGGCAGCCACGAGCACAGGGATCACACCTGGCACCCACACAACCTTCACCACAACCTCCCACAGCCCACTACTGATCACCTCCCTATTTCGTGGCAATAAGGACTTGGGATAGGCTTAGGGGGAGTGTTGTTATGTTTGCATGTCAATGATGTACTGTAACACTAGACCTGAATGTACCTTCACCCTATATATAACATACCTGTACACCAGAGGGTGCTGCTGCTGGGGACCTGTACACTGCAGGTAACCAAGTATAAAAGGGAGCTCACCTCTTGGTGTCCTCACTCTAGGAGCTGCAATAAAGAACTACAGTCTGTACATTTCAAGTGCCATACCCCTGCCTTGTGGAGTCATTAACAGAGTGCTTGCATCCACAATAAGGTGAGTACAGCTTATTTTGAGCGTTTTTTTGGGCGAGCGATCATTTGGGCAGTATATGGACAAGATGCCAAAAGTAATGCTCGGCAATATTCTAGGCAGTTTCTGGGCATTAGTTTCTATCATAAACAGTCTTCTGGGTGGTGCGCGATTTAAAAAAATACACGCATGGGCTGTTCAGCTAATTCTCGGTGTTAACTTTATGCCAAAACCTACGCCAGTGACAAATGGGTGATAATTGGGCGTTAGTTTCCTTTTTTATTGAAGTATGGGCATTAGACTAAATCTTAGAGGTTAAATGGGTGGTAACTGGGCGGTAGCGGGGAAAATCCAATGGAAAGTCTAGCCGAAAGCCTCTTAACTCATTGCTATTCAATCATGGTCATGTTTCACTCAGAGTTGTGAGCATGTGGAATTCTTTACCACAGAAAGTCGTTGAGGCTTGTTCGTTAGATATATTCAAAAGGGAGTTAGATGAGGCCCTTATGGCTAAATGGATCAAGGGGTATGGAGAGAAAGCAGGAATGGGGTACTGAAGTGCATGATTAGCCATGATCATATTGAATGGTGGTGCAGGCTCGAAGGGCCGAATGGCCTACTCCTGCACCTATTTTCTATGTTTCTATGTTTCAAGATGTGCCTGATCTAGTGGATACCGTGGTTGCTACATAGGACTTCTTTGATCCTATTCCATTGTTAGATGACAGCTAGCAAACACCTTAGCTTAGAAATGTCTTCCAGAAAAAAAGAATTGAACATTGCTACTATAAGATTCCAGTTCCTGATATGCAAGAACTTAGCAGGCCTCTAACCAAATTAGCATGCTGTATTTGCAGTGCATGAATGCAGCAATATTGCAGGCCCCACAGGTAAGTAGAGTTCATGAGCAGATTTACATTGGTAATCAGAAGAATGCAGTCTGTGCAAGAGTTCGCTCATTGATCTGGAGTAATTTTGAGCATGCATTCAGTGGGCAGAAAGCACACAAGTTCAGAAACAGGAGAAATTGTTGACTCCAACCATACAGCCATTATGCTAAAACAATTTCCAGGCTGTATGAAGGCACTGTGTAGTTTAGTGACAATTAGTTAAGGATTTTTACTGCTGCTGTTTGGACAACTGGTAGAAAGGCTTTGGGGAGTCAGGAGGTGAGTCACTCGCCACAGCATACCCAGCCTCTGACCTGCTTTTGTAGCCACAGTATTTTTGTGGCTGGTCCAGTTTAGCTTCTCATCAATAGTGTCCCCCAGGATATTGATTGTGGGGGATTCAGTGATGGTAATGCTGTTGGATGTCAAGGTGTGGTGGTTAGACTATTTCTTGTTGGAGATGGTCATTGCCTGCCAATTGTGTAACACGAATGTTATTTGTCACTTATCAGCCCAAGACTGAATGTCGTCCAGGTCTTGCTATAGGCGGGCATGGACTGCTTCATTATCTAAGGAGTTGCAAATGGAACTGAACATTCATCAGCGACCATCCCCATTATGATAGAGGGAAGGTCACTGATGAAACAGCTGAAAATGATTGGGCTTAGGACACTGCCTGAGGAACACCTGCAGCAACTTTAGATAAAGCTTTATTTGCCCCTGAATAATTAGTGCAGTGCTAGCTCTTAATAGATCCCCGCTAGCCTTGCAGTGAGGATTACACTGCAGATTTGCTATAAATCTTTTCTATTGCGATTTTTCGTGGAAATATTGATCATTAGCTCTTATCCAGCAGCTGACACTGTTTGCAGAAAAGCCAGGTTAGTTTGTGTCCATGCTTCATAAAACCCCCCGGGTACATCAAATTGAGGCGAAATGAAAAAAAAAAGGCTAAATCTGTTCATGTGAGAAGATGGATGTAGTCACTGCACCAACAGCAACATTTTTTATGAAATGCTACTGGTGCATAAAGAAAGCCTGTCTCCTTTAATTTGAGCATTGGGGAGAAAGGAGAAGGTTAAGGGACCGAATTAATTAAGTAAACCATTGAAGTGAATTTTCAGAAGGATTAGTGGGACAATTGGGCAGGACTCTATGCTTCAAAACTCCTCTTTGATTACTCTGGATCCTTAACTGCCTGACTGGGAATGTGTGATAACCAAATCTGGAAACTGCACAAAGGTACTGTGTGACTAATCCTTTCTATCACTCATCATTCACAAGGGACTGTAGAATGATGGCATGGAGATGGAGCCTGCGGCAGATGCATCCATTACATATAGTACTGTTAGTAACCCAATGTGCCCCTTCAGATCTGTCCAAGATTTTCAGATGGAAGCAATGCTCATAATTATCTAAGAAAATAATTTTGCTCATAGCCTTAAATACTCACATTTACTTTTCCAAAAAGATATTCAAGTATTTTCAGAGTAAATAAAGAACGAATATGCATTTATATAGCATCATTCGCGATTTCAGGACATCCCAAATCGCTTTGCAGCCAATGAAATATTTTTGCCTTACAGTCACTGACTGTTGTAAAGTAGCAAATGTGGCAGCCAAAATAGCAAAGTCCCACAAACAGCGATGAAATAAATGGTTAAATCATCTGTTTTAACTGAACTCCTCTGTTCTTCTTCAAAATTGTAACATGGGATATTTTGCGTTTACTTAAGAGGACAGACAGGGGCTCAGTTTAGCATCTCATCCAAAAGAAGGCACCTCCGACAGTAGCAATCCCTCAGTACTGCACTGAAATCAGCCTAAATGATGTGCCCATGATTTTCTGATTCAGAGGTGAGAGTGCTACCGCTAATTCTTTCCTTGCCTGGGACTATTGCTGTCGGCCACTGGCAGCAGCCTGAGAACCCATCAGTTTTGACTTCTGCCCACCGATGGTGACATCATTCTTGTTGACTTCAGGCAGGAGTCAGAGTTGGGGCATGCAAATTAGTCCTTGGAGTTAAAATCTCCCAAGCCTCATACTCCAGGGGGGGCCAGACGATTTGCCACACCACTTTGGCCCTCATATCCCCGATTTCTGCCCTGAACTGAAATTAAGTTTGGAGGTTGTAATGTCTGTAAGCTTATAATGTTTGTAGCTCCACACTGTGGATGTGGGCGTATTGTGTATGCAATTGCACGGTTAATAATTAAACAGAACCAGGCAGATTTTCTGGAGACTTCCGAGAGAGCAGCCTGCCATGTTAGGAAGCTGTGTGTGCTGTGCTCTGTGAATATATCACAGTTGGCAACGGAAGATGGGATTTTTCGGATGATTTAAAGCTTAATTTTTGTTGGTGAAGGATTCAGCCAGCTGACAGAGAGACTTTGGAAGTTTCTGTTTTTGGAAAAAAGCTACAAAATCCGAGGTAAAATACAGCACACGGCATGAACAGTTAGAGATTAAAATGGCAAGTTCATTGGGACATTTGGGTGAATACAGACACGACCAGGAATGTTTTAAAGTGTATGTGGATTGGCTAAAAATGTATTTCACTGTAAATAACATAATCGAAGTTCCAGGCAATGCAGCCCAGAAACAGGCTGTGTTAGAACGTAAGAAAGCGATCTTCTTATCAGTGGCAGGTCCAGCATTATATGAAACCCTTGTAAATCTGGTTGTGCCTGATGAGCTTAAAGTGATTTTAACAAAGCCGGAGCAGCACTATAACCCCAAACCGTTAGAAATTGCTGAAAGCTATCGTTTCGGGATTCGGCAGACAGCGAGGTTGATGGGCATGGCCGAACAATATTCCCGAAAATTAAATAATAATTACGGTCGTCAGTCAACCAAGGTAAATCACCTGCAGATTCAAAGTAAAAGACGGGCATGGCCGAAAGACTCAGAAACTGGAAATTCTAACAGAGCGTTGAAGTCGTGCTATAGGTGCCTGGGACAACACATTGCTCAAACTTGTCCATGCGTGAAGGCAGAGTGTTTCTTCTGCAGAAAGACTGGGCATCTTTGAAGGCATGCTGACTGAAGGGTAAACCAGCTTTTAAAGCTATGAGTCCAGCGTTCAAAGCTATGAGTAGAAATCCAAAGAGACTACAAAGCATGGAAGAACAACGACAGGACAAGGAGATGTTAGAGTTACACGTCATCAGGAGCACGAGGTTAACGGACAGCAATCCAGGAAGCATCAAAATCCACATAGATGTTGCGGGATTCAAGATACCAATGGAAATTGACACAGGTGCATCGGTGAGTGTAATATCGGAGTCACTGTACCGCGACAAATTGCATGATTTCCAACTGGAGAAATCCAAGATAGAGCTGCGAGGCTACTCGGGAGAGAAAATTCCTGTGATAGGTCGTATCATCGTACCGGTGAAATATAAAGATCAATTTCAGAACTTGCTTGTAATAGTAGTGAAAGGAGACAAGCCTGCTTTACTAGGAAGAAATTGGTTGAGCTCACTGTAGCTGGATTGGAGTAAGATTTTCTGTGAGGAAGCGAGATTTTCATCATCGGATGAGGTTATCAAGAAGGTGTTCTGCGAAATGGGCAGGTGGAACCAAGGCTTCAAGGCGAGTGTCAGGGTACAGAAGGATGCTAGATCGGTTTACTACAAGCCACGTTCCGTACCATATGCACTCAAGGAGAAAGTTGAGCAAGAACTCAAAAGACTAGAGACTGAGAACATTATTTGTAAGATAGATCGATGTAATTGGGCTACACTCATTGTTGTACCTAAGTCCGATGGTAAGTGACACAATTAATTCAGAGACGAGAGTCCTAAACTTAAAGAAAGGTAACGTCGACGGTATGAGACGTGAATTGGCTAGGATAGACTGCCGAATGATACTTAAAGGGTTGATAGTGGATAGGCAATGGCAGCCATTTAAAGATCACATGGATGAAGTTCAACAATTGTACATCCCTGTCTGGTGTAAAAATAAAACAGAGAAGATGGCTCAACCAAGGCTTACAAGGGAAATTAGGGATAGTGTTAACTCCAAGGAAGAGGCATGTAAAGTGGCCAAAAAAAGCAGCAAACCTGAGGACTGGGAGAAATTTAGAATTCAGCAGAGGAGGACAAAGGGTTTAATTCAGAGGGGGAAAATACAATATGAGAGTAAGCTTGCTGGGAACATAAAAACTGACTGCGAAAGCTTCTTTAGATACACGAAGAGAAAAAGATTAGTGAAGACAAATGTGGGTCCATTACAGTCAGAATCAGGCGAATTTATAAGGGAACAAAGAAATGGCAGACCAATTGAATAAATACTTTGGTTCTGTCTTCACTAAGGAAGACACAAATAACCTACCGGAAATACTAGGGGACTGAGGGTCTAGCGAGAAGGAGGAACTAGAGGAAATCCTTATTAGTCATCAAATTGTGTTAGGAAAATTGATGGGATTGAAGGCCAATAAATCACCAGGGCCTGATAGTCTGCATCCCAAAGTATTAAGGAAGTGGTCCTAGAAATAGTGGATACATTGGTGGTTATTTTCCAACATTCTATAGACTCTGGATCAGTTCCTATGGACTGGAGAGTAGCAAATGTGACCCCACTTTTTAAAAAAGGAGGGAGAGAGAAAACAGGGAATTATAGACAGGTCAGCCTGACATTGGTGGTGGGGAAGATGTTGGAATCAATTATTAAAGATGTAATAGCAGTGCATTTGGAAACCAGTGACAGGATCGGTCTAAGTCAGTATGCATTTATGAAAGGGAAATCATGCTTGATAAATATTCTAGAATTTTTTGAGGATGTAACTGGTAGAGTGGACAAGGGGGAGCAAGTGGATGTGGTTATTTAGACTTTCAAAAGGCCTTTGACAAGGTCCCACATAAGAGATTAGTATGCAAAATTAAAGCACATGGTAATGGGGGTAATGTACTGACATGGATAGAGAACTGGTTGGCAGACAGGAAGCAAAGAGTAGGAATAAATGGGTCCTTTTCAGAATGGCAGGCAGTGACTAGTGGGGTTGTATTGTATGGGGTTAATCACATACTGTTAATTATGATATTGAGACATTTACAGTGTGTTTCTGTCCGATGCCCCGTGGAATGTTGTTGCTATAGAGAGAGAGAGAGGGAAAGCAACCTTAAGACGCACACCAGCTTATTATGAGATGGTTGGCACCTCGAGATTTCATGCTTTGTGCACGAGCAGCTGGGGCCTTACAGATTAGGAGTTGGCCATAAGCCACATGCACCCATGTTTTCTTCAATAGTATGTTTGTTTAATAGTATAAAGAAGCGGCACTGTCCCGTAGCTCTTTGAACTCCACCTTGGACCGTGATTCGCGAGCGGTGCCGGGACCCCCAAGACTCCAGTCCAGCCGTTGTTGTGGAGTTCCCGACGGGCTGATGGCCGTGAGCTTTGTTGCATCTTATCATACTTCTCTTTTCTTCGTAAACTGTATTATTATGTTTCTTTTCTCTCAATAAATGGTGTTTTATCTTTACTTCATTTTGTCTTGTCACTTATTTAACATTCATCCAGATCCCGAACCTGAGTCTATTATTATTGATCCAGAACATTTTGGCGTCACGAACAGGATCTGGTAAAATGTTTAAGAGAAAAGACAAGAAGCAGTCTCCTCCTGCGGGAGAGAAGTATAGAATACCAGGGTGGGGCACGAGAGTTGAGGGTTTTGGCTCTCTTGTCAATGTACTAGCCCGGTTTGGACCCCCGCAACATGGGGATATGCCGTTATTGGAACAGAACAAAGATAGAGCTGTATCCCACGTGGTACTGTCTCTCCTGGAGGAAGCAGGCTTCTCACAGGAGAAAAATAGTCCCCCACAAATGGGGTGGATTTTGTTGACAGCCTTTAAGGGCGATGTGTAAACAACTTAAGGAAAGTGAGGCAGAAAACAGCTGTTAAGGTTTTGGAAAGTCAAAACTCGACCCTGACTGAAGCGGTCCGCACTGCACATGAACGGGCGGACAAGGTCAATGAACAATCAGAAACTTTAATATGCCATCTGGCGACAGTACAAAATAAAAAGAAAGCCAGATGACGGAAATTACAGATGGATTTGAAATATATCCTTTGTACTGCACTGATTTGCTGCTGCATGTGATATGGACTTGCTCAATCAGACCCCAGTGAGTGTTTAAAAGCCAATGCAAAATCATGTGCGGAATGTATACAAGCTGGAAGAGATGGACGGGGGGGGAACGAGAGGAAATTAAAAACCCTCCCTCATACGCTCCGAGCACAGAAGCTAGATCCCTTATGACAAATAAGATGAAACGGCATGATGGGGAACAGCCAGTAACCACTAGAGGGGTGCTTGACTTCACCACGAGTGAGTTACAAGAAATAGGGTCTCAATTTCGTCAAAAACCCGGGGAATCATTGTCAGAATGGCTAACCCAAATTTGGGACCAGGGAGCATCAGGCGTAATACTGAACCCCGAAGAGTTAACAAAAACGGGGACTACGACTACGGACCACCATATCACAGCAGTGCTTCGGAATGTCCAGGGCACAAGTTCGCTATGTGACATGGTTACTATAGGGGTCCGGCAAAAATATCCCTCTGCCGTTGATTCGGAAGGGGAGGTAAAACCTTGGAATACTATGGCGGAGCATGCGATACAGTTGCGCAACATGGCAACACAGGGAGGAATATATCACCAACAATATGGGGGGGCTAGATCAGGAGCTCTTTACGACAGGAATGCGGAGCAGGCTGATGTAGAAGGGCCCTCCTATGATGAGGGGTGCGCTAGTCGCATTATTGGGACCAGCCCAAGGGCAGCGGGTGGGGCACGCTTGCCTATTGTTTGGACAGTTAGAGGATGCAGAAGATAATGTGCGAGAGTCGAGAATGGCTAATGTAGAGGGGGATCGGAACCAGCGATAAGGTTCGACCTCTGGGAAAGGTACAGGGTCAGGAAAGACAAAAAAAAGAATTACGCGGAGGGACATGTTCACGGCTTTACTGAAGGCAGGGGTCCCCAAGGGAAAAATTGATGGAATCCCAACAGGAGCGATGTATTCTATGTGGAAGCAACACTGCGTCCTGGGAACAGAGAAGGGTGAAAGGAGGGAGGTAAGGGAGACTAAGTCGGAGAGCGATAATTCTGCGGATGCGGAGAAACCACCTCCCGCTAGCCTATACCTCAACGTAGAAGAGCTATGGAAGGCTAGTAATCCCCTCGATTAGGGGTGTGGCCGGGATCTGGGAGTACCCCCCGTTAGAACCACATCAACCCAAGTTCCCGGGGATCTGAGGCCACACATTCCGATTACGATACATTGGCCGGGCGGGGGGGAACATACAAAGAGATGTGGCTTTACTCGACACAGGGGCAGAAGTTACTATTATCCATGGAAATCCTTGGAAACACACAGGGATCCGTATGATGATTAATGGGTTCGGAGGGGCAGAAACGCCTGCTGTCCGAACAACTATCAGAATGGTGTTGGGAAATGGGCCTCCGCGCTGGGTAACGGTCTTAATATCGGCAGTAAAGGAACATATTATTGGGATGGACCTTTTAAAGGGAACCACACACGACACCTCGTTCAGGCGATTCTCATTCGGGATACGGGCGATCACTGTGATTGCAGGGGAAGCAAAGTGGGAACCAACGGTAATACCACGGCCATTGCATATAGTGACTATGAAACAGTACCGAATACCTGGAGGACACAATGAAATAGGGGAAACCATACAAGGGCTCTTGGAGGCGGGTATCATTAGACATGCGGTGTCCCCCTACAATAGCCCTGTTTGGCCTGTGCAGAAACTCGACAAAAGTTGGAGGATGACTGTGGACAACCGACAACTGATCAAATTTGCCCCTCCCCTGGCAACCGCTGTCCCAGATGTAGTAACTATAACAGAGCGGCTGTCTGAAGAAGGTGCGGAGTGGTATGTGGTAATCGACCTGGCCAATGCCTTTTTCTCCATTCCAATAGCGGAAGAATCCCAGGACCAGTTTGCATTCACTTGGGAAGGGAGGCAATACACGTTTAAACGCCTACCTCAAGGTTACCTATATAGCCCTACCTTATGCCACGGATTGGTGGCCCGGGACCTGAACATGTGCACATTGGCTCCTAATGTCTCACTGGCACACTACATCGATGATGTACAATAAGGGCTCCCACCGAGGCAGTGGTGTCAGAAGCCCTAGCTACTTTAGTCCAACACATGCGAGACAGGGGCTGGGAGATAAATCCGAAGAAGGTGCAGGGCCCTAGCCAGACTGTCCAGTTTCTGGGGATCCAATGGTCTCGGGGTGAGCGCATCATACCCGAGCCTGTGAAGAATAGAATTCAAGAAATGGCCACCCGCACAAATAAAACTGAGACACAACGGTTTGTGGGACTATTGGGTTACTGGAGGAGACACATACCTCACCTCCCGATGTTATTAAAACCACTGTATGCCGTAACACAAAAAAAGGCCCACTTTGAATGGAGAAAGGAACAACAGGTGGCCTTTGATGCAGCCAAAGAAGTCTTAGCTCAAGCTTTACCCCTAGCCCCGCGAGTGCCTGGACAGCCTTTTGAGTTACAGGTATCCGTTACCAATGATACTGCAGTATGGAGTTTGTGGCAGGTTCAACATGGGCACTTGTATCTCCTGGGGCGTGTCTTTTGAACAGTTAACACCTGAAGAACGTAGCCATACCTGGTTCACAGATGGCTCAGCGGTCTGACGAAACGGCCTTCGGCGATGGCGAGCCAATGCCTTCAATCCAAAAATCCAGACAATTGTGCATGATGAGGGCGTGGGGGGCTCCAGCCAGCTAGCAGAACTAGCAGCTGTAGTCCTTGCATTAGAAGAGCAATAACAACAAGTACACATATAGACTGACTCATGGGCGGTAGCCAATGGCATGGCGAGCTGGATGTGAAACTGGCATGAACATAACTGGCAAATAACTGGGAGAGACTTGTGGGGAAAGCACCTATGGGAACAAATATGATCCAAAGCCCAGAAGATGAAAATAACTGTATATCATGTGGACGCTCACATGAAAAACACTTCAAAGACCTCTGAATATAATAATATAGCCGTTGATAATATAGCCCAGGTACGGGCTGTCAAAGAGGCGGAAGAGGAAGAATATGGCATAGACAAGTGGGCCCACCACAAATCTGGACATTTGGGCATTCAGGGTACGATACAATGGTCACGAAATAGGGGGTTACATTTGACTATGGATGGTGTTAAACAGATCATAAACACCTGTGAAATTTGTCAAAAGGTGAAGCATTTTCCCCCACAATGACAACCCGGTGCCCATATTAAGAGAGGGACTCAACCAACACAAATATGGCAAGTTGATTATGTAGGAACTTTACCATTGCAACAACGGCTCCAATATTTGCTCAGTGCTGTTGATACCTATTCTGGACTTTTGATAGCTTATCCAGTGACTAAAGCGAATCAACAAAGTACGATTAAAGGACTGGAGAGTTTAATCACATACTACGGTGAGCCAGCAGAAGTACAGTCCGATAAAGGGTCGCACTTCACAGGTCAAACAGTGCAACAGTGGGCGGTAGACAACGGGATCTATTGGATGTTCCACATACCTTACTATCCGCAAGCTGCAGGGTTAATAGAACGCATGAATGGACTACTTAAGCAACAGATTAAAATATTAACTCCCAGTAACACATTGCAAGGGCGGTTAAAGGTCTTACCACAAGCAGTGCGCAATCTGAATCACTGACCATTGCGGGGGGGGATCTCCCATAAGCCACATGTTAGGCAAAGTTAGTGTCCCTACAATTGAAAAAGAAAATCAGACTCAGTACACAGTTTGTGAAGGAGGAAAAGTGTGGGTGCAGTACCCCCAGAAACCCTTACAAGCAGGAGAAATCTTAGCAAAAGGAGATGGAAACACATTGGGTGCTCCTGACTGGTCAAGATATTCCTCTCTGTGTTGACAAGGGTAAATTGACTAAATGGGGCTGAATTAATATACTTCCGCTTCCTCACAGGAATTCTGCCCAAAATGGCGACTTACCAACTCGTGCTGGCCAGTCTCTGTGTCTTGTTATCTGTGACTGTGCTACTTCCATCCTCAAACACAGCATGGGATGGTCGTTTTGGGTGGCAGTTAGCTAACATTGACACCACTTTTACGGATGGTCCGCAAAAACATCCGCCGCTTTGAAGCTGTTAATACATCCTATCATTGTTTTACTCATTGCCTTATTACTGCTTGTATGTATTCTTAGGTGTAGATTGCGGGCGTTGCTTGCGCATACTCAACGTGTAACTGATGCATTACGCCTTCAACTTGATTATATTACTTAGAATATCTAAATATCAAGGGTGGATTATATTATATGGGGTTAATCACATACTGTTAATTATGAGATTTAGACATTTACAGTGTGTCTCTGTCCCATGCCCCGTGGAATGTTGTTGCTATAGAGAGAGAGAGGGAAAGCAACCTTGAGACGCACACCAGCTTATTATGAGATGGTTGGCGCCTTGAGATCTCATGCTTTGTGGACGAGCAGCTAGGGCCTTACAGATTAGGAGTTGGTCATAAGCCACATACACCCATGTTTTGTTCAATAGTATGTTTGTTTAATCGTATAAAGGAACAGCACTGTCCCGGAGCTCTTTGAACTTCACCTTGGACCGTGATTCGCGAGCGGTGTCGGGACCCCCAAGGCTCCAGACCAGCCGTTGTTGTGGAGTTCCCGACGGGCTGACGGCCGTGAGCTTTGTTGCATCTTTATCATACTTCTCTTTTCTTCGTAAACTGTATTATTATATTTATTTTCTCTCAGTAAACGGTGTTTTATCTTTACTTCATTTTGTCTTGTCTCTTATTTAACATTCATCCAGATCCCAAACCTGGGTCTATTATTATCGATCCAAAACAGGGGTACTGCAAGGTTCAGTGCTGGGACTCCAGCTATTTACAATATACATTAATGATTTAGACAAAGGAATTGAACGTAATATCTCCAGGTTTGCAGATGTCACGAAGGTAGCTGGCAGTGTGAGCTGTGAGGATGATGCTACGAGGCTGCAGGGTGACTTGGACAGGTTAGGTGAGTAGACAAATACATGGCAGATGCTGTATAATGTAGATAAATGTGAGGTTATCCACTTTCGTGGTAAAAACAGGAAGGCAGATTATTATCTGAATGGTGACAGGTTAATAAAAGGGGAGGTGCAATGAGACCTGGGTGTCATGGTACATCAGTCATCGAAAGTCGGCATGCAGGTACAGCAGGTGGTGAAGAAGGCAAATGGCGTGTTGGCCTGCGTAGCATGAGGATTTGAGTATAGGAGCAGGGATTTCTTACTACAGTTGTACAGGGCCTTGCTGAAGCCACATCTTGAATATTGTGTTCAGTTTTGGTCTCCTAATCTGACGAAGGATATTCTTGCTATTGAGGGAGTGCAGCGAAGGTTCACCAGACTGATTCCCGGGATGACATATGAAGAAAGATAGGATCGACTTAGCTTATATTCAATAGAATTTAGAAGAATGAAAGGGGATCTCATAGAAGCATATAAAATTCTGATGGGATTGGACAGTTTAGATGCAGGAAGAATGTTCCCGATGTTGGGGATGTCCAGAACCAGCGGTCACAGTCTAAGGATAAGGGGTAAGCCATTTAAGACTGAGTTGAGGAGAAACTTCTTCACTCAGAGTTTTGAGCATGTGGAATTCTCTACCACAGAAAGTTGTTGAGGCCAGTTCGTTAAATATATTCAAAAGGGAGTTAGATGTGGCTCTTACGGCTAAAGGGATAAAGGGGTATGGCGAGAAAGCAGGAATGGGGTACTGAAGTGCATCATCAGCCATGATCATATTGAATGGTGGTGCAGGCTCGAAAGGCCGAATGGCCTACTCCTGCACCTATTTTCTATGTTTCTATATCAAGAAACAATATTCGCAAATTGTCTAGTGTTGTTATTTTCCGCATCGGAAACACCTCTACCCACCGTGAATGGCTATCAATCACAATGATCAATTGTTGTCCTTCTAGCTCAGCAAAATCTATATGTAACCTTTGCCACAACCTGGGAAGCCATTTCTAAGGCTGTAATGGAAAATCGATGGACTGTTATAAAACCCTTGCGGGGGAGGCACATCCATGCATAATGTTGCCCCTTGAATGTAAAGGTAAATTTATACTGATCCTCCCATCTTACTGGGACAGACCAGAACCCGTTAGCTATGTCCAATATAGTGAACGTCATTGCCTCTGCAGGGATATTCCCTATTAGATCGGCTACTGCTGCTATCATGGGTGCGCATGCTGGAATACTTTTATGAAGAACCCGATACTCTACTGTGGCTCTCCATGACTGATTGAGCTTCTTAACTGGCCAAAGGGGTGAATTCACGTGGGTCACTATTGGCCTCAGTACCCCTTGTTCCACCAGGGAGTTCAATGCAATTTCCAAGTCCTTCTCTGTATCCTGGGGAAAACTGCACTGTTTCTGAGGTCGCAACATTGGATCCCTGTGTACCTTCACCTCTACCCCCGTTACCCTAACACAGTCATGTCAGTGAGTGGTGAACATTGCAAGATTAGTTTTCACATACACCCGATACTTTTCCAGGGTGCTATGGACCAATTGTTCCACGTTATAGCTTCCCTTCGGTCTCATACCTTTCACCTTTTCCGCCTTGGGGATAACTAAAATTTCCTCAGGTTTATCCGAACCAACTGCTCCCCATAGACAGTGGTTTCTCATATCCACGATCACATAATGGGCCAGCATAAAACCAGCACTGAGGAACTGATCCCGTTGCATCCGTACACATGCCCACTTAGTGGCAAGGAGTCCTAACCCTATCGACAAAGATTTTGATACTGCCCCAGCCTGCTCGTTCCCTGTGAAACCCATTAAATTAACCGGGACCCTGCTTGACCATGGAGAAGTGGTGGGGTTTGGTGAGTGAACCACCGTACTGGAAGCTCCGGTGTCCACTAGATACTTTCCCCAAGTGGTCTCTACCTTGATCTTTACACAAGGTCTGCCCCATTCATCGTAGGTGAGTGGGCACAGGTCCGAGTCATGGGGGAAGTGGGGCATGCTGGGCTTTTCACTGCGTATGGCAGGTCCAGCTTTCCCTGGTTCTTGCCCATAACCTGTCGTAATGCAGCGGCTAGAAGTTCCAACAGCTCTTCTACCCTCTCTCTCTCTGCCTCTACTACCTGCAGTTTTGACCCTGAGGGAGCCCCGTATCCTGGTTTTTCCCTTCTTGGGAACTTGCACTCCCTGTTCCAGTGTCCCGTTCTCCCACAATTAAAGCATGCCTGGGATCTGCCCTCATTACCTCCCTCCTGCTTCCATTCTTTTCTACCATCCATACTTCCCTTCATCTCATGCACTTTTCCTTTTTGTTTACTCTCCTCCCCCACTGTTGGATTTAAAAGCCAGAGTCAGTTTCCTTAACACGCCTAGCTCTGTATTATTAACATCCTCGGGGTCAAACCATGATTCTGCCCTAGCCCTGGCAGTTAGCCACTCGAGTCCTCAACCAATGATTCCTGGGAGCCCCGAACAACTGTGCTCAGGCTCGATTTCCCCTGTCACCTTCAGATACACAGCCTATAACCTGTCTGCCAATGTATCCAGAGCCTCGTCAGCCAGCTGTCTGGTCTGCTTGATCTGCAAGAATGGGCTGCCTTGGCTATGTCCCAGCACCATTAAAATATTGTCTTTTACCCCATCCAGAGTAGCCCCTTCTAACTTAGTGGCTACCGACAAACCCTGGTACAGCTTCCCATCTAGGGAGAACAGTATCATCTTTTTCAGTTCATCGTTGTCACAATTGTTGATCCCCCTATCTGCTCTACATTGGCAAAATGAACAGAGGCATCCCTTCCATGTTTCAGTTTCGGCACACTGGCCAGCATTTCCTGCAACTGAAGGGACGTATATGGGAGCACATATTTACTCTGCAATGGTCCCTGACCACCGCCTTGTAGGGGTGGAATGAACTTTTGCTGTCGCAGGGGACACATCAGTCCCGGTAGTCTAGGTGCTTTGGGAGCCCGCCGACCCTCAATAGACTGGGTCCCATTGTAAGGATTGTAAGCACCGCATCCCCAAGGATCTGGACATTGCGTTTTAATCCCCAAGGATTTGCGTTTTAATATTTTTCTCACCACAGAAAAAGCTGGAAGCTGTTTGTGGGAGGGGCCTGGGTGCTGCTTCATGTTGGACTTAGAATGATGGGCAGGGGTTCTGAGAAGACAATGGCCAAGCTAAGGCAATTCATCACATGTTGAGCAAATGGACTGTTTTGTTAAGCAATGTGAACTCGTCAAGTGAACTGATTAGTGATTGAGCCATTACCTGGATGAGATACCAGAACAATAGAAAGCCATTAAGCCCAGACTGCTCGGAAGCGAAACCCATCACTGGAAAAACATGGAAACCTCGAAACAAAGGAAGAAACTTTATTGAGCTAAAAGCAGAAGACACACTCACAGGAAGTTCTCAAAACAAACTTTATTCAGCCTGAAAAGGCAAACCAACTTGGGATATAAAAGAGGCCGGGTGGGTCATAGCTCTCTCTCTTGCTTCGCTGCTTCGCCCTTACAAGAATCCAACCCTCCGTATGGGACGAAGAGAAGAAACCAGAAGAGTTATCTTTTCATCGGAAGAAGCAGCAAGTAAGCCAATGAATTGGTGAGCATCACCTCTGCACACACATCTTTTAAGATCACAGCCACGATGTGAGGGGGTATCATGCGTTCTCCCAACCAAATTCTTAGGGGTTTACAGGGAGGAGGTTTAGACGTGGGTACTTCGTGTTAGGGACCTGTTTAGACAGGCCAGACTGTGTATTGTACTGCATTTATTTGTTTTACACACCAGGTTATGTGTGGTTTTACTGGGTACAGGTGTGTATTTTAACTTTAATAAAAGCATTGCCGGTACTCGGACCAAGGTACATGTCTCTGACTCATTCATCTGTTCTGTACAGTAATAATTCCCAGCGTTAGAACTATTGTAAAATGAGGGTACTTCGAAAACACCGAAGGAAAACCACTTGCACCATCATTGGGCTCCTTTTCCTCCTTCACTTCCCAGTTTATCCCAAGTTCCCCTGGTGCCATGAGACAAGCCAAACCCCTGGCCCCGGATACTGCTCGGGTTAACTTACTGATTTTTTTCATTAACGGGCCCGTGATCAGCCTCTTCATGTACCCTATTTTTGGCTACTCTGTATGCCACCTTTATATCTTTTAACTGACCCTCAGCCTTGTCTGCTCCTTCCTCACGCTGAGCCTGACACTGCTTTCTACTTTCGGTGGCCTGACATTGCAGATACTCTATCGTGCTTCTAACCGTTTCTTCCTGCGCATTTCTCTCCTGCCTTTCAATGCTCAAATCTGCTGCCAGCTGGTTTACTATGGCCTCTCTCTCTCCTGCCCTACTTTCTGATTTCTGTTTCTCCTTTTCTAAATGCTCAACTTGATCCGTGAGTATAATAATTTCTTTCTTCATACATATTAACCAAATTGCCTTTTCCTTCGATTTCTTGTGTTTGCAATCCCCGTCCACTCTACTGCTTCCTCATACGGACTGTCAGAGTGTAACATTTTTGGCACCCAGTGCTCAGAAATGTTTACTTTTTCAAATACATATGAGAATATCTTATCCTCCATCTTGGGTTTCTTCCCCTTAACCCTGTCCATAATTATTGTTCTAAATCTTGAATGTCCCTTCATGGTCGCCAATTCTGTATGGGTTACTAAATGCCTTGTCACCTGTTACACAGTTCTTGACGTCAGGTTTTATCAGAACAAAATTACACATGGCACAGGGTTTTGGCTCAACCAAGATTTGTACATTTTATTGAACATACACACAACTACCTCCCTAGTATAAATCACTACGATCTATGTGGGATTAACAAACCCAGAATACAAACCTCTACGAAAAGATCATTTGCATTGGCACAACTTGAGACAGTTAAACTTGTTCGTGATTTGGCTGTTACGCATAAAGTCACACAGACCCAAACACAAAACCCTTCTATGATTTGGCTGGAACAAAACATACAATCAACAATTCCTCAGCTATCTTCTGAGGTTGACTGTAGGCCCTTTCCTTGGTTGCAGCTTGTGTCCCGAAGACTGGCTGGCTTCTATTTCTGTACTGCTGTGTTCTGCTGCTTTCTGCCTTCGAAAAATGGATCTTCTTTGTACCAAAAACCAATTTGAAATCTTGGAACAGATTTGACATGATGGCTGCATCAAATGAATAAGATGGCCGCATCATCTTGATGGCTAATTGTTCCCCATCTAGAGTCATTGTTCATGATTGTTATGAGGTCCTTTACAAGGTTGGTTTTCTATTAGTGTTCAGATCCACGTAGCTCAAGGTCCAGTCCATTGTCTCATAGGCAGTCCCTCGGAATTGAGGAAAACTTGCTTCCACTCCTGAAGTGAGTTCTTAGGTAGCTGAACAGTCCAATACGAGAACCACAGACTCTGTCATAAGTGGGGCAGATAGTCATTATGGGAAGGGGTGGGTGGGACTGGTTTGCCACACGCTCTTTCCACTGCCTGTGCTTGATTTTTGCATGCTCTTGGCGACGAGACTCGAGGTGCTCAACGCCCTACCGGATGCACTTCCTCCACTTAGGGCGATCTATGGCCAGGAACTCCCAGGTGTCAGTGGGGATGTTGCTCTTTATCAGGGAGGCTTTGAGGGTGTCTTGTGATGTTTCCTCTGCCCACCTTTGGCTCGTTTGCCGTGAAGGAGTTCTGAATAGAGCACTTGCTTTGGGAGTCTTGTGTCAGGCATGCGAACAATGTGGCCTGCCCAGCGGAGCTGATCAAGTGTGGTCAGTGCTTCAATGCTGTTCAAGGACGCTGATGTTGGTGTGTCTGTCCTCCCAGGGGATTTGTAGGATCTTGCGGAGACATCGTTGGTGGTATCTCTCCAGTGACTTGAGGTGTCTGCTGTACATGGTCCATGTCTCTGAGCCATACAGGAGGGTGGGTATTACGACAGCCTTGTAGACCATGAGCTTGGTGGCAGATTTGGGGGTCTGGTCTTCAAACACTTTTTTCCTCAGGCAGCCGAAAACTGCACTGGCGCACTGGAGGCGGTGTTGAATCTTGTCGTCAATGCCTGCTCTTGTTGATAAGAGGCTCCCGAGGTATGGGAAATGGTCCACGTTGTCGAGGGCCGCGCCGTGGATTTTGATGACTGGGGGACAGTGCTGTGCAGCGAGGACCGGCTGGTGGAGGACCTTTGTCTTACTGTCTTAGTGTAAGGCCCATGCTTTTGTATGCCTCAGTTAATACGTCGACTATGTCTTGGAGTTCAGCCTCTGTATGTGCATAGATGTAGATCGACGACAGAGGTCGGGGTGGTCTTGGACCTGGCCTGGAGACGGCGAAGATCGAACAGTTTCCCACTGGTTCTGTAGTTTAGTTTCACTCCAGCGGGGAGCTTAGTCCATTGTCTAAGCCTAGCCTGATACCAGCCTTTCTGGAGCCACAGCCTAGGGTATGTTCTTTAAACAATGTAACCCCTTCAGGTAAATGAATATATGAATGTTCCTGTATCTTTTTAGACAGGTAATCATTGATGGTGTGAATGTCTTTTTTGGCTGCCATTGTCTAGTGATTTAGGTGGATTTCTGTATCACTGTCCCTCATGATATCCGACGGTTTGGCTTTAATGTAAGAATTAACCCTTTCCTCCCCAGCTCATTTTGCAAGCTGTGATGCAGTTCTTAGTTTTTATATTCAATAGTCCAATTTTTACCGTTGTGGGGAGGAATGGATCCTACACTACCAATTGGCTTTTACACTCCTTGAATGCTGTGTCACATTCTTCTGACCACTTTCAATGGACCTGTTTTTTTCAACAGTGGATGCAACACTGTAGCCAAATCTGATAGGAACTTCCCATCATAGTTCAAAATACCCAAAAATGATCAAAGTTCAGTGACATTCTTGGGAGTGGGTGCATTTCTGATTGCATCCAGCGTTCTCTTGGTTGGATGTAAACTATCTTTGTCTACTCTGTGCCCTAAGTACTCCACCGAACTTTGAAATAACTCACGTTTGCGAGCAGTCACTCGTACTCTGTGCTTCTCTAGCCATTTGAGCACTTCATTCAACATATTATTATGGATTTGGCTGTTTGGTGCTGAAATAAATATGTCATCTAAATAACATACTACCCATTGAAGGCCTTGCAAAATCTGGTTCGTCACCCCTTGGAATATGGCAGAGGCAGAAGACACTCCAAATGGTAGCTTATTAAATTGATATAGACCAAACTGAGTATTTATAGCCAAGCACGATTTGGGCTCCTCATCTAACTCAAGATGTAAGTCAGCATTTGTCAGATCTAACTCTGAGAAGATCTGGCCACCTTTCAGCATTGTGAACAAATCTTCTACATTTGGCAATGAAATGGGTAGATTACCCTCTAGCTCCTGCTTTATGGTTACTTTAAAATCACCACACAACCTTACCTTACCATCTGACTTAGGTACAACAACAATGGGTGTAGCCCAATTACTTAGATTTATCTTAGAGATAATGTTCTCAATTTCTAGTCTTTTGAGTTCTTGCTCAACTTTTTCCTTGAGTCCATATGATACAGGACGTGGCTTGCAGTAAACTGGTCCAGCGTCCTCTGTACTCTGACATTTGCCTTGAAGCCTTGGATAGGATTGCCTGTTTCACAAAACACCTTCGGATACTTCTTGATGACATCATCTTTTGATGAAATTTTGTTTCAACTTGTAAAATCTCATTCCAATCCAGCTTCAGTGAACCCAACCAATTTCTACCTATCAAGGCAGGCTTGTCTCCTGACACTATTAAGAGAGGTAAGATCTGAAACTGATCGTTGTATTACACTGGTATGGTGATATGTCCTACCACAGAGATTTGCTTTCCTGAGTAGCCCCGCAGCTCTATCTTTGACTTCTCCAGTGAAAAATCACTCAAAATTGTTGAGTTGTAGCGATTCCGGTATTACACTCACAGATGCACCTGTGTCGATTTTCATGGGTATCCTGGTTCCTGCAACGTCTACTTGGATAACAATACTTCGTGAATTGCTGTTAGATACCCCCGTGCTCCTGATGATGAGTATCTCCAGAACCTCTTCATTCTTTTGCTTCTCGTCAATGTAATGTAGTCTCTGGTGATTGCTACTTCTAGCATTGAACATCGGTTTACTCTTCAGTCGGCATGCCTTCGCAAGATGCCCTGTTTTCTTTCAGATGAAACACTCTGCCTTCACATTTGGACAGCTTTGAGCAATATGTTGTCCCAGGCACTGATGGTATAACTTCAATGTGCTGTTATCTTGGCCAGTTGCTAAGGCCAACTGCCTTTTACTTTTAACCTGCAGACGATTCACCTCGGTTGGCTGATGACTGGAAATGGCATGAAATTCTCGGGAGTATTGGTCGGCCATATCCATTGACATAGCTGGCTGACAAGCTAAATCAAAAGTCAAGTAGGGTTTATCAAAACTTTCATTTTTCATCCCAGAAACCTCCTGAAAGTTTCCGAAATGACAGTGAATGGTTAGCTTTTTTAATGCTACAACATACTTACTGATACTCTCGTCTTTCAACTGATTTTGTGTTCCAAAATGATGACTTTCATCAATTTCCAAGGGTTCAGGACTGTAGTGCTGTTCTGCTTCAGTGGCATGTCCTTTGGCTTGACGGGAACAAGCACATTTTTCAGGGTTTCATACACCTTGGGGCCTGCTTCAATCAAGAAAATAACTCGGTTTCTTTCTAACACCACTACGGTTTTCATCATCGGGGATTTTGATGATACTAATTGCAGTGAGAAAACATTTCTAGCTACTCCACATATGCTCAGAAAGTCTCTCGGTCGTGGTGGAACTCACCTAAGTGACCTATTATTCCCGTAGGTGCATCCATCTGGACTCCAAGTTCAGCCAAGTGTGTTTGAAATTTACCTTGGATTTTTCGCTGTTCTGCAAAAGAAAGAACCTCTCAAAGTCTCTCTGCTGTTTGGCTGGATCATCCACCAACAAATATTTCAGCTAGGGAATCCAATTATCCTATCCTTCATCTCCAATGTGATATCTTCTTTACAACATCACAAACACACAGACAACAAGATGGCTCGACCGAAAACTTGTCAGGTGATCTGGTCACATGACCCTTTTATTATTTTACATCAGCAGTTGCATTACCACAGTAGTCCGCTAGGTGGTGCAGTAGTCCACTATGTGGAGCTGTATTACAATCCCTTTCCCTTTTTCCCCCATCA
Organism: Pristiophorus japonicus; assembly: GCF_044704955.1. Taxonomy (NCBI): domain Eukaryota; kingdom Metazoa; phylum Chordata; class Chondrichthyes; family Pristiophoridae; genus Pristiophorus; species Pristiophorus japonicus. The sequence goes on along the minus strand of NC_091978.1, from coordinate 250,010,990 downwards.
TTGGCAGCCATTCTCTTTCTGGCTAGGCCCCATGTGCTGGAATTCCCTCCCTAAATCTCTCTGCTTCGCCATCTCCATCTCCTGTTTTAAGACTCCCAGAAACCTATTTTTAAAGTTTTTTGTCTTCCCTCCTATTATCTTTCTCTTTGGCTCAGCATCCATTTTTTTGATTACAACTCTGTGAAGCGATTGGGAACTTTTTGAATATCAACGGCGCTAAGAATAGATGCTCTATATAAAAACAAAACTACAGGCTAGAATTCTACTCTTTGCAGTGGAGCTTCAGTAGGGCAGGACTCTCATCTGCTCTTTGAATCCACCCTACCCCTGACCCATTTCCCTCGGTCAGGGCTCATTATTAATGTACTGCAGACTCACGCTCAGATTCCTGCCACAAAATGAGATCCCACCAGTGTCAAGAGGGAAATATAGACACAGGTGGGCAGGAGAGAAATCTGCTGGAGCTCATCCCTGCAGCAATTACATGAAGTGGGTGAGGAAGGAGAGGCTAGCAGTTGTCCAGGCGGGGGCAGAGCAAGGAAATAGAGGTTGGGTGATGAGGTAATTCCTTACTATCCATATTTTCATTCCTTTTCCACTACAATCTCGCCCCAAATTAGGCAAGAATGCAGAGGTGAATTTCAGCCACAACTTCTGCTTCTCTAAGCACTCCCCTGTACATATAGTTTCCTACACGTCCCATTCATGATTGGCTTTGAAGCCAACAAGCGTAATATTAGAACAAGTGCACCAGTATTAATTATGAAGAATTCTGGACCATAATGAGCCTATGGCATGAAACAGATGCAACTATTTTAGCATACAAAGTGCAGCGGAATTGAAAACCATTGGCAAAATGAATTGGTTGCATAGGCTTGCTTGTCTGAAATTCCATTCCCCTCTGCCTATTCTGCACAGTGCAACTGGTGCAGCTGATTGCAAAATCTACCCCATACTTTATGGCACTGTCTCTGAATGTTCAAGCCTTATTTGTTGCCAAGAGACACAAAGGGTTGTTTTGAGGGTAAAACGCTTTCATATCATTTCACACTGGCCCCAAAATCCTTGGGCTGATATATTTCGGTATAAGAAGTGAGATGCAGCAACCCTGGCCCTCCATTGTTAACCTCAACAAAGTTTACAGAGTCAGGGGAGCTCCAGCAATTTGAATGAAGCTGGCAGACTGTGGGTGCATCCATTGGGGGTCAGAAATCTGGTCTAAGTGATGAGGCTGTGGTATTGTTAGGAGGTTCCACCCTCTCTGTCTTCCTCACAACCCCGATAAATCCTTCAGCATTGCTCCCAGAAGCCCCATTTATAAGGTGGCCGCAATTAAAAGAAAAGTCCGGCCTTTTCTTCAGGGGTCTAGGGCACAAGCCAGTCTGAACCTCAGGTGGGGCCCACATCCGCCATGCAGGCAGCCGGTCTGCCTGACCAGGAGAACTGCCAATGGAGCACCATGTGTAGTACCTGTGCACCCCCACCGCCCCCCCTGCTCCCGGCCCTGCCCTCACTTTACATCGATGGCTTTTTTTTGGGGTGGAGTCTCTGCCGTCCAGAAACTGGAGCACAAAGCCAGGATTTGGCATATCCAAGTTCAGGCACACTTTCCATAATCCAGCAGATTTCTGCCAATGTTACAATGAAAATACACCAGAATTGGTTCAGAGTTTTGACTCCATGGTGTTTTGATCAATCATTGTCCAAAGGAAGTGAAGATTGTTTCTCATCCGTGGGTCAGTGATCCCAAAACTTACTCCAGGATCACGCATGGTGGGAACTTTTGGGATTAGGGAGTGGTTCCCTGATTTTCCTGCAAATGATGGGGGCCCATACCATTAGGTGTACTGAAGGCAACCATCGCATCATATGCTTACAATAAAACTGGTTTATTAAATTCAATTCATTGAAAGTAACAGAAAAGTGCATAAGAAATTCTGATTAAAACAGCATCATTGATATGTGCAAAGAAAATATTTTGTAATATTTACTCGACCCAAAACATCCAAAGTGAAGTATGATCACGAGGTTGAATGTAAATGTGATTATAAAGTAATTACGAATGGTAAAAAAATAGTTTGTTCCAGTTCCTATTTCTTGTTTTAGTTTCATATCATTGGGATGAAGTACAACCCATTTTAAAAAGCTGCAAGCATCCACAGAACCAATAAGTTTTAAAATAAAAATCTTAAATCTGAGGTTTTGTAATGATAAATATGGTATTTTTTAAGAAAACGTACTTTAATAAATCATTTATGTCAATGCACATAAGTAGAAAACATAATTATTAATTTATTAAGTGGCTTCAACAGAAATGTATGTTGTGCCATGGAGTTCTGAATTGGCCCCTGTCTGAGTTGCCTCAGCTCCACTTCATTACAGTGTCAAAGCCACTTGTCAGGCTCAAGCCACTCTCCTCAATAGCACGTCTTTGTGAAGTGAATGAGAAGATGATAAGAGCATTGTGCAGATGATCAGTTGTGTGCAACACTGAGATATCAATCAAAGTCTGAGCTTCAATGGCTGCAATGAAAGGTCAGCCCACCCACAAGAGAAAATGGATCTGAGTGGTGAAAGTGATTGGCTCCAAAGTGGCTGTAACTTTAACTGATGATTGTTTGGCTGCAGTCTTGGTTTCTGTTGGTGAACCACAGGATTTATTTTTAATGGATTCGATATGCTCCAAGCAGCTGGATTATATTGTGCATCTATGCTTGCACAGAGTAGAGCAAAATAACTCTAATGACCTGTGAATGAACTATTTGCTTGAGCTTCACTTTACGTCATTGTCAGGCAACAAATCTTTAGCAAACAAGGTAACAAAGATTCCTGCACAGTGTAGTTACAGACATTTCTTCCTCACACTAGCAGTGGACTTTTTGGTATAAGTATCTTGCCTGCTTCTTTTTTCCCCTTATATGCCTTCAAAGAGGCAATTAAAATGCAATGAAATTGTAAGCATGTTCTTTATAAGTAGCTTTATTATTTTGTTACACCTTATGTAAGACGTGCCATTGTGCATCGGTAATATAGATGCACAATGGCCCTTCGAGCCTGCACCACCATTCAATAAGATCATAGCTGATCATTCACCTCAGTACCCCTTTCCTGCTTTCTCTCCATACGCCTTGATCCCTTTAGCCATAAGGGCCATATCTAACTCTCTCTTGAATATATCCAACGAACTGGCCTCAACAACTCTCTGCGGTAGAGAATTCCACAGGTTAACAACTCTCTGAGTGAAGAAGTTTCTCCTCATTTCGGTCCTAAATGGCTTACCGCTTATCCTTAGACTATGTCCCCTGGTTCTGGACTTGCCCAACATCGAGAACATTTTTCCTGCATCTAACCTGTCCAGTCGTGTCAGAATTTTATATGTTTTTATGAGATCCACTCTCATCCTTCTAAACTCCAGTGAATACAGGCTCAGTCGATCTAGCCTCTCCTCATATGTCAGTCCTACCGTCCCGGGAATCAGTCTGGTGAACCTTCGCTGCACTCCCTCAATAGCAAGAACGTCCTTCCTCAGATTAGGAGACCAAAACTGAACACAATATTCAAGGTGAGGCCTCACCAAGGTCCTGTACAACTGCAGTAAGACATTCCTGCTCCTATACTCAAATCCCCTAGCTATGAAGGCCAACATGCCATTAGACTTCTTCACCGCCTGCTGTACCTGCATTTCAACTTTCAATGACTGATGACACCCAGGTCTCGTTGCACCTCCCCTTTTTCTATCTGCTGTCATTCAGATAATATTCTGCCTTCGTGTTTTTGCCACCAAAGTGGATAACCTCACATTTACCCACATGATATTGTATCTGCCATGCATTTGCCCACTCACAAAACCTGTCCAAGTCACCCTGCAGCCTCTTAGCATCCTCCTCACAGCTCACACTGCCAGCTACCTTAGTGTCATCTGCAAACCTGGAGATATTACGTTCAATTCCTTTGTCTAATTCATTGATGTATATTGTAAATACTGGGGTCCTAGAACTGACCCCTGCTGCACCCCACTAGTCACTGCCTGCCATTTTGTAAAGGGCCTGTTTATCCCGACTCTCTGCTTCCTGTTTGCCAACCAGTTCTCGATCCACGTCAATACATTACCCCCAATACCATGTGCTTTAATTTTGCACACCAATCTCTTGTGTTGGACCTTGTCAAAAGCCTTTTGAAAATCCAAATACACCACATCCACTGGTTCTCCTTTGTCCACTCTACTAGTTACATCTTCAAAAAATTCGAGAAGATTTGTCAAGCATGATTTCCCTTTCATAAGTCCATGCTGCCTTGGACCGATCCTGTCACTGCTTTTCAAATGCGCTGCTATTTCATCTTAATAATTGATTCCAACATTTTCCCCACTACTGATGTCAGGCTAACCGGCAGATAATTCCCTGTTTTCTCGCTCCCTCCTTTTTTAAAAAGTGGTATTACATTAGCTACCCTCCAGTCCATAGGAACTGATTCAGAGTCTATAGAATGTTGGAAAATGATCACCAATGCATCCACTATTTCTAGGGCCACTTCCTTAAGTACTCTGGGATGCAGACTATCAGACCTTGGGGATTTATCGGCCTTGAATCCCATCAATTTCCCTTACACAATTTCCTGACTAATAAGGATTTCCTTCAGTTCCTCCTTCTCACTCGACCCTCGGTCCCCTAGTATTTCCGGAAGGTTATTTGTGTCTTCCTTCGTGAAGACAGAACCAAAGTATTTGTTCAATTGGTCAGCCATTTCTTTGTTCCCCATTATAAAATTCACCTGAATCTGACTGCAAGGGACCTACGTTTGTCCTCACGAATCGTTTTCTCTTCACATAACTCTAGACGCTTTTGCAGTCAGTTTTTATGTTCCCAGCAAGCTTCCTCTCATATTCTATTTTCCCCTTCCTAATTAAACCCTTTGTCCTCCTCTGCTGAATTCTAACTTTCTCCCAGTCCTCAGGTTTGCTGCTTTTTCTGGCCAATTTATATGCCTCTTCCTTGGATTTAACACTATCCCTAATTTCCCTTGTTAGCCACGGTTGAGCCACCTTCCCCGTTTTACTTTTACTCCAGACAGGGATGTACAATTGTTGAAGTTCATCCATGTGATCTTTAAATGTTTGCCATTGCCTATCCACCGTCAACCCTTTAAATGTCATTCGCCAGTCTATTCTACCAATTCACATCTCATACCATCGATGGTTGCACAGCTCTACATCTTCACTGGTCTGGTAAAGTAAAGCTCCTCGACCAATAAGTATAATGATCTCAAAGGTATAGTCAGTTCATTCAATAAGCATATGCTTACATATTATTGCTAAAGTTCTTTGAACGTAACCAAGCAACAAATATGTCTGACATACATTTAGTCAAAAGGTAAAAATTGTATATTGTTACAATATTGCTGAATTCTCACAACAACAACAAAAACTTTTATTTATATAGCACCTTTAATGTAATAAAATGTCCCAAGATGCTTCACAGGATTGTTAACAAATAAATGCAAAATTTGACACCGAGGCATATAAGAGATATTAGGGCAGATGACCAAAAGCTTGGCCGAACAGGTAGGTTTTAAATAGCGTCTTAAAGGAGGAAAGAGAAATGAAGAGGAGGAGAGATTTAGGGAGGGAATTCCAGAGCTTAGGGCACAGGCAGCTGAAGGCATGACTGCTAATGGTGGAGTATTTAAAATCAGGGAATGAACACAAGGCCAGAATAGGTGGAGTCCAGAGCTCTACGAGGATTATAGGGCTGAAAGAGATTACAGTGATAAGGAGGGGCGAGTCCATGGACGGATTTGAAAACAATGATTAGAATTTTAACATGTAGGTGTTGCTTAACCGGGAGCCAATTTCGGTCAGCGAGCACAGGATTGATGGGTGAACGGGACTTGAGCGAGTTAGGAAACGGGGGAAGACTATTGGATGATCTCAAGTTTATGGAGGGTAGAACTAGGGATGCTGGCTGGGAGTGCATTGGAATAGTCAAGTCTAGTGGTAAGAAAGGCATGGCTGAGGATTTCAGCAGCAGATTAGTTAAAGTAAGGGTGGAGATGGGCGATATTACGGAGGTGGAAATGGGTAGTATTAGTGATAGAATGTGTTATGTATGCAACCCTAGGCAACCTGTATCATATCGCCACCAGAGGGCTTACCTGTTGGAGTTCCACGGGATCTCAGCATCCCTTGGGAGCACTGTATATAAGCAGGCCTCCCATGCTGTACCAGCACTCTGGAGTTGAATAAAGGAGCTAAGGTCACACTTACTCATTGTCTACAGTACTCAGTTTCATTACTTTATTATGAGCTTAACAACTGACGACGAATTAAGCAACAACCACGCAAAAATGCAAAGAACTGTTTATCCTGGAGAAATTCTCAGAAGGGGATGATTGGGAGATCTTCGTGGAGCGACTCGACCAATACTTAATGAGCTGGAAAGGGACGAGAACACTGCCAAATGAAGGGCGATCCTCTTTCCATCTGTGGGGCAACAACCTGTGGCCTCATGAAGAATCTTCTAGCTCTGGTGACACCAACAACCAAATCCTATGAAGAACTGTGCACACTGGTCTGGGAGCACCTAAATCTGAAGGAAAGCGTTTTGATGGCAAGGTATCGATTCTACATGTGTCAACAGTCTGAAGGCCAGGAAGTGGTGAGCTATGTTGCCGAACTGAGGCACCTTGCAGGACATTGCGAATTCGATGGATTCCTTGAGCAAATGCTAAGAGACTTTTTTGTGCTTGTCATTGGCCATGAGGTTGTCCTTCACAAACTATTGACTGTTGAAACACCGAATCTGAGCAAAGCCATAATGAAGGTCTCCCAATCATCCCCTTCTGAGAATTTCTCCAGGATAAACAGTTCTTTGCATTTTTGCGTGGTTGTTGATTAATTCGTCGCCAGTTGTTAAGCTCATAATAAAGTAATGCAACTGAGCCGAGGCATTTATGTCCACCAGCGATAACAACAAAATATTTCACAGCATAAAGAGGTTTTGTCTAGTACTGAACACAAAGTAACATCGTTTTCAGGTAGGAATGCATATGACAGAACGTACACGCCAGCAGCTGCATGACCTATGACCCAGAGTCCACCATCAATCATTATTACGAGGCAGTTAACATCTTGTTGGCTTTGCGGAGGTGATCAACGAGCCCATTAATGCTGCTTCAAACACTATGTGTGCAAAGGCTGTGGAACAATGGGACACCTCCAGTGAATGTGCAGACAAGCTGCAAACCCTGCAAACCACCACGTTGCAGAAGAAGACCGATCCATGGCGGATCAAACTGAACTAGAGACTTGAACCGAGGAGACAGAAGTGTACAGGGTACACACCTTCACCACAAAATATCTACTGATCATGTTAAAAGTTCAACTGAACGGAATTCCAGCATCCATGGAACCGGACACGGGTGCGAGTCAGTCTATCATGAGCAAAAAGGCCTTCGACAGGCTGTGGTGCAACAAGGTTCACAGGTCCAAGCTTAGCCCCATTCATACCAAGCTAAGAACTTGCACTAAAGAGCTGATTCCTGTTATTGGCAGTGCAGCAGCAAAAGTCTCTTATGATGGAGGAGTGCATGAACTCCCACTATGGATTGTACCAAAAGATGGCCCCACACTGCTCGGCAGAAGCTGGCTGGGAAAAATCCACTGGAACTAGGACGAAATCCGAGCGCTCTCGTCCATTGAGGATGCCTCATGTGCCCAGGTTCTGAGCAAGTTCCCGTCGTTGTTTGAGCCAGGTATCAGAAGTTTTTCGGGGGCGAAGGTGCAGATCCACTTGGTTCCCGGTACACGGCCCATCCACCACAAGGCACGGGTGATGCCATGTATGATGCGAGAAAAAGAGGAAATTGAGCTGGACAGGCTGCAACGAGAAGGCATCATCGTGCCGGTGGAGTTCAACGAGTGGGTCAGTCCAATTGTTCCAGTTCTCAAAGGCAACGGCACGGTCAGAATTTGTGGAGACTATAAAGTAATGTTTAACCATTTTTCGCTACAGGACCAGTACCCGCTACCCAAGATGACCTATTTGCGACCCTGGCTGGAAGAAAGAAGGTCACCAAGTTGGACCTGACCTTGGCCTACATGACGCAGGAGCTGGCGAAATCTTCGTAAGGCCTCACCTGCATCATATGCACAAAGGTCTGTTCATCTACAATAGATAGCCATTTTGGATTCGATCGGCTGCGGCAATTTTTCAAAGGAACATGGAGAGTCTGCTAAAGTCAGTTCCGCGCACCGTGGTTTTCCAGGACGACATACTGGTCACAGATCGGGACACCATCGAACACTTGAAGAACCTAGAAGAGGTTCTAAGTCGCTAGATCACGTGGGACTCAGGTTGAAACGCTCGAAGTGTGTTTTCCTGGCGCCAGAGGTCGAGTTTTTAGGGAGAAGGATCATGGCAAACGGCATCAGACCCACCGACGCCAAGATGGAGGCCATCAAGAACACGCCGAGACCACAGAACGTGACGGAGCTGCGGTCGTTCCTGGGATTCCTCAACTATTTCAGTAATTTCCTACCCGGGTTAAGCACCTTGCTAGAACCCCTACATGTGCTACTACGCAAGGAAGATGACTAGGTATGGGGGAAATCACAAGAGGCTGCATTTGAGAAAGCCAGAAATCTGTTATGTTCCAACAAAGTGCTTGCTCTGTACAACCCATATAAACGTTTAGTGCTAGCTTGCGATGCGTCTTCATAAGGGGTCGGGTGTTTGTTACAACAAGCTAACGAATCGGGAACATTGCAACCAGTCGCCTATGCATCCAGGAGTTTGTCTAAGGCGGAAAGGGTCTACAGCATGATTGAAAAAGAAGTTCTGACATGCATTTACGGGGTGAAAAAAATGCACCAGCATCTGTTTGGTCTCAAGTTTGATTTAGAAACTGACCATAAGCCGCTCATATCGCTATTCTCAGAGAGCAAAGGGATTAACCATTGTCTCTGCCCGCATCCAAAGATGGGCGCTCACGCTGTCTGCATACAACTATGTAATCCACCACAGACCAGGCATAGAGAACTGCGCTGATGCTCTCAGTTGGCTACCATTGCCCACCACCAGGGTGGAAATGGCACAGCCTGCAAACTTGCTCTTGGTAATTGATGCATTCGAAAACGAAAAGTCACCTGTTACGGCCGGCCAGATCAGGACCTGGACCTGCCAAGATCCTTTACTGTCCCTTGTAAAAAACTGTGTCCTCCATGGGAGCTGGGCCAGCATCCCAGCGAAGATGCATGAAGCGATCAAGCCATTCCAGCGGCACAAAGACGAAATGTCCATACAGGCGAAATGTCTTTTGTCGGGTAATCGTGTGGTTTTGCCTAAGAAAGGCAAGGAAGCATTCGTATGTGACCTACACAGTACCCACCCAGGCATAGTAATGATGAAAGCTATGGCGAGATCCCATGTGTGGTGGCCCGGCATCGACTCAGATTTAGAGTCATGTGTGCGCCAATGCAACACTTGTTCTCAAACTGAGCAATGCACCCAGAGAGGCACCGCTAAGTTTGTGGTCATGGCCCTCCAAACCGTGGTCTAGGATCCACATTGACTTTACGGGCCCGTTTCTTGGCAAAATGTTTTCGGTAGTTGTGGATGCTTATTCAAAATAGATTGAATATGTAATAATGTCTGTAACCACATCCACTGCCACCATCGAAAGCCACGCAAGGCCTGCCTGATGTCCTTGTCAGTGATAATGGGCCGTGCTTCACCAGTGCTGAATTCAAGGAATTCATGACCCGCAATGGGATCAAGCATGTCACATCTGCCCCGTTTTAGCCCGCATCCGACGGCCAGGCAGAACGGGCAGTCCAAACCATCAGGCAAAGCTTGAAATGTGTGTCGGAAGGCTCCCTGTAGACGTCCCTGTCCTGAGGCCTGCTCAGCTATCGCACCAGACCCCACTTGCTCACCGGGGTTCCCCTAGCCGAGCTGCTTATGAAAACGGCACTCAAAACAAGGCTCTCTTTTGTCCACCCCAATCTCCAGGATCACGTCGAGGGCAGGCGGCATCAACAAAGCATGTACCATGATCGCGCAAACATGTCACGTGCTATTGAAGTCAGTGACCCTGTATTTGTACTCAACTATGGATATAGTCCCAAATGGCTTGCTGGCACCGTTAGAGCCAAAGAAGGGAGTAGGGTGTTTCAGGTCAAACTTGCCAATGGACTAACTTGCAGAAAGCATTTGGACCAAACCAAACTGCGATTTACAAACAGCCATGAGCAACCCGACGAGGACACCACCAACTTCGACTCTCCAGCACACACACAAGTGGCAACCGACATCACGGTTGACCTCGAAGCTGAACTCACCATCTCCAGCAGCCCGGCAAGGCCAGCTGCCCAGCAGCCCAGAGAAGAACCAACCAACTCACCCACACCTGCATTTGTACCGAGACGATCGACAAGGGAACGAAAAGCCCCAGATCGTCTCACCCTGTAAATAAGTGTACTATTGACTTTGGGAGGGAGTGATGTTATTTATGCAACCCGAGGCAACCTCTATCATACCGCCACCAGAGAGCTTACCTGTTGGAGTTCCAAGTGATCCCAGCATCCCTTGGGACCATTGTATATAAGCAGGCCTCCCATGCCGTACCAGCACTCAGGAATTTGAATAAAGGAGCTTAGGTCACACTTACTTATTGTCTACAGTACTCAGTTGCATTACTTTATTATGAACGTAACAGAATGGATATGAGGTAGGGAGCTCAATTCATGATCAAATATAACATCAAGGCTGTGAACAGACTTGGTCAGCCTTAAACAGTTGTCAAAGAGAGAGATCGAATCAGTGGAAAGGAAACACAGTTTTTGGCGTGAATGTAAGACAATGGCTTCAGTCTTTCCAATATTTTAATGGAGGAAATTTCTACTCATCCAGTGCTGGGTGTTGAACAAGCATTCTGATAGTACAGTATAGAGATGGTGAAAGATTCGAGAGAGGTGGAGGAAAGATAGAGTTGGATATTATCAGAGTACATGTGAAAACTCACATTGTGTTGACGGCTGTTGTCACCGAGAGGCAACATGTAGATGAGAAATAGGAGGGGGCCAAGGATAGATCCTTGGGAGACACCAAAGGTAATAATGTGGGAGCGGGAAGAGAAGACGTTGCAGGTGATACTATGGTTACAGCCCGTAAGATAGCAATGAAACCAGGTGAGTGGAGTCCCATCCAGCTGGTTGATGGAGAGGCATAGGAGCAGAATTTTGTGCTCAACTGTGGCAAAGTCTGCAGACAAGTCCAAATGGACGAGAAGGGATATATTAGCTTTGTTGCAGTCAATTCAGATATCATTGTGACCTTGGTAAGAGAAGTTTCAGTCTTGTGGCTGGGGTGGAAGCTTGACTGGAAGGATACAAACAAGGAATTCTGGGAAAGATGGGCACAGATTTGGGAGGCGACAACATGTTCAAGAACGTTGGAGAGGAAAGGGAGGTTGGAGATGGTGCGACATTTTGCAAAGACTGAGGGGTCAAGGGTTGGTTCTTTTGAGGAAGTGGGTGATGACGGCAGATTTGAAGGAAAGGGGACAAGACCTGAGGAGAGAAAACCGTTAACAATATCCGCTAACGTGGGAGCCAGGAAGGAAACTTGGGGTGTCACTAATTCAGTATGAATAAGGTCGAGCGAGTAGGAGGTCGATGACAAGGAAGTCATTGAAAAGGTTAGCTTTGAAAGGGCAAGAGGGGAGATAGGGAAGATAGTCGAGAAATATGCAAAGTTATGGTTATGGCAAGGGAAAAATGGAGAGGAAGTAGGGTCTGGTGGGCTAGGAGAAGGGAGGGAATTGAAAGCAGAAACAATTGAACGGATGCTGTCGATCATTTTAACAAAGAAGTCCATGAGCTCCTCACATTTATTGTTGGAGGTAAGAGAGGAGGAGGCAGGGGAGGGTGGTTTGAGAAGACGGTTAGTAATGGAGAAGAGAAGATTGGTGTTATTTTTGCTGTCCTTGATGATCTTCGAATAATGGGCGGTCTTAGTGATGGAGAGCAGGACCCGGTAGCGCTTTATATGATCTAGCCAAATCTGGTGATGGATGATTAGACCAATTGTGGAAATGGTCGGAGATTGTCTTATCAGTGATGGTAATGAAGTTGATAGCGAGGCCACGTGAGGTGATAAGATTGAGGGGCTAGCTATGTATATCGGTGGGGGGAGTTAACATGACAGGAGAGATTAAGGGAGGAAAGGAGGGCAGTGAACTCAGAGGAGAGGGAGCAAGAAGAGTTTGAAGTGGAGGTTAAAATTACCAAGGATGAGAAGTCGCTCGGTGTAGAGGCAGAGGGAGGAAAGCAGAGAAGATAGCTTATTGGGAAAATTGGTGTGGTATTTGGGTGGATGGTACAGAATAAGGAATTTAAAACAACATAAAGTGCTGTGTCTGTTTCTCTGCGCACTAAAGGGTAATTTTGCATACTGTGTCATTAAAAAGGTATAAGTCGCTATGTCAGTCCAAACAGAATGATGACGACCAGTGTTGATACAAATTTCAGACAATATTAAATCTGCACTCTTAAAATGAGTTACTAACTACCTGAATTGAAAATTAAATTTAAATTTTAAATGGCTGAATTTCCTTTAAAGCAGCTCTGAGGCTCAGAAATGGTGCGGATATTTTAATACTGTTGCAAATTTATAAAATCATGTGGAAGAGAGCAATTGTACAGTGTATGTGAGTAGTAGTACATGTGTACAGTGATGAGCTATCATCATCATCATAGGCGATCCCTCGAACTAGGATGAATTGCTTCCACATGAGTTCACAGATGTTTCAATGAAGGACCCGATGTTCCAGTCCTGAACTCCAATTGAGGGGGTGAAAGATGCCTGTGCATGGATTTTTTTAACATGTGGTGACCGTTGCACATCAGCCACCACACGGGCTCGACAGAGCTAGGCCTTTATCCAGTGGCAAGGGTTAACCAGGACAACTGGAGACCTGCTCTGCTGCACAGACCTAGTGCACACACATATCACAGTGTGGGCAGTCCCGTGCTGCCCTTGCATCCTCGGCTCTTCGGAGCCCCATACCCTCATGCGCCGCACCTCCGCCACGATCCCTCACTGCTCCTCCGCCACAAAAACACTCGCCGCACCTCCGCCACGATCTCCCACCGCACCCCCGCACCAAACATTTGCCGAACCTCCGTCACGTTCACCCACCAAATCTCAGTCACGATCCCTCATCACTCCTCTGCCCAGATCACTCATCACAAGTCCACCTCAACCTTCCCACTCCTCTGCTTTACCAAGGCCCAGCCGATGCTGCTGCCCATGCTCCAAACGACGACCTGGGTCCTGATGACGTCACCTCAAAGCCGTCGCACACCTGGAGTGGCTCACGCTGGAAGCTGCAGTGGTATGCTCCAGCTCTTTTTAGAGCCCCGACATGCGGTTGTGTTCTCTTGCAGGTCGGATTGGTCTACGATGTTCCAGGGCCCAGCGCTCCAGCTCTTTGTCAGGTTTGTCACACTGTTGAGATCCCAGTGTTACCTGTGTGGCCCCGACCTGCGTGAGAACACCAGCGGCAGGTCAGGCCATAAAAGGAGCGGCGAGCAGCGGCCTGGGAGCAGCATGGAGGCATACCACTTCAAGGAGCAGCACAAGCTGCGACAGCAGCGAAGAGTGACTTCCTCAAGGTCCAGGTCGGTGATTGGAGCGTGGGCAGATACAGCAGGAGCGGCGAGGTCAGGGCGAAGAAGTGGCGAGAGACTGTAGAGATACGTTATCGGGGCCCAGGAGAGGCATGAGTTCGGGGCCAGGGGCCCAGGGGCAGCACGGGCCAGCCCACACTGTGATATGTGTGCGCACTAGGCTCGTGCAGCAGAGCTGGTCTCCAGTCGTCTTGGGTAATCCTTGCCACTGGACGAAGACCTAGCTCTGTCAAGTCCATGTGGTGGCTGGTGTGCAACTGTCTCCACACATTAAAAAATCCACGCACGGGCATCTTCCGCAGTTCAGGACCTGAAATTTTAGGTCCTTCATTGGAACACCTGTGAACTTATTCTTTTTTGGGATGGAAGCAAATCATCCTCATTTCGAGGGACTGCTTATGACTGACCTGTGCCACTCCACCCTAACTCGTTAGAGGCAGTGAGAAACATTGGATGATGAATTGTTAGTGAGTTTTTCTTTCTAGTGACCAGCTCAAGAATAACACCAATGGAAGTTGATCTGTAAGCCATTTATTTGTGCTCACAGGAATTTCTTTTTTACTTATTCTGAAGGAAGATTTATCCTGTGCACTATGTGCAATGGGATTCTAAGCCCGTTCTTTATAACTGGGTTTACGATTTTGTTGCACACCATGCACAGCAGAAATCTTCCCTTGCTATCTCAATCTGCTTACTTATTCTGAACTGAATCTATCTATTCTTAATATTCATAACATGTCTTCGCATAAAGATTTATTCGGTCAATGTACATGTAAAGTACCTTCCCTTTTCGATTAAAAGTGCCTAGTATGGGAAGTAAATCATGATATACCTTTGTTCTTGTCAGAAAAAAAGACATTCCTTCTGTAACAAACATTCTCAAAACAAAATAATGCGCTGATTAATTTGTACATTATTGCTTTTTTGTTAGACCATTTCAACAAATCAAAGGGAGGTATGATGACTATTCTCCAAAGCTGTTTCTTTTGAAATGTGGAGCTTTAATTTACTCTCGGAACACTCTGCACTAAATGAGAGTTCACATTTTTCTCCTATTCTAGCGCACTCACCGAATGTAAGTTTATTCATTGCACATTTTTTGAGCAGGGATAATCAATGCACAACTGTGCCTGTCCAACTGTGGAGATCAGAGGGGAGATTTTTGGGGTCTATGCCGAGGTGCACTGGGTCACTTGGGCACCACAAATATTGAAAAATCAGGCATACACCCATTAAGGAAACTGCCTGATTTTTCTTCAGTTAAGTTCAATGGCAGCCATTTAAACATAGAAACATAGAAACATAGAAATTAGGTGCAGGAGCAGGCCATTCGGCCCCTCGAGCCTGCACCGCCATTCAATAAGATCATGGCTGATCATTCAACCTCAGTACCCCTTTCCTGCTTTCTCTCCATACCCCTTAATCTCTTTGGCGGTAAGGGCATATCTAACTCCATTTTGAATATATCCAATGAACTGGCCTCAACAACTTTCTGTGGTAGAGAATTCCACAAGTTAACCACTCTCTGAGTAAATAAGTTTTTCCGCATCTCGGTCCTAAATGGCTTATCCCTTATTCTTAGACTGTGACCCCTGGTTCTGGAACTCCCCAGCAACGGGAACATTCTTCCTGCCTCTAACCTGTCCAATCCCATCAAAATTTTATATGTTTCTATGAGATCCCCTCTCATTCTTCTAAACTCCGGTGGATACAAGCCCAGTTGACCCAGTCTCTCCTCATATGTCGGTCCTGCCATCCCAGGAATCAATCTGGTGAACTTTCGCTGTACTCCCTCAATAGCAAGAATGTCCTTCCTCAGATTAGGAGACGGAGACCAAAACTGAACACAATATTCCAGGTGTGGCCTCACCAAGGCTCTGTACAACTGCAGCAAGACTTCCCTGCTCCTACACTCAAATCCTCTAGCTATGAAGGCCAACATGCCATTTTCCTTCTTCACCGCCTGCTGTACCTGCATGCCAAACTTCAATGACTGATGTACCATGAGACCCAGGTCCCGTTGCACCTCCCCTTTTCCTAAACTGTCACCATTCAGATAATATTCTGTCTTCCTGGTTTTGCCACCAAAGTAGATAACCTCACATTTATCCACATTATATTGCATCTGCCATGCATTTACCCACTCACCTAACCTGCCAAAGTCACCCTGCGGCCTCTTAGCCTCCTCCTCACAGCTCACACTGCCATCCAGCTTAGTGTCACCTGCAAACTTGGAGATATTACACTCAATTCCTTCATCTAAATCATTGATGTATATTGTAAATAACTGGGGTCCCAGCACTGAACCCTGCGGCACCCCACTGGGCACTGCCTGCCATTCTGAAAAGGACCCGTTAATCCCGACTCTCTGCTTCCTGTCAGCCAACCAGTTCTCTATCCACGTCAATACATTACCTCCAATACAATGTGCATTAATTTTGCACACCAATCCCTTGTGTGGGACCTTGTCAAAAGCCTTTTGAAAGTCCAAATACACCACATCCACTGGTTCTCCCTTGTCCACTCTACTAATTACATCCTCAAAAAATTCTAGAAGATTTTTCAAGCATGATTTCTCTTTCATAAGTCCATGCTGACTTGGACCGATCTTGTCACTGCTTTCCAAATGCGCTACTATTTTATCTTTAATAATTGATTCCAACATTTTCCCCACCACCGATGTCAGGCTAACTGGTCTATAATTACCTGTTTTCTCTCTCCCTCCTTTTTTAAAAAGTGGTATTATATTAGCTACCCTCCAGTCCATAGGAACTGATCCAGAGTCAATAGAATATTGGAAAATGAGCACCAATGCATCCACTATTTCTAGGGCCACTTCCTTAAAAACAGCGCGAGTCAGCCGAGCAGCCACCCCAAACCAGCATCAACTGATTCGCTAGGATAAGAAGTTAAAAGAATCAAAGCGTGACGTCACAGGAAAGCAAGGCAGTGATTGGTTGGTCAGTTTTTCTCTCCATTATTGGGCATTAGTTTAAATTAAGAGCCTGGATTAAAAACTAAACATTAAAAACTTGAAAACTTAATTAATTAAATACATTAGAGATGGCAGGGCAGGCGTTGTGTTACTGCTGCAAAATGTGCTGACCCCATTGAGGTCCATGTCGACCGCATCTGCAGCAAGTGTCTGCAGCTCGAGGAAGTTCGGCTCCATGTTGATTACCTGGACTCCGTGCTGCAGATACTGTGACACATCAGGGAGGGGGAGAGCTACTTGGACACTTTCTTCCAGGAGGCAGTCACATCCCTTAGATTAATTCATTCACATTTGGTCCGTGGTCAGGAACAGGAGGGTGTGACTACGAGCGAGACAGGTATGGGGACCAAGGAGGCAGTAATTGAGGAGCCTCAGCCCCTCCTCTTGCCCATCAGGTACAAGAGTCTTGCTCACTGTGTGGATGAGGGCAGGGAGTGCAGGGGGGATGAGCAAACTGACCACAGTACCGTGGTATTGAGGGGCATTCAAGTGGGGGGAGTAAAAATAAATGTTGTTGTGGTAGGGGACAGTATCGTTAGGGCGATAGATACTGTTCTCTGCTGCCAAGAGCGTGAGTCACGAAGGCTGTGTTGCCTGCCCAATGCCAGGTTTAAGGAAACCTCCTCTGGGCTGGAGAAGAACTTGGAGTGGGAGGGGGAAGATCCAGTTGTCGTGGTCCACATAGGTACCAATGACATTGTAAGCATCGGTTCCCCAAGGATTGTTGGGCATTATCTGGACATTGTGTTTTTAATATTTCTCACTGCAGAAAAAGCTGGCAGCCGGTTGTGGAAGGGGCCCAGGTATTTTTCCATGTTGCACACAAAATCTGATGGGTGGGGGTGGTCTGGGACAAGTTACAATGGCCAGGAGAAGGCAACACATTACAGGAAATGGGCAACGATGGAGGGTCCATTGTTAAGCAATGTGAACTCGTCAGAGATGTAAACTGGTCAGTGATCAACCAGAACAAAAGAAAACCATTAAGCCCCAGACCGGTTGGAAGTGAAAACCCATCACCGACCGTCACTGGAATACACATTTACAAAGTTCTGAGATGATGGGCCACTCAGACAGAAGCTTCGAAACAAGGAAAAACTTTATTTGGCCAGAAGAAGCAAACAGACTTTGGATATAAAAGGTGGCCATGTGGCCATGTCTCTCTCTCTCGTTTGCTCTCGCTTGCTTCACCTCCACAAGGACCGAGCACTCCATCTGGGACAGAGAGATGAAAGCACCAATGAGCAACCAGAGCCGTGCTATTCAACTGTGAAGCTAATCTCAAGACTGGGACTTTGATACTATAGACAGTGCGGAACCAGAAGAGACACGTTTTCACCAGGAGAAGCAGCGAGTAAGCCAACGAATCGGTAAGCATCATCCCTGCCTGCGCATCTTTAAGATCACAGCCACTGTTGTAAAGTCCTGTCCCCTCAGTACAGATTCACACGAGGCATGTAGTGAAGTCAAGGTCACTCTGGACCTGCACCTTTATTTCACAGCTCTGGAATGCTGCACTTGCCTGAGACCTAACCTTATATACCTGTCTCTTGCAAGTGCACCCCTGGTGGTAAGGTATGCTGGTGGTTACAGGTCATATCTTATTACAGTCATGTATAGCATGTTAGGATACAGTTATATATAATAATGTAAGATACATGACATCACCCTCTCCCAAGGTCTTATTGTCTTTATAGGTTCAGTCTCTCATGTGGTCTACGCTCTCGCGTGGAGCGTCTGAGTTGTGGTTCAGTTGTTTGCCTTGGTGTCTGTTTTTCTTTGGGTGTGGTTGCTGGTATCTCGCCTGGGCTGTCTGTTTCGATTGGTGTGATTGTCGTTGACTCGCCTGGGCTGTCTGTTGGGATTGCCCTTTCCTCAGGTTGTTCCCTCTGTCTGTCCACCAAGTGTGGTGCGAGTTCCACATTGTAGTCTGCCTCTGGTTCCGCAGTGTTGTTGGTAAATCTACTTTTGACTTGGTCGACATGCCTCCGGCAGGTTTTACCATTGTCCATTTGTACTACCAGTAGCCTGTTTCCTTCCTTGCCCATTACTGTCCCTGCAAGCCATCTGATACCCCTGCCATAGTTTAGTACAAACACTTTGTCCCCAATCTCATTCCATCTCCACCTCGAATTTCTGTCATGGTACTCAGTCAGCTTACGGCGCTTTGCCTCAATGATTTTGTGCATATCTGGGAGGATTAATGAGAGCCTTGTTTTTAAAGTCCTTTTCATCAACAGTTGCGCGGGGGGATCCCAGTCAGTGAGTGCGGACGAGATCTGTATGCCAGCAGCAGTCGCGACAGGCAACCCTGCAGCGTGGGAACTTGGATTTTAAGCATGCCTTGTTTAATTATTTGTACTGCTCTCTCCGCCTGACCGTTGGAGGCCAGCTTGAACGGTGCCGTCTTGACGTGATTTATGCCGTGGTCAATTATAAAGTCTTGGAATTCTGCGCTGGTGAAGCACGGACCATTGTCACTGACCAATATGTCAGGGATTCCGTGCGTTGCAAACATGGTTGCGAGGCTCTCCACAGTGGTGGAGGTTGTGCTCGAGTTTAAAATGGTGCATTCGATCCACTTTGAAAATGCATCTACAGCTACGAGGAACATTTTGCCCATGAATGGGCTCGCATAGTCTACGTGCACCCGCGACCACGGTTTGGTAGGCCAGGGCCAGGGGCTCAGTGGAGCCTCCCTGGGGCCTTGCTGAGTTGGGCACAAATGGTGCACCTTCGGACTCAGAGCTCCAAGTCTGCGTCAATACCAGGCCACCAGACGTGGGATGTGGCTCTGCCCTTCATGAGAACGATCCCCAGGTGCTCATGGTGGAGCTCCCGGACAAATGCCTCTCTGCCTCGCAGAGGCATGACTACTCGGCTGCCCCACATCAGGCAGTCTGCTTGTAGTGATAGCTCATGCATGCACCTGTGAAAGGGTTTTAATTCCTCGGGGCAGGCATCGCGAGCCTCTGCCCAGTCACCGGTTAGGACACATCTTTTTACTACGGATAACGTGGGGTCGCTGGCCATCCAGGTATGATTTGACGAGCCGTCATGGACGAACCTGTGGACTCAAAGGCATTGATTGCCATGACTATCTCACAATCCTGTTCATCAGATCCTTCCGTGGTCACCAGGGGTAGCCTGCTGAGCGTGTCAGCACAGTTGTCTGTGCCTGGTCTGTGCCTTATTGTGTAGTCGTAGGACGCCAGCATGAGTGCCCACCTTTGAATTCGCGCCGAGGCGTTGGCGTTTATTGCCTTGCTCTCAGACAGGAGGGACTTGAGGGGCTTGTGATTGGTTTCTAACGCGAACTTGGCCCCGAAAAGGTATTGGTGCATCTTTTTGACACCGTACACGTATGCGAGCGCCTCCTTCTCTACCATTCCATGCTCTGCCCGCGAAAGTGACCTGGAGGCATAAGCTATGGGTTGTAATTTTTCCGCACTATTGACATGTTGCAGAACGCACCCGACCCCATACGCTGACGCATCGCATGTGAGAACTAGCTTTTTACCTGGGTCAAAGAATGTCAAAACACTGTTGGAACACAGAAGGTTGCGTGCCTTATTGAAGGCGCGTTCCTGGGCGTCCCCCCAAAACCAATCGCACCCCTTCCTGAGTAGCACGTGGAGAGGCTCCAGCAGCGTGCTTAAGTTCTGCATAAAGTTCCCAAAGTAATTGAGTAGCCCGAGAAAGGCGCGCAGTTCTGAGACATTCTGGGGCCTGGGTGCCAGGTGAATTGCTTCTGTTTTGGACTCTGTTGGGCGGATTCCATCAGTGGTAATCCTCCTGCCCAAAAATTCAACTTCGGGTGCGAGAAACAGGCACTTGGATTTCTTGACTCGTAGGCCTACCCGATCCAACCGCTTTAGTACTTCCTCCAAATTACGGAGATGGGAGTCGGCGTCCCTGCCTGTGATAAGTATGTCGTCTTGAAATACAACCATCCCCGGGATGGACTTGAGCAGACTCTCCATGTTGCGCTGGAATATGGCAGCTGCCGACCCGATGCCGAATGGGCATCGATTGTACATGAAAAGGCCTCGATGTGTGTTGATGGTGGTGAGTAGCTTGGATTCCTCGGTCAATTCTTGCGTCATATACGCAGATGTGAGGTCTAATTTTGAGAAAAGTTTACCTCCAGCCAATGTGGCAAATAAGTCCTCCGCTCTGGGCAGCGGGTACTGGTCCTGTCGGGAGACTCTGTTTATGGTAGATTTGTAGACCGCACAGATTCGTACGGATCCATCAGGCTTCATGACTGGGACGATGGGACTTGCCCAGTCGCTAAATTCCACAGGTGATATAATGCCTTCCCGCAGAAGCCTGTCTAGTTCGTGTTCAATCTTTTCCCTCAGCACATAGGGTACAGCTCTGGCCTCGTGATGGACCGGTCTAGCATCCTGTATGATGTAGATTTTGACTTTGGCCCCTTTGAAAGTGCCCACACCTGGCTGAAAGAGATGTTCAAATCGCTTTATAACTGTTGAGCAGGAGGTCCGTTCCTCTAATGACATGGCATGGACATCATTCCATTTCCAGTTTAGTTTTGACAGCCAGCTTCTCCCCAGCAGTGCTGGGGGGTCTACGGGGACAATCTACAAGGGAAGTCAGTTCACTGTCCCTTTGTGTGTGACAGAGAGCATGGCGCTGCCGAGGACTGGTACGATTTCTTTGGTATAGGTCCTTAGTTTGATGTCGACCCTTGTGAGTTTTGGTCTGTCTCTTTTATGCAGCCACAGTTGTTCAAATTGTTGAGCGCCCATGAGAGATTGACTCGCTCCCGTATCCAGCTCCATGTTGACAGATATTCCGTTGAGTAGGACCCTCATCATTATAGGAGGCATCCTGTTGTAGGAGCAGCAGCCATTGATCGTGTTGACCCGCTGTAGACCGGTGTACCGGGTACTGTCCCCACCATCTTCTGGTCCGCTTTCCGACCCATCCGATTCGTATACCAACCGAGCTGCCGTTTTTTTGCACATGCGGGCCAAATGCCCTGTATATTCACAATTTCTGCAAACAGCCTGCTGAAATCGACATCCCCTTGACGAGTGCCCACCCCCACACCTCCAGCACAGATCTGTTCCATTGTTCAAAGGGTTCCCAAAGAATGAACTGTGTCTGGCTGATCTCTCTTGAGCTTCTCAGTTTGTTGTTGATTGCTCGCATTGTGGGTTGATGAGGTGTGAACGGTCGTTCCTGTGGCCCTTGATGGCTTCTGCCTGCTGTCAAGAGCCTGTTCTCCCGATTTTGTCTGTGTGTGGGGGTAGCAGCTTGATGGCTTCTGCCTGCTGTTGAGAGCTTGTTCTCCCAGTTTTGTCTGTGTGTGGGGGTAGCAGCTTGTTTCGTGCTGTGAACTTCTTCTTCCGATATTTCGTTAGTTGTCATACCTGCATTGTAAATAAACCTCGTTTCTTCTTCCCCTACCAAGAATGTCTGTGCAACCAGTGCTGCTGCCTCTAAGGTCAGGTTCTTGGTCTCTATGAGCTTTCGGAATATGCCTGTGTGGCCTATTCCTTCAATGAAAAAGTCTCTCAGCATTTCTCTCCTCAGTTAATCGGAGAACTCACATAAACTAGCCAACCTCCGAAGTTCCGCCACGAAGTCGGGTATGCTCTGGCCCACACAGCATCTGTAGTTGTAGAACCTGTGTCCGGCCATGTTTAGGCTGCTCGCTGGCTTCAGGTGGTCTCTTACCAGTGTGCTCAATTCTTCAAACGACTTGCTTGCTGGTTTCTTGGGTGCCAACAGATCTTTCATTAAAGCGTATGTTTTCGAGCCACAGCTGGTCAAGAGATGGGCTCTTCTCTTGTCTGCCTTATCATCACCTAACCAGTCTTTGGTTACAAAGCTTTGCTGGAGCCTTTCTATAAAGTCCTCCCAATTGTCTCCCGCATTGTACTTTTCATCTGACCCGTTGTTCGCCATTCTGTGGATTCTGTAATCCCGTAACCCGTCGCCACTATAAAGTCCTGTCCCCTCAGTACAGATTCACACGAGGCATGTAGTGAAGTCAAGGACACTCTGGACCTGCACCTTTATTTCACAGCTCTGGAATGCTGCACTTGCCTGAGACCTAACCTTATATACCTGTCTCTTGCAAGTGCACCCCTGGTGGTAAGGTATGCTGGTGGTTACAGGTCATATCTTATTACAGTCATGTATAGCATGTTAGGATACAGTTATATATAATAATGTAAGATGCATGACAACTGTGTGAGGACGTGGTGTGTGTTCTCCCAACCAAGTCTTAATAAGGGTTTTAGTGGGGAGGTGTTGCTGTGAGGACCATAGGGGTACGTGCAGCTGGTCGGTACAGATTTGGTGGTACACTGTGGACCCGAGCAGAGGGTTTAGATGTTGGGTACTTTGTGATAGGGATGATTTAGACATGCCAGGGTATTGGACCGTACTGCATTGTCACTGTATTTACTTGTAGTTTTGCTCTGTTGAGGTAGCTTTAATAAAGCATTGACGTTTGAGACCGAGGTATTTGTCCGTGACTCATCCATCTGTTCAGTACAGTAATCACTTCCAGGTCTAGAACCAGAGTAACATGGGGGTGCATTGAAAACACGTAAGGTAAGAGAACACTTACAGAATCTGGTGATGGCGGCAGGACCTGGGTGTACTGAAAAGAGTTATGGAAGATATGAAGGCCAAGAGATCAGCAATGGGGGAATAGGATTTCCTCATATATATTTGGGAAAGTTAACGAAACACAACAGTGGGTATTAGACCTTTTGCAGGCTGAGAGTCCGGAGAACAAAGCTGCTGAGTGGACGGGATGTAAGGAGCATAGAGAGTCAAAAGAAAAGGCCATCTGGCTCCTGTGTCCGCAGAAGCAAGTCCAACTGCTTAGGGAGCAGGTTTGTCAACTTAAGGCAGAGCTCAAGGAGTCCGAGGAGCAGTCAGCTGCAAAGCCATGGTAGGAACAAGGCTTTTAGATGAGTTGCGAGAGGAAAAACAGGAGAGGCACACTCAGGAGGAAACCTTCCATAACAAAAGGGAGTACCTGCAGTGTCAGGTAACAGAGGCCAAGCTCAAGGAGCAGGTCGCATGGGAGGAGACTGCTCATCTCGTGGGTAAAGTAGACGGGCTGGAGGGGCAACTGAAGGATATTAAGACAGCGTATAGGGTAGCCACCAGTAAGGGTTTTGAGAGTGGGAATCAGGGGCCCTGCCAAGAGAAAATCCAAAGCTTGACCCACACTTTATCCAAGGTCAAAGGAATGGTCTGCCGAATGGCCCCAGGGGGAGCCCGGATGGACTGGGAAGGCGAAGACAGTGAGGATTGGGAGCCGGACAGGGATGCACGACCTCCGCCAGAGGCGCAGGGACCCATGTGTCCCATACTGCAGCAGAAATACGGTGCACCTGTAGACGGCCAAGGTCAGGGAGCACTGCAAAGCGATTTTGTGGTCCCATTCACAACCTCACAGCTGCAAAATATGATTTCAGGGGTGTCCAAGCTTACCAACGAAGGAGACCCATCGGTCCACTTCACGGAGGTGGGACAGGTGGTAGAGATTAATGGGAGTAACGAAGAAGAGGTTCACAAGCTGCTATTATTTTTCCAGGCGGGGAAGATGTATCAGGCCCTATCTGCCGAAAGCAAGAGGGGGCAGGGAATCATTGAGGGCTTAAAGTATGAAATCCTAAGAGCCATGGGTCACGCCCAAGGTAGTCCATTCTCCAGGATGGAAAGGACGCTGCAACTGGCTGGGGAAGCACCTCAGGCTTTTGCGGACTTGCTCTGGCCGATCTATAATAAAACCAGTAATGGAGTGCTGGACCGGGCGCAGTTGCAGGGGGAGCCAAGAAACCATTGGCTCAGGACCTTAGTGTCAAAGAGTTTGCTCCAGATTAGGGCAAAGTCCGAGAATTGGTTTGACCCCGAGGATCTCCAGGACACGGAGGCCGATATGCTCCGTCACATGAGTCTGGCATTCAAGGCCGGCATGGAGGTCAAACCAGATAAAGGGAAGGTTTACGAGATGAAGCCCAGCGGGGGTAGTAAAAGGGAATGGCGCCAGGAAGGTGGTAGCTCAGAGAGGATGTATTTCGGGTGTGGGAAGCCGGGCCACTGGAGGAAAAACTGCCCTGCCCTCAGGAAGGGGCAATGGAAAGAGGATCCTCCGACGCCTGTGGCGAAACCTGTTGAGGCGAAGATGCTGAACACCGAACAATTCAATGTTCTGGTGGCCGCCCTTCGAATAGTTTTCGTGCCAGAGCAGGGAAGGGTAGATGCTGCGGTGAGCAGAGAAGTCCCGACCGCTCCAGGAAACCCAGCATCATGATTAGCATGTGCCCAGCCTGAGTACCTGTGTCCACTCATTTATGACGAGTGGAAGAGACCATGTGTGTAGATGGGGGTGGAGAAGGTAGTAGGGAAGTATTTGTTGGACACCGGAGCTTCCAGAACGGTGATTCATGCAAATAATCCGACTGCCTCACTTTTGTCTAATAAGGTACCACACAGTCTGGTGGGGTTCACAGGGAATAAGCAGGTAGAGTTGATCTCCAGGCTGCTAGCCATCGATTTAACATAGAAATTAGAAACATAGAAAATAGGTGCAGGAGTAGGCCATACGGCCCTTCTAGCCTGCACCACCATTCAATGAGTTCATGGCTGAACATGCAACTTCAGTACCCCATTCCTGCTTTCTCGCCATACCCCTTGATCCCCCTAGTAGTAAGGACTACATCTAACTCCCTTTTGAATATATTTAGTGAATTGGCCTCAACTACTTTCTGTGGTAGCGAATTCCACAGGTTCACCAATCTCTGGGTGAAGAAGTTTCTACTCATCTTGGTCCTAAATGGCTTACCCCTTATCCTTAGACTGTGACCCCGACTTCTGGACTTTCCCAACATTGGGAACATTCTTCCTGTATACAACCTGTCTAAACGCGTCAGAATTTTAAACGTTTCTATGAGGTCCCCTCTCATTCTTCTGAACTCCAGTGAATACAAGCCCAGTTGATCCAGTCTTTCTTGATAGGTCAGTCCCACCATCCTGGGAATCAGTCTGGTGAGCCTTCGCTGCACTCCCTCAATAGCAAGAATGTCCTTCCTCAAGTTAGGAGACCAAAACTGTACAAAATACTCCAGGTGTGGCCTCATCAAGGCCCTGTACAACTGTAGCAACACCTCCCTGCCCCTGTACTCAAATCCCCTCGCTATGAAGGCCAACATGCCATTTGCTTTCTTAACCGCCTGCTGTACCTGCATGCCAACCTTCAATGACTGATGTACCATGACACCCAGGTCTCATTGCACCTTCCCTTTTCCTAATCTGTCACCATTCAGATAATAGTCTGTCTCTCTGTTTTTACCACCAAAGTGGATAATCTCACATTTATCCACATTATACTTCATCTGCCATGCATTTGCCCACTCACCTAACTTATCCAAGTCACTCTGCAGCCTCATAGCATCCTCCTCGCAGCTCACACTGCCACCCAACTTAGTGTCATCCGCAAATTTGGAGATACTACATTTAATCCCCTCGTCTAAATCATTAATGTACAGTGTAAACCGCTGAGGCCCCAGCACAGAACCCTGCGGTACCCCACTAGTCACTGCCTGCCATTCTGAAAAGTACCCATTTACTCCGACTCTTTGCTTCCTGTCTGACAACCAGTTCTCAATCCATGTCAGCACACTACCCCCAATCCCATGTGCTTTAACTTTGCACATTAATCTCTTGTGTGGGAACTTGTCGAAAGCCTTCTGAAAGTCCAAATATACCACATCAACTGGTTCTCCTTTGTCCACTCTACTGGAAACATCCTCAAAAAATTCCAGAAGGTTTGTCAAGCATGATTTCCCTTTCACAAATCCATGCTGACTCGGACCTATCATGTCACCTCTTTCCAAATGCGCTGCTATGACATCCTTAATAATTGATTCCATCATTTTACCCACTACTGAGGTCAGGCTGACCGGTCTATAATTCCCTGTTTTCTCTCTCCCTCCTTTTTTAAAAAGTGGGTTTACATTGGCTACCCTCCACTCGATAGGAACTGATCCAGAGTCAATGGAATGTTGGAAAATGACTGTCAATGCATCCACTATTTCCAAGGCCACTTCCTTAAGTACTCTGGGATGCAGTCCATCAGGCCCTGGGGATTTATCGGCCTTCAATCCCATCAATTTCCCCAACACAATTTCCCGACTAATAAGGATTTCCCTCAGTTCCTCCTCCTTACTAGACCCTCTGACCCCTTCCTAAAGTGATTTAGGATCACTTTGCGCAAAATGGAAGTGCGTCGTGCTGAAATGGGAGCAGTCGGGATCAGGAGTCCTCGGGGCAGATATTTTGCTAGCCCGTAGAATCATAGTGGATTTAAGGAACCACTGTCTTTGGGGGGCAGTGTGTACAGGGAAGGAGAGGGAAGTAGTGATTATCCCGGAGAAAAGGAAGGGTAAAGGCACAGTGTGTACGATGAAGCCAAAAGGTAGTTACAACCTAGAGCAATAGGTTAATACTACTCCGGCCGAGTACCAGGCTTACATGCGGGGCAATCTCGCATCATTCGCCACACACAAACACGACTGCGATAGGGGGACGGGGGTCGAAGGCAGGGTACAAGGAGACCCTATGTCCCGGTCGTCGAAACAGTATAATTTCCCCAGGGAGGCAGAGGCTGACTTAGAGACGGCACAGTAGCCCAGGAGGTGTTGAGGCCCATAGCCATACACTTTGGCCGGTTCGGAAACCGGACTAGTCATGGAGGGCTACTGTGGACTATCGGGTGCTCAACAAGAACAACCCACTGTCGCGACCGTAGCTGACCTGATCGGGAGCATTCCAGCATCTGCGAACATATTTACGATGTT
This sequence comes from Pristiophorus japonicus, assembly GCF_044704955.1. Lineage (NCBI taxonomy): Eukaryota > Metazoa > Chordata > Chondrichthyes > Pristiophoridae > Pristiophorus > Pristiophorus japonicus. The sequence continues at coordinate 249,983,455 of NC_091978.1, read as the reverse complement.
GGATATATCAAACAGGTTCTGGTCAATTCCCCTCAAAAGGGAGGACAAGTACAAGTTCGCATTTACATTTAAAGGGTAACAGTATACCTGGATGTAACTTTCCCAGGGTCTCTGCAGCAGCCCCTCCATTTTTCACCAATGTATGACCAACAGTTTAAAGGGTTTCAGCAGCCCTCAGCAGTTGGTGCAGTATGTAGATGACCTGCTTTTGTTCTCCAATGAGAGTGAGGAGCATAATCCACTGCTGGCTGAGCTGCTGGAGCTACTGAAGATACGGGTTCAAGGTCAATCCTAACAAAGGTCAGATCGGTCAGAGGTGATATGTCCTTACTACACAGTATAAATGCACACAAGGCCCATACTTGAGAGAAAGTCACTCTGTGACCAGTTACCTTTATTACCAAGACCTCAAGAGACCGACGGTGGCTGAAGCTTCCCCTTTTATACCAGAAAGTCCAGGTTAGGAGTGTCTCCAACAAGTTTGCCCCCTGTGGTCAGTGTTCTCAAGGTGTACAACTTAGGTCAGCTTATACATGGGTTACAATGACAGTTGTATACATGACATCACCTCCCCCCCAAAGGCTTATTGGTGTCACAGGTTATGTCTCTCTGGTGGCTTACGATCCCTTGTAGAGTGCCTGAGTTGGGGCTGCGGTTGCTGGGCGCTGGCTTGAGTGTCTGCTGTTTGCGGTACCTCAGGCCTGTCCGGACTGCCCACAGTGACTGGGCTCTCCTCCACTTGGTTCCGGTGTTCGGTCACTTGTGGTGGAGTAAACTCTGCATTGTGTTCTTCCTCTGCTTCTTCTATGGGGTTGCTGAACCTCCTTTTAGTTTGAGCCACGTGTTTGCGGCAGATTTGTCCATTGGTAAGTTTAACTACTAAAACCATATTCGCCTCTTCAGCAATCACAGTGCCTGCAAGCCATTTGGGCCCTGCAGCGTAATTAAGGACAAAAACAGGGTCATTGACATCAATACATTGCGCCCTCGCATTCCTGTCATGGTAGTCACATTGTGACTGACGCCAGCTCTCAACAATTTCTTTCATAGTAGGGTGTATAAGGGATAACCTGGTTTTGAGCGTCCTTTTCATTAGCAGCTCTGCGGGTGGAACCCCTGTGAGCGAGTGTGGTCGGGATCTGTAGGCCAACCGGAAGTGCGATAAGCGGCTTTTTAGGGAACCCCCTTGGATTCTGAGCATCCCCTGTTTGATTATCTGCACTGCTCGTTCGGCCTGGCCGTTTGAGGCCGGCTTGAACGGTGCCATTCTGACATGGTCAATTCCATTGCCTGCCATGAAGTCCTGGAATTCAGTGCTTGTGAAGCACGAGCCATTGTCGCTGACCAAGACATCCGGTAGACCATGGGCGGTGAACATTGTCCGTAGACTTTCTACCGTGCAGAGGATGTGCTTGAATTTAAAATGGCACACTCAATCCATTTGGAGTAGGCGTCAACTACAACCAAAAACATTTTACCCATGAAAGGACCGGCGTAGTCCACATGGATGCGTGACCATGGCTTGGCGGACCAAGACCAGGGGCGAAGGGGGGCTTCCCTGGGCGCATTGCCCAGCTGGGCACACGTGTTGCAGCTGAGAACACAAAGTTCCAGGTCTGCATCTATCGCTCGCCATCAAACGTGTGACCTGGCAATTGCCTTCATCATGACAATGCCCAGGTGCTCATTGTGAAGTTCTCTGATAAACACCTCTCTGCCCTTCTGGGGCATGACTACTCGGTTTCCCCACAGTAGGCAATCGGCCTGAATCGAGAGTTCACCCTTGCACCTATGAAACGGTTTAAACTCATCAGGGCATGCCCCGTGCATGGCTGCCCAGTCCCCATTCAGGACACATTTCTTAAATAAAGACAGTAACGGATCTTTATTTATCCAGACTTTAATCTGACGGGCTGTCACAGGTGAGCCTTCGCTTTCGAAAGCTTCAACGGCATTGACCATTTCAACATCATGCTCAGCTGCCCCCTGAGTGGTGGCTAGTGGTAGCCTGCTGAGTGCATCGGCACAGTTTTCAGTGCCCGATCTGTGCCAATTTGTGTAGTCATAGGTGGCGAACATAAGTGCCCACCTCTGTATGCGGGCCAATGCATTCGCATTTATGGCCTTGTTGTTGGCCAAAAGGGACGTTAGGGGTTTGTGATCCGTCTCCAGCTCAAATTTCCTGCAAAACAGGTACTGGTGCATTTTTTTTTACTGTATATACACATGCTAGCGCTTCCTTTTTTACCATCCCGTAGCCCCTTTCTGCCTGGCACAGCCTTCTGGAGGCATAAAATACCGGCTGTAACTGACCATTGGCATTCACATGCTGCAACACACACCCGACCTCATAGGACGACACATCACACGTTAAAACTAGTTTCTTACACAGGTCATATAATGTTAACAGTTTGTTGGAGCATAACAAATTCCGTGCTCTATCAAAAGCCCTTTCCTGCTGTCCCCCCAGACCCAATCATGACCTTTGCGTAGGAGCACGTGTAGCGACTCTAACAGCGTGCTCAATTTGTGAAGAAAGTTATCAAAATAGTTCAGGAGTCCCAGGAACGAATGCAGCTCCATCGTGTTACGGGGTCTGGGTGCTCTCTGGGTCGCTTCCGTTTTGGACGCAGTAGGTCTGATCCCATCTGCTGCTCCCCTCCTCCCCAGAAACTTTACCTCTGGAGATAAGAAGGCGCACTTCACCTTTCTCAGTCACAGCCATACCTGGTCCAGTCTGCGTAGCACCTCCTCCAGGTTGTGGAGGTGTTCTTCAGTATCGCGACCCATGATGAGGATGTCGTATTGAAAAACCACTGTCCTTGGAATCGACTTAAGGAGGCTTTCCATATTTCGCTGAAAGATCGTGGCGGCCGAACGAATCCCGAACGGACATCTGCTGTACTCGAACAATCCCTTGTGTGTCGTGATGGTGGTCAGCTTCTTCGACTCACTCGCCAGCTCCTGGGTCATGTAAGCTGAGGTCAGGTCCAATTTTGAAAACAGTTTGCCACCGGATAGCGTCGCAAAGAGGTCCTCCACTCTCAGTAGAGGGTACTGGTCTTGGAGTGACACCCGATTGATGGTGGCCTTGTAATCGCCACATATCCTGATCGACCCATCCGCCTTGAGCAACCGGCATGATCGGGCTCGCCAGTCACTAAATTCGATTGGCGATATGATTCCTTCCCTCAGCAGGCAGTCCAATTCGCATTCTATCTTTTCCCGCATCACGTACAGCACCGCTCTGGCCTTGTGGTGTACTGGCCTGGCGTCCGGGTTTATGTGAATCACTACCTTGGTCCCCATGAAAGTGCCGATGCCGGTTTGAAATAATGAGTCAGGACCTGTGAGCATGATACTTGTTCCACAGTAGAAATTGCATTGACATCGCCCCATTTCCAGTTCATGACAGCAAGCTAACTCCTCCCCAGTAGTGCGGGACCATACCCCGGGACAATCCAGAGTGGCAACCTGTTCTCCGAATCTTTTTGGGTCACGACTACCGTGGTGCTGCCTAGCACCGGAATGATCTCCTTTGTATATGTCCGTAGCAGTGCATCAATCGGCAATAATTTTGGCCTCCTGGCCTTGGACACTCACAACCTTTTGAACTGTTTGATACTCATCAGGGACTGGCTGGCCCCTGTGTCTAGCTCCATTAATACTGGGATGCCATTGAGGAGCACTTTCATCATTATCGGTGGCGTCCTGGTATATGAACTGTATATATGAACTTCAGCTTCCAGCGAGTTCCCCCAGTATTCATTTGGCCTCGTAGGGCTTATATCAGGCCCGTCCTCCTGGTCCATCAACCTGGCTGCAGGCTTCCTGCACATATGCGCCAAGTGACCGCTGACGTTGAAGTTTCTGCAGGTATATTGCTGATACCTGCAAGCTCTGGCAGGGTGTTTGCATCCACACCTCCAGCTTGAGCTGAAAACCCCATTGTTGGCAACAAAAGGTCCATGACCAGTCGATCGTCTCTGACTGTCTCTGTAACTGTCCTGAAGCGCACCATTAACAGGTGTTGATGGCCCCATTACTGGCCGCATTGTCCATTGCGATGACATGAATTGCCGTTTAGCTAGCCATTGTCTCTGTTCAATTCCCCCTTTGGGTTCGACTACATGCTGGGCATGTCCAATTGCCCTTGTCTGCCTAGTGAACTGTGTGCCGTGTTAACAATGTTGACTCCCTGGTCGTTTGCCGCATTTGAGCCAAGATTTTTGCCATAAATCATTCTGGTCTCTTCCTCGCCTGACATAATTGTCTGGGCTATCAGAGCCGCCACTTCCAAGGTCAAGTCTTTGGTCTCAATCAGTTTCCTGAAAACCCAGTGTGCCCGATGCCCTCAATAAAAAAGTCTTGCAGTATCTCCGCTCTGCATGCATCTTGGAACTGACATAGCCTCGCCAGTCGGCAGAAATCTGCCACGAAGTCTGGAGCGCTTTGCCCTTCTCGCCGCCGGTGTGTGTAAAACCGGTGTCTTGCCATTTGCATGCTGCTCGCCGGTTTCAGGTGTTCCCCGATCAACTTACTGAGCTCTTCGAATGTCTTGTCCGCTGGCTTCTCTGGCGCTATAAGGTCCTTCATCAGAGAGTATGTTCTGGATCCACAAACCGTCAGGAGATGAGCCCTGCATTTGTCGGCCGAATCCTGTCCCAACCATTCCTTAGTGACAAACCTTTGCTGTAGTCTCTCAATAAAGTCGTCCCAATCATCACCAACACAGTACCTCTCTTCTGTGCTACTAATGTCCATGCTTGCGTGGTTTAAATCCCAGTTTCTCGTCGCCAATGATATGTCCTTACTATACAGTATAAATGCACATGAGGCCCATACTTGAGAGAAGGTCACTGTGTGACCAGTTACCTTTATTACCAAGAACTCAAGAGGCAGATGGTGAGTGGAGCTTCCCCTTTTATACCGGAAAGTCCAGGTTAGGAGTGTCACCCACAAGTTCGCCCCCTGTGGTCAGTGATCTCAAGGTGTACAACTTAGGCCAGCTTATACATGGGTTACAATGACAGTTGAATACATGACATTAACCATCCTCAATTCATGCTAATATATTATCACCAATCCCATGAACCTTAATCTTGTGTAGCAACCTCTTAATAAGAACATAAGAACATAAGAATTAGGAACAGGAGTAGGCCATCTAGCCCCTCGAGCCTGCTCCGCCATTCAATAAGATCATGGCTGATCTGGTCGTGGACTCAGCTCCACTTACCCGCCCTCTCCTCGTAACCCTTAATTCCCTTATTGGTTAAAAATCTATCTATCTTTGACTTGAAAACATTCAATGAGCTAGCCTCAACTGCTTCCTTGGGCAGAGAATTCCACAGATTCACAACCCTCTGTGAGAAGAAATTCTTTCTCAACTCGGTTTTAAATTGGCTCCTCCGTATTTTGAGGCTGTGCCCCCTAGTTCTAGTCTCCCCCACCAATGGAAACAACCTCTCTGCCTCTATCTTGTCTATCCCTTTCATGATTTTAAATGTTTCTATACGATCACCCCTCATCCGTCTGAACTCCAACGAGTAACGACCCAGTCTACTCAATCTATCATCATAAGGTAACCCCCTCATTTCTGGAATCAGCCCAGTGAATCATCTCTGTACCCCTTCCAAAGCTAGTATATCCTTCCTTAAGTAAAGTGACCAAAACTGCACGCAGTACTCCAGGTGCGGCCTTACCAATACCTTATACAGTTGCAGCAAGACCTCCCTGCTTTTGTACTCCATCCCTTTCGCAATGAAGGCCAACATTCCATTCGCCTTCCTGATTACCTGCTGCACCTGCAAACTAACCTTTTGGGATTCATGCACAAGGACTCCCAGGTCCCTCTGCACCACAGCATGTTGTAATTTCTCCCCATTCAAATAATATTCCCTTTCACTGTTTTTTTTCCCAAGGTGGATGACCTCACACTTTCCAACATTGCATTCCATCTGCCAAACCTTAGCCCATTCGCTTAACCTATCCAAATCTCCTTGCAGCCTCTCTGAGTCCTCTACACAACCCACTTTCCCACTAATCTTAGTGTCATCTGCAAATTTTGTTGCACTACACTCTGTCCCCTCTTCTAGGTCATCTATGTATATTGTAAACAGTTGTGGTCCCAGCACTGATCCCTGTGGCACACCACTAACCACTGATTTCCAACCGGAAAAGGACCCATTTATCCCGACTCTCTGCTTTCTGTTCGCCAGCCAATTCTCTATCCATGCTAATACATTTGCTCTGACTCCGTGTACCTTTATCTTCTGCAGTAACCTTTTGTGTGGCACCTTATTGAATGACTTCCGAAAATCCACATATAATACATTCACTCGTTCCCCCTTAATTACCCTCCCATTTATACCTTCAAAAAACTGTAATAGATATGTCAAACATGATTTCCTTTTCATAAAACCATGTAACTCTGCGCAATCTTCCTGGCTGCAGCTTGCCAATTCTGGGAAGGCATGAAATTGACCAGCTCCCACACTTGGAGAGGGGCGGGGGGAGGGGTTCATACAGGTTTACAGCAGGCTGGAGTTTAGTTGAGGGCCTTTTTGAGCAACCTTTAGCAGTCCCTTTAAGGTTAGGCTGTCAATGCCTGGTACAACTGGAAGGAGAAAGCACGCTCCACCCATTTGTACATGAAGTTTGTAATCAGAGACTGACACCCAACGCCTTACCTGGAAACCCAATTGCTGGCCACCTGTTTTTCTGGTGAGAAATGGGTTTTAGCCACTGAAAATCACCTGCTATGAGCCCAGTTCATTTAGTAAGTGAGAAATAGTCGTGTTCCCATAACCAAGCTCGAGGGCACCCCATTCAGTCCTTCCCCTTCACCTTGACATGATTTCTCTGAAATGACCCATTAAGGCTGATGTTGACAGGCAGTCCATCAGACGGTCACCCATTCCAGTGGCAAAAAGATGGCTGCAATTTTTGTGGCTGAGTATCAATTTGACAGGTGAGCTACAGGCGCCATTATGCAGCTTGTGCTCTTTGGTCTCAGGAATGTCGTTACGGGTTGAAATTGCCCTTGAACAGGTGCCCAATGACCTGCTCATGACCTCGTTTTTTTCCCAGCACATTATGCACTATGTCCTGGGATGGTCATCTTAAACTAGCTAACCTCACATTATCTGACGAGGTTAGCTTATAGCACCATAGACGCAGCCAATACGTAATTTGCTGCTTTGCCTGAACCTCATCAGCCCTTCTGTCTTGGATCCAACAGCAATGTTCGTTGAGTCTATAAATCTATTTGAGCCTAAAAGGCATTCTGAGGGAGAAAGAGGGATGAGGTCTTGCAGGCAGAGCTTAGGGAGCTAGGAGAGAGATTAAAAAGCAGGACCTCAAAGATAGTAATCTCCAGATTACTCCTGATGCCACGAGCTAGTGAGTACAGAAATAGGAAGATAGAACAGATGAATACGTGGCTGGAGAGATGGTGCAGGTGGGAAGGCTTTACTTTCCTGAGGCATTGGGACTGCTTCTGGGGGAGATGGGACCTGTACAAGGTGAACGAGTTGCACCTCAACAAGCCGGGACCCAATATCCACGCAGAGGTGGCCGGGGAGGGGAGTTACTAGTGCTATTGGGGAGGGTTTAAACTGGCTTGGCAGGGGGATGGGAACCTGAAAATAGATTCAGTAGGGAAGGGAGTAAAGCTGAAATTAGAAAGCAAAAATACAGAAAGTGAATTTGAAGGAGATGAAACAAGCAGGGAAAAAGGGTAAAAAAACAAATTTAAAGGCACTTTGTCTAAATTCACGTAGCATTCGTAACAAAATAGATGAGTTGACGGCACAAATAGATACAAATGGGTATGATCTGATAGCCATTACAGAGACGTGGTTGCAAAGTGACCAGGACTGGGAATTAAATATTCAGGGGTATTTGACAATCTGGAAGGACAGACAGAAAGGAAACGGAGGTAGCGTAGCTCTCTTGATTAAAGCATGAAAACACCACAATAGTGAGAAACAATATTGGCTCAAATGATCAGAATGTTGAAACAGTTTGGGTGGAGATAAGGAATAATAAGGGGAAAAATTCACTGGTGGGTATATTATATAAGCTCCCTAACAGTAGCAACTCTGTTGGTAAGAGTATAAACCAGGAAATAGTGGGGGCTTGTAAAAAGGAAAAGCAATAATCGAGGGTAATTTTAACCTCCATATTGATTGGACAAATCAAATTGGTCAGGGTAGCCTTGAGGAAGAGTTCATAGAGTGCATAAGGAAAGGGTTCTTTGAGCAGTATGTAATGGAACCAACCAGGGGGCAGGCTATCTTGGATCTGGTCCTGTGTAATGAGACAGGATTAATAAACAATCTCCTAGTACAGGATCCCCTTGGAATGAGTAATCATAGCATGGTTGAATCTCAAAATCAGATGGAGGGTGAGAAAGCTGGATCTCAAACCAGTGTACAAGCTTAAATAAAGGAGACTATGAACATACAAGGGCAGAGTTGGCTAAATGGACTGGGAAAATAGATAAAAGTGTAGGATGGTTGATGAACAGTGGTGTACATTTAAGGAGATATTTCACAACTTTCAAGAAAAATATATTCCAGTGAGGAGAAAAGGGTGTAAAAGAAAAGATAGCCATCCGTGGCTAACTAAAGAAATAAAGGACAGTATCCAATTAAAAACAAGGGCATACAAAGTGGCCAAAACTAGTGGGAGGACAGAAGATTCGGAAGCTTTTAAAAGCCAGCAAAGAACGATTAAAAAAATGATTAAGAAAGGGAAGATAGACTATGAAAGTAAACTAGCATGAAATCTAAAAACAGATAGCAAGAGTTTCTATAGGTATATAAAAAGGAAAAGAGTGGCTCAAGTAAATGTTGATACCTTATAAGATGAGACTGGGGAATTAGTAATGGAGAACATGGAGATGGCAGAAACTCTGAATAAATATTTTGTATCAGTCTTTACGGTAGAGGACACTAACAATATCCCAACAATGGATAGTCAAGGGGCTATAGAGGGGGAGGAACTTAACACAATCACAATCACTAAGGAGGTGGTACTCAGTAAGATAATGGGACTAAAGGCAGATAAATCCCCTGGATCTGATGGCTTGCCTCCTAGGGTCTTAGGAGAAGTAACGGGAGGGATAGTGGATGCTTTGGTTGTAATCTAACAAAATTCCCTGGATTTTGGGAGAGGTCCCAGCAGATTGGAAAACTGCAAATGTAACGCCCCTATTTAAAAAGGGAGGTAGACAAAAAGCAGGAAACTATAGAGCAGTTCGCCGAACATCTGTGGTTGGGAAAATGTTGGGAGTCCATTATTAAAGAAGCAGTAGCAGGACCTTTGCTGAAGCATAATTCGGTCAGGCAGAGTCAGCATGGATTTATGACGGGGAAGTCATGTTTGACACATTTGCTGGAATACTTTGAAGATGTAATGAACAGGGTGGATTAAGGGGAACCAGTGGATGTGGTGTATTTGGACTTCCAGAAGGCATTTGACAAGGTGCCACATAAAAGGTTACTGCACAAGATAAAAGTTCATGGGATTGAGGGTAATATATTAGCATGGATAGAGGATTGGCTAACTAACAGAAAACAGAGAGTCGGGATAAATGGTTTAGTCACGGGTTGGCAAATCAGTAACTACTGAGGTGCTGTAGGAATCAGTGTTGGGACCCCAAATATTTACAATCTATATTAACGACTTGGAAGAAAGGACCGAGTGTAATGGAGTCAAGTTTGCTGACGATACAAAGGTGGGAGGAAAAGCAATGTGTGAGGTGGACACAAAAAATCTGCAAAAGGAGATAGACAGGCAAAGTGAGTAGGCAAAAATTTGGCAGATGGATTATAATGTTGAAAAGTGTGAGGTCATGCACTTTGGCAGAAAAATCAAAGAGCAAGTTATTATTTAAATGGAGGAAAATTGCAAAGTGCTGCATTACAGTGAGACCTGGGGGTACTTGTGCATGAAACACAAAAAGTTAGTATGCAGGTGCAGCAAGTGATCAGGAAGGCTAATGGAATCTTGGCCTTTATTGCAAAGGAGATGGAGTATAAAAGCAGGGCAGTCTTGCTACAGTTACACAGGGTATTGGTGAGGCCACACCTGGAATACCACGTGCAATTTTGGTTTCCGTATTTATGAAAGGATATACTTGCTTTGGAGGCAGTTCAGAGAAGGTTCACTAGGTTGATTCCGGAGATGAAAGGGTTGACATATGAAGAAAGGTTGATGAGGTTGGGCCTCTATTCATTGGAATTCAGAAGTATGAGAGTTGATCTTATCGAAATGTATAAGATTATGAGGGGGCTTGACAAGGTGGATGCAGAGAATATGTTTCCACTAATAGGGGAGACGAGAACTAGGGGGCATAATCTTTGAATAAGGGGGTGCCCATTTACAACTGAGATGAGGAGGAATTTCTTCTCTCAGAGGGTTGTAAATCTGTGGAATTTGCTGCTTCAGAGAGCTGTGGAAGTCGGGACATTGAATAAATTTAAGACAGAAATAGACAGTTTCTTAACCGATAAGCGATTAAGGGGTTATGGGGAGCGGGCATGGAAGTGGACCTGAGTCCATGATCGGATCAGCCATGATCGTATTAAATGGAGGAGCAGGCTCGAGGGGCATGGCCTACCCCTGCTCCTATTTCTTATGTTCTTATGTTCTTATGTAAATCTGTACATTTTACTTCGAGAAACTTGAGATAATCTCATGATTTTTTTTTAAGGTCATTCTGATAAGGTAAAAAAGATGCTTTAGAGACAAAAAATTAATGGAGGGAAATTCCCTAAATTAATACCACCTGTTAGCACGGCATTGTCAAGAAATTACGGCCGTCGCTCTTCCGCCAGCTGGTGGCAGATCCTGCGTGTCCTCCATTGTCGACGTCCCGTTGTACGGCTGGTAAGTAGTAGTGCCCTGCAAAAAAAATGGCAGGATGGTGACATCACTCGGCATGCAAAGTATATGTAATGTCACCACTGTGAACTTTGACCCTTGCACTGAGTTCTGCGCTGCGTCCTAAGCATGTCACGTAAACCCAGCCTGCAACCAGACTGACAGAGGCACTGTCAGCATCTCTTAAAGGGACACACACATCTTTCAGGTAAGCTTGCATTTAAACTTTTGGACTGGGATTTTTTTAATTTTATTGAATTAGTGGCTGGCTGCAATAGATGTTAAAAGTTTTTAAGTGTATAGGGAGTGCTGCTGGATGTTTGCAAGGCAGTAAATGAAGGCCTCTGAGAAGACAGATAATGCTGCAAATAATCAGCAGGTAAGGCAGCATCCATGGAGAGAGAAGAAAGTTCACATCTCAGGTCGAGATGCTACATGAGCTGCTGAGTATTTCCAGCATGTTATGCTGTCATATCAAAATTTCAACATTCGCTCACAGAGGGGGAGGAAGTCACAGAAGAGGAGGAAGCTGAGGAGGAGGAAGCAGAAGGAAGGATACAACCCAGCCAGCTGCTTTCTGACCGGTATATCCGGGATGAAATCATCCACCTGCGGTACCAGTGAACATAACCCCAATGGAGGCCACAGAAAATGCCCTTGCTGGTCGACCTTGAGGAGCTGCTGACTGGGAATGTCAAGTCAATCTTCTTTTTATTCTTCTTCTTCTTCTTCTTCTTCTTCACTCTACTCTCCCTCTTCTTAGCCAACCACTGGGTAGGCAGATTGCATTTCTTGGGTGCCTGAAATGAGGAAGGCACAAGGGTGCAGTTGTGATAAGGGGAGTGTGGGAAAGCAAGAGACACATGCGAGAAGGAGGATAACATATGAGGATACCAACATCTTGTAGCTTTTCTGCCCCATCGCTGGCCATGAGCTCAGCCATGCCCATGCCAAGAATGGCCTGTACCATCTCCTCCAAGGGGCTGAGGTGAGACTAGAAATGGGAGATGTGCCTTGTGATTGGCAAAGATTGGTGGTAGGTGAGTGATTGGGGTGGTGGTGGTGAGGGCGGGGGGTATCGTGCATTGAGCAGTGTGTGAGGCTAGTGGAGCAGTTTGTAGGAGGCGACTTTTGAAGATGCATTCATTGACCTTGACCAGTTGTCTGAGGTCATGATGCTTCTTTGGTCACTGGAGCCAGGTTGTAGGTCTGACACTGCTGGCAGTGATGGCCTCGGTGATGTGGTCGCACATCGTTCATCGTTCTTTCTGGTGGGCCTCCTGGCCCCTGTAGGTAGAGGACCTCTCTTGCAGTGTTGACACCCTACACAAAACTAGAGTGCAAGACCCTTTTCCTGGCTTGCTGAGCCATTTGTGTTGGTGCTGAAGCATTTTTACCATCTCTTTAGGTGCTGAAGACAATTCAGCTTTCAGAGCTGAAGACTGCCATTTGGGATTTATTTTAATGTTTATGTTTTTTTTTGAAAGGCAGTTAAAGGCTGAAAAATGCATATTTTCACTGCATTGTCATTTTTATTAGTTTTAATTGCATTTAATTCATAGCCTTTTTAAACACCCACAATGCCTTGCGAACTCCACAGCCTTGCTCTCAGAGGCTGTAAGAAGCAGAAACGCCGCTCCTGGATGGGAACTTCAGGTCGGATGCCTCCACTAACGCCACTAGGAGGGCGTTACACAGTAAGTTAGCGATGAACTAAAAATCTCCAGTCACCAGAGCGAATTTCTGCCTGGTAGCGCTGTGCCCATTTTCAGCGGCCGTTAACCCTGCATTTTCCTCCAAAGATATATTATCCTCTCTTTTTTCCACCAATATTCATTTCTAATCTTTCTTGGGCCCTGAACCTGTTGCGCTAAAGAGGACAGAGGAGATGGTACTCCTGACCAGTTGCCAGGAGACACATAAGAGCAGCCTTATGTTGATTATTCTCCTGGACAGGTCGCAGGCTATAGTGTCTCTGCAGAGCCACACAGCTAAAATCACAAACTCAGTTGAGTGAGAGATCAATGCTCCACTTTCCAGAAAAGATTGCATTGCACCAGCTGAATAATATGTTCTAGCGTCTAGAAGCTGTGCCATATCACAGAAATGGTAATGAGCAGTTATTGTATTATTCTGAACAAACACTGAAAAATATTTTCATGTGTCAATTTCATCACACATCAATTGCTAAACTATTTTAAATCAGCTGCGTGAATTAACACATTATCAAAGCATGTGCTGATTTCTATATAATCTTCTTAGTTCAGATTTCAATCTTCTCAGCATTATTTTTCAGTAACTAAAGTCCTTTGAAAAGAACATTTGTCACAGAGTGTCTTAAATAAGATAAACCTTTCCACCTTTCAGGTATAACAAAAATTAGGGCTGAAAAAGTACAAGCATTTACTTGCCAATTCTCCAGCTCCCAAGTTTTTTCATTGCACGTCTTTCTTTCATGTGGGAATTGTCTAGATTATATTCCTTAATCGCTGGAAATTTAGCAGTCTTTTTTATTAGAAAAGAACAAATGCTGGAAATATGAAATATAGAGAGAAAACGTTGGAAAAAAACAGCAGACGAAATTGTAACTCTCCCAGATCAATGGGAAAGAAGTGGGGGAGCAGTTAAAATGGAGTTGCTGCATTGTAACACCGCTGGTTTTGGCAGTGGATGAGACTCTCACCGGACTCCATTGGGGTCGTCATTAATAAATACAAATCGGGGTCCTGTGCCATACGTTGGCACCTCGACGGCATGTTAACCTACTCGTGAGTGGCTCACTCATTGCAGCAACCCCACCAGGCAAAGCTGATAGGAAGCCAGCAAAGGCCTCCAAGGTTAATTACGAAATACTATCCTTTCCCGGGCTTCCCCACTCACAACCGTGGGACCCAGGCAACACCCTTCCTCCCGGGCTTACCCTGCTGCCAGAAGCCTTCTTTTAGTGCCAGCAGATGGCCTCCACTGGCAAGCTGCTGCTTTCCCCCGAGAAATGAGCAAGCAGCTGACCGGCGGCATTCGAATGAAGTCTGGGGGTTCAAATCTGCCAGGCCTCCAACAAATGCTCTGGGGCGGGATTGCCCTCTGCTTCCTCTGGCTCCTTGCTGGGAGTTAAAATTTGCCCTACCAGTTTACTCAGCATGATGTTAATGTTCTGGCCATAATCATTCCGCTCTGATGCAATGCTGGGTGTTGCTTACCAGAGCAGAGCAAACTACAGAACTATAGTGAACTTATGGGCCTGAAATTGGTCTTTGTTAGGAGCACAAAATTAGGTTATCGTGAGCTGACGGCCTGTGTTACACTGCAGTTGATTTCCTTTTCCATTAACTCCAGTATAAAACGGGCTGCCGATTCACCATGAGCTTGTTTCACATTACTGCTTAAGACCAGATTCACCCATGAGTTGAATTTTACAAACCAAAAAAACAATTAAAACAGTGATGTTCCTTTTTACCTGTAAGTTCTGGATCAGGTGATCTATTTCAGATGAAACTAACCAATAATCCTATGGAAGTGATTCTGCAATCCGATACTCCCAGAGGGGAGCAGTATTTGAGGGGCGTACATGTCAGAAAACCATGAGCTGCACACCCACAATTTCTCCAGTTCCACTCCCTGTGAGCACAAGTCCCCACTGAATGTTGACTGTGCAGATGGTTGAATAAATATTTTATGGGTTCAAAATTAAAGATGACTGCAGATTTGTGTTTTGTGGAAATGGCCCTTAAGTTGTATTCAAACGAGCAATTTTTTTTTTCAAAGACCTGTCCTAGATCTATATGGAAATCTGTATCAACAATATGGATATTGTCCATGTTTTCCTTTGGGAAACACTTGATTGAAGAATTCTATTACAAAAGCAAAATACTGCTGAAGCTGGAATCTGAAATAAAAACAGAAAAAGATGGAAATCTCAGCAGGTCAGGCAGTATCTGTGGAGAGAAACAGAGTTAACATTTCGGGTCTGCGACCCTTCGTCAGAACTCTATGTCCTGATATGACCTATAAACATATCACTGTGTAAAAATTAAATAAGAGCAATGATAAAATATTTCCCAAAGGAAAACATGGACAATATCCATATTATTGATACAGATTTCCATATAGATCTAGGACAGGTCTTTGGAAAAAAAAATTGCTACTTTGAATACAACTGAAGGGCCATTTCCACAAAACACAAATCTGCAGTCATCTTTAATTTTGAACCCATAAAATATTTATTCAACCATCTGCACAGTCAAGTAAAGCATTCTCTGTCAATGATACCTCCATGAGGAATCAATTTTCTGCTGCTCTGTTCTTCTGAACTCTCCATATGTTATCTTGTCCTCCTGGCTGTTTCTGTGCTTTTTCCACCCAATTCCCTTTCCTCCTGTGACCAACTCCATATGTTCTCAGCTGAATTAGCTTTCATCCCAAGTCTGTTTTCATATATTCCCTGATGAATTTTCTTAACTCCCAGCCAGCTGGCTGTCTCCCTTTGATCTCTGTTTTTGTTGTGGAAAGGAATAAGATGTATGTGTGGTCGTTGAAAAGGAACACTAACTTGAAATACGATGGCCCAATTTGACTAAGTACTGCTGTGTGCATAAATTGGAGGAAAAAGTTCCATTATTGCAGATATACTGTCAGAGGCTGAACCAGACCATTCGCAACCTTGGCATCCTATTTGACCCTGAGCTGACCTTCCGACCCCACATCTTTTCCATCAAGAATACCTATTTCCACCTCCATAGCATCGCCCTTCTTTGCCCCTGCCTTAGCTCATCTGCTACTGAAATCCTATCTAAGTCTTTGCAATCTCTAGAATTGACTATTCCAATGCTCTTCTGGCCGGCCGACCACCTTGCACCCTCTGTAAAGTTGAGCTCATTCAAAACTCTGCTGCCTGTAACCTAACTCGCACTAAATCTCACTCACCCATCATCGCTGTGCTCACTGACCTACATTGACTCCCAGTCCGGCAATGGCTTGATTTTAAAATTCTTATCTTTCTTTTCAAATTCCTCCTGACCTATCCCTTCCCTACATCTGTAATCTCCTCCAGCCTACAAGCCTCGAAGATCTCTGCAATCCTCAAATTCTGGCCGTTTGCACATCTTTGATTTTAATCGCTCTGGAATTTCCTCCCTAAACCTCTCTGCCTCTCTACCTTGCTCTCCTCCTTTAAGACGCTCTTTAAAACATATCGCCACCTGTCATAATATCTCCTTATGTGGCTCAGTGTCAAATTTTTTTGGATAACAATCCCGTGAAGTGCCTTGGGATGTTTAATTACGTTAAAGGTGCTATATAAATACAAGTTGTTGTTATTAAGAACATAAGAACATAAGAAATAGGAGCAGGAGAAGACCTTTCGGCCCCTTGAGCCTGCTCCGCCATTCAACAAGATCATGGCTGATCTTCGACCTCAACTCCACTTTCCTGTGCTGTCCCCATATCCCTTGATTACCTTAATATCCAAAAAATTATCGATCTCTGTCTTGAATATACTCAACAACTAAGCCCCCACAACCCTTTGGGGTAGAGAATTCAAAGATACACCACCCTCGGAATGAAGAAATTTATTGTCATCTCAGTCCTAAATGGCCGATTCTTTATTCTGAGACTGTGACCCCTGGTTTTAGACTCCTCAGCCAGAGGAAACATCCTCCCTGCATCTACCCTGTCAAGCTCTGTACGAATTTTGTATGTTTCAATGAAATCACCGCTCATTCTTCTAAACTCTAAATATAGACCTAGTCTACTCAATTTCTCCTCATAGGACAATCCCCGCATCCCAGGAATCAGTGTGGTAAACCTTTGTTGCACTTCCTCTATGGCAAGTATATCCTTTCTTACATAAGCAGACCAAAACTGTACACAATACTCCAGATGTGGTCTCACCAGGGACCTATATAAAGGAATAGCATGCGGCCCGACCCGGCATTCGGCGCAGCGGCCCCGATCTGCAAGGACCATCAGCAGGTCGGGGTTTTCAAAGGAGCATACCACTTCAAGGTACAGCGCGTGCTGGAGAACAATGGCTGTGAAGAGGGCGACTGGATTGGACGTCACCAGCACGGGCCAGCACACACTGCAATATGTGTGCGCACTAGGTCCATGCAGCAGAGCTGGTCTCCAGTCGTCTTGCTTAAGCCTAGATCAAGACCTAGCTTTGTCAAGGCCGTGTGGTGGCTGATGTGTAACGGCCACAACACATTAAAAAAATCCATGCACAGGCATCTTCCATCCTTCAACATGTAGTTCGGGACCTGGAATATAAGGTCCTTCATTGAAACACCTGTGAACTCATTCCTTTTAGGCATGGAAGCAAGTCATCCTCGATATGAGGAACTGCCTATGATGATGATATAATTGCAGTAAGATGTCTTTATTCTTATACTCAAATCCTCTTTTAATAAAGGCCAACATAGCATTTGCTTTCCTAATTGCTTGTTAACTTTCCATGATTCGTCTACAAGAATATCCAAGTCCTTCTGAACACCAATATTTCCCAATCTCTCACCATTTAAAAAATACTCTGCTTTTCTATTTTTCTTACCAAAGTGGATAACTTCACATTTCTCCACATTATATTGCCATGTTCTTGACCACTCATGAGCCTTATATCTCTTTGATGTCTCTGTGCATCCTCCTTACAAATTACATTCCGACCTAGCATTGTACCATCAGCAAACTTGGATGTAATATATTTGGTCCCCTCATCCAAATCATTGATATAGATTGTGAATAGCTGAGGCCCAAGCACTGAACCTTGCAGTACCCTTATTACAGCCTGTCAATCTGAAAATGACCCGTTTATTCCTACTCTCTGTTTTCTGTCCATTATTCAATCCTCAATCCTTGTTCGTATATTACCCCCAATCCCATGAGCCCTAATTTTGTTTAGTAACCTCTTGTGTGGCACCTTATCAAATGCTTTCTGAAAATCCAAATACACCACATCCACTGGTTCCCCTTATCTATTTTGCTACCACGTCCTTAATAAAATATTCTAGCATTTTCCCTACTACTGATGTCAGGCTAACTGGTCTGTAGTTCCCCGTTTTCTCTCTCCCTCCTTTCTTAAATAGCGGGGTTACGTTAGCTACCTTTCAATCCGCAGGAACCATCCTAGAATCTATGGAATTTTGGAAGATGACAACCAATGCATCCACTATTTCTATAGCCATCTCTTTTAAAACCTTGGGATGTAGGCCAACAGGTCCATGAGATTTATCAGCTTTCAGTTCCATTAATTTCTCCAGTACTATTTTTTTCACTCATACTAACTTCTGTCAGTTCCTCCTTCGCACTGGACCGTTGGCTCTCCATTATTTCGAGAAAGTTTTTTGCGTCTTCTTCCGTGAAGACAGACACAAATGGGCCAAAATTCGGTTGTTAATGCCAGCTGACACCATCGGCATTAGGCGTGAACTGGGTGGCAGTGGGTTGTTGCCGGCACTAGTGACGCCTGCGTGAAATTGGGTTGCAGATTTTTCAAGGGCGTTAAAATTTAAGTTCCCACCATGGAAACTATGACATCACTTTGCATATAACACCTCCTTGCCGCCGGTCTCGCCAAATTCACTTTTGCCGCCTCACTTACCGTCTGGTGGTGATGAAGCCTGAAAAAGTTGGCATGCACAAAGCAGAGAAACAAATTCGGGGCATTATTTAAATGGAGTTGCAGCCGGCCCAGAGAGTTTGCGGTTCATGCTGTCTGCTGCTCGCACAGTTCGAAGGTGCTGGCATCCTGCAGCTACTGACTCCTAAGCTTCAGTACAAGCATCTCGGAGACATTGTTGGGTTCAAGATCGGATGCATTTGGAACTAGCATATCGCTTTTACCTCTGCAAAATTATGGGGCATTGATCTTACACACGTCATCCTGCGACGAAGATTTCAAAGGCGCCGGCTGCAGAGACGGCTTATGGCCAATGTGGATGCACGCCAGAGCAGGGAGCCCAGATGGCAGGGCAGGAGGTGGTAGAGTCGCAGGATTTACCGTGCACATTATTGTTACCTTGAGATATCTGAGGATGAGTGCCTAAGAAGGCAGAGATTCTGCAAGGAGTTGGTCATGGAGCTTTGCAACCTTCTGCAGACATACCATCGGCACCAGGATCTTGCTGTTAGGCGCAGTGAAAGTGACAGTTGCCCTCAACTTCTATGCTACCGGCTCCTTCCAGTCTTCTGTAGGCGATATAGGCAACATCTCGCAGTTTGCAGTACATTGCTTCATTCACCAGGTAACCGACGCTCTCTGCAGCAAACAAATGGACGACATCAAGTTCAGCATGTGTAGGGAAGACCAGGATGAACACTGCCGTGGCTTTGCCAGGGAACGGCTTTCCCCAGGGTTCAGGGAGCCATTGATTGTATGCATGTGGCATTGAGAGCCCTGCCCCAAGATGGAGAGATTTATCGAAATCGCAAGGGATACCACTCCCTCAACATTCAGCAGGTCTGCGTTCACAGGCAGCTGACCCTCGCTGTCATTGCCCACTATCCTGGAAGCTGCCACGATGCCTTCACCCTGCGGGAGAGCACTGTGCCATGACTCTTCCAGCCACCGCATGAAGGCCGTGGCTGGCTTCTCGGTGACAAAGGATATGGTGTTGCCACCTGGCAGATGACACCCCTCCATAATCCCAGCACCCCTGCCGAGCAGCACTACAACAGCAGCCATATGGCTACCAGCACCATTATCGAACAAACTATCAGGGTTCTGAAGTCGCATTTCTGCTGCCTTGACCACTCTGGAGGAGCATTTCAGTACTCATCTGATAACGTCTCCATGTTCACCATTGTGTGCTGCATGCTGCACAACCTGACCATTATGAGGGGCCAGCCATTACCACCAGGGATGGATGACCCACCTCAGGAGGATGACGACGATGAGGATGAAGTCAAGGAGCTTCAGCCAAGGAGGATGCAGCATGACACTGCTACAGCTGGAAGTGCTGCTCATCAGAGACTCATTGTGTATCGATTCCAGTGAATGATTCAAGACGTGCCGATTTGCCAGCCTGTAAACCTTGGCATTTACTAAACACTTTGCTGCCAACCCTGCAACCCTCCATGTATATCAATCACAGCACAATAATGTGAAGAATCTAAATTTTGTTTATTGAACACATAAACCACGGTGTGCTGAAAACAAGCCACAAGACAATGCCTTCATCCCAAACAAAACATCATACCCACAAGAGCCCTTCAAACATTCTTAATGACATCCAAGTGCAGCTATTGACATCAGTTAATTTTCCAAGAAAGTAACCATCTGTGGCGACTAGCAAACAATTGTTTCTTTGTTCATCCAAGTGCAACAATTTACAGCAGCTCACATTCCAACAAGGTAGCCATCTCTGTTGACTATCAAGAAATTGTTTGCTGGGTCATACCAGTGCAACTAGTTATATACGTTCATATGTTAGCAAGGTGAGGATCTGTGCCCATTTTCCCAAGGGTCTTTACTTGGTCTTGTACAGTGCTTTACCACCCCTTCCCTTCTCCCCCCTCCCACATCTACTGTTCCTCCTCAATGGGGTCTCAGGGCCTGCATCAAGGCTGGTTGCTGGCTTGGAGCCGCAGCCACGCATGATGGCCTAGCAGGAAGTTCTCGCCCAGCTCGGGCCCTGGAAGGCCTGGCTGCAGACTGCCTCACCTCAGCATGGGCGACAGCACTCTGTTGTGGATGGGTTGCAGAGAGCGGCAGGTGCAAAGGCGGAATGATGTCATCATTCAAACAGACCCGACATGGTGTTACTTCCCTGGGGCAGAGCTTCACCATCTGCAGCAATCTGGGTGAGCACAGATTGCTGTCCAGCTTCGGAAAGGTTAGATCTCCATTGAACTGATGTGGCCCTAGGCAGGATGGCAGTGGTCCGTGCGTCCATTGCATCAAGTTGCCTCTGCATTAAGACTGACTGCGACTGCAGCACAGTGCAGAGCTGATTGGAGACACCACACACTGACGAGATTACTAAATGCAGGCCTACAATAGCATCGGCCTGGTGCTCAATGGCCACTGCAACATCAGCCATAGCCTGTGCCACCATGTCTGGGACCCCAACATCTGTTGATATCTACCAAGGATGGGCTCGCTGGGCTGCTGAGAGGCATGATCAATAGTTATGGCGGACTCCTCCATTCTCGGGCACCCTTGCTAGTGCACCCAGCAGATCACTGCAACTGCAGGGATTTTTTTGCGCCAACCTCTAGTTCCGGCTCATCATCAGGGTGCTGAGCATCACTCAGGTGCTCACTCACCCTCCGGGGAGCTGGCCCCCGGGCTTCCCCTCCCCTGTGGCATTGCTGCAGGCCACTGGGTCCCAAAGCATCACCAACTTCCACTTCCGCAACCACCCCTTCGTCAACAAAGCTGTTGGCCCAGCTCTCAGATACCACTGGCTCCTACGTTACATCAAACAAGGTGTACTCCTACTCCTCTTTCTCCTCGGTAGTATCTTCACCAGTGGAAGGGTCATGTGAAGGCCCCGGTGCATCTGGTTGATTATCTAAAAGCACAAACACATAGAAGACTGATTACCTACAGGGGAGGGGACCAAAAGCGGTAAAGGCATTCGAGAATGCCAGTCTCATGGAAAGAGCTGAAGCATTGTGGTGTCAGGCCTCAATAAAGCGGAGACGCATTCCTCCAGCGGAGTCAGGTCCTGGAGTTCAGTGTCCCCTCCTTCAGTCCACATCTACTCCTTGCGGTTGTGGGCGAGCTTCGCCTGTAATATTATAGAGAACAACTGAGTTAGAGCCCTTCTATCAGTGTGTCCCAAGTGCCTTATATAGTTTAATAGATGTTACTGTATGAGAGTCTTCACAGCTCGATGTAACCTCCATTCACTGCATGGACTTGCTGTGGCAATGCTTGAATTAGGGGGCCAGGACCTAACAGTAACAGGGAGGTTACCATCTTCAAGACGCATATGAAGACTGAGGGTTTTGCAACATGTGGGGCGGCTCTGCAGAACCGAGTAGCAAGGTTAACAGCGCATGTAGGCCCTTGCAGTGGGTGAGGCTTCAAATGGGAACCTTGCATCTGGCCTCACCCACGTACAGCATGGATTCCCAAACACGACATTGAGCAGAGAGTGCACATTGAGCTCAGAGCATAGGATGTTGATGTTTAAATTTAAAGATGCTCACCCTCACCAGCCACGTAATTTGCTTCCACTTTTTTCTGCATTGAGTGGCTGTCCTGGCCACCGTATCACTTGCGGACACTCATTCTGCGATTTCCCTCCATAGCCATCTGTATGTTTGTCATTGTGGTCTCCTCCCAGCCTCTGTCCTGAGCAACTTGCGCCGCCTCTCCAGGGCATCAAGGAGTGCATCCATGGCGGCATCCGAGAACCGGTGGGCATACTGGCGAGTTTCTGCTAGGTCTGCCATCCTCACTGTCTGAGTGAGTGCGTAGGAAGCGAATATACCCACGAGGCATTAATAGAATCCAGGTGGCACCACGATATCTGTGGCACGGCTCCAAATACTGCCCAATGCCTGGATGTTGAGACCCCACTTAACGGCCCACTTAACACTGCTTACCGCCTCTAGGTAAGTGTTCAATGCCATGATTTAACGCTGCAATCCACTTTTCAGGCGGCAAAATTGAATTTTGCATCTCGGGGCCACACCTAACGCCTGGCGGTAAATATCCTCCCAGTCGCCGATACCCAACTTCAGCCCCAAAGTATTTGCTTAATTTCTCTGCCATTTCCTTATTCCCCATTATAATTTCTCCTGTCTTAGCCTATAAGGGACCCACATTTACTTTTGCTAATCTTTTACTTTTTACATACCAAAGAAGCCTTTACAGTCTATTTTCATGGGCTAGAAATTATATTGCCTTACTGCCTAGTTTCTGAGCGATATTAGCTCTTGTGGGCGATAACTAGGTCGGAAGAAATTACTCAGCTGAGTTACGCTGGAGGTTTTGAGGTACCGCTGGGGAGCGGACTGCCGGCGTGCATTGTCCTCAGATCGTCTGACGCGATATTTGGCTCAGCGGTGACCCGTGGGTAAGTATTAAAAAAAAATGCCCACAAGAATCAGCGGAGCTGGGTGATAGGTGAGTAGCTCTGCAAGAAAAAGGTTAGTAATTGTTTTTTGACTCATTATTTTAAAATTCTGTTGTAGTGATTTAGGTTAAAAGGATCTTGAGAATGTTTTTATGATTTTTTTATGTTCTGTGTTTTCAAAAAATATTTTTAGTGTTTTTCTCCTCTAGGCCCAACCAGCAGCCTCGGGATAAATTTTTAGTGATTTTTTAAATTATCGCCCATTTTCTTTAGGAACCGCCCAATCGGCCCTAAATTTCAGTTTTTTGCCGAGAATCGGGGTGCAACGCCCATTTTTTTCGCTGGGCAGATTTTTTTCTTTTTTGGGGGGAAGTTTTTGCCAGTGATAATCTTGGGAACCTTATTGGTCTTTTGGGCGGCAATCAGGTGCTGGCAGGTTGTTAGGAAATTCTAGCCCTATGTCTCTCGCCAGATTACTCTCATTCTATTTTCCCTTTCTTTATCAATTTCTTGGTCCTCCTTTGCTGAATTTTAAAATTCTCTCAATCCTCAGGATTACTACTCTTTTGGTAACATTATAAGCCTCTTCCTTTGATCTAATACTATTTTTAACTTCTCTTGTTTGCCACAGTTGGACCACCACAAACTTAGTTCATGACATCCGTCAGAAACCACGATACTGAAGCTCAAACTCGCTACAATGAATGCCATCTCACCACCAGATGTGTGATTGAACAGACCATCGGCATCCTGACGATGCGCTTCAGGTGCCTCAATAGATTTGGAGGCACCCTTCAGTATGCACCAGCCGGGGGGGGGCCAAAACTCAGTGTCCCGGGAGGGATCGTTACCGTGGGTCTTCGGCGGAAAATCAGCAAAAGCGATTGGCCGACATGTTCTGCTCTATTGACCCCCCCAACGCATATTCAGCATGGGGGGTTTTTCAATGGTGAGCACTTCCGCTGGAATCGGCTGACTGAAGCCGCGGTAAAGGGATTTCGGACGCGGTGACGTCATTGTGGTGCGCACCGCTGCTACGCGGCCACGCCACCCATATTCAAGTTTAAAAAGGGAGGGTTTTTTTGAACAGTGCCTCCGCCACCTTTTTGGGTCGGCACACTTTGACGTGTTACGCAACACCGCTGAAGGAGGACAACGGAGGATTCCCGCGACCGGGGGTATTTTTGCTGATAACTTTTGCCCTTTATTTTTTGTTTTTGTTGAACTGAACCTGCTGAGTGCTATTTAGAATATTTGGGAGAGTTTTCAGGACTTTGAGCTCTGACTCATTAGTGGACGTCTGTAGGCCTCATTCTGTGCTCTGGAGGCCTGCTTGTCAGGGTGCAGCTTTGAAGCACAATTGGATCAGTGTTGGCAGGGGAATGCCTGGTACACCTTGTCAGATACAGGGCGGCATGCAGGAGAAGGCAGCGCGTCATCAACGTGCAGAGAGATAGTGGGCAAGGGAGGCAGCAGCCATGCCTGCCCAACATCCACAAGAGCCTGCAGATGTGCGCAGACCTGCACGTAGCGAGGGTGGCCAGGACGGAGATGGCGTCAGGAAGAGGGTCAGGTGCGCTGACCCCCCCCTCACCACGTACTGGGCCAGGAGCCTTGCCAGCAACAGCCTTCAGAGGCGCGGGACCATGAGGAGGACCAAGGAGATGGGCATCATCCAGTTGCCATGGGAGGTGGCCAACACAAAGATGGGGGAAGGAGGCCCTACTCTCAAAGACTCTACAGACCTCAGTTCTCCTTCCTCCAGCTCAGTGATGAGCAATGCCTGTGAAGGCTGAGATTCAGAAAGAAGGTACTGAGGGAGCTCTGCAATGTGTTGCGGGAAGATCTGGAGCCTCACACAAGGCTCAGGACCGCCCGGGCCATTGTGACAAAGGTCACAATAGCTTTGAACTTCTATGCGACGGTGTGTTTCCAGTCTACCACTGCAGACATTGGTAACATTTCTCAATTCTCTGCACATTACTTCATCCGGCAGGTTACCGATGCACTGTACAGGAGATGAGTGGATTGCATCTCATTCTCGATGACGAGGGATCGGCAGGCCGGATTTTCCCGCATTGCAGGGTTCCCGAAGGTACAGGATGCGATCGACTGCACACACATTGAGCTGAGGGCGCCACAACACCATCCCGAGATCTTTGTCAACTGCAAGGGGTTCCACTCGCTCAATGTGCAGCTCATGTGTGACCACCAGCGTCGGATCCTGGCAATTGATGCGAAGTACCCAGGCAGCAGCCATGATTCATTCATTCTGTGCCAGACCAGTGTGCCCATCCTCTTCACCGGCCCATTTCAGGCTTGTGGTTGACTGCTTGGCAACAAGGGATATCCCCTGTCCACCCGGCTGCTGACTCCACTGCGGAACCCCAGGACAGCGGCAGAGCATGCCTACAATGACGCTCATTCTGGCACCAAGTGCATCATCAAGCAGTGCATTGGGATCCTCAAACAGAGGTTCTGTTGCCTGGACCAGTCTGGTGGCACCTTGCGGTATTCTCCTGAACAGGTCCTCTATATTCGTGGTGATCTGCTGCATGCTGCACAACCTGGCCCTCATGAGGGACCAGCCACTGGCGGTCGAGCCAGTAGTACCACCTGATCAAGAGGAGGCACAGGAGGAGGAGGTGCAGGAGGAGGATCCCCGTCGCCACCCAGCCAGGAGGCATCGTCGCCATCGCAGCCCTGCAAGGATGGTGCAGATACGTCCGATAGCTGCTCGATTCACATAATCTCATCCCCACATTACCCTTCAGCTCCCACTTTCCATGGCCATCCCAATGAGTGCCTTCACACAGAATTGTCCACTCCCAAATGAAACACCTGGCCAGATATATGTGCAAAAAATAAAGATTTATCAAATGATCAAAGTCAGTTCAAAAACACAACAGAAACAAAAAAGACTACCATCAACTACCACAAATAATAATTTTTTACCGCTGTGCATCTCTTTATAACACCTCTTATGTGAGCCTATCCTAACACTTCGCCTAAGTGTCTCCACTGTGGCTGCCTCATGGGTCTGGGAAGGCTGCTGTGGTTGTTGTGTGGCACCTACAGCTGTCCTTGTCGGACTCCCTTGAACACCTTTGGGCCTTTGGGCCTGGAAGGGCTGGGTGCAGACCGGCCAGCATGCAGTCTGGCATGGCTCAGGTGAGGCCATGGCGGAGTGCCAGGTCTGGGGCCAGAAATGTTGTGATCCTGAGAGAGCACATCATCACAATCCTGGTCCAAGGAGCCTGAGTCACTCACCGGGGGCGGCTCATTACCACCACCATCAAGCTGACGGCGGTCAGGACGGTGCTGTGGCACGACACCGGAAAGTCCCCCATGGCCCGTGGTGGACCCAGCTGCGAACGCAACACTGAGGTATCGGGTGCATCGAGCTGAGACTGCATGAGAGCAGCCAGAGTCTCAAATCCACCAGAGATGGCAGCAGTTTGATGCTCCATGGTAGCAGTAAGATGCTCCGTGGCCTGTTGCCCAGAGTGCATAAGAGCATTCCAGGGCCGTGGCCATCTTCTCCAATCCAGCAGCAATGCGCTCGTTCCCTCTCACCTGTGCTGAAATGAAGCTTCCACATCACCTGCAGGTTGTAGCATCACAGCTGGATCTGCACGGTCACTCTGGGAGTTCACCATCGCCTGCACACTGACAACGATGGACTCCATGGTGTGCGCAGAGTTGTCGACTAAGCAGGAGGCGAACTCCTCCATGCTCCTGACCACTTTTGACAGCCTCTCTGAGACCCTTGTCAGTGCTCCCAACATCTGCGAATGCATGGCCTCCACCCTTCTTTCGTAAGCCTCTACATCGATAGCATCATCTGAGTCCTCAGCGGCAGAACTCCGGTGTCGACTCACCCCCCGGAGAGAGGTTGCCTAGCCCCATTACCATACTGCAGCCTGATAGTCCCCGGTGCAACACCCAGGGCAGACCCCTGTACCACCTCCTCTATATCACACACCGCTCTCCCAGTATCTGAGCTGGCACGTGTGGATGGAAGCAGTGATGCGTTGGTGCCATCAGTGTGCTCCTCTTCCTCTTCCTCCTCAGTGGCGTCCCCAAACGATAGAGTGCTGTGGATGCGCGCAGCAGGGCTTGAGCCCTCAATGTCCTCACTACTGAGACCTGAGATTTCAGGAATTAAGGCAAGAAGGGTGTGATGCAGGCCTCCAGATGCTATGCGACATGTCTCGTCACTGGCGACTACGCTGCCACTCAATCTGTCATCTGCAAGCATCAAGGGGAGAAGGGCTGCCATGAGGGGGAAGTGGGGGATTAACGCATGGAGCCTACAAATAGCAGACTTTCAGAAGGAAAGGCACAGTAGGTGCTGGCGCATTCGGGTAGAGAGCGCATTCAAGGACAGTCTCACTTACCCATGCTGCCCACATCAGCGTCATCAGTACCATAGCCAACAAGGACGTGTCATCTGCAAGCATAGATGGGAGGAGAGCTGCCGTGAGGGAGAGGTGGGGGATGAAGGCATGGAGGATGCAATTAGCAAAATTCCATGAAGGAAAGGAACAGTCGGCGCTGGCGCATTCAAGGAGAGAGCGCATTAAAGGAGGGCCTTCACTTACCCACATCGGCATCAGCACTGCCCTGGCCCACAGAAAATGCACCATGTCTGTCCATGAGTGTCTCCACCCTCTCCTCCAAAGGTATGAGGACCTGCGTGTCTGCCTCATCACCATCCATCCTCCTTTGCTCAGCTCGATTGTGAGCCAGTTTGGCCTGCAAAAGAAAGAATGGTTGATGAGTACCATTGTGATGATGCATCAGAAATGTGTGCACAAGTGTTTATCCCTGACATGCAGCTGTAAGCGTGAGATGAAACGGAGCCTCCATTGTGAGAACATACATATATATATATATGGAGACGTGAACAATGAAATGCTGCTTGAGTGACTAAATAGTGAATATGGGAAATAAGAGAATGTTGAAGGAGATACTCGCAGATGCATGGTCAGCAGTTGCGGGAAGAGGTATTCACTTTCATAAGACGGATTATGTTGTGAAATCTTTTGCTGCACTGGATGGGAGTCCTCTGATGAATGGAGGTGCTCAAGACCTCCTCTGCTATCTCCCTTCATGCATTAGTCACGAACTGGCGACTTGGTCTCTCCACGTCGGGATACAGCAATCTCCTCCTGCCCTCTACATCTTGCATAAGGGCCTCCAGCTCAGCATTTGTGAAGCGGCTTGCCCTCTTTGCTTCTCTCACACCAGCCATCCTCAAAGTAAACTCCTTGCCCTCTCTGGGCCGAGCTGCAAACTCTGACCTTTACGAAGACCAGGGAGCAGCTGGCTCGTTAGCTCCACATTACCAGTATGCTGAATTTCTCCGTGGGGATCCCACTTCAATTAACACAGTCACACCGCTGGAAACTGCACTTTGGAGGTGCTCGTTAGAGCAGGAACCCATTTTACTACTTTTTGAGCTGAAAATCGATCGGGCCACTGCCGAAAATTTTTGCCGGTGATGGCCCCAAAAAGTCGGGAGTTGCACCAGCTTTCTTGCGCTACTAAATTTCGGCCCCACGATCTCCAGAATGGTCGTGGTTTGCTGTGCTCTGCACAACATTGTACAACAGCGAGGTTTGGACCTGCAGGAGGAACAAGACGAAGAACTCAGATCCTCATTGGATGATTTGTAGGGGGAGTAGGATGAAGAAGAGGAGTTGGAGGGTGAAGAGGGGGATGCACCCCTAGCTGCTCACATTGCTGTGTGGGACGCCAGAGATGCATTTACTCATTTAATATTAATTTAGGTTGCACCAGTGGACCACATCATCAGAAAATGCAATGGCCATACTTCCCACACCCCACCCCCAATGTCATTGACATAAAGCAGCCCTGCAACCATCCAACCACCCTTTGAACGTCCCCTCATTCGTCCCCATCAATTCATATCTTTCCATTGATCAAACAAGTTAAAAGGCAACTTACCATCCAGCACCCAAAAATGGACAAGACAAGAAAGTGGTGAAAAATGACATTGATGTGACCTATATACAGAACAAAAAGTTATCAAAATAACATTTTCTCATACACCTATGTGCATACCACTGTGGAACTAAAAAACCCTATTCTTCCTTTTTCTGCCACTCCTCAGTGCTTCAACCCCTGTGGCTTCATCAGAGTTAGAGGCAGGCTGCTCAGATCACTGTTCTGACTGCTGAGATGCTCTTGGCCAATGTCCCCTGGGTTTTGTAGCCTGTGAGGGCCCCGTCAAAGACTGCTCCACCTGTACCTGTGCAGGGGCAGAATCGGCCGTCGCGAGGTGAGGCAGCATGTGGGCTACAGACTGAGAGGGGAGCAGTGGATGAGAAGTGGAAGCATTTTGAGTGGAGTCCCCACTTCCATTACCGCTATTGCCATCATCCCTCTCATGACTCAGCTGCAGTTCACTGCTACCATTGTGCTGGTGAACACTTTTGTGCAGATAAAGGTAAGGCCAAGATTAAGGTATCTGTCAATCAATTTAAGGTGGCAGACATGTTGGCATCACAGTGGTGTTCAAGGGTTGCATGGACTCATTTGATTGGAGCATATGACAGTCCATTGGACTGGCCATTCCATCAACGGAAAAACACATTATCTCAATGGCCTGCGACATCTCCATATTAATGCTTGAGGTGGGCTCGTCCAATCTCTCTGTAATCGTGGTGAGTTCACTTTGAAGGTCTGTCAGTGCATCACACATTACCTGCTGCTGCTCAATGATTCTACTCTTTTTCAACATCCCCCAGGGTACAGCATTTGTGTCCAGCTGAACAGAGCATGGAGAGGGCTGCACCCTCTTACGCGGACTCTCCTATACCTGTCTCCACTATCTGCTCTTGCTCACTTGTGAAGTGTGAGTCACCAGGTAAAAACCCAACTTTCAGTTTTACTGCTCCCACTCAAAGTGCGAGCATCTGAGCTGGTGCATGGTCTGAATGGGTACTGTAACGGTGCAAACTCAGAAGCACTCAGCTCCTCTGAGGTCTCATAACCCTCCACGTCCACTGACTCCTACTGCATGTCTTAAGGCCCTGTGGGAGATAATAGCCATGAATTAATCCTGGCAAGTTAAGAAGGTTGCAAGTTTTCATGTTAAAGATGATCATATTTCACTCGCTGTTGAAACCAAGTCAACATGACCGAGTGCCATATGACATGTGGGTGGCTTATATTTCATTGTGTCATCAGGTAGCTGGGAGCTCCCCGTCTCCCCATCTCCAACAGCCAGGGACGCCAAAACGCCACTTATTTCCAGCGCCCCCTCCTCTGCAGTTGTGAGCTGTGTGATCTGCAGAGGGCCCCCTCCGGTTCTCTCCCTGGTGTTCTGTGCTGTCTTCTCTGGCAAGGAGGGAATGAACAGGCCTATGACTGAGTGTAATGGCATGTGTTCATCCAATGGATGGAGTGCATTTGGTGAGGGTAACTAAGAGGGCGAGGCATGACATTGCATAAGGATGAGGGTGAGTGGGAGTGTTGAATGGATAGATGGAGATGAGGGCAAGTGTATAGAAATAGTAGGGTGGGTACACCTGCAAGGTAAGTGGGTGTGAGGCATGATGTGATGGAGTAGGCTTGAAAAGGCAGAGTGAGGGATTGAGTGATGCATACAGCAGGATGTAGATGAATGTGCCACTGTACTCACATTTCCAGACCTGCTTTGGCCATTAAGCCGCTTTCTGCACTGAATCCAGTAACGTGGCACGAAGCTCCTGCTGCTGACCTCCTCCACAACCTCCAGCCATGCCCCCTTTGTCTGAGCAGCAGGCTTCTTCCTGCCATTGCTAGGAAACAGTATCTCTCTTCAACACCTCACAGCCCTTAGCAGCACATCCAGGGAGGCATCAGTAAAGCAGGTGGCAATAATTTTACATCTGGACTCCATTCGCACAGTTCCAGTTCTCTGACAGCCAACTCCAAGTCCTTCAACTTGCATCTTTGGATTGCTCCTTTAAATAGCCTTTAAACACATCACACCCGCTGCCATTGATTGGACGGGAAATCCAGAGGTAAAATAATAATGGGGTGGCTGAGTTAAAAACCCACTGACAGATGCGTTGCATTTACTTCCGGGTTTCCCACGCGCTATCGGACCCCTCCCACTCCCAGAATGTCACAAACTTAAAATTTGAGCCCCTGTTTCTAGAACCTGGTCCCTGGGCATATACCATTGGCCATTATTCGGAATATTTATCAATATCTGTATAGGAACATCATTTTTAGGAACACGAAAAAGCTATTAGGTCATCTCACTATAATCCATTAACTCTTATTGATTTAGAAGACAGAGAGATCAACTGCTTGGCCATATTGATTTTCTTCACTCCAAGCCAGCAGGAGTCTATTTGCATAATGAAAAAAAAATATTTATGAATTGTTCTTATAAAGGAACACTAACTTGAGACACCATGCCCGAATTCAATCTGCATCTGAATTTAATATTTTGGGTAAAATGCACACCCAATCCTTTCAACTGTTCATTGCTAGTCAGCAACTTGCTTGTCCACTGCCCCTTCTGATGACAAAGAGCTGGGCTTCTTCAAACAACTGCAGCAAAGCTCTGAGTTGCTGAACTGTGTCTGTTCGATGCTCGCAAGCAGGTAGAATTTGTTCGGAAGATCTATTTATGTTCTTTTTATATAAACTAGCCCACTCCTTAAATCGGGCATGGTATTTCCTGATTTCAGAGTTTATACATTGTTGGTTTGAAGAGCAGTCAGAGGCAGCGTTTGGGAAGTGCTGGATTCTTCAAGCAGGCTATAGTGCATGCATACATTATGATCAACCTACTTTAATTCCCATGCTCCAGGGCAGTTTTCTAGAGTATAGAAAATTTGAATGTGGTGATTTTAATGTATGCATACTGCTGTTGAAGGGTTCTACTATTCAATTATGCTGCCTAAAGGGCTCGACTATTCAAACCATCAATCTATGAATGTTCCTACTGAGAAATATTTTGTCTCCTGTAAGGGCAGGATGCCTTATATAACAAATGACAAATTAATCGGCTGGGCACTTTCTGTAGATTTTGCTGCCTTGAACATCCAAAATTCAATCTCTCAGACCCAAGGCTCTCCTACTG
This sequence comes from Pristiophorus japonicus, assembly GCF_044704955.1. Taxonomy (NCBI): domain Eukaryota; kingdom Metazoa; phylum Chordata; class Chondrichthyes; family Pristiophoridae; genus Pristiophorus; species Pristiophorus japonicus. The sequence goes on along the minus strand of NC_091978.1, from coordinate 249,951,433 downwards.
CATTTTTAAGGAAAGGGTCAATTTACGACCAGACCGAGGGCAGAAGAGAAGGCTTCTGCTCCTAACAGTGCTTGGAATAAACATAAGGATAGAACGTCCAATTAGCGAGGTTAACATCCAACCACTTAACACTCTTTTACATTCCACAGAGCATCAATCTTACACAAGGATTAACTGGTTTGAAATAAATGGGTTGACACTCTTTAAATATTGCTCAGTCATCCACTCATGCATACTCAATCATAGACAAAACAGCTCCAGCAATGGCTTACCTTCCCATCTCCTGAACTGTCACCAAGACCCCAATCTATCCTTGGCCCCTTCCTCATCCTCATCTATTGTTATAATGTAAGAAAACACAGTAGTCAATTGGCTCCAGAAAGGTCCCACATACAGCAAGTGAGATGAATAACCAGATAATCTGCTTTAGTGGTATTGATTGAGGGATAAATATTTAGTTAGGAAAGTAGTGGAACTCATACGTTTTTCAAATTTTTGCATTAACTTGAGATGGCAGAAAGGGCCTTAGACTTTCATCTTCCTTGAAAGATAGCATGGCACTACCCAGTATTGCAGTGAAGTGTCAGCATCGATTATCGGCTAGACATTCGCGTTTTAGTGATTTCGCCCGTTTTTGGGAGACAATTGGCGGGGTACCACTATCGCTGGACATCGCAAAATTCAGCAAATAGTGACCAGCAATAGCAATAGCAATAAATCTGGCCTTGCACGAGTGAATTTGTGCGCTGGAGCAAAATTTGTGATTGAGAAAAAAACAGACGTCTGCGCATGCGCAATTTTTTTTCCAATTTTTTCCTTCTTCCCGCCATTCTGGTCAGCTTGTCAGGATGTGCCCGCGTATGCGCAATACATCCAGGGCTGAATCAGCTATTTTTCACAGAGCAAGCAGCTACATTGCCCCAACCCTAATACACAGACGCTACATCACATTGCCCCAACCCTATGCCAAAGACACTACATCACATTGCCCAAACCCAGCCCGGTAGGCAGAGAGCCAAAAAGTTCAGTTCTGAGGCAAACGAGGCCCTCATCGTAGCTGTGCAAAGTAGATGGGGACATTTTAATAAGATGGGTGCGGGTAAACCCATGCCAGCAGTGCTAAGGCATCTGTGGATCAATGTAACCGAGGAGGTTTCCTCAGTGGATGATATCAAGAGGGACCATAAGCAGTGTCAATGACCATTGCAGGGTCGTCAGAGTAAGTAACATTTTTATTCAAGCACTCGTTCATTACTTAAATTGTAAATCTGACATATGGTGACATAGGTAGGCTTAGTGTTGCAACTTATTTGCAATGAATGATCGTTACACTTTAGTAAGACTGCTTTTTGACATCTTAAAAGATGTTTCTGCATTTCGATGTCTTCCTCATGTACCACGTGCAATTACGAGATAACTTTGATATCGACATTGCTGCCCTAAGCAAGACTCGGTGGGCAGAGGAAGTCCAGCTCAAGGAACAAGGTGGAGGTTACACCTTCTTCTGGAAAGGGAAACCAGAGGAAGAACGGCGCATCCACAGAATTGGCTTCGCAATCAAAACCGAGCTGGTCGACTGCCTCAATGACTCCCCCTATGGGGTTACTGAACGCCTCATGACCCGTTGACTCACCCTATCCCGGAATAAATGCGCCACAGTCATCAGTGCAGACACTCCAACACTCGATGCAACAGATGAGATCAAAGAGGGCTTTTACTCCAACCTTGAAAAATCCCTGACTTTGATCCCCGCGGATGACAAACTGATTATCCTTGGTGACTTCAATGCCAGCGTCGGCAAGGACACAGCCCTCTGGCACCAAGCTCATGATCTACAGGGCTGTAGTAATACACGCCCTCCTGTATGGCTCAGAGACATGGACCATGTACAGTAGACATCTCAAGTCGCTGGAGAGATACCACCAACGATGTCTCCGCAAGATTCTATAAATTCCTGGGAGGATGGATGCACCAACATTAGCACCCTCGACCAGGCCAACATCCCCAGCATTGAAGCACTGACCACACTTGATCAGCTCCGGTGGGCAGGCCACATTGTTCACATGCCAGACACGAGACTCCCAAAGCAAGCGCTCTACTTGGAACTCCTTCACGGCAAATGAGCCGAAGGTGGGCAGAAGAAACTTTACAAGGACACCCTCAAAGCCTCCCTGATAAAGTGCAACATCCTCACTGACACCTGGGAGTTCCTGGCCAAAGATCGCCCTCAGTGGAGGAAGTGCATCTGGGAGAGCACTGAGCACCTCGAGTCTCATCGCCGAGAGCATGCAGAAATCAAGCGCAGGCAGCAGAAATAGCATGCGGCAAACCTGTCCCACCCACTCTTTCTCTCAACGACGATCTGCCCCAGGGACTGTGGTTCTCGTATTGGATTGTTCAGCCACCTGAGTACTCATTTTAAGAGTGGAAGCAAGTCTTCCTCGATTCCGAGGGACTGCCTATGATGATTGTAAATCTGTCATATGTTGGTACAGGTACGCTTAGTGTTGCACCTTATTTGCAATGAATGATCGTTACACATTAGTAAGACTGCTTTTTGACATCTTGAAATATGTTTCTGCATTTCGATGTCTTCCTCATGTACCGCGTGCAACTATTAGGGCCATTAAACAGAGGACTGTATTAAATGCACACAATATTGTATAAGTGCTTTGATGGCTATCTGTGTGCCACAAGAGCAGAGGGCCCTCTGGTAACCATTCTAATTGTTATCTTTGCAGGCAAAGTTGTCCTACAACCGCCGGGAGCAGCGGTGCTCAGGCAGTGGTCTACCCCAGACACTGCCTTTAACGGACCTGGAGGAGAGAGTGGCAGGTCTGATCGGTGCCTCAGGGAGGTCAACTACCTGTGGGGGTGCTGATCCCCTGTTCAAAACTGAACTGAGAGTAAGTCCTGCAAAATCCCCGGGCGGGGTTGGGGTAATGTGATGTAGTGTCTGTGGCATCGGGTTGGGGTAATGTGACGTAGTGTCTGTGACATCAGATTGCGGTAATGTGATGTAGTGTTTGTGACATCGGGTTGGGGTAATGTGATGTAGAGTTTGTGCACTAGGTTTGGGGCAATGTTTGTGGGCTAAGGTTGGGTCAATATGGTGCAGTGTCTGTGGGCTACATAAAATGGAGTAGGTAAAAGGTGTCTGGCGCAGGAGTTGTTCTTTCATTGTTTTTTTGTTGTTTTGTTATCTGGGGTGGACCACTGCCTGAGCACTGCTGCTCCCCGTGGTTGTGGAACAACTTTGCCTGCAAAGATGACAATTAGTTATAAAGGTTCACAATAATGTTTAATAAACTTTACTCCAGTTTCCAAATTACATTTACAATGTTTAATAAATCAAGTTACTGTATGTTTAATAAATTATTTTGTTCATCTTAATCATTCCTGTGTAGTGTCTCATTTGCAGAATAAGAGTGGGAACAGTCAACATGGTGGGATAGAGTGGGCAGGTAAAAGTGAAACGTACCGTTCACTGTTCAAGCAAAGCAATGAATTTTGAGCTGCTGACGCAAGGCTTTTGCAGTGACAAAAGCTCCACGAGGCCTTCCCTGTGGTGGTGGTGGCATGGGTTCATCACCAGGCTCCTCGTCCTTCTCCTCGTCCTCCTCTTTGTCCTCCTCCACCTTGTCCTCCTCATCATCCTCCTCCTCCTCCTCCCCCTCCTCCCCTCTCTCGTGAGGTGTTCCTGCAGTCCCCATTGGCAAATCCCGTTCCCTCATAAAGGCTAAGTTGTGTAGCCTGCAACACACCACAACGAACTCAGAGACCTGCTGAGGGGACTATTGCAGGGAGCCTCCATAGTGGTCTAGGCATTGGAAGCGCAGTTTGAGCACTCCAATTGTCTTTTCGACGATGTTGCATGTTAGTATGTGGCTCTCATTATAGCGATGCTCGGATTGTGTCTGAGGGTTCCGAAGGGGAGCTATGTAACCCCACTTTTTAAAAAAGGAGGGAGAGAGAAAACAGGGAATTATAGACCGGTCAGCCTGACCTCAGTAGTGGGTAAAATGATGGAATCAATTATTAAGGATGTCATAGCAGTGCATCTGGAAAATGGTGACATGATAGGTCCAAGTCAGCATGGATTTGTGAAAGGGAAATCATGCTTGACAAATCTTCTGGAATTTTTTGAGGATGTTTCCAGTAAAGTGGACAAAGGAGAACCAGTTGATGTGGTATATTTGGACTTTCAGAAGGCTTTCGACAAGGTCCCACACAAGAGATTAATGTGCAAAGTTAAAGCACATGGGATTGGGGGTAGTGTGCTGACGTGGATTGAGAACTGGTTGTCAGACAGGAAGCAAAGAGTAGGAGTAAACGGGTACTTTTCAGAATGGCAGGCAGTGACTAGTGGAGTGCCGCAAGGTTCTGTGCTGGGGCCCCAGCTGTTTACATTGTACATTAATGATTTAGACGAGGGGATTAAATGCAGTATCTCCAAATTTGCGGATGATACTAAGTTGGGTGGCAGTGTGAGCTGCGAGGAGGATGCTATTAGGCTGCAGAGTGACTTGGATAGGTTAGGTGAGTGGGCAAATGCATGGCAGATGAAGTATAATGTGGATAAATGTGAGGTTATCCACTTTGGTGGTAAAAACAGAGAGACAGACTATTATCTGAATGGTGACAGATTAGGAAAAGGGAAGGTGCAACGAGACCTGGGTGTCATGGTACATCAGTCATTGAAGGTTGGCATGCAGGTACAGCAGGCGGTTAAGAAAGCAAATGGCATGTTGGCCTTCATAGCGAGGGGATTTGAATACAGGGGCAGGGAGGTGTTGCTACAGTTGTACAGGGCCTTGGTGAGGCCACACCTGGAGTATTGTGTACAGTTTTGGTCTCCTAACTTGAGGAAGGACATTCTTGCTATTGAGGGAGTGCAGCGAAGGTTCACCAGACTGATTCCCGGGATGGCGGGACTGACCTATCAAGAAAGATTGGATCAATTGGGCTTGTATTCACTGGAGTTCAGAAGAATGAGAGGGGACCTCATAGAAACGTTTAAAATTCTGACGGGTTTAGACAGGTTAGATGCAGAAAGAATGTTCCCAATGTTGGGGAAGTCCAGAACCAGGGGTCACAGTCTGAGGATAAGGGGTAAGCCATTTAGGACCGAGATGAGGAGAAACTTCTTCACCCAGAGAGTGGTGAACCTGTGGAATTCTCTACCACAGAAAGTAGTTGAGGCCAATTCACTAAATATATTCAAAAGGGAGTTAGATGAAGTCCTTACTACTCGGGGGATCAAGGGTTATGGCGAGAAAGCAGGAAGGGGGTACTGAAGTTTCATGTTCAGCCATGAACTCATTGAATGGCGGTGCAGGCTAGAAGGGCTGAATGGCCTGCTCCTGCACCTATTTTCTATGTTTCTATGTTTCTATGTAGCGAGGCCATATCCTTTGACCGCCAGTATCCAGCTCTGGTCTTGTGGCTGACGCTAGAACAGGTATGAGACACTGCTCTCACGCAAGATGAATGGCAGCCTGAACCTTAGGGAAGCCAGCAATTCGTGCAAAACCTATAGCCCTCTCATTCTGTGCCTCCTTGGTCATTGGGAACTTTATAAAGTCCATCCTGCATGCGTACAGTGCAGTAGTCACCTGGCGAATGCAGCGATATGTAGCGTGTTGCTAGATGGAGCCTATTTCCCCTGCTGATGCCTGAAAGGAGCCAGAGGCATAGAAGGCAAATGCCACAGTCACCTTCACCTCGACGGGCAGTGCAGTCCTGTTCCCGCTGATGCACTGTAGGTCTGCCTTTATCAGCTGGCATATTTCTCTGACCACCTCTTTTCGGAAGCGAAGCCTTCGAACGCACTGTGCCTCAGACAGGTGCAGCTTTGAGCGCTGTTCCCTATAGACTCGTGGGGGGTAAGGCCTCTTCCTCATACATTTGTGAGCTCTTCGATTATACTCAAAATGCTCTTGAATAAGCTTTCTTCCAGCTCGATGCTGCAGAGAAAAAGCAGCCAGGATAATGGCAGAGATATTATAGCCCCCATTCTTTTAAATGTCCTTAAATATCCTTAAAAACAAACTATGAACTCACATAAAGCTCACTGTGTAAAACGCAGCCTTCGCTCCAAATCCTTTTATGCACTGAACTTCTGTTCCATTTTTCAAGATGGCGCCGTTAGCGCCGAGTGCTCCCTGGATCCGACCTAGTAAAACTTGAATTTTTTGGGCGTGTTTTTAGGCAGGCGGTAAAAATGGCGATGTTGCCAAATTTTCTGTCCCTGTCGATAGCGCAGTATTGCACGCTGATTAATGTCATAAAAACGGCTAAAAAAGTGGGCGGGTTTAGCATCGTCGCAAAACCGCTGCCGAATTTTCCGTCCGGGTGCTAAATTTTGTGCGACTCGTATAGCACCAAAAAAAATTACTTTTTCAGCAACGCCATGGTGATAAACAGGCGTAATCCTGACAAATTTCTAGCCCTATGTACTTAAATCTCTGGAGTGGGGCTTGAAATCATAACCTCCTGATTTAAAGGCAATGTTGCTACCACCGAGCCGAGCTGAACATTTAATATGACACTGTACTGTGTGTTTTTGTTACTCTGAAATATTTGATATTTGAAATGACAAAGCTTGCACATTAAGGTATGATGTCTTATTTTATCTTTGCAGGTGGCAGGGCAAGTTGATAAGGAGGTTAAAAAATTGTATGGAATACTTGACTTTGTAAATAGGGACATTGAATACAAAAACAAGAAAGTCATGCTAAACTTTTGCAAATCACTGGTTAGGACTCAGCTGGACTATTGTGTCCAATTCTGGGCACATAGAAACATAGAAACATAGAAAATAGGTGCAGGAGTAGGCCATTCAGCTCTTCGAGCCTGCATCGCCATTCAATGAGTTCATGGCTGAACATGTAACTTCAGTACCCCGTTCCTGCTTTCTCGCCATACCCCTTGATTCCCCCTAGTAGTAAAATCTAACTCGTTTTTGAATATATTTAGTGAATTGGCCTCAACAACTTTCCATGGTAGAGAATTCCACAGGTTCACCACTCTCTCGGTGAAGAAGTTTCTCCTCATCTCGGTCCTAAATGGCTTACCCCTTATCTTTAGACTGTGACCCCTGGTTCTGGACTTCCCCAACATTGGGAACATTCTTCCTGCATCTAACCTGTCTAAACCCGTCAGAATTTTAAACGTTTCTATGAGATCCCCTCTCATTCTTCTGAACTCCAGTGAATACAAGCCCAGTTGATCCAGTCTTTCTTGATATGTCAGTCTCGCCATCCCGGGAATTAGTCTGGTGAACCTTCGCTGCACTCCCTCAATAGCAAGAATGTCCTTCCTCAAGTTAGGAGACCAAAACTGTACACAATACTGCAGGTGTGGCCTCACCAAGGCCCTGTACAACTGTAGCAACACCTCCCTGCCCCTGTACTCAAATCCCCTCGCTATGGAGGCCAACATGCCATTTGCTTTCTTAACCGCCTGCTGTACCTGCATGCCAACCTTCAATGACTGATGTACCATGACACCAAGGTCTCGTTGCACCTCCCCTTTTCCTAATCTGTCACCATTCAGATAATAGACTGTCTCTCTGTTTTTACCACCAAAGTGGATAACCTCACATTTATCCACATTATACTTCATCTGCCATGCATTTGCCCACTCACCTAACCTATCCAAGTCACTCTGCAGCCTCATAGCATCCTCCCCACAGCTCACACTGCCACCCAACTTAGTGTCATCTGCAAATTTGGAGATACTACATGTAACCCTCTCGTCTAAATCATTAATGTACAGTGTAAACAGCTGTGGCCCCAGCACAGAACCTTGCTGTACCCCACTAGTCACTGCCTGCCATTCTGAAAAGTACCCATTTACTCCTACTCTTTGCTTCCTGTCTGCCAACCAGTTCTCAATCCACGTCAGCACACTACCCCCAATCCCATGTGCTTTAACTTTGCACATCCTTCTTAAAGCACCACGCTTTAAGAAGGATGAAGGGCCTTGGAGAGGGTACAGAAGAGGTTTACCAGGATGATACAAGGGATGAAGGACCTCCAGTTATGTGGAGAGATTGGAAAATCTGGAATTGTTCTCCTTTGAGCAGAGAAGATTAAGAGGAGACCTAATAGAGATATTAAAAATTATGAGGGGTTTTGTTAGAGCAAGTAGGGAGAAAATGGTTCCTCTGGCAAGTGGGTAGGGAACCTGAAGATACAGATTTAAAATAATTGGCAAAAGAACTAGAGGGGAAATTTGGAGAATTTATTTGCACAGAGGTTTGTTAACATCTGGAATGCACTACCTGAAAGGGTGCTGGAATCAGATTCCACAAAAACTTTCAAAATGCCATTAGACATGTATTGAGGACTAATTTGCAGGGAAGAACGCTGGGGTGTGGGACTAAATTGGACAGCTCTTTCAAAGAGTCGGCACAGGCACAATGGGCCAAATAACTTCCTTCTGTGCTGTAACATCATTCAAAACCCTAGAGTCAGCTTTCACATGTATGCTGATGACACCCATCTCTACCTCTCTACCATTTACCAATTGAGGGTGAGTGGATTTGGGGTCAACCAAGATCCAGATGGATGATTGTAATGCAAGGGCGGCAAAGTCGGGGTGGAGGAGCGGTGAGGTCGGGGCGGAGGAGTGGCGAGGTTGGGGTGAGGGAGCAGTGAGGTCACAGCAGAGGAGCAGCGAGGTCGGAGCGGAAGAGTGGCGAGAGATTGTAGAGCGTGAGTTTGGGGCCCAGAAGAGTCGCGGGCCCAGGGGCTGCACGAGTCAGTCCACTCTGGTATGTGTGCACACTAGGTCCGCGCAGCAGAGCTGGTCTCCAGTTGTCTTGGTTAATCCTTGCCACTGGATCTAGCTCTGTCAAGCCTGTGTGGTGGTTGGTGTGCAAAGGCACATGGTAAAAAAACCCACGCACAGGCATCTTCCACCCTTCAATATGTCATTCGGACCTGGAATATTATGTCCTCATTGAAACACCTGTGAACTTTTTGGTGTGGAAGCAAGTTATCCTCGATTCGAGGGACCGCCTATGATGATGATGACCATCTCTCATGGTCCCTCCATTGTCTCTGTGCAGTCAGACTGCTTTTCAGATATCCAGTCTTGTATGTGTGAGAATTTGTTCCAGTTAAAAATCGGGAAAACCAATCCATCATCTTCTCCTCCCATCACAAACTCTACACTACCGATTCTATCTTCCTCCTGGCCACTGTCTCAGGCTGAGATGTTGCACAATGTATTTCGTACACACTTGGATAATTGATAGGGTTTTTGGATGAAATAGTGTTTTGTAGACCATCATAATGTACTGTGCCATGTGGATAAATTTTCTAATCCATCGTGTTCAGGTTTCTAGACAGAATCAAAGATATAAGAATATTCTCCAGACTGACAAAGTCCAAAATCCTCTGAAGCCTCACATATTAATCATCCTTGATTAATGCCATACTAGTAGGGATATTGCATATGTTGAAACACGTCATAATTTAGTATGCCATTCCTGAATTCAGATGACTTTGATCACAAAAAATGACTCTATCCAGATCTTTCATATCTGCTAATGAAATGATCATGCATAATTTGATAAGCAACTGGGATAGAGCCGTGTCTCCTTTCTTCTGAACATATCTGGCCTTCGGCTGACAGACAATCAGACAAACAATCCCCATTTTGAAATTTGTTGAGGAAAGACAGCTTCCTTTTCAAATCTATCTGTTTTAAAACACTGCATAAAATAAAAATAGAATTCTTCCCTATTTGTCACAAGATGAAAGCTCCAATTTTATTATAGTTCTTACCAATTAAATCCATCCAAACCTGTGAAAAGGAGTCATTTTTAATGCAAACACTATGACCTAAATTTTGCTGTCTGCATTGGAGTTTATCCAAATTTAATGGCATTATGAAAGAAAAAATGTTTCTCATGGCAAAAGTACTGTTTATTAAGAGTTTCTACTCAATATTAATGCTTAGCATCATCATTACGTGTCAGTGAATTTCATAGTTAAAAGCTGGAATGTTGGGAATATTAACCAGTTACAATTTGTAAAGATAACTTCCAGTGATAAAAGCAGAGTCTTTAGTCCATGTTAAAGTTGATTTTATTAGCAACAAAGTAGTATGACAGCTCACTCACAAAAACATGTCTTTCAGAAGTCATTTATGTTGTAGCTACGAGGGAGAGTGAGTTAGCAAAGAACAGGCTCCTCAAAGGTTTCCTCTAAATGACAAGGAATGTCTCAGAATTTTTCGGCTGAGCAGATAATTAATGGCTGGAATAGGTTCATTGTTACTTCTATTATGATACTTGCTTCTAAAAATGCGGCAGCTGTTAAAGGCCCATTTTGAGGAAAAATGGTGGCTGCCTCGCTTCCACCCGCTTCCAGTGGTTTCTGCGGCAGCTGCCATTTTGGGCAGGTTGGCAGTGCTGCCGCTGCTTGCAATTGCTGCAGAAATGGAAATGAGGCAGATCAGGATGTCAATGAATGTGCAACGCTCACTTGATGCACAATCTAGCATTTTCATCATCGCCGCACCACTTACTACCCTCGCTTAATCACAACCAGCTGACCAAGTGTTCAACAGTAGGAAGGAGCCTCCAGCAGTAATATTTAAAGGGATCATCATCAACCACTTGCAGTTGACATGGTTTCTCAATTTGATAGGCTCTGTGTAATTTTCTGCTGCTCTGTTTAACTTTCTGCAGCTCTTGCAGCATTCTAAACTTGTTTCAAGTTCTTGCGGTGACAGGGAGTTTTGCTGCAAGTAGAGAACACCTTCATTTTCATTTAAAGGTTTTTGCTCACATCACTTGCTCAAAGTCATGGGAGCTCTACTTGCAATCACCCTCCCATTCGAGTATCTTTGAGAGAGGGAGTAGAGGCAGCGAAGAACACGAGAAGGAGGATAGCCAGGAGGGCGCTCAACAGGAATCCTTTTCCACCTAGGGTCTTCCGAGAGCACTTCTCCTACCTCCACTTAAGCGAGGGCAGTGTATTCAGAGGCTCTGCATCACCAAGGAGGTGATCACAGAACTCTGCCCCCTCCTGGAACCAGACCTGCAGCCTGAGAGCAGGGTGACCACGGTGCTGTCAGTGGCTCTCAAGGTTACTATGGCCCTCAATTTTTTTCGCCAATGGCTCTTTCCAGTCTGCAGCAGTAGACATAGCTAACATCTCACAATTCGCTGCCAATTGCTGCATCTGAGAGGTCACAGAGGCTCAGTACACTAGGAGAAGGGACTACATTGTTTTCTCTCTGAATAGAGAGAAGATGAGCATGCCTGTATCTTTGCCAATATAGCGAGCTTCCCCATGGTTCAGAGTGTCATTGACTATACACATGTAGCTTTGCAGGCATCGGTTCTTCAACTGCAAAGGCTACTACTCACTTATAGTGCAGTCGTTGTGCGACCACGCCCAGTGCATCATGATGTTGAATGCCCACTATCCTGGCAGCAGTCATGATGCCTTCATCCTGTACCAGTCCGGTGTGCCAGCAATTTTCCAGCCACCATGTCAAACCCAAGGATGGCTGCTCGGTGACAAGGGCTATCCGCTCTGCACCTGGCTGATGACTCCCCTTTGCAACCCCACCACTCGGATCCAGCTCTCATATAATCACAGCCATGCAGCCACCAGGAACCTCATTGAGCAAACCATCGGGATACTAAAGCAACAGTTCCGCGTCCTTGACCGTTCAGGAGGAGCCCTCCACTACATGCCAGAGCTGGTGTCTCATTTTCTGGTGGTCTGCTACAAGCTTCGCAACTTGGCTATGATGAGGGCCTAGCCTTTGCCACCAGGATTTGTGGTACCACCTCAAGAGGAGCATGAGGAGGAAGAGGAAAAGGAACAATTTGAGGATGGGGACTAGGAGGGAGGGAGGATGCAGGTTGTAAATTCCCCTTCTTGTCTGTGAATGCCTCATCAGACTCCGATTCCAGTGAATGAAACCCCAGATCCCCATTGCTCGCCACTTCCCCAGCATAACATCCCTCTGTCACAGAACATCACAGCGTCCTCCTGGGCACAAAGCTGAAATGAGAGACACCACAAAACACACATTTCAAACAAAAATCATAAATTGATCAGAATTTAATCAACATTACAATATCAACTAATCACTCTTGTGCAATCCCTTAGTGCCTGTCATGCATGTGCCTTTTCTAGTGCTCCTATGCAGTGCTCCCCCAGTTGGAGAATAGATTATTGGACTGCTCTGACAACCTGCAAGCCCCTTTCGCCAATTGTAAACCCAGCAATGATGGCAGCAGTCTGAGCTTGCATGGCAGCAAGCTGAGCCTGCAGGAAAGCAGTCTGTGTTTCCACTGCAGCAGTGAGATGTTGGATCATATCCACCTGTGCTCCAAAGAAAGCCACGACATCGCCCGTCACATGTAGCATCATGGCTGGGTTGACAAGGTATCTCCTGGAATTGTCCATCATTTCCAACCTGGAAATCATGGGCTCCAAGCTCTGTGAAAAGCCCCATTCAATGTTGGAACCAGACTGCTTCATGTTCTTTAACATTCACAAGACGCTCTCTGGCAGGCTTGCCATTGCACATAGCATTTCCATGCCCATCACCCTTCTTCTGATGACTGCCCCATCGAGATCATCTGAGTCCTTTGCAGCAGAACTCACACATGAACTCACCCTCCGGGATGCTGGCCCCCGAGCGACCCTTTCCCTTTGGCCTTGCTGCAGCCCACTCGTTCCTGGCGCCTCACCATGTGCAGATCCCGCCTCTATACTACCCTCTTAATTCTGCGCAGTGCCATTTTCCGAGCTGGTGTCTACGAGTGTCAGATGCACTCTAGTGTATTTTCTTTTTCTCCTCCATCATTCTCCTCCACAACATCAGGGACAGACTGGACTGGTGGCACTTCTTGGGTACCTGAAAGCAAAAAGACACAAGGGTTGGGTTGTGGTGAGGGAAGCCGGGGTAGCAAGATATCCATACATACACCACCATCAGCTTGCAAGTGAGAAGAGATTGTGGGATGAGAGGGAAGTGGGATATGAGAAGAAGCATTAGGATTGACCATACCATCATTACCAGTAAGGACTTCAGCTGCTCCCGTTGCCATGGCCTCAGTCACTGCCCCACCAATGATGTCCAGCACATCTTCCTCCAGGTGACATAGGGTTTGTATAGCAGGTTCAGCGCCTCCCGTCTGCTGCGGCTTCCTCCTGTTTTGTGCCTCTTTGCCTGTTGGAGCAAGAGAAATGTGTTAGTGAGTGCGCTGCAGTGTGTTTCATTGATGTGCTTGCCATAGTTGAATAGCTGCCTGTGTGTGCAAAGTGTGAGATGTGGGTGCGAGTGTTGCAGCAGTGGTAAGTATGTGAGAGTGAGGTGAAGCTATGATTGTGAGGTGTGAGTGGTGATAGGTAGAGATTGCTGGTAGGTGAGTGACGGGGGTGTGGTGCATTTGAGCAGTGTGTGAGGCTTCTGGTGCAGATGGGGGATATGGCATTTATTGAAACCTTCACTCACCTTGACCAGCCGTGTGAGGTCATTAAACTTTTTTGCCGCTGGATCCACGTGCTTGGGACCAAAATGGTGGCTGTGAATGAGTTAGATATCTCCTCCCAGACCCTTCTGCAAGGAGCCTTGGATAGCTTCCTGCCACCCTGTGGGAACAGTACAGCCTGCCTTCTTTGAACAGCCACAATCAAAGCCTCCAGTGCAGCATCCAAAAACCTTCGTGCTCGCTCCCTGGGTTGCTGAGCCATGTCTTCAGCCAGACTGACAAAGAGGTGCTCCTGGAACAAAGCACCTCCCCTTGAAGTACTACAGAGAGCCTAGGCTGAACATTACTAGCTTTTAGACTGCACCTGATATTGGCCCACTGTTCAGCGTGAAGACAATCAGCAGCGTGTTTAGTGCTGGGATCATCGCTCCAATCATTATAATGAGCAGGTAGCTCGAATTTTGCAAGCTGCCTAGACCACTTTCAATGGGCACAGACAAATAGTGCTGGCCCTTAACATTGCCTTTTTTTGGGCCTAATCAAATTCTAGGCCCTGGTACCTTTAAGTAAAAACTGTAACAAAAATAGCCTGCTTCATGGAGAGGTCTGGAACCAACAATTCTTACTCTATTCTCTCCAGCAGAGCATTCTTAATATTAATCAGGCGCCAGGTAGTCTACCATATCTACATGCAATAAATTAAATGATGTCTCATAATAAAAGGGCATGGCACCTGTGTCAGACCTCAATTGAAGATGAGACTACAGCTATCATGAAGCATGAAGATGACTATGATCAAATAGCTATTGTTGAATAATGTGATACTGATTTTCAATGGCAAGCTAGTAATATAACAATACAGCATACCTTACTGTACTATAAACAACAAATATTTCAGAGTAATGCAACTTAGCTAACCCAAACAGATGGTACAGTGTCATTTTGGGCCAGATTTTGCTGCAGCAGAGCTTCTAATGGTATCTTCCATTAGTTAGACTAACCTCTGCACCCCTCGGCTCAAAAATATTTTGCCACTAAGTTGCTGAAAGTACGAACTAATAATGGTGCAGTAAGGGAAACAGGACATCTGGGACTTGAGTGAACAGGGCAGCCAATGAGGTTTAAGGATTGGGAAATAAACAGTGGAAGGACAGAGAAGAAGGATGAATTAAAGAGGATGAATTCAATGATAAATCAGGTACAGAAAGAGAAAAAAAGAGAGGGAAGGTTGGATTAAGAGAGAGAGAAAAAGGGACTGAGAGGAAAGTAAAAACAAAAATGTAAAAATTGTGAATCTGCCAAATTAAAAAATCTCCCAATGGAATTCACCGCCTGAAGGAAGGAATCTTCACACAGAATAGTTAATTTTTAGTGTCAGTGTGGTTGATTGGCAGTCATTAACAATTATCATGCTTGTAATTTTAGCCCTAAATATCTGCCACAAACCTGGCGCACTTACTGTCTTTTTTGCTAAATCACCGCCGCTATGTCAATCTGGGCGGCAGTGGGCGGGAGCTCTCAATCTTGGCGACAAAGGCTCTTGCCGCCTAAGTGCCACCGAGGATAGAGTCAGGCCCAGGGAGGGTGGAAGACCTGCAAGTAAACTTCATAGAAAAAAAAAACACCTTCAGGGGACCCCATCCAGGTAAGTTGCTGTAAAAAAAACATTTTAAATATTTTCACTAACCTTTTTTCCCCTTCTTCTTACCTACCATCAGGGTTAGAACAGCCTCCACTCAGCGGTCCTCCCTCCTGCTGGTGCCAACTGCTGCCGACTCCCGCCCGCACCAATCTGGCATCTTGCTGGGCGGGAGGCCACTTGTGCTACTTAGCCGCCAGAGGACATCAGCCGGCGATTCCTGGCGAGGGTTGTAAATCTGTGGAATTCGTTGCCTCAGAGAACTGTGGAAGCTGGGTCATTGAATAAATTTAAGACAGAAATACAGTTTCTTAAACGATAAGGGGATAAGGGGTTATGGGGAGCGGGCAGGGAAGTGGAGTTGAGCCCAAGATAAGATCAGCCATAATCTTGTTGAATGGCGGAGCAGGCTCGAGGTGCCAAATGGCCTGCTCCTGCCCGTTTTCCTTATGTTTTCTTATGTTCTTATGTTAAAAGATACATCTGGAATGCAGATGGGAGATTTGGTTGTGGTGGTATTCCCAATTTTCAAGGAAAATTGAGAGCACTGCAAATTGAACATGCAGCTTTTCCCACAGATTTACCAATCCTATTGAATGAGGATAATCCTTACCTTGCAAAAGTTTATCATGTATGTATTTATGATGTTTTTATTTGCAAGACCCATCTCATAAATTTTAATATGTTGATTTACAGCAGTCACAGATAAAAACAGATAAAACATCCGCAGGTCAGCACGCCATGGCATAAGTATTGAAGTGCACATGGTTTGGACCTCCAATGCTGACCTTGCCAACATTCACAGAGTGAAGGAGAGGACCCTTCATTTTTCTACCATGGTAGAGCGCCATGGCAACAAGGTAGGAGAGTATAGCTCATGTGACTTGGAATAGTGGCAAGTCCACAACCCTGGCCTGCATCTGCTGAGTTCGCAGGTCTCATCAGGCATAGAAACATAGAAACATAGAAAATAGGTGCAGGAGTAGGCCATTCGGCCCTTCGAGTCTGCACTGCCATTCAATAAGATCATGGCTGATCATTCCCCTCAGTACCCCTTTCCTGCTTTCTCGCCATACCCCTTGATACCTGTGATAACCTATCCTAATATCTCTTTATGTGGCTCAGTGTCCATTTTTGTTTGATAACGCTCCTGTGAAGGACCTTGGGAAGTTTCACTACATTAAAAGTGCTATATAAATTCAAGTTGTTGTTGTTGTTGATCTCATTTGCAACCTTTCCAGCATCATATGCAGAATGGAATGGGAGATGCCAGAACAAAACAGAACACAGTAAGGTCAATGATGTAACCTCATATATGAGCAGTAAGAGTATTGTTTGAGATTGATGTATTTTATTTAATTAAATCATTATTGCATTTAATTTTTCAAAGTATAAGAATAAAAACAACAACAACAAGTTGTATTTATATAGCGCCTTTAATGCAGTAAAATGTCCCAAGGCGCTTCACATGAGTATTATGAGATAAAAATTTGACATCAAGCTGCATAAGTAGAAATTAGAGCAGGTCACCAAAAGCTTGGTAAAGAGGTATGTCTTAAGGAGCGTCTGGAAGGAGGAAAGTGAGGTAGAGAGGCAGAGGTTTAGCCAGGGAGTTCCAGAGCTTGGGCCAAGGCAACAGAAGGCATGGCCACCAATGCTTGAGCAAATATAATCAGGGATGCTCCAAAGGGTAGACTTAGAGGAGCGCAGACATCTCGGGAGTTGTGGGGCTGTAGGAGATTACAGAGTTAGGGAGGGGTGAAGGCGTGGAGGGTTTTGAAAATGAGGATGAGAATTTTGAAATTGAGGTCTTACTTAACCGGAAACCAATGTAGATCAGCGAGTACAGGGGTGATGAGTGAGCAGAACTTGGTGCGTTAGGACACGGGCAGCTGAGTATTGGATCACCTTTATTTATGTAGGGTAGAATGTGGGAGGCAAGCCAGGAGTGTGTTGGAATAGTCAAGTCTAGAGGTAACAAAGATGTGGATGAGGGCTTCAGCAGCGGATGAGCTGAAGCAAGGGTGGAGATGGCCAATGTCTTTGTTATACTGCTGATATGTGGTCGAAAGCTCAGTTCAGGGTCAAATATGAAACCAAGATTGGGAACAGTCTGGTTCATCCTCAGATAGAAATTGTGGAGAGGGATGGAGTCAGTGGCTAGGAAACAGAGTTTGTTGCGAGAACCGAAAACAATGGCTTCTGCCTTCCTAATATTCAATTGGAGAAAATTTCTGCTCATCCAGAACTGGATGTCGGATAATCAGTCTGATAATTTAATGACCGTGGAGGGAACTGCTGTACGATTCATTTCTGTCAATAAGGAGGTCATTAGAACTACTGTTTTTCATACATATAATTAACTCACCAGTCAGATTGTATGCTATTAATTTAATTTTCATTTTAAATATTTTTTTTGCCCAATTCTGCTAGAGCTTATCGCCATTGGCTATCAGAAGGCCTTAACAGTCCTTACCGAGATGCTTCTCTAGAGTTAGGGGAAATTTTTGTAAGTACTTTTTGGCATAAGAGCAGATTCTGGGCAGCAATATTAGGAGAAATTTTAACACCTTCCATCTGGTGGAAAATGGACGGAATTGGTGTTCAAACCCATACACTACACTTAACAAAGCAAAATATGGTGGATGCTGGAAATCTGAAATAAAAACAGAAAATGCTAGAAATATTCAGCAGGTCAGTCAGCATCTGTGGAGTGAGAAACAAAGTACACTTACCACTCTTTATCACTGCGCGGCCGTTTTAATGCCGTTGTTTTCTTGGACAGTTGTTGCGTCTCCCTGACTGAAGCAGGAGCCTCATGAGTACATGTAAATCAGGGTCCTGCGATGTACATAGGACCTGAAGCCACTTTAATGGTCCACTGGGTGAAACTTGCGCCACAGACACAGCACTTAGTAAAATCTGCAGGGAAGAGATCGCAAAGTTTCTGTTTAAAGAATGCACTCAGTCGAGAATATTTCATGGATTTTATGGGGTCACCCTGTGCAGATATGTGGAAAAAGCTGGTTTTGTTAAAGCTCCAGAGACTGCATGGCAGTTAGATGTGACAAAAGAACTGTCAGTCATCCATTGACAAAAGAGCTGTCAGCCAGGAAGGGGGGCCACTGACAAAGCCACTCTAATATGCAAACGTACTTCTCACCTCCATCTCAGAAGGAAAGCAGAACAATGAACCCACTAGCCTGGCCAGCCAAAGAGGAGCCGTGTTTTTCCCAACACAAAGACTGAGAGAACTGCCCAGATTAAGGGCCATCAGGCCAATACACATGGTTGGACGGCCCATCACTGACTAAGTACCCGTGCTTAGGAACAAAGGGATTTTAAAGATTGACGGGAAAGATAGGGGTAGCAAGACTCCCATAAAGACAGGGTCTTTCCACTTTATTTTTAGCTTGGAGCTTGGAGTGAAGTTTAGAGCTTGCAGCTTGTATCTAGAGAGAGCTCTCTCTCCCTCTCGCTCTCGCTCCACCAAGACGTACCAGAGGAAGAGGTCGCAGTACCACTGAAGAAGCCACCGAGACTGAAAACCAGCAGGTAGTGACTTCCTACAGCTGAGCTGAGCAAGGAAACCGGCTGCATGTGGTGGTGAGCATGGTCGCGAGTGTCCCAAGCTAAGTGAGACTAAGGGCTTAAGGTTTTCTCAGAAGTGAAGCTTTTCAGGGCTATTCTAGGGAGGAAACTTCGACTGGGTATTCCACCAGGGAATTACTGCATGTTACGAGGTCTCATTTCTGTACTGTATGTATGTTGTTTGTAACCTGGATTTTATTCTTCACAGAGACAGTGATTTTGTTTAATAGTGCATGTTTTAGCCACTGTATGTTAGACCAAATAAATATAAGTACGATTTTTCACCGGAGCCTTCCTGTCCATGACTCATTTCATTTACACTCTGAATAATAATTCCCGGGTCTAGAACTTTCGTAAGGCGGAGACGATTCGAACCGCTCGTTTGGGTTTGGAAAGCATTTGCGAACACAGAAGGGTAAGGACACGTGGCAACAGCAGCCTAAATCTTCTTTATGGGCCCTTAAGGAGCACTCCTGCTCCTCATGGCCCCACAAGAATCATGTTTACACATACCTGTAAAGGCCCCCACTTCGTGCCCTTGTAAGCGGTTTTGACCCGAGTCCAATCAGCAGCTTCCAATGCAACAGAAGAAGTCAGCATCTCACATCACCCTGCGTCACTTCAGCTGTTACAAGCACGAGAACATTTTTTCTGGGTGATTTAGGTAGCGAGCTTGTGGACAGAGCACCAGATATTACCAATGAGGAAGAGCTAGTGGAGGTGATGCTAACGGAGCAGGAACATACTAGCTAGAGAGTCAGTACACACTCCTCTCAGCTGTAGAATGGGAACATCTGTTATTAGGCCTTGGGCTCCAAATTACAATGGACTGTCTTGTGCAGTTTCAACAAGTTGCAGGATTGGATTCAGAGAACCTTCTGGTATGGATTCACAAATCTCATAGCTGCCCTGTGTGTGTGTGTGTGTGTGTGTGTGTGTGTGTGCGGGGGGATGTGGGGGTTGGGGGGCGGGGGGATGCGGCAACAGAAGGAGCATGGCTAGAATAGTTACAGAAGAGACTGTTCCTTCTCAGGGCAATGTCACAATTCTGCAGCTCCGCTCAAATGATAGAAGTTGCACTATAAAGCAGGCCGTACGAGTCAGCCACTGCAGTAGCAAATGTGGTGGAACAAGTCGCAATGCTATCTCATGATGCACAAGGAGGTCCAGGGCCATCTCAATCTCAAGAGGTTCTCACTGATCCCCAGGAACCAACTGCCTCACTTTTCACTGGGCATGAACCTAGAAATAGCAGTGATAAAGGCTGTAGAAGAGATACATCTTACACTGTCACCAAGTATAGGCACCAGAGTAAAGGTAAAAGCACAGCAAAAACAGAGAGACAGAGCATTTACAGAAACATACTTTATTTCACTCTGTTCAAAGAATTTGGCCTCGGTTTTCATGAGCTGCAAGGTCCGCCCATTTGCTGCCCAAAGGATCGCCGATGGCCGCCGAGAGACTGGCGGTACTTTTCCTGAAAGACTCCTCTAAAAGAGGTGGCAGTAGCACCTGGTGGCAAAATAACGGCTTACACCGTGAATCTGGGTGGCAGCGGGTGTGAGCACTCAATTTCAGTGGCAAAGGAGCTTGCCGCCCACGTGCCACCGTGGATGCAGTTGGGCGCAGGGAGGGTGGAAGACCTGAAAAGTAAAAACATCACAAAAAAAAAAATCACCGGAGCACCTTCAGGGGACCCCATCCAGGTAAGTCGCGGTAAAAAATAAATTAAAAATGTTCACTAACCTTTTTTTGCAGGTCTTCATGCGTACCATCGAGGTAAGAACAGCCTCCACACAGCGGTCCTTCCTCCTGCTGGCGCCGACTCCCACCGCCTCCCGCCCGCACCAACCTGGCATCTCGGCAGGCGGGAGGCCACTTATGCGACTTGGCCACCAGAAGAAGTCAGCGGGCGGTTCCCGGCAGTGCTCCCCTCCTGCCCGCTCCAGCCCAAGTGGAAACTGGGAGCGAGAGGAAAACGGCAGGAAAACTCGGTGGCAGTCGGCGACAGCAGGTGATAAGGCCACCAATATGGGGGTCTTTACTTCAGACGGCGTAGAAATCAGATCAGAAAAATGAGCAAAAGTGGTAGTGGACTTAGTGCAGAGGACAATGTAGGTAGCAATACACTGCATAA
Source organism: Pristiophorus japonicus (assembly GCF_044704955.1). Classification (NCBI taxonomy): domain Eukaryota; kingdom Metazoa; phylum Chordata; class Chondrichthyes; family Pristiophoridae; genus Pristiophorus; species Pristiophorus japonicus. Next base: position 249,930,592 of record NC_091978.1, on the reverse strand, counting down.
TGCACATGACTGTTTGTTAAATGAATGACTCAGGTATGCTGGTTATGCCTCCTCTATGAAATCCTGACATACGATCCAAGCTGCAAAGGTGTTTTACCAGCGGCATCCATGCTGTCATTTAGTTAGCAATCCTGTCCATGCATACACAGTGCTAGAAGTTCTGCCCTCCCCCACCCTGAGAACAACTGTGGAATTGTGTGATTCGGATTTTTAATGACAAACCCGCTATATAACAATACACCATACCCGGTTCTTGTGTTGAATATGTTAATGACCTAGAACCAGAAGCTGTGACAGGAACAGCTGTCCCAAATGCATTACCTCACACTTCAATCCTGAGAAGTATGAGGTAATGCATTTGGGGAGGGCTAACAAGGCAAGAGAATACACATTAATTTGTAGGACACTGAGAGTGTAGAGGAACAAAAGTCCTTGGAGTGCATGGCCACAGATCCTGAAGGTAGCAGACCAGGTAGATAAGGTGGTTCAGAAGGCATATGGAATGCTTGCCTTTATTAGCCGATGCATAGAATACATGAGCAGGGAGGTTATGCTTGAACTGTATAAAACACTAGTTAGGCCACAGCTAGAGTACTGCATGCAATTCTGGTCACCACATTGCAGGAAAAATGTGATTGCACTAGAGAGAGTACAGAGGAGATTTACGAGGATGTTGCCTGGACTGGAGAATTTTGGCTATGAGGAAAGATTGGATAGGCTGTGTTTGTTTTCTTTGGAACAGAGGAGGCTGAGGGGAGACCTTATTGAGGTGTATAAAATTATAAGGGGCCTAGATAGAGTGGATAGGAAGGACCTATTTCCCTTCGCAGAGGAATCAACAACCAAGGGGCATAGAGTTAAAGTAATTGGTAGGAGGTTTAGAGGGGATTTGAGGGGGAAATTTTCCACTCAGAATGTGTTGACCCCCTACACCATATACTGGTCCAGGAGCCTACAGAGGTTGAGGAACATCAGAAGGAACAGAGAGAATGCGATCAGCCAGCTGTTATCGGAGGGCCTAGCACAGACCTGGGGGAAGGAGGCCCCACTGTCAAAGGGTGTACTGACGTCAGTTTCATTCCTGGAGCTCAGTAATGAACAATGTTTGCGAAGGCTGCAATTAAGAAAGGACATCCTGAGGGAGCTGTGCAATCTCCTGCGGGCAGACCTGCAGCCTTAGACAAGGCTGAGAACAGCTCTCACCATTGAGACCAAGGTCACCATAGCTCTCAACTTTTACGCAATGGGCCCTTTCCAGTCTGCCACTGCAAACATATCCAAAATATCTCGATTCTCGCCCATCACTGCATCCGGCAGGTGACCGATGCTCTGTTTAAGAGAAGATTGGACTGCAATCTCCTTTCCGATGACCAGGGAGAAGCAGGTGGAGTGGTAGGCTGGATTTGTCAGGATTGCAAGGTTCCCCAGAGTGCAGGGTGTCATCGACTACACACAAGTTGGCCTGAGGGCATCAGTAAACCATCCAGAACTCTTTATGGACAGAAAAGGAATCCACTCCCTGAATGTGCAGCTGGTATGTAACCACCTGCATAGGATCCTGCCAGTTGATGCCAGGTATCCAGGCAGCAGCCACGATTCATTCATCCTGTGCCAGAGCAGTGTGCCCACTGTCTTCACCGGGCCAAACCACGATTGTGGATGGCTGTTTGGGGACAAGGGATAACCCCTGTCCACTTGGCTGCTGACTCCACTTCAGAACCCCAGGACAGTGGCTGAGCATGCCTACAACAAAGCTCATTCTGGCACCAGGTGCATCATCAAGCACTGCACCGGGATCCTCAAGCAGAGGTTCCGGTTTCTGGACCGCTCTGGTGACGCCTTGCAGTACTCTTCTGAATGGATCTCCATATCGTGGTGGTTGCTGCATGCTGCACAACCTGGCTCTCGTGAGGAGCCAGCTGCTGGAGGTCGATCCAGCAGTACCACCTGAGGAGGAGGCACAGCAGCAGCAGGAGGAGGCACAGGAGGAGGAGGAGGTGTAGGAGGAGGAGGTGCAGGAGGAGGAGGTGCAGGAGGAGGAGGAGGAGGAGGAAGAGGGGCGCAGGAAGAGGAGGCACAGGAGGAAGAGGAGGAGGAGGCGCAGGAGGAGCAGGAGGAGGCACAGAAGGAGGAGCAGGAGGAGGAAAAGGAGGAGGCACAGCAGGAGGAGGAGGTGCAGGAGGAGGAGGAGGAGGAGATGCAGGAGGAGGAGGAGGTGCAGGAGGAGGAGCAGGAGGAGGCACAGGAGGAGGAAGAGCAGGAGGAGGTGCAGGAGGAGGAGGAGGTGCAGCAGGTGCAGGAGGAGGAGGAGGAGGTGCAGGAGGAGGAGGAGGAGGTGCAGGAGGAGGAGGAGGAGCAGGATGAGGAGGGGGAGTAGCAGGAGGAGGAGGAGGTGCAGGAGGAGGGGGTGTGGGAGGAGGAGGAGGAGATGCCGGAGGAGGAGGAGGTGCAGGAGGAGGAGGTGCAGGAGGAGAAGGTGCAGGAGGAGGAGGAGAAGCAGGAGGAGGAGGGGGAGTAGCAGGAGGAGGAGGTGCAGGAGGAGGAGGAGGAGCAGGAGGAGGAGGAGGTGCAGGAGGAGGAGCAGGAGGAGGGGGGGAGTAGCAGGAGGAGGAGGAGGAGGAGGTACAGGAGGAGGAGGAGGAGGAGGAGGTGCGGGAGGAGGAGGTGCAGGAGGAGGAGGTGCAGGAGGAGGAGGAGGTATGGGAGGAGGAGGAGGAGATGCCGGAGGAGGAGGAGGAGGAGGTGCATGAGATGGGGGGGGAGGTATGGGAGGAGGAGGAGGAGATGCCGGAGGAGGCGGAGGAGGAGGAGGAGCAGGAGGAGGAGGAGGAGCAGGAGGAGGAGGAGGAGGAGGTGCAGGAGGAGGAGGAGGAGATGCCGGAGGAGGAGCAGGTGGAGGAGGAGGAGGTACAAGAGGTGCCGGAGGAGGTGCAGGAGGAGGAGCAAGTGGATGAGGCGGAGGTGCAGGAGGTGCCGCAGGAGGGGGAGGAGCAGAAGGAGGGGGAGGAGCAGGAGGAGGGGGAGGGGGAGGAGGTGCAAGAGGAGGAGCAGGAGGAGGAGGAGCTGCGGGAGACGGAACAGGATCCCCGTCACCAACCACCCAGGAGGTGCCGTTGCCATCCCAACCCTGCAAGGGAGGTGCAGTGATGTCTGATTGCTGATCAATTCAGATAATTTAATCCCCACTTGAACCTTCAGCTTCTATTTTCCATGGCCATCCCAATGAGTGCCTTCATACATAATTGCCCACCTTGAAATGATACACCTGCCCAGATATAGGTGCAAAAAAAATAAAGATTTATGACATCATCCAAATCAGTGCAAAAAACTAACACAACAAAAAGCAGTCCAAGAAACTTACACAATAACTTCATTTCTCACTTTTGTGCCTTTCTTGTCTTCAGGCCTGGCACTGATCTCACAGGTGGTGCCTTTCTGTCTGCTGTGCTGCCAATCCGCCTCTCATCTGCAAGCATAAATGGGAAAAGGGCTGCCGTAAGCGGGAGGTAGGGGATTGACACATGGAGGCTGCAACGAGCAGACTTTCAGAGGGAAAGGCACAGTAAGCGCTGGAGCATTCAGTGAGAGAGAGCATTAAAGGAGGGCTTCGTTTACCCACATCGACATCAGCAGTACTGGTGGCCACAGGGAAGGCAGCATGTCTGCCGATGAGCGCCTCGACCTTCTCCTCAAAGGGTGTGAGGATTTGGAGCTTGGCCCTCGGTTGTGTGCAGTTTTGGCCTGCAAAACATAGAATGGCTGGTCAGTGCCACTGTGATGACGCATCAGAAATGAGTTCACAAGTGTGTCCCTGACATGCAGCTGTAAGTGTGAGATGAGAGGGAGCCTCCATTGCGCAAACCCACACATATATATAGAGGCCTCAACAATGAAATGCTGCTTCAGTGATTATACAGTGAAGGTGGGAAATAAGAAAAGGATGAAGGAGAGGCTCACAGATGCAAGGTCAGCAGTTGGTGGAACAGGTACTCACTTTCATCAGATGGATGATATCGTTCAGCCATTTTCTGCACTGCATGGCGATGCAGTTATGAATGGAGGTCCCTGAGAACTCCACAGCAATCTCCCTCCAGGAATTTGTGAACAGCTCGCGAGTGGGTCTCCCCCGTGTCTGGGTACAGGACTCGCTTCCTTCCCTTGACTGCCTGCATCAGGGTGTCCAGCTCAGCGTCGGAAAATCGTGTTGCCTTTCTTGGTCCAGCAGCACCAGACATCCCTGAACACTGCTTCCCCTCTCAGGCCGAGCTGCCAGGGAGGCCAGGGAGCAGCTGGCTCATTAGCTTCAAATGATCAGAAGGGTGAATTTCCCTGTGGTAATACCGCTCTAATACCATCATTACCACCAGACGCAATTTTTAAAAAGAAATCCATGAAAATCGATCTAGTGCCCGCCGCAAACATACTCAAAGGGGCCAACGTTTATTTTAGCTACTCCCTTTTGCTTTTTATGTACCTGTAGAAACCCTTACTATTGGTTTTTATATTTCTTGCTAGTTTATGCTCATAATCTAGCTTCCCTCTCTTTATAATTTTTTAGTCGTCCTTTGCTGGTTTTTAAAAATTTCCCAATCCTCTGGCCTCCTACTAATCTTGGCCACTTTGCATGCCATTGTTTTCAATTTAATACTATCCTTTACTTGCTTAGTTAGCCATGGATGGTTCACCCTTCTCTTAATGTCTGACTTAGGTAAAACAACAAGGTTATGAAATATCTTCTTAAATGTCTGCCACTGCTTATCAACCGTCTTACACTTTAATCTATTTTACCAGTCCATTTTGGCCAACTCTGCCTTCATACCTTTGTAATTTCCTTTTTTTAAGCTCAGGACACTGGTTTGAGATCCAACTTTCTCAGTTTCCAACTGAGTTTAAAATTCAACCATGCTATGATCACTCATTCCTAGAAGATCCTTTACTTGGAGATCATTTATTAATCCTGCCTCATTACACAGTACCAGATCTAAAATAGTCAGCTCCCTGGTTGGTTCCACAATATACTGTTCAAGGAAACCAAACCTGATGCACTCCGTGAACTCTTCCTCAAGGCTACCTTGACCAATTTGATTTGTCCAATCAAAATGAAGATTAAAATCTCCCATGATTATTGGGGTTCCTTTTTTACAAGCCTCCATTATTTATTGATTTATACTCTGTCCAACAGTGTAGCGACTATTAAGGGGCTTATAGACTACGCCCACCAGTGACTTCTCTTTATTATTCCTTATCTCCACCCAAACTGATTCTACATCTTGATCTTCTGAGTCAATATCATTTCTCACTACTGCACTGATCTCAGCCTTTATTAACACAGCTACCCCACCTCCTTTTCCTTTCTGTCTGTCCTTCTAAATTGTCAAATACCCCTTAATATTCAGTTCCCAGCCTCAGTTAGCTTGCAACCACGTCTCTGTAATGGCTATCAGATCGCACCCATTTCTATCTATTTGTGCCATCAACTCATGTATCTTTTTACAAATGCTGCGTGCATGCAGATAGAGATTTTAATTTTGTTTTTTTTTACCATTTTTCCCTGCTTTGATCTCACTTTCTGATATACTCTTATGTTTGTACATTCTGTCCCTTCCTGACATACTCTGGTTAAAATTTCCCCCAGTGCTACCCTGCTCTATTACCTTCTCCTTATTCTTTGACTTTTTAAATTTCCACTCACCTGAACCCTCCCCCCACTATTTGGTTTAAAGCCCTCTCTACAGCCCTAGATATTCGATTCGCCAGGGCACTAGACCCAGCATGGTTCAAGTGAAGCCCATCCCAACAAAACAACCCCCTCATACCTCAGTACTGGTACCAGTGCCGCATGAACTGAAACCCATTTCACCCACACCAGTCTTTGAGCCACATGCTCATCTCGCTGATCTTATTCACCTTATGCAAATTTGCTCGTGGCTCAGGTAGTGATCCAGAGATTATTGTCTTTGTGGTTCTGCCTTTGAATTTAGCCCCTAGCTGCTCATAATCCCTCAGAAGAACCTCTTTTTTTGTTCTACCTATGTGTAAGTGGTTTACCTTAGGTGTTTTCTTTGCACTCCCACGTTACACTAGTTCTAGACCTGGGACTGATTACTGTACTGAACAGATGAATGAGTCACGGACATATACCTCGGTCTCAATCATCAATGCTTTATTAAAGCTACCTCAACACAGCAAAACTACAAGTAAATACAGTGATGATACAGTACAGTCCAATACCTTGGCGTGTCTAAACTGCCCCGATCGCGAAGTACCCAACGTCTAAACCCTCTGCTCGGGTCCACAGTGTACCCCCGAATCTGTACCGACCGGCTAGGCATACCCCTATGGTCCTCACAGCAACACCTCCCCACTAAAACCCTTATTAAGGCTTGGTTGGGAGAACACACACCACTTCGTCACACAACGGCTGTGATCTTAAAGATGCGCAGGCAGGAATGATGCTTATCGATTCGTTGGCTTACTCGCTGCTTCTCCTGGTGAAAACGTGTCTCTTCTGGTTCCGCACTGTCTAAAGTATCCAAGTCCCAGTCTCAAGATTAGCTTCACAGTTGAATAGCGCGGCTCTGGTTGCTTGTTGGTGGTTTCTTCTCTCCGTCCCAGATGGAGTACTCGGTCTTTGTGGAGGTGAAGCAAGCGAGAGCAAACGAGAGAGAGACATGGCCACATGGCCACCTTTTATACCCAAAGTCTGTTTGCTTCTTCTGGCCAAATAAAGTTTTTCCTTGTTTCGAAGCTTCTGTCTGAGTGGCCCATCATCTCAGAACTTTGTAAATGTGTATTCCAGTGATGGCCGGGGATAGGTTTTCGCTTCCAACCGGTCTGGGGCTTAATGGCTTTCTTTTGTTCTGGTTGATCACCGACCAGTTTACATCTCTGACGAGTTCACATTGCTTAACAATGGACCCTCCATCGTTGCCCATTTCCTGTAATGTGTTGCCTTCTCCTGGCCATTGTAACTTGTCTCAGACCACTCCCGCCCATCAGATTTTGTGTACAACATGCAAAATTACCTGGGCCCCTCCCACAACTGGCTGCCAGTTTTTCTGCAGTGAAAAATATTAAAACGCAATGTCCAGATAATGCCCAACAATCCTTGGGGAGCCGATGCTTACAGTCCACCCGATGATATTTCAACAGTCCTTCTAGAACAAGCATCATGGTTTCCAACCAATCCTATCCTTTTTACTTTTAAAACAACCCGAATATACATCCCCAAAATACAACCATGCATCGCACTGTGACCATATATATACAGAAAGTTACATTCAAGGTTCGTTAACTCTGGCCTCCCATCGACTCCGGAGCGCCTGACTTCTCTTTTTACAAGAAATACACAACTGGTATATCACAATCAGAAACTGTACAATGACGAGAGCATGTGAGCATATCCGGATCCATGGAAGAACCTTCACACTTATACCAAGGTCCTACCAGGGTGTGGAATTTATCCCTTTAATTCTTTCCCTTGTGTCCCAGTTTGCCTGTTCCAATGTGAAATAATGTTTTTGGGATAGCTCGACGGCCTTTAATAACGTTGTTAGGTGTTCCGGCAGAAAAGGAATCAGACACCCGAACTGGGTAATGTACTGTTGCAGGTTCGGGATTGTGTCATTTACCATAATGTGTACTGTGGATGGCTCTGGGATTGGGATAATACGTTCCTATGCCACTTGAACTTCGGCGTAGGGTTTGAAGCAGAAAGTGTTATCAGTGACCGGACACCAAGTGTCCCGGTGCACTCAATACTGGTTCACACTTGTGCTTACGCGGTATGTCCTGTTGCCTGCATATGCTACCTGAGGTGGAACGTGGCTCTGGACCATCATCTCCATGGTACAATTGATGGGCTCTTGACTCTCCGATTCAAACTTGCACTCTGGCCAATCGAACGCGTTCAAATGCTGGGGACACAATATGACGTGTGGACCCCTGCTCTGGCACCCCTTGAGGTCAGTGCCGGTCATGGCGTGCTTCCACTTTATAGCAAATGCTGGGACCGCATGATACCGCACGTGCACCCCTTCCTGTATGACCCCAATGTTCTCCGCCCTGTATACCAGCGCTGATTGTGATGTCCCGCCCATTAGCGGCATATGCAATATTATCCCCATGATTGTGTGGTTAGACTGACCGCAATCCACTGGGACTGAGTAGGCTTCAGAGGCTGGATGGAGCTGACACGGGCTCATCGAATTACTGTATGGGCTGAGAGCTACGAGGTGCCGGTTGCTGATCCATGATGGAACGCGACACTGCTGGAGGTCCTCAAAATGACTGCGCCCCTCGCTCAGCAACCAGGCACCGTACAATACGCACACTTCGTTTCGTGCTGCCTGTGCCGAGACATTCCTGTCCTCCTGTATTAATGCATTTACAGTCTTTGTGTGTGTCTCCAGCTCTGCGATAACTTCCTTTAAATGGACAGTCATTGCCTGGTCCTCCTCTAACTCCAACCCTACCACCGCGTTCCCTTCCCCTAGGATTTTTCAAATGTTGGTCCTTTAAACCACTGATCTGCATCTGCAGCTACACGTCGTCATACTATTGACGAGAGATGTACCCGCGCTAAACGTCGTAGCGACATCATTGAGCACCCCTCGCCTCTGCCTCCCCAGATCAACTTTAACCCTCACTCCCATATCGTACAATCTTTCCCGACTCACATCCCCGTAACTGAGTTCAAAGAACTGGCGGAACATTTCTTTAATGAGCGCCTCATACAGCTGCTCAGTTTCTTTTGGACACCATTTGGGCAGATTTGCACTGGTCAAATTTAAAATGACAGACACAACCACGTAATGCACCCCCTGGAATAAAACCTTTCCAGTCGGGACAAAAACAAAACCATTCCCTGGGCCTGGTGTGGTGGCTGGACACCTAATTTCTGTCGACTGTACCGGTGGGGCTGTGGGCAGGGGTTCCTCTTGTGTGCTACGAGTTCAGTGGCATTTATTGTGTTGGGAGGGTCTAGGATCATGCAGGATTCCATACTCCGATCCCATCTGATCCCAGCCCCGGCATCCTGCCATTGCTGCGAAAAAGCAATTGACACAACCGCTGGGCAGATCTGCTCCGACCGCCACATACACACATAAATTCCCTGTTCCTCCTTCTACCACTTGACCCAGCACACTTCCACTCCCCCCTTTGACCCCGTGATCTGTCGGTACTTATCGTTCCCCAATCATTCCCAGTCCGCAGTCTGGTTCCCTATGTCCCGACTCAATTTCCTGAGCCACTACCACTGTCCCAGGGGAATGTGCCCCTTGCACTTCAAGCATACGCGCTTGTCCTCGGTCACCCCAACCTGTGTGGCTGTGACCTTCAGTCTGGGGCACGGTGTGGAAGCCTCCCCGTATGTGAACCCGGTGTGGCTGGAGTATTTCGTCGAATTCGACCCCAGCCACCCTGGCCACCTTCCCTCGTGGAAGTAGGCTGCCATCCCGACCGTGTCCCCTGTCCTACCCCCCTGTGTCATGGCGGGTCCGATCCCCCCAGTACATCCGTAGAGGAAGGACAACTCAGCGTCCCCCCTCCTGCTGTACCCTGCTCTGACCAAGCTCCAAAGAACAATTACCAGGGTTGTTTCCATCTTTCTCTCGGCTTCCTGTGAAGATACAAAGAAGCAACAACCTTTCTGTGAGAGGGTATACCTCCACAGGTCTGGCTTTATCAAAACACACTTTGTAAAAACATGAAACTGAGAAGGAAACTATATGCACCGCCATCCTTTTCTGGGTGGCCACGCTAGGTCTCTAGACCCTGGGCCTTTTACAGCTCCTTGGCGGTGTAAGGGGGTGACCACGCGCTCTCAGCCATGCGATCCTGCTACTCCTCCTAACCACCACCATCACGGGCTCCTCACTATCCCAAACTATGGGAGGAAGACCCATGCCCTCCATTCTGTTTACAATGGCTTGGTGCTTCTTCCTGTTTCTCGCCTTTCCCCCGGGTTAAACAACTTGCACTGATTCACACGGAACCACTTTGTGCGCTTCGGAAACTTAACTGCGTACACCATGGGACTGGCCTTATCTATGATGCTGTAGGGTCCTATGTACAAAAGCTCAAACATGCCCACCTGACGTAATTGCGGACCATGACCTGATCCCCTACCTTCCACTTGTAGGTTCTCCGGGGCTGCTTCCCCATGTTGCTGGCCATGTTTCAAGTGCTCAAACAGATTCTTTGACAAACTAGTCCCGGTTTACCTCTCTCACCTGCCCCGCTGTGAGAACCGGCGCCAGAACATGGGTGGGCATGCGCATGACCCTACCAGTCATGAGCTCATGCGGGGAATACCCTGTGCTTCTGGAGAGGCTGGCTCGGGCCCCCATCATGACAAACAGCAAGACCTCAACCCACTTTTTCAGTCCTGTTTCCTTACGCAGCCTTTCTTTGACGGTCCGATTAAGTCGCTCCACAACTCCCGACGACTGGGGTTTGTGAGCCACATGCCATTTCCCTTCTATCCCTCGCACTTTCAAGGTGGTCTGCATGACTTGCCCCGTGAAGTGGCTCCCCTGGTCGGACTCCACAATCTGCGGCAGTCCCCACCTAGAGAACACTTCCCTCACCAAGATCCTTACCATCGCCAATGCCATGGCTGATGGGCAAGGGAAGGCTTCAACCCACTTCAAGAAAACGTCCACTAGGACCAAACAATACTTGTAACCCCCCTTTGCGGTGGGCAATGGCCCGATATAATCGACCTGTACTAACTGCCATGGTCCCTCTACCCTTCTCGTGTGTCTCATGGGAACCTTTCTTTTCTGGGAATTGAGGTTGTACGCTGCGCACACAAGACAGTCTGCGCAAAAATCACGGACATCCTCCATCAGTTGCGGCCACCACTCTGCCTGTTTTACCATCTGCCAGGTAGTCTCCAGCCCTGGATGTCCCGCCCGGGGCCCCCGTGGGCTATCTGGAGGAATTCCCTCTGATGCTGTTCTGGAACCACCCACTGATCTCCCCTGAAAAGCATTCCCTCCTTTAAAGTAATGCCCGCTGCCCCGAATGGGCTTTCTATCCTTGCTCCCCTTGCCAGCTGCTCCAGGACAACCTTGAGGATGGGATCCTGTGTCTGGACTTTCCTCAAGTCTGGGGCCAACTCTACCCCTACACTCCCTTGTGTTCCCCCTTTGTTCCGGATCGCTGCAACTGGGCCTGACCCTTATGGGTCCAAAACTCTCCTGTTTTGGCTCCCTCCTTGGCTAAGTCATCAGCCTTTTGGTTTCCTTCCCCTTTGGGCTCTGTCTTGGAATGGAGTCTTCCTGGGTTCCTGTGGCCTCTAAGATCCTTTGCAACAGTGGCCTGGTTGCTAAGGGTCTCCCGTCTGTGGATGTGAAACCACGTCGAGACTAGATGGTCACGTATTTGGTGCACGAATTGTATGTGAACATGGAATCTGAGCAGATGGTGTATGTGGTCGGGAACTCGTCGGCGTGGGTAACGACATACACCACCACCGACAGTTCGGCATGTTGAGCACTCATGGTGCTCGGAAGTTTAATGGCCCTTGCAATGCCTGCCGTTGGGTCATAAATCCCACACCCGTTGAAAGACTCCCCTGCTACCACAAAACTGGATCCGTCGACATATATTTCAGAGCCCGCGGGGTGTCACCCTACCCGATATCCTGTGTCTATGTCCCATACTCCCTCTACCGAACACTTATGGGCCGCCCCTGCATAGATCATGTTAGCGGCCAGCTTGGGCTCACACAGGCCTTGCACTCTCAGATTCATCCGTGAACACAGTGCAGCGGACAATGCGAGCACTGCTCACCGTGCTGTCCTTTATTCTCCCATCGAGCAACATCTGAATGGGGATATGGTGGGTTAGTAGAATGATCTGGGATGACCCCGGGAAGAGCTGGGAGCGCTTCACGGTTCAATGTGTGGCTAGGAGATGCCTTTCGCAATTGGAGTATCCCCGTTTTACATCTGTGAGGACTCTTGAGGCGTACGCCATGGGTCGCAGTTTGCCATGCTGCTTCTGGAGCATGGCAAACTGTACACCTTGAGAACACTGACCACAGGGGGCGAACTTGTGGGAGACACTCCTAACCTGGACTTTCCGGTATAAAAGGGAAAGCTCCACTCATCGTCGGTCTCTTGAGGTCTTGGTAATAAAGGAAACTGGTCACAGAGTGACTTTCTCTCAAATATGGGCCTCGTGCGCATTTATACTGTATAGTAAGGACATATAGTGGAGCTTCCCCTTTTATACCGGAAAGTCCAGGTTAGGAGTGTCTCCCACAAGTTCGCCCCCTGTGGTCAGTGTTCTCAAGGTGTACAATTTAGGTCAGCTTATACATGGGTTACAATGACAGTCGGGGAGACTAGCACTAGGGGGCACAGCCTCAAAATACGGGGGAGCCAATTTAAAACCGAGTTGAGAAGGAATTTCTTCTCCCAGAGGGTTGTGAATCTGTGGAATTCTCTGCCCAAGGAAGCACTTGAGGCTAGCTCATTGAATGTATTCAAGTCACAGATAGATAGATTTTTAACCAATAAGGGAATTAAGGGTTATGGGGAGTGGGCGGGTAAGTGGAGCTGAGTCCACGGCCAGATCAGCCATGATCTTGTTGAATGGCGGAGCAGGCTCGAGGGGCTAGATGGCCTACTCCTGTTCCTAATTCTTATGTTCTTATGTTCTTATGTTCTTATATCATTGGCGATGAGAAACTGGGATTTAAACCACGCGAGCATGGCCACTAGCAGCACAGAAGAGAGGTACTGTGTTGGTGATGATTGGGACAACTTTATTGAGAGACTACAGCAAAGTTTTGTCACTAAGGAATGGTTGGGACAGGATTCGGCCGACAAACGCAGGGCTCATCTCCTGACGATTTGTGGATCCAGAACGTATTCCCTGATGAAGGACCTTCTAGCGCCAGAGAAGTCAGCGGACAAGACGTTCGAAGAGCTCAGTAAGTTGATCGGGGAACACCTTAAACCGGCGAGCAGCATGCACATAGTGAAACACCGGTTTTACACGCACCGGCGGCGAGAAGGGCAAAGCGTTCCAGGCATCGTGGCAGATCTCCGGCGACTGCCGGGCCTATGTAAGTTCCCAGATGCATGCAGAGCGGAGATGCTGCGAGACTTTTTTATTGAGGGCATCGGGCACGCTGGGGTTTTCAGGAAACTGATTGAGACCAAAGATTTGACCTTGGAAGCGGCGGCTCTGATAGCCCAGACAATTGTCTCAGGGGAGGAAGAGACCTGAATGATTTATGGCAAAAATCTTGGCTCAAATGTGGCAAACGACCAGGGAGTCAACATTGTTAACGCGGCACAGAGTTCTCCAGGCAAACAAGGGCAATCGGACATGCCCCAGCATGCAGTCGAACCCAAAGGGGGAATTCAACAGAGACAATGGCTAGCTGAACGGCGATTCATGCCATTGTAATGGACAATGCGGCAAGTAATGGGGCCATCAACACCTGTTAATGGTGCACTTAAGGACAGTTACAGAGACAGTCAGAGACGATTGACTGGTATTGGACCTTTTGTTTCCAACAATGGGGTCTCCAGCTCATGCTGAAGGTGTGGAGACAAATACCCAGCCAGAGCTTGCAGATATCAGCAATATACCTGCAGAAACTGCAACGTCAGCGGTCACTTGACGCGTATGTGCAGGAAGCCTGCAGCCAGGTTGATGTATGAGGAGGACGGGCTCGATGTAAGCCCTACGAGGCCAAATGAATACTGAGGGAAATCGCTGGAAGCTGAAGTTCAGCAAGTTTATGTGAAGCACATATACAGTTCATATACCAGGACACCACTGATAATGATGAAAGTGCTCCTCAATGGCATCCCAGTATTAATGGAGCTAGACACGGGGGCCAGCCAATCCCTGATGAGTATCAAATAGTTCAAAAGGTTGTGGGTGTCCAAAGCCAGGAGGCCAAAATTATTGCCGATTGACGCACTGCTATGGACATATACAAAGGAGATCATTCTGGTGCTAGGCAGCGGCCCACAAAGATTCGGAGAACAGGTGCCACTCTGGTTTGTCCCGGGGGATGGTCCCGCACTACTGGGGAGGAGTTGGCCTGCTGTCATGACTGGAAATGGGGCAATGTCAATGCAATTTCTTCTGTGGAGCGAGTATCATGCTCACAAGTCCTGGACAAATTTGACTCATTATTTCAACCTGGCATCGGCACTTTCATGGGGACCAAGGTAGTGATTCACATAAACCTGGATGCCAGGCCAGTACACCACAAGGCCAGAGTGGTGCAGTACGTGATGCGGGAAAAGATAGAATGCGAATTGGACCGTCTGCTGAGGGAAGGCATCATCTCACCAGTCGAATTCAGTGACTGGGCGAGCCCGATCGTGCCAGTGCTCAAGACGGATGGGTCGTTCAGGATATGTGACGATTACAAGACCACGATCAATCGGGTGTCACTCAAAGACCAGTAGCCACTACCAAGAGTGGAGGACCTCTTTGCGACGCTATCCGGTGGCAAACTTTTTTCAAAATTGGACCTGACCTCAGCTTACATGATCCAGGAGCTGGCGAGTGAGTCGAAGAAGTTGACCACCATCACGACACACAAGGGGTTGTTTGAGTATAACAGATGTGCGTTCAGGATTTGTTCGGCCGTCGCGATCTTTCAGCAAAATATGGAAAGACTCCTCAAGTCGATTCCAGGGACGGTGGTTTTTCAAGACGACATCCTCATCACGGGTCATGATACTGAAGAATACCTCCACAACCTGGAGGAGGTGCTACGCAGACTGGACCGGGTAGGACTGCGACTGAAAAAGGTGAAGTGCGTCTTCTTAGCTCCAGAGGTAGAATTCCTGGGGAGGAATGTAGCAGCAGACAGCGTCCAAAATGGAAGCGATCTAGAGAGCACCCAGACCCCATAACATGACGGAGCTGCGTTCGTTCCTGGGGCTCCTGACCTATTTTGGTAACTTTCTTCCCAAATTGAGCATGCTGTTAGAGCCACTACATGTGCTCCTACGCAAAGGTCATGATTGGGTCTGGGGGGACTGCCAGGAAAGGGCTTTTGATAGAGCATGCAATTTGTTATGCTCCAACAAACTGTTAACGTTATATGACCCGTGTAAGAAACTAGTTTTAACATGTGATGCGTTGTCCCATGGTGTCGGGTGTGCGTTGCAGCATGTGAATGCCAATGGTCAGTTACAGCCGATAGCTTATGCCTCCAGAAGTCTGTCCCAGGCAGAAAGGGGCTACAGAATGGTAGAAAAGGAAGCGCTAGCATGTGTATATGCAGTAAAAAAAATGCACCAGTACCTGTTTGGCAGGAAATTTGAGCTGGAGACAGATCACAAGCCCCTAATATCGATTTTGGCCGACAACAAGGCCATAAATGCGAATGCATCGGCCCGCATACAGAGGTGGGCACTCACGTTAGCCGCCTTTGACTACACAATTCAGCACGGACCGGGCACTGAAAACTGTGCCGATGCACTCAGCAGGCTCCCACTAGCCACCACTGAGGGGGCAGCTGAGCATGATGCTGACATAGTCAATGCTGTTGAAGCTTTCAAAAGCGAAGGCTCACCTGTGACAGCCCATCAGATTAAAGTCTGGACAAATAAAGACCTGCTACTGACTTTAGTTAAGAAATGAGTCCTGAATGGGGACTGGGCAGCCACGTACAGGGCATGCCCAGAGGAGTTTAAACCATTTCATAGGCGCAAGGATGAACTCTCAATTCAGGCTGATTGCTTACTATGGGGAAAACGAGTAGTCATGCCTCAGAAGGGCAGAGAAGTGTTTATCAGAGAACTTCACAATGAGTACTCGGGTATTGTCACGATGAAGGCAATTGCCAGGTCACACGTTTGGTGGCGAGGGTTAGATGCAGACCTGGAACTTTGTGTTCGCAGGTGCAACACGTGTGCTCAGCTGGGCAACGCACCCAGGGAAGTCCCCCTTAGCCCCTGGTCCTGGCCCGCCAAGCCATGGTCACGCATCCATGTGGACTATGCAGGTCCTTTCATGGGTAAAATGTTTTTGGTTGTAGTAGACATCAACTCCAAATGAATTGAGTGTGCCATTTTAAATTCAAGCACATACTCTGCCACAGTAGAAAGTCTACGGGCAATGTTCGCCGCCCATGGTCTACCGGACGTCTTGGTCAGCAACAATGGCCCGTGCTTCACTAGCACTGAATTCCAGGACTTCATGGCAGGCAATGGAATCAACCATGTCAGAACGGCACCGTTCAAGCCGGCATCAAATGGCCAGGCGGAGCAAGCAGTGCAGATAATCAAACAGAGGATGCTCTGAATCCAAAGGGGCTCCCTACAAAGCTGCTTATCACGCCTCCTGTTAGCCAATAGATCCCGACCACACTCGCTCACAGGGGTTCCACCCGCAGAGCTACTAATGAAAAGGATGCTCAAAACCAGGTTATCCCTTATACACCCTACTATGAAAGAAATTGTTGAGAGCAGGCGTCAATCACAATGTGACTACCATGACAGGAATGCGAGGGAGCGATGTATTGATGTCAGTGACCCTGGCTTTGTCCTTAATTACGCTGCAGGGCCCAAATGGCTTGCAGGCACTGTGATTGCCAAAGAGGGGAATAGGGTTTTGGTAGTTAAACTTACCAATGGACAAATCTGCCACAAACGCGTGGATCAAAGTAAAAGGAGGTTCAGCAACCCCATAGAAGAAGCAGAGAAAGAACACGATGTAGCGTTTACTCCACCACAGGTGACCGAACACAGGAACCAAATAGAGGAGAGCCCAATCACAGTGGGCAGTCCGGACAGGCCTGAGGCACAGCAAACAGCAGACACTCAGGCCAGCGCCCAACAACCGGAGCCCCAACTCAGGCGCTCTACACGGGAGCGTAAACCATCAGAGAGACTTAACCTGTGATCCCAATAAGACTTTGGGGGAGAGGTGATGTCATGTATTGAACTGTCATTGTGACCCATGTATAAGCTGACCTAAGTTATACACCTTGAGAACACTGACCACAGAGGGTGAACTTGTGGGAGACATTCCTAAGCTGGACTTTCCAGTATAAAAGGGGAAGCTCCACCCACCGTCTGCCTCTTGAGTTCTTGATAATAAAGGTTAACTGGTCACACAGTGACCTTCTCTCAAGTATGGGCCTCGTGTGCATTTATACTGTATAGTAAGGACATACCAGTTAATAGACAGAAAACAGATGGAGCAAAATTCCCCAGTGCCCCAATTGGGGGCGGTAACTGCCTCAGGATGACACTTCATGCGCCTGGCACAGAAGTCCCACCCTGGCCACGAAATTGCAGTTACCGCTGCTCACAAGAAGTGGAGTGCAATCTTGTGCACTCACTTCCAGTTGTGGCGTGTTCTGGGCCGCGAATAGGACATGTTGGTCTGTGCTACGCAGCTGATCCGCGTGGCTTAGACATGTTTCAAAGTCCCTCCCCTTCGGTTAAAGGGGAGAGCCACTGCACACTCTGCTCAGCCTCTGATGGCCTCCACTGGGCCACCAGGGCAGCGTGGTGCCGAGGTCGTAGCCCGGCACCCAAAATGGAGTGCCGGGCTGCACGATGGCGGCCTGGATCACGCAATAGAGAAAGAAGTCGGGCCGACAGGTGCATTGGCCAAACCTGCAAGATGGCACCGCGGGGCGCTCCCGACCTCCCCATTGACTTCCGCCCTGTGAGCAGATGTTTGCCCGGTTCGAGACCCGTGAGGCGGGCGCTGACACCACTCGGGGCAGACTCGTGAGGCGCGGCCCAATGTCCGCTGTTTGGTGGAAAGGATTCGGCATGTGGCACTAAGGGGTCGCTGTGCATGGTGATGACATCGCGGTTGCACATCGGCCTGGGGCACTACCGGCGGGTGCTTCTGTGGCAGCGCCTCTGCTAACTCCCGAGCAATTTCGCGGGAGCCAGTAGAGCCCCCCACCCGCACCTGCCGAAAAGAGTTTTGTGCCCCGTTAGCACCCCTTGGAGGCGCTAACGGGCGACGCTAAACCGGGCAATTTCGACCCCAGAGAGTAGTAATAAACAAATAATTTTCAGGATGTCAGGGTGTAACTAATGGAGCAAGTATCAGTGCTTGGTTCTTAGCTATTTACAATCTATATTAATTACTTAGATGACGGGACCAAGTTCAATGAATGCAAATTTGCCGAATGATACAAACCTAGGTGGGAAAGTAAGTTGTGAGGAGGATGCAAGGGAAATAGACTGGTTAAGTGATTGGACAAGAAGGTGGCAGATAGAGTATAATGTGGGATTATCCACTTCATTGGGAAGAATTGAAAAGCAGAATATTTTTTAAATGGTGAGATACTATTAGATGTTGGTATTCAGTGGGATTTGGGGATCCTTGTGCACAAATTACATAAAGTTAACATGCGGGTACAGCAAGCAATTAGGAAGGCAAATGGAATGGTAACCTTTATTGTAAGGGTGTTTCAGTTTGTAAGAGTAAGGAAGCTTTGCAGCAATTATATAGGGCTTTGGTGAGACCACACCTGGAGTACTGTGTACAGTCTGTCCTCCTTACCGAAGGAAGAATATACTTACCTTAGAGAGGGTTCAATAAAGCCTCACTAGATTGATTCCTGGGCTGAGAGGGCAGTCCTATGAGGAGAGATTGAGTAGAATGGGCCTATGTTCAATGGAGTTCAGAAGAATGAGCAGTGATCTCATTGAAATGTATAAAATTCTTAAAGGGCTAAACAGGGTAGATGCTGAGAGACTGTTTCCCATGCCTGGAGAGTCTAGAGCGAGGCGGCATAGGGGCCGAAATTCACCATCCCTGAAGGGATGGCTATTGCGGAGTTTGGGCGCTCAATTGAAAAAATCGATGGGCCGCCACGGTCGAGTACTTTTCCCTCCCTGAGCCATATTCAGCTCGGGGGGGGGGGCGGTGAAGCGGTGTTCATTTCCGCCGGAAACAGCGTGGTGAAGCCGCTGTAAAGGAGACATTCCAGTGGTGAGCTCTACAGCGTGCGGGCCGCTGGAAAGTGGCAAGGACCAGGGATTTTCAGCTGCAAAAAGGTAAGACTTTTCCCAGCAGTGTCCCCGCGAGGTATTTGATGCGGTGCTCAAAGGGGACACCATGGGAGTGTTGCTGCAATCGGGGCCCTTTGGTAGGGAAATAGTTTTATTAATTTTATTGTTTTTATATCAGATTCCAGCATCTACTGTATTTATCTTTCAATAGTTTTATTAATTATTAGTGTTTTTATTTAAAAATACAGCATCCACTGTATTTTTCTTTTTGTATAGTTGTATTCATTGTTTTGGCTCCATTCAACCTGCTGAGTGCTGCTCAGTGGTTTGCACATACTTTTGTACAACTTTCAGGTCTGACTCTTTAGTGGAGGCCTGTGGGCTGCAGAGACCTGCTTGGAGAATTCACCCTGAGGATGGGAGGAGTGTTGGGAGGGCGACATCTGGTACACATGCTCAGAAGCAGGGCGGCATGTAGGATAAGGCGTTGCCATCAGCACCGTGCAGACAGGCAGTGGGCAAGGGAGGCAGCAGACTGTGCCAGACCAGTGTGCCCACCATCTTGAACGGCCCGAATCAGGATTGCAGTTGGCTGCTTGGGGACAAGGGATATCTGCTGTCCAATTGGCTGCTCACTCCACTGCGGAACCCCAGGACAGCACCAGAGCATGCATACAATGATGCTCATTGTGCCATCAGGTGCATCATCGAGCAGTGCATAGGCATCCTTAAGCAGCGGTTCCGGTGCCTGGACTGCTCTGGTGGCACCTTGCAGTACTCTCAATGTCCATCATTGTTGTGGTCTGCTGCATGCTGCACAGCCTGACCATCGTGAGGGGACAGCCACTGGAGGTCGAGCCAGCAGTACCACCTGAGGAGTAGGCATGAGGTGGAGGAAGAGGCGCAGGAGGAGGAGGAGGAGGAGGATTCCCGTCGCCCCAGAGCTAGGAGGCGTTGCCCTATTGCCACCCTGGAAGGGCCGGGTGCAGACTGGCCAGCACTCGCCTGGGAGGGTGCATCCTCACATATATGGAGGTGCCTGAAACCTCCCCTACAATCTCTCTCCATGCATTATGTACTGCAAGATCTCTCCACGTCAGCACCAGAATTCTTCTTCTGTCCTCCACACCGTCCATATTAGTGAACCTGTTGGCTCTCCTTGCACCTCTTACACCAGCCATCCTTACAAAACTCCTTCCCCCGCTCAGGGCCTTGCTACAAACCCTGGCCCAGCTGGCTCATTAGAAACCCTTATCTGCATGCTGAATTTCTCAGTGGTGATAACGCTCAAATTAAGACAGCCACACCGCTGAACAATACACTTTGGAAGGGTTCATTAGTGCTGGAACCCATTTGTTCACTTTTGGAGCTGAATATAGGGTGGCCCAGCCACAAAAATCTTTTGCCGCTAATGGCCACAAAAAGGTGGGGGGAGCACCAGCTTTCCAGCAGTACTGAATTTCGGGCTCATAGTCTCAGGATAAGGGGTCGGCCATTTAGGACTGAGAATAGGAGAAATTTCTTCACTCAGAGGGTTGTGAATCTTTGGAATTCTCTAGTCCAAAGGGCTGTGAATGCTCAGTGGATGATTATATTCAAGACTGAGATCGGTAGATGTTTGGGCACTAAGCGAATCAAGGAACATGGGGATAGGGTGGAAAAGTGGAGTTACATAGGATATACAGCACAGAAACAGACCATTCGGCCCAACAAGTCATTGTCAACATTTCTGCTCCACTTGAACCTCCTTCTTTCCTTCCTCATCTAACTATCGGTATAACCTTCTATTCTCTCATAAGCTTCCCCTTAAATGCATCTGTACTATTCGCCTCAACTATTCCCTGTGGTAGTGAGTTTCACATTCTCACCACTCTCTGGGTAAAGAAGTTTCTATTGAATTCCCTATTGGATTTCTTGGTGACTATTATATATATATGGCCTCTCGTTTTGCTCTTCCCCACAAGTGGAAACACTGCGCTGGATTTTAATGTTCAGGAGCGCGTGGGTTTTGGAGTGAGTATGTGGTGAAAACCAGTGAATTTGACAGTGCATCGGGAATCTAGCTTCAACCCGCTGACTTCTGGGTTTCACCGCGGTACATAGAACATAGAAATTTACAGCGCAGAAGGAGACCATTTCAGCCCATCGTGTCTGCGCTGGCTGACAAAGAGCTGCACGGCCCTTGGTCAGCAGCCCCAAAGGTTTAGGCAGATACAGATCGAATCACTGCTTTCAAAAGGGAATTGGATAAATACCTGAAAGAAAAAAATTTGCAGGGTACGGGGAAAGGGCGGGGGAGTGAGACTTGCTGAAGCGCTCTTCCGTTATCTGTAGCCATTCTATTTATAGTGTATGCAGTTTATTTTAACAATTGGGCAAAGCTAACAAAATGCATCTGCACAAACCTGACAAACACCGCACATCTCTTTGGTTTATTTGAATATACTGTAACTGCAGTTACATGTTTATTATGACAGCATTGTTTCTCTGCAGGTTGGCCCAGAAAACAGAGCACTTCATATGCAATCAGGTTTGGGCGGAGAGGCAAGCAAGGAATGGTCAGAGCATCTTGTGCATAATCTGGTTCAGAAAAGGAACTAACTGGAAACTGATCAGAGCAGTATATCTTTGGTTTAAAGGCAGTATGGAGTGATTGCTATATTAAAATGCAACTTTTTTTGGCTTCAATGGACATAGCGTAAAACAGATAAATTAGAGCGGCAAAGATAGTCTGCTATAAGTAGTTTCCACTGTACACACATTGGTCCTAAATTTGCAATCGGAGGTGACCTGAAAAATATTTACAAACTTACCTTCTGGCTCCTCATCTTTGGAGAGTTCAGGTCCTGGGCCTCCAGGCATGCGCTTGCGTATAGACCAGGGATCCCAGGGACGCAAGGGGTTCGGAAGCATCCTTGGAATCACACGAGCCAGGTCCTCCAATGAGAAAGAAAGATCCCATTGCAGCCATTTCCGAATGGAATCTGGCACAGACTCAATGGGCCAAATAGTCTCCTTCAGTGCTGTAACCATTCTATGATTCTATGAGCGTTAGCCGCCTTCAAGCAATCTCACCTCAGGAGAGGCAGGTTGCCACTCAACCTATGTTAGTCGCTCAATTAGAGCAATATTGACATGGGTTTTTAACTTTAACTTTGGGTGCATGGTTTTCTTGGGTTTCCTGGAACTCGCCAGCGAAAGCAAGGTGAGAAGACCAGCGAAAGTTGAGAAGTTATGTCAGAGAAATCTGCCAATACATACTCAGTACTGACAGCTGCTGTCTTATCTGCTTTTGGGAAAAGTTTGTTCACAGTACTTGTGCTGAGACATTACTTTTCACAATTTGGAAGTTTCTTCAATACTTTGGCGGTATCTTTGGAGGTTTGGAGATCTGATTTTACTTTGGAGCTCTGATCTATCAGATCAGGATGGGTGCCTCCTATGCTGCCTTAGATTGGACATCAGATGAGAACCAAGATGACCTGCAGCAGCACAAGCAACAGCAGCAGCAATATGAGCATAACAGCGGCAGCAGCGGCCTGCTGGTCACAGACCTGTAGCTTCACAGGAGAGAGGAGAGCAGCAGAGAGGTGCAGCTCACAAGAGGCCTTACCTGGCACACTGGATCTACAGGCAGAGGATAAGCTTCCTCAACATACCTGAAAAGCAGTGTCTCAGGAGGCTCAGTGTGCCATGTCAGGTGGTGGCAGACATTTACAGCCTGCCGAAACAAGACCTGTTGCTCGCTGGACCTGGTGGCTGCCAAAGTCACCACCACCCTCAACTGTTTTGCTACTGGATCCTTTCAAGGCTCTGCTGGAGACAGATCCAGGATCCTGCAGTCGGCAGCACACAATGCATAAGACAGGTGACTGATGGGTTGTTTCCCAGGGTCAGCAATTATGTCAACTTTGCCTGCAATGGCAGGGAGTCTTTGACTGCGCACATGTGACAATTAAAGCATCCATAAATCACCCAGGAGTGTTCGTCAACCTTTCCATCAATGTGCAGTTGGTGTGCAACCACAAAATGATCTTCATGCAGCTGTGCACAAGATTCCCGGGCAGCTGCCATGTTGCTTTCATCCTGCGGTAGTCCAACCTCCTAGACGTCTTCGTACCTGGAAGCAGAATTCTTGGCTGGCCGTTTGGAGACAAGTGATACCCACTTAAAATGTGGCTGATGACCCCTCTCATAAATCCAAGGAATGATCCTGGAGCGCTACAATAAATGCCATATGCCCACCAGATGTATCATCGAACAAGCTATCGGCATGCCGAAGATACGCTTTTGGTGCCTAGGCAGATCTGGAAGTGCTCTTCGGTATGCACCAGCTAGAGTCGCTAGAATGGTCATGATGTGCTGCACTCTGTGGGAGATAAAAAACATGAATGCGTACTGTCAAGTATGATCATGTTCATAATGTTTGAAGTTATCATTATGAAAATGATCATATTTACTTGCTGTTGACATCAAGTCAACATGAGTGAGTGTTTTACACCATGTGGCTGTCTGATATTTAATTCTGTCACCAGGTAACTGGGAGGCCTCCATCTTTGACAGCTAGGCATGCCGAGACTCCATTGATCTCCAGTGCCTTATTTGTGTGATCTGTGGAGGGCCACCTGCAGTTCTCTGCCTCTACCTGGTGATCAGTTCTCTCTTCTCTTGCAAGGAGGGAAAGAAGAGACCTTTGAGTGAGAGTAATGGCATGTGTTCACTCGATGGATGGAGAACATTTGTTGAGGGTGACATGAGAGAGAGGCATAACATTGCCTAAGGATGAGGGTGAGTATCAGTGGTAGATGGATAGATGGAGATGTGAGGAAGTGTATAGATAGAGAGGGAAGTGTACACTTACAAGGTAAATTGGTGCGAAGAGTGATGTGCTGGAGTAGGCTTGAGAAGGCAGAGTGAGGGGGTTGAGGTGATTCGCACATCAGGAGGTAGGTAGTTGTGCCATTGCTCTCACCTTTCCTGTCCTGCTTAGATCAATGAACCACTTCCTGCATTGGATCCACGAGTGTGGCACTATGCTCCTGCTGCTGACCTCTTGTGCCACCACCGATCTCGCTATCTTGGTGTCTCCAGCCAGTTTCTTCCTCCCATTGCTTGGAAATAGTAATTCCTTCTGGGTCATAGGAGCCCACAGCAGCACATCCAGGGAGGGGTCACTGAAGCCTTTGAATGTATACCTTCCATGGCAACATTTCTTTCTCTATCCTTCCCAGCTTCAACTGCTTCAACTTGTATGTTTGGAGTGTCCCTTTAAGTAGTGGAGTTGAGATTGCACCATGCAGATCATCATCACGTCCACTGATGCTATTTGGATGAAAAACACGTAAAACAGATGTTAATGAAGTGGCTGCATTAAAATGTCAAGAACAGATGCGCAGCACCTATTTTCAGTTTTCTCACGCGCTATCGATCCCTCTCGCTCCCAGTTTGCCTGCACGTTAAAATCCAGCCCACTGTCTCTGCATCTACTCTATTAAAACCTTTCATAATTTTAAAGACCTTTTTTATGTCACCCCTCAGCCTTCTCTTTTTAAAAGAAAAGAGATCCAGCCTGTTCATCCTTTCCTGGTAGGTATAACCTCGCAGTGCTTGTATCATCCTTGTAAATTGTTTTTGTAAAAGTTCAGATGTGGAGTTGATGTAGAAGATCAGCCATCATCTTATTGAATGGCGGAGCAGACTTGATGGATCGTTTGGCCTACTCCTGCTCCCATGTCTTATGTTCTTACGTTCCACAGAGCTGTTCTGGTCTGCCACAGCAACCTTACCGCAAATGCAGTAAATCCACTGACCTCATAATTTATAGCAGGGTTAAGAACAGGCCTGTCCATGGGTGGAAGTGCTGTCCCATCATATTTCTAGTTTCAGGGTCAAGATATATAACTGTTATATGACTGGTATCACAGTACCATCAGTCATCAATACAAAAGTGAACTACTGTAGATGCTGGAAATCTGAAATAAAAACAGAAAATTCTGGAAATGCTCAGCAGGTCAGGCAGCATCTGTGGAGAGAGAAACAGAGTTGACATTTCAGGTCCATCACCTTTTGTCAGAACTGGTAAAGGTTAGAGATGTAACAGATTTTAAGCAAGTACAGAGGTAGGCAAAGAGGGGATTTTAATTCTCCACTCCACTCCCACTGTGACCTCTCTGTCCTCGGCCTCCTATATCGTTCTGATGAAGCTCAATGTAAGCTCGAGCAAGAGAACCTCATCTTTCGATTAGGCACTTTACAGTCTTCCGGATTCAACATTGAGTTCAACAATTTCAGATCATAACCTCTGCCCCCATTTTTTCGGATGCCAACTGTTGCTGATGATTCTGATATTCCCATTTATATCGCCTCTGGACCCATCTTTTGTTTCTTTACTTGTCCCTTTACCATCTCCTTTCACCTTGCACCATCAGCCCTTTTGTCATTGAATCACTCCTGCCTTCCACCTTATCACAGACCTTCCCTTTTGTTCTTTCCTCCCCTCATTATTTTATGCATTGTGTTCTAATGATCTGGAATGCAAGGGAACAATTCAATAGATATTTGAAGGGGAGAAAATTGCCGGGCTAAGAGGAAAGAGCAGGGGAGTGGGACTAATTGGACAGCTTTCAAAGAATTGGCATGGACACGATGGGCCAAATGGTCTCGTTCTGTGTTGTATAATTCTACAATTAGACTCCAAGGGATTTTCGGTCCCAACATGCTTAAATTATGGCCTTTTTTTCAGAACTCCCTCTTTGAACTTGATTAATAGTACAGCCCTTCTGTGATTTTCCTCTTTTAAATAAATCGTTTTTCTCTTTTTTTCTTCTCTCTCACCTATCATACTTGCAGATAAATAAAAATGTAGCTACCCCAACCATTGAAAAATAATTCCTGGAAATCTGGGTACAAATGTCTATTTTTTTTTACTATTTGAACTTTGTTTTTTTTTAAATGAGCTGACTTGAGCAGATGAGAATTTCACAAATGATCACCTCCTTATAACATATGTAGCAAACCAGGAGCCCTTGTCTACAATGCACGCCTCATGTGGCCATATGCATATGATCACCAACAAACACGTTCTCAGTTTAATCCCCTTTACAATTCCCACACGCTAGGTCTTGTTATTAACCTTCTGTTTCTAGATAATATATCTTTAATTTGCACCCTCACTGGTGTATCCTTGAAAGCTTTTTATTTTTTGGTTAGTCTTTACCCCTCTGGCACTTTTTCCCTAGTTGGTCCGATTTCAATTCCTGTGGCTTTACAATCAGCTTTCCTGAAACCTAGTAAATTCATTTTATTATCTCTCGCTCCTCACCATGCTACAATAACAAATCCAATTACATTGCATTCACTGCTGCTAAAGCAGTCCCATGATTCTGGATTTTCCACCACATCGGTTCACTGGCATCACTCTAAATGAAATGTGGCCTCTTTTCTAGTTCCTGTTTTAACGAACAGAGTTATAATCCTTACAGTGCTAAAGAAATAGAAATATATAATAGACACAACAAATGCTTTTATAGTTCCTTTGAGGACAAAGATGGACGTTTAAATAAATATTGAGCCAATTTGGGGTAGAAATCAATCAGGAGTGTTAGCATATCAATCCCTAACATCTCAAATTCGGCACTCTGCTTTTCTAATGGAGATAAATTCTGAATTTTAAATCCTTTCACTGTGTTGAACTTGATCACTGGCAGAAAATTGTTATGGACACACTCAGCTGCTGCATTCAGATTTCAGGAACATTCTAAGTTGCAGATTTTTTTTAACCATTCATTTAGAAGATGGCAGTAGTCATCCAAGCTATCTAAAAATTCTCTGACTAAGCAAATGTGGGGTGTAACTGGACCTCATTTTGCCCCCGTTTCTCATGTGAGAAAAGGAGGCATAAAGGTCCAGTTTTGCATAGCTATGTCCCAGGCTGCAAGGATGCCTGAAATACATCTTATGTCATATTGCCTTGGGCAATATTCAGGCAACCATGGCAGACGCCTTAAACAGGCGTTAGGCCCCTTGCATAGGAGGGGCCTAACACCTGTTTAAGGACCGGTCTCTGAAATTGGTCAGAAACTATGAGAAGACATGCTCAGTTTCTCCGGTTCACTCTGCGGCCTAATCAGTAGTCCTTAAAGGGATCACTGAAGGCCATTAATAGAAAGGTGTTTTTTTCTTTTTAATTTACCTTGATGTGGAGCCAGGAGGAGCAGGAATTCTCCACATGGCTCCACAGCACTATTGCTGGCTTCCTTCCTGTGCTCGCTCTGCTCCCATTTGTCTCCACCCAAGGGCTGCAGCTGACCCAAATTGGTAAGCTGCCTCAGGAGGCCCGACTACAAGTGCATCGCCCATTTTGGGCCTGAAAATGGTTCTAAGCGAATTTCTCCCCCAGTCTCAAGAGGGAGTTAGATATGGCCCTCACGGCTAAAGGGATCAAGAGGTATGGAGAGAAAGCAGGAAAGGGGAACTGAGATGAATGATCAGCCATGATCTTATTGAATGGTGGTGCAGGCTCGAACAGGGCGGATGGCCTACTCCTGCACCTATTTTCTATGTTTCTATGTTTCTTTGTCTCACTTTCACCAATGGCACGTGCAGGCACTTTGGTGCCCCACATATTTTGGTCGTATTTTGTGTCAGCTTTGGCTCAGTGGGTAGCACACTCGCCACTGAGTCAGAAGGTTGTGGGTTCAAGTCCCACTCCAAGAATTTGAACACATAAATCTAGGCTGACACTCCAGTGCTGAGGAAGTGCTGTTTTGTTAGAGGTGTCGTCTTTCGGATGAGACATTAAACTGAGGCCCCATCTGCTCTCTCATGGCACTATTTTGAAGAAGAGTAGGGGATTTAATCCCTGGTGTCCTGGCCAATATCGATCCCTCAATCAACATAACAAAAACAGATTATCTGGTCATTATCACATTGCTGTTTGTGGGAGTTTGCTTGAGTACAAGTTGGCTGTCGCATTTCCCACACAAAAACAGTGACTACATTCCAAATATTACTTCATTGGCTGTAAAGGACTTTGAGTGTCTGGTGGTCATGAAAGGTGCTATATAATTGCAAGTCTTTCTTTTTTTCTTTCTACACCATGCACACAGTATACACTAACCTAATACCTAATGATGAAGAAGTGTTTAGCTAAGAATTAAATATGAGCAGAGTTTTATTTTATGTTAATCAATAATTTGATCTCCTTGAATATAAATACATTTACCGGTGCCATTATTTTTCAGTCAAGGTGGGTGCAATGAGAAAACTATGGCACAGAATGAATAATGACGCAACTCTCTTATCCCATAATTTCCTGGAAATTTTGCACTGGAAAACGAACCCAATGCCTTGATGTGCCATTATGGCACATGCCTCCAGGAAATTCTGGGCATTAAACTCTTTTAACATGCCTCAATGAAAATAGGGGAGCGAATCATTTTTTACAAGAGCATTAAGCAATTGTTATGATAATACAGCTGATGATAATTTAGACAGTTATATAACAAACATTTATTTCAAAAGAACAGGACAAGATAGCTTTGAAAATATTCAACAAGATTCTATTCAGTTTACAATAACATAACATTGTCTTCACACAATGTTTTACCAATGTAAATACAAATAAATAAGGGGAAATAATGGATCATATTTTGCTCTTTATGTTAGCAACACTGCAGGATGTATATGGCACACTGGAGATAAAAACAGCATTAATATGAGACTTGAGATGTTATGAGTGTAATTTTATTATGATTTACAGTTTTTGCCAGCATCAAGTCTCCTTCCCTATGATTCACAGCATATTACCATGGAGCAACATACAAGTGGTGCATTTTCTACCATTTCTTAGCGACATTGCAGACCCCACACTTGAAAGTGCTAAAAGTATTAAACCAAGAAAGAAAGACAATCATTTCATATCACTTTTTTTCTCAGCTGGAGATGGGAAGTTACAACCAGCAGTCAATGTAAGAAATATAAATCGCCAAAAGTAATTAACTTCGGAATATACTAAGGATGTGCCTATTAACAGACATTAAACATTGTGGTGTCGAAATCTCGACCTCCGAAAAGAATGACTCCGACACTTACAGCTCCGGTAGAAGTTTCCTTTTTAATTTACTTGCTCGCAAGGGGTAGGTTTCACTCAGTCAAGGGCTAAGTGAACACCTCCGAAATGGTTCAGTTTAACAAGATATTTATACAGTAAAACCAAAGTTCTGGCCTCTCCCTGTGTATTGCTGTCTCACAGTCAGTGAATACAGATAAAGAGTTAATTACTATATCCTGGTCCTGACATGGTTTACAGATATTTCCTTTTGTCAGGGTAATCAGGAAGCCAAACGGCCATTACTCCATGAGTCATAGGTAATGGGCTATCACCTGTCTTGTATTGTGTCAGGATTGTTTCAATTTCCTGGTCAGTTTATCTGTTTGCATCAGAAATGGATGAGGTCTCGGAAAGAGATAATGGCTAGAAGATAAGGGTGGGGTGACATGGAACTCCTGTAGTGTAGACAATAGGAGGGCACCATGGGGGGTTACTTGTCTCAGCATGACTTGTCTCCTAGCTGTCTGATGGCCATCAGCCATTTCACAGCAGGTTTAGCTGTTTATGCAAACTGACTGCTAAAATGCAGAAAGTTCTGGAAGGGCCAGGACTCCATTTTAATCAAAAGGCACACAAATACCGTATGATATCAGCTTAGATAAAAATACTTTCCACAGTGGCCTTAAAGGATAAGCCAGATAAAGCATAGCTGCAGTTTAGGAACAGAATATTACATGGTATGTTCCTATCATAATGAAGTGGCATATCATTCAAGTTAATGTGAGCATTTCCATAGGTGAGCTGCTTGTTAAATTTAACAAATGGGGTGCTCAGGTTCTTGATATGGTTTTTAATGGCCTTATTGCTCTTTCCTGAAATCTTTAAATCTGTGCATGTTTTATGATAAGAGATAACATTACCTTTTAAACACCTATTGCTATATGAGGCACTAACATAAGTTGAAGCTTCAGGTAATGAGTAGATATATCCCTGAAGCACCTGTAAAGTAAGAATATGTCCATAGATACCTGTGATCCATTAGGTAGGGTAGTCCTAACTGGACAAGCAGCACAGTTTTAGCTAGTTAAATTCCAATAATTTTCCTGTGCACGTTCAGAGGTCCCTAACCCTTCGACTTGCCAACCTGCACCTAAGATGTCTGGACATTAGTAAGTGGGATGGATCCTGACAAATGGAGTGAACACTCGAATTGGCAAACAGAAACTCTACTTGTGTGAATTTCTGGACAGGTAATGAGTTTCCAAGCTCGGCAGACACCTGGTTGACCAAAATAAAATGTGATTCATTGGAATATCGATCAGCAAACATTCCACAGAAAGCCACAGAAAAACAACCACTCTAAAGATAAGTTGACATTTGCTGTGATACTGCTATCTAACATCTTTAGGATAGACAATTATAGGATAAATAGTAAATGCTTCAATTCTGCTGTGACATTTAGAGCAAACGAGGTTTACATTGCATTCAAAGAGAGAGGCCCTGAAATTTTGTGCCTTTCTGCTGCACTCCCACTTAAAGTTCAGCAGGAATCTATCTCCACGGCCACAAACTAGGTCTGGAACCAGATACACCAAGTCCCGACCTTAAGCTTCAAGTTCTGGGTTGGCGTTGTGGGGGCCGAGCCTTTGACCCACACCCCGCATGACCATTAATATAAAAGGGTAGGTCCAGCTGCAGCGACTCTCGAGCTTGGGCATTTCCAAGCCCTGGATCTAAGTAGAACCCAGCATAGCATCAACGAAGGCCTTGCCAGGCTTACACGGCCAAAGCCAAGGAAAGTGAGGCCCAGGCCTATATCCCTGAAGATGAATGGGATTGGATTAATTATCTTTGTAAAGTGGCTCCTTTTGTTAGAAAACTGTGGGGTCAGCCGGACCCAGAACACTCTGATCCCAACTGGAATGGAAAGCTTCTGCCAACATTTCTGAAGTCTCTGTGGGGAGATAGGTTGTATCACAACTGTGCAAAAGCACCCGAAGACCCATTCTTGGAGGCCCTTCATCAATCTCAACAAATTTGGTGCGGTTAATAGTGGAGTCTTTTGACGGGCGAGATCCTGGCACAATTGCTGGGATCGTGTCCCCGTGAATTTATTGGGTCAGAGCTTTCCATACTCTATTTAAATGTTTGTACATTTGACATTAATATCCTTTTAATTTAGTGATTAAACAGTGAGCACTGAGATATTCTTGGGGCACCTGTTGGGCTCAGAAACTCTGAAAACTCTGGGAATAAGGGGTTATGGGGAACGGGCAACGAAGTGGACCTGAGTCCATGATCGGATCAGCCACGATTGTATTAAATGGCGGAGCAGGTTCGAGGGGCCGTATGACCTACTCCTACTCCTATTTTTTATGTTCTTATGTAAACTCCTCCATGCTAAGTTCTCCCTTTGATATTTTCTGCACACACCATTTAAGTAACATCTAAGTTGATATAAATAGGAAAGCAAAAACAAACGATGTTACAGGTGGTACTAATGGGGTGGCTCCATCTTTAGAGAGTCAGAGCTAAATTTTAGTTCTACTTGCGACTGGGGGAGTTATTTTGGGCAAAGGGTAAAAACAGGCGCAAAGTGGGTGCTATGCTAATAAGAAACACCTGTTTAAAAGTCGAGATTTAGCTTGCAATTTTGGGGCTAAATGCTGATTACCATGCCTGGAAGTGCTAAACCAGAGACCTGCACATTTAGTACTGAAGTGCTGATAAGGAGCAATTTTCATGAAACAGTATATGTAGCCTCCATAGAAACATAGAAACATAGAAACATAGAAAATAGGTGCAGGAGTAGGCCATTCGGCCCTTCGAGCCTGCACCGCCATTCAATGAGTTCATGGCTGAACATGCAACTTCAGTACCCCATTCCTGCTTTATCGCCATACCCCTTGATCCCCCTAGTAGTAAGGACTATATCTGACTCTTTTTTGAATATATTTAGTGAATTGGCCTCAACAACTTTCTGTGCTAGAGAATTCCACAGGTTCACCACTCTCTGGGTGAAGAAGTTTCTCCTCATCTCGGACCTAAATGGCCTACCCCTTATCCTTAGACTGTGACCCCTGGTTCTGGACTTCCCCAACATTGGGAACATTCTTCCTGCATCTAACCTGTTTAAACCCGTCAGAATTTTAAACGTTTCTATGAGATCCCCTCTCATGCATGCACTTCCACTGAAAATGTGGGGTGTGCTGGCTAACACACAACAGTACATATCAAAATGGCTCAGGGACTTAGGGAGAGGATGTCCAGGTTTGCAGAAGTGGAACTGGAGCTCCTGGTGGAGGTCCGGAGGAAGAGGTATGTGCTGTACCCACAGGGGGAAAAGGAGGCCACAGAGGCAACTAATGTGGTGCATGTGGGAGGAGATTTTCAAGGAGGTAACAGCAAGGATCCCTGCCTCAGGACATGGCTCCAGTGCCGCAAAAATATTAATGATTTGACATGAGTAGTCAAGGTAAGATCCAATCTCACAAACATACTTCTCAATAACTGCACGATCACCAGCATCACAACCTCAGCACACTGTATCCACCATCTAACTATACACCGATATTTATACAACCCACAGTATTGCACCTTTCACAGGCACTACTCATAGCTGAGATGTATCTCACAGCTCTTCAACCATATGAAGCATCAGAGTCACACAACATAGCTGCTAATATACTCATTCACAATCACCGCTTTTTCTCTTTCAGAACAAGATAGCACCAGCAGGATCTAACCGGGGGAGGGAAAGCCTGCCGCATTAGATCACTATACTTGAGGAGGCAGTGCTGGTGGTAATCGGGAGGGGAGTGGCAGACTTCATGGCCACAGGCAGAGCAGGAAACAAATAACCTAAAGGTATGTGGCCACTGCAGCTTCCTTTCATATCCAGCTTCCTTACAACCATTCCTGATCCCTAATCCACAAAACCATCCTCACTCACAATCTCCATATGTCTCATCACATACATCCTCCTATAATGGCTACACATGCTGCACCCTAACCCTTCTAGCTTTATCATTGCAGGCTCCACCTCGCCAGCCGGAGTAACAAGAAGATGAGAAAGAGCCACCTCGCCGCACACCCACTTCCGCAGAGGAAGAGGAGCAGGAGGAGAGCGAGGAAGAAGGCACTGCGTCAATCATTACCTTTGTCGCAGGCACCAACTC
Source organism: Pristiophorus japonicus (assembly GCF_044704955.1). Lineage (NCBI taxonomy): Eukaryota > Metazoa > Chordata > Chondrichthyes > Pristiophoridae > Pristiophorus > Pristiophorus japonicus. The sequence continues at coordinate 249,897,383 of NC_091978.1, read as the reverse complement.
AGAGATCGGCACCACATATAACTTAGAGGCTATAACACGGATCTTTACAGGGGCACACACTGGGCACTGGTCGGCAGCAGCCATGCTAGGTGGAAGGAACACTACAGCTGCCACCTTGGCATAGGGCAAGATCTCATACTAGTTCTGCAGTAGGGGAGTCAGTTGAAGACCTCTCAGGACCAAGCTTCAGAAGAAGGCAAATGGATCTGACAACCAAATGCTTGGTGCAATTGACCGCCTGCCTGAAAACTTACGGGCTGCGGCTGAGGGGATGGAGAGTCCGCTGATAGCTTGGCCCGTGGCTTGACACAAAGCCTGGAACCCATCCTCTCCAGCCTGGAGAGGCTGTCTAGTTTCATCCATCACCATAATGAATAGTTTAATATTTGTAAGTGCTGTTGGTTGTGTCATGCTTTTATTGTATATTTATTGATGGTCTGCTTTATCTTGTTCTTCATGGGGAAGGGGTTAAAAAGATTAAGTGCAGATGGTGGACTTCTTGATGGATCATTAGTCGTGGAAGAAAAGGCATGTGGTGACATTGCACCAGGATCTGATAGTGGAAAATGTCTCTCAAAAGTAGTCTTCAATTAGATGGCAGCGAGGATCCCTCCCAGGTACAGACCATTTACCTGGAATGCTCTGGTGCTCCCCTGGTCCCCCTCATCTTCGTCCTCCTCCTCAATATGCTCCTCATCCTCTTCGTCCACCTCGTGTGGCTCCTGAGTTTTATTCTCTTGCCACAATTGCTGGTGGTAATGTCTAGTCTCACATGATCACCCAGATTGTAGAGCATGTAGCAAGTCACCAGAAATCTGGAACTCTCCTCACCATCTTGTCCCAAATGATACTTAAAGGGTTGACAGTGGATAGACAATGGCAGACATTTAAAGATCACATGGATGAACTGCAACAATTGTACATCTCTGTGAGGCGTAAGAATAAAAAAGGGAAGGTGCCTCAACCATGGCTAACAAGGGAAATTAGGAAAAGTGTTAAATTCAAGGAAGAGGCCAGAAAAAGCAGCAAACCTGAGGACTGGGAGAAAATTAGAATTCAGCAGAGGAAGACTAAGGGTTTAATTAGGAGGGGGGAAATAAAGTATGAGAGTAAGCTTGCAGGGAACATAAAAACTGACTGCAAAAGCTTCTAGAGATATGTGAAGAGAAAAAGATTTGTGAGGACATATGTAGGTCCCTTGCAGTCAGAATCAGGTGAATTCATAATGGGGAACAAGGAAATGGCAGACCAATTGAACAAATACTTTGGTTCTGTCTTCATTAAGAAAGACACAAATAATCTCTAGGGAAAATACTAGGGGACCGAGGGTCTAGCGAGAAGGAGGAACTGAAGGAAATCCTTATTAGTCAGTAAATGGTGTTAGAGACATTGAAGGGATTGAAGGCCGATAAATCCCCAGGGCCTGATAGTCTGCATCCTAGAGTACTTAAGGAAATGGCCCTAGAAATAGTAGATGCATTGGTGGTCATTTTCCAAAATTCCATGGACTCTGGTTCAGTTCCTATGGATTGGAGGGTAGCTAAAGAAACCCCACTTTTAAAAAAAGGAGGGAGAGAGAAAATAGGGAATTATAGACCGGTTAGCCTGACATCGGTGGTGGGGAAAATGCTGGAATCAATTATTAAAGATGTAATAGCAGTGCATTTGGAAAGCAATGACAGGATTGGTCCAAGTCCACATGGATTTATGAAAGGGAAATCATGCTTGACAAATCTTCTAGAGTTTTTTGAGGATGTAACTAGTAGAGTGGATAAGGGAGAACCAGTAGATGTGGTGTATTTGGACTTTCAAAGACTTTAGACAAGGTCCCACACAAGAGATTAGTGTGCAAAATTAAGACACATGGTATTGGGGGTAATGTATTGACGTGGATAGAGAACTGTTTGGCAGACAGGAATCTTTGGGCCCAAGTTTCGAGCCGCGCCTAGAACGGCGCAGTCCCGAACTGGACGCCCGTTTTTCGCGCCACAAAGTGCGCCTAAAAAAACCCTCCATATTCTCCACCTCCCTGCAGGTCCTCTGGCCCTCGGCGCGGCGCAGCAGGAGCTGTAGGGGGCGGAGCCAGGTCCCTGCGCTGAAAACAGTGCCGGGACCTCTGCACACGCGCGCTACAGTGGGCACGTAAGTGCAGTAGCTCCAGGCGCCCGAAACTGTGTGGGAGGAGCCTGAAGCACGCAGCCCCTAGCCCTGGTCGAATGGCCTCACTGGGGCTGCGTGAATAAGGCTCCTCCCACGCCCAGCTCCTGCTTCCTCCCTACTCCCGCTCCTGCTTCCCCCCCCTCCCCCGCCCCCGGACCGGACCCGACTCGACCCATCTGCTGCTGCCGCTGCCGCTCCTGCTTCCCCCCCCCTCCCTCCTCCCCCGGACTGGGCCCGACTTGACCCATCTGTCGCTGCCACTCCTACTTTCCCCCCCCCCCTCCCCCGGACCGGGCCCGACTCGACCCGACTGCTGCTGCCACTGCCGCAGCTGCTCCTGCTCCCGCTCCCCCCCCGACTCGACCCGACTCTACACCCATCCCCGCCCCCGGATTGGATCCGACTTGACCCCCCCTCCCCGACCTCCCCCCCCCCGTCCCCTCCCTCCCCCTCCCCCCTCCCCTCCCTCCCCCTCCCCGACCTGACCTCCCTCTCCCTCCCTCCCTCCCTCCCTCTCCCCCCTACCCCCCCCCCGCCGACCCGAACCGAACCTCCCTCCTCGACCCGACCCAACGCCACCTACCTGTAAATCTGGTGCTGGGGACGGGCCCTGCCCGAAGTCTCGGGCCCGGCCCGTTCAGCCTTTGGTCCCGACGGCAAACCGCTTCCTGAACGGCCTACCTGAAGAACTTTCACACAGGTAGGAACATGGTTTATTTAATCTTTTCTTTGCTTATAAATTTTTATTTAGGTTGGATTTATTTGTATAATATTTGTATAAGTATGACTGCTGATTGATTGTAGAATTTAATGACTTCCCTTCACCCCACCCCCCACCACCTCGTTCCCGACGCCTAATTTGGAACCTGCGCCTGATTTTTTAATGTGTAGACAAGGTTTTTTCAAGCGTACAAAAATCTTCACTTACTCCATTCTAAGTTAGTTTGGAGTAAGTTTTCACTCACGAAACTTTGAAATCAGGCGTAAGTGGCCGGACACGCCCCCTTTTGAAAAAAAAATTCTGTTCCAAAGTGAAACTGTTCTAACTAACTAGAACTGGAGCAAACTAAATGATGAGAATTCCGATTTCTAAGATACTCCGTTCTACACCAGTTGCTCCTAAAAATCAGGAGCAAATCATGTGGAAACTTGGGGCCAAAGAGTGGGAATAAATCGGTCCTTTTCAGAATGGCAGGCAGTGACTAGTGGGGTGCCACAGGGTCCAGTGCTGGGACCCCAGTTATTTACAATATACATTAATAATTTAGATGAAGGAATTGAATGTAATATCTCCAAGTTTGCAGATGACACTAAGCTGGGTGGCAGGGCAAGCTGCGAGGAGGATGCTAAGAGGCTGCAGGGGGACTTGGACAGGTTAGGTGAATGGGCAAATGCATGACAGATGCAGTATAATGTGGATAAATGTGAGGTTATCCATTTTGGTGGCAAAAACAGGAAGGCAGATTATTGTCTGAATGGTGACAGATTATAAAAGGGGAGGTGCAATGAGACCTGAGTGTCATGGTACAGCAGTCATTGAAGGTAGGCATGCAGGTACAGCAGGCAATAATGAAAGCAAATGGCATGCTGGCCTTCATAGCGAGGGGATTTAAGTATAGGAGCAGGGAGGTCTTACTGCAGTTGTACAGGGCCTTGGTGAGACCACACCTTGAGTATTGTGTGCACTTTTGGCCTCCTAATCTGAGGAAGGACGTGCTTGCTATTGAGGGAGTGCAGCGAAGGTTCACCAGACTGATTCCTGTGATGGAAGGACTGACATATGAGGAAAGACTGGATCGGCTAGGCTTATACTCACTGGAATTTAGAAGAATGAGAGGGGATCTCATAGAAACTTATAAAATTCTGATTGGACTGGACAGGTTTTATGCAGGAAGAATGTTCCCGATGTTGGGGAAGTCCAGAAGTAGGGGATACAGTCTAAGGATAAGGGTTAAGCCATATAGGACCGAGATGAGGAGAAACATTTTCACCCAGAGAGTTGTGAACCTGTGGAATTCTCTACCACAGAGAGTTGTTGAGTCCAGTTTCATTAGATATATTCAAAAGGGAGTTAGAAGTTGCCCTTACGGCTAAAGGGATCAGGGGGTTATGGAGAGAAGGAAGGGGTGGGGTTCTGAGTCTGCATGATCAGCCATGATCTTACTGAATTGTGGTGCAGGCTCGAAGGGCCAAATGGCCTACTCCTGCACCTATTTTCTACATTTCTATGTTTCTCCTCCAATGGCTGGTGTTACTCTGCCTGGACTCATCTCTTCCTCTCATTCCTTCTCCAGTCAAAGGGGGACCCCTAAGCAAGATCCCCATGACCAAGAACTCCCTTTCTCTTTATTACTCCGATAAGGTCCCCCTGCTCCCCCATTCATTAAGATCATGGCTGATCTTCTACCTCAACTGCACCTTCCCGCACTATATCCTATCCCTTGATTCCCTTAATATCCAAAAATGTATTGATCTCTATCTTGAATATACTCAACGACTGACCATCCACATCCCTCTGAGATAGAGAATTCCAAAGATTAACAACCATTTGAGTGAAGAAATTTCTCCTCATCTCAGTCCTAAATGGCTGATCCCTTATTTGAGCCCTAGTTCTGGACTCGCCAGCCAGGGGAAACATCCTCCCGGCATCTATCCTGTCAAGTCCAGTTAGAATGTTATAAGTTTCAATGAGGTAACCTCACATTCTTCTAAATTCTCGGCAATATTGGCCTAGTCTCCTCAATCTCTCCTCACTGGACAAGCTCCCCATCACAGGAATCAATCTGGTAAACCTTTGTTGCATTCTCCCTGGTAAGTAAATCCTTCCTTAGGTAAGGGACCAAAATGGTAGACAGTACTCCAGCTGTGGTCTCATCAAGGCCCAATATAATTACAGTAAGACATCTTTACTCTTAAACTCCAATCCTTTTGTAATAAAGGCCAACATACCATTTGCTTTCCCAACTGTTTGTTGTACCTGCTTGTTAACTTTCAGTGATTTGGGTACAAGGGCACCCAGGTCCCTCTGAACACAAACATTTCCCAATCTCTCACTATATAAAAAACATTCTGCTTTTCTATTCTTCCTACCAAAGTGGATAACTATACATTTCTCCACCTTATATTCCACCTGTCATGTAAGTAGTTTCTCTAAGGTGTTTTCGAAGCACCCCCACTTTACAATAGTTCTAATGCTGGAATTACTGTACTGAACAGATGAATGACCTTGGTCCGAGTACCAGCAATGTTTTTATTAAAGTTAAAACACACACCTGTACCCAATAAAACCACACACACCCTGGTGTGTAAAACAAACAAATGCAGTACAATACACAGTTTGGCCTGTCTAAACAGGCCCCTAACGCGAAGTACCCACATCTACAACACCTCCCCTGAAAACCCCTAAAGCTTGGTTGGGACACACGACATCCTTTCACACTATGCGATGGTCTTAAAGATCCGTGGGCTGGGATAAATGCTCACTAATTATACCTCTGCCTTACTCGCTGCTTCTCCCGATGAGGCGTATCTTCTGGGTCCGTACCAAACTGTGGTATTCAAGTCCAGACTTCTATCAGCCTCCCAGTCGAAGTAGCAAGGCTCTCTTGGCTCGTAGATGGTGGTTTCTTCTCTCCGTTCCAGATGGAGTGTTCGGTCCTTGTGCGTTGCAAGCAGGTGTAAAAGAGGGGAGAGAGGGAGAAGGCTTCCAACTGCCTTCTCTTCTACCTCCAAGACTGCTTAAAGTCCAATTGTCCTTTCCACCCGAGGCTGTCCAACTGAAAACAAAAATCAAGTCTTTACCTGCCCCTTTGTCAAACTGGGCTGTCCCTCCGATGAGTCTGTGGTCAAAATAGCTTTCCTTTGTCTTTTGATGGCCTGAAATACCGGCCACCTTACTTAATGTCTCACTGATTGGTTCCCATTCCATGACAAAAGGCACCCAATTAACCTGCTTTCAGCCATTCTCATTCCCGCCCAGCTGATGTGTATTCAAGTTAAAACATGTTTGGACTTGCCCAGGTTAGCTCTTCTGCGTACAGTGAATATGTCCCAGCAAAATTAAAAACTTCTATGTCCAAAAGTTTACGCCGATGTTTTCACCGAATCTTATAGTCATGTTCTAGTCCACTCACTTAACCGGTCTTTTTCCCTTTGCAGCCTCTTTGCATCCTCCTCACAACTTACTTTCCCATCAAACTTTGTCTCATCAGCAAACTTGGAGGCATTACACTCAGTCCCCTCATCTAAGTCATTGATATAGATTGTAAATAGCTGAAGCCCCAGCACTGATCCTTGTACTGATCCATGTACCCCACTGGTTACAGCCTGCCAACCTGAAAATGACCCGTTTATTCTGACTCTCTGTTTTCTGTCCATTAACCAATCCTCAATCCATGCTAATATATTACCCTCAATTCCATTTAATTTTGTATAATAACCTGTTGTGTGGCATCTTATTGAAGGCTTTCTGAAAATGCAAATACATCACATCCACTGGTTCCCCATGTCAAACAAAATTTCCCTTTTATAAATATATGTTGACACTGCCCAACCATATTATGATTTTCTAAATGCCCTGTTACCACGTCCCTAGTAATTGATTCTAGATAACTGGTCTATAGTTCCTTGTTTTCTCTCTCCCTCCTTTCTTGAATAGCGGGGTTACATTTTCTACCTTCCAGTCCATGGGGACTGTTCTTGAATGTAGGGAATTCTGGAAGATCCATTATCTCTGTAGCCACCTTTTTTAAAACCCTAGGATGCAGGTCATCAGGTCCAGGCGATGTATTGGCTTTTAGTCCGGTAAGTTCTCCAATACCATTTCTTTATAATACGAATTTCTTTAAGTTCCTCATGCTCGCTAGACCCTTGGTACTCCACTACTTTTGTGTTTTCTTCCGTGAAGACAGATACAAGTATTTGTATAATGTCTCTGCCATTTACTTATTCCCCATTATAATTTCCATTGTATCTGCCTGTAAGAGAGCCATGTTTACTTTTGCTAATCTCTTCCTTTTTACATACTTATAGAAGCTTTTACAATCTGTTTTTTATGTCTCTCCCTAGTTTACTCTTATATTATATTTTCTCTCTCTTTATCAATTTCTTGTTCCTCCTTTGCTGAATTTTAAAATCCTCCCAATCCTCAGGCTTACTGTTCTTATTGGCCACATTATAAGCCTCGTAGTTTAATTTAATACTATCTTTAGCTTCTCTTGTTAACCACAGTTGGACCATTTTTCCTGTGGGATTTTTATTCCTTAAAAGAATGTACATTTGTTGTGAATTATGAATTATTTCTTTAAATGTTTGTCATTGCTTGTCGACCTTCAAATCTTTTAGTCTAGTTTCCCAAATGTGACTTTAAGTAGCGCTCACAATCCTCACCAATAACTTCTTTACTCCTGTTCAGCTGGTCGTTATTAGGAGAAGTCATTAATTGCAGCATTAGACAACAAATTAGTAAGCAGCCTCTTTAATGAGTGCTAGGAGACAATTTAATTGATTATCAGAGCTTTAATCATTCTCAGGGTGGCCGTTCCTCACGTGCGTTGATCTCCTTTACCAAGATGGCATCTTGTTCTAAAGGCAGGCTAACCAGGTTGAGAATGCAAGTGAGAACCAGGCTGAATATAGAAAGTTCACAGGGGAAATGAAAAAGGAAATAAGAGGAGCAAAGAGAGAGTATGAGAACAGATTGGCAGCTAACATAAAAGGGAATCCAAAAGTCTTCTATAGGCACATAAAAATAAATGGGTAGTAAAAGGAGAGGTGGGGTTGATTAGGGACCAAATGGAGGCAGAGGGCATGGCTGAGCTACTAAATGAGTTACCAAGGAATAAGATGCTGCTAAAGTCATAATGAACGAGGAGGTAGTTGAGATACTGGATAGGATAAATATTGATAAAGAAGAGGTACTAGAAACGCTGGCTGTTCTAAAAGTAGATACGTCACCAGGACCGGCTGGGATGCATCCTAGGATGCTGAGGGAAGTAAAGGTGGAAATTGTGGAGGTACTGGCCATAATCTTCCAATCCTCCTTGGATACAGGGCTGGTGCCAGAGGACTGGAGAATGTTACACCCTTGTTCAAAATAGGGTGTAAGGACAAACCCAGCAACTAAAGGCCAGTCAATTTAACCTCGGTAATGGGGAAGCTTTTAGAAATGATAATCCGGAACAAAACTTACAGTCACTTGGACAAGTATGGATTAATTAAGGAAAGCCAGCGCAGATTTGTTAAAGGCAAATCTTGATTGAATTTTTTGATGAGGTAACAGAGACGGTTGATGAGGATAATGCGTTTGATGTGGTGTACATGGACTTCCAAAAAACATTTGATAAAGTGCCACATAATTGAAAAGTAGGGAAGTTATAACAAACCTGAATCAAATCTTGGTTAGACCGCACTTAAAGGGCTGGAAATTCACCAACTTTGTGTCCGTTATTTCGGCGATATTCGCCGTTTTTGGCGAAGAATGCTGATCTGCTAGTTTCGCCAAAATCTTGCTCTGGTGGTTTTGAAATACCGCTGAAAAGTGGACCACTGGCGTGTAAGATTTAAAAAAGCGCTATCGCCGTAGTTTGGATGTTCGGCACACCCGTATTCTGACCGAAAAAAAATGCCCGAGAAAAACCTGCGTTGCAGCCCCAAAAACAATGGTACATATGAAGACCTGCAAAAAAGGTAAGTTAAAGTTTTTATTTATACATTTTTTTGCAGCGATTTTACTTAGTTAAGGGTCTTGTAAATGTTTTGTGATAATATAAATGTTTTGTGATAATATTTTTTTGTTTTTTGCTATTTTCTTTTGTGTTTTTCTCCCTCCCCGGGTTTGACTTTTAGCGGTAATCGGCCTCAGACTAAAGTTGGCAAGGACTGCGGTTTCCACCGCAATTCCTCATGCAATGCTGATTTTTACCGCTGGGCGCATTTGTCAACGAAACTTAGGCCTTTAAAAAATGGTGGTGTGATTAGCGGTATTTTTAGCGATAAATGCTGAAAAAATATCACTATGACCAAAAGATGAATTTCTAGCCCTTAGCGTACTGCACATATTAATAAAAGAATATAGAGGCACTGCAGAGGGTGCAGAGAAGATTTACAAGGATGATACCAGAAATGCGAGGGTACACATAGCAGGATGAACAGGCTGGGTCTCTTTTCTCTTGAAAAAAGAAGTCTGAGGGGTGACCTATTAGAGGTCTTTAAAATTATGAAAGCTATTGATAGAGTGGATACAGAGTGAATGCTTCCACTCGTGGGGAAGAGCATAACTAGAGGCCATCAATATAAGATAATCACTGTTGTAGAGCGTAGAAATATATATAGACTTAGGCATTAGGCACCTGCTGGATATTTAAAACTCACATAAGCTTAAATGGACACACACATAAAATGGCTGCCCAGGCATGATGGGAAATCAGGTAGTCAAGCTGTGAACTGTTGAACGTTCACTGACCGAGCAATAACCCTGTGAGGCCCACTGTAGGAATGCCTGGGAAGACAGAGATAAGAAGGAAACCATCTCCTGTGAACAAGGCCATGAAACCAATTATTTCAGGAAGAAAGATAAGAGGGAAACCATTTGCTGTAAACAAGGATATATACCAATTATTTCTCCCAGATGAAAGAACTAGGGAGAGAACCTATAAAGCCATCGATCAGCCCAAGCTGACAATAACCGAACATATGGTTCCCTGGATATTAGGAGAATTCTATTGGGTTAAAGAACCTATATGTAATCTATAATCGTTGTGATTGGCTTGTGTCCAGCCGTGATGGGCTGTGTAACTGCAGTAAACTGTTTTGTAACTGTTGTGAAACATATAAAGGTACATGTAACTCTTTGTTCTGTGAAGAGAAACCTGGATACGGTCCTGAGTTTTTCCTTCCTTTTGTAACTGTTGTGAAACATATAAAGGTACATGTAACTCTTTGTTCTGTGAAGAGAAACCTGGAAACGGTCCTGAGTTTTTCCTTCCCGCTGAGCGTAATAAAAGCTGCTTCAGCATTGGAACCGACCCTGAGTGTTGAGTGACTCTTCTAAGAAAACACTAACGCTAACAATGGCGTAGTCGGCAGGATTTCCCGGAGTCGCTGGACGCCCTTGGAAAAAAAAACCCGGGTGAGTATAAAAAACAATTTTTAAGTATAAAGGGTGCGGAAGGTGGAAGCTGGTTGATCGACATGAGGAGACGGTCTAATATCTCAAACGCCTAGCCTGAGCCTGAATTAAGAGGACTTTTGTCCCACGTGACGGCCAGGAACCAAGTAGGCGTAGGGAACACACTTAGACCGTGGGATCGTGATACCGAGAGACATCTTCCGGACTCAGTAGTGTAATTTGAAATACCCCGGGATAGAACCAAGCGGTGTACAGCGGCTAACGGAATCCAAACCTGTGAACAGGGTCGGACCAACGGGCTGAGCGGTGGTAGGTAGTCGTTAAGGATACGTAGAGCACTGCGGGAATTGCTTAAACGCGTTTTTAAGAATTGTATAAGTTTGTGTAACAGCAGAACTTGTGACCTGACAGTAGCCAAGAGACAGTTTACTACAAGTCGCGCTAGAAAGAAAGCGGACCTCTGAGAGTAGATTCCTAACGGTACTAGTCCTACCCAGGAATGGCCATGAAAACAAGTAAACTCGAGTGGAGACCAGAAGGGTCGCTTACCCGCCACCTGGCGGAAAAACAAAAGAAGCTAATTGAAAAAATGATTAAAGCAGGGTGGAATCCTCAGGAATTAGTTATGTGAGGAATTATTTAGATAAAACTACGAATTCCCTGAAAGGTCATGGATCCAAAAATAGAGCCGGCCAAAACAAGAAGAGAGACTTTTGTAAATGTCTGATCGTTGAGTGAGAAGTGTCTGTGTGATTTTTGACTGCAGAATGAATTTTTTATGTTTTCATGTTCCGAAAGCCTGGTTGGAAGAGGAATGCAAGTGTCTGTTTATTTTAGAAACAGAGTGAAAGTCTTTTTTTAAACCCTTTGTAATGTTGTCCTGTATGTGGGAAGTTTTAAGACATTTAAGTTAGAAACGCAGGTGTGGATTTATTCGGATGATAAGTTACGGAGCTAGGAAAATAAACAAATAAAGAATAGGTTTGTTGAGCAAAATATTTATTTGACATGCTCACTTACTTGCCGAAAGAAAACATGCAATGATTGATTGGGTTGAAAGACATAAATTTAGTCTCGGAATGAGATAAAGAATGCTTTAAAAAAAAAGAGCTTCTAAAAAAAAAGTTTTAAATAAAGATTGAAATTACAACGTTTGAATTGGGATTTTGAGATATTCAGAGAAGGCACAGGAAATACTGAGGTGGATTTAAAAAAAAAAGAGAAAGATTAAATTAAATCTGATCAGGTCAAACTCCTGGGCAAGTGGCGAGCTATCTGCGAAGGTGTAAAAGGAACTTTTGGAAAATGTTAAAAAAAAAACAGCAAGCTTTAGTAACGACTTTGAAACTGGAGCATTTTGAGATAACGAAAAAGCACTCAAACTCTCAAAGATGGACTTCATTCCAGTTATGGAGAAAAAGAAAAAGATAAAGACGCCACTTTGAAAGTAAACAAATGATTTTAAATTAACAACTTTATGGAGTTACGAACCCTCCGTGTAAAATACAAAACCTAATTTGAAGAAAGGAAAAAAAAGATGTAACGGACTAAATGGAAAAAGACATAACTTACTAAATACTAGTTGATGTTTGCTGTGAAAAAGATATTGGTTTAATTAGAAGAGAAAAAAAAAATTGGAATAAGTAAAAAACACTCTACATGGATTCGAATTTTCAATTATGAAAAAGTTTCAATGCAGTTTGAAAAGATTTCCAAAATGGACAGTGTTTATCAAAAAAGTCCCGAACAGTCTAAACAAGCAGGAGGGTTTTGAAGATAACGAGGAGAAAGAGAGAAATAAAAAAAAACAGAATTGAATTTCAGTAAACAAAATTGCTATTGTATGTGTGGTCTTGTTTTAAAACAATTAAAAAAAAAAAAAATTCTTTGGCAAGTACTTGAATTAGAAGTTAAGAAAACATTGGAGTTTACTCTAATGATTTATGCTGTTTTTAACGGATTCCTAATTTCGAAGCCAGTTTTGAAGGCACAAAGACTTTTTTTTTCAGATGATTACGTGAAGTCACGTAATGACATCAGGTCTTCTTACAAACCTGGAAAGGAGTTAACCCTTTCCATTGACAGCCGTTTTATACTGAACATTATTAATTTGGATTTCTTAATAGGGAAAAAAAAAGACTCACCTAACAGAGGAAACAAAAATAAAAACAGAACTAGCTTATGTAATAATACTTGCCTGATACAATAAAGAAATAGATATTCAATAAAACAAATTGAAGAGTTAAAAGCTAAGATAAACAGGCTGGAAGAGATAACGGGACTAGACGGATAGTGCAGTGCGCAGCCATAGCACCATCACCTCTGGCAATAGAGCCAATGTACCCCACGGTGGGTAGGTGTAGTCCACAAACCCAACCTAACGGTAAAGCAGACAGCGATGTTTGGAGGAATAGCTTTGGCCTTGGTCATAATAGGAGTTTGGGTAATATTTAAGTGAGTAAAGACACGGGCGCACGCCCTACAGATTCAGCTCGAAATGGTTCGATTATAACCTTGTGCTTCTGATTTTGCAGGGTGACAGGGACTCTCGTAGAGCAAAAAACTAAACCCCTGGTGACGACCAGGCCGTCTGTTTAAAATTACAGATAATACTTACCGGAATGGGAATACGAACGGCGCTACTCGTAATCTGGATAGCCCTGCGACATGCACGTACCCTGGGCAACACCGACGGACAGCAGAGCACGCTGGAAATAAACAACTATATGAACTATGGAGTCTTGTTTAATTTAACGGACGGAATGTGCATCCCAGCAGCCAAGGACTGGAGCAAGGACAGGACTTATTTTAATAAGAATCCTAATAAGAATAAGAGTATGTGTACAGTGCTCCACGGGTATAAGGAGCAGATGCATTAAACGGAGGGATGTCAAAGGGCCTGATGAATGTACTTTCGGCATAATTTGCGCGCCTCCGGGACAATCCCAGCAATCAGTCATCCGCAAGAAGGGAGTGGGGCTGTGTGGGTATTACGAGGAGGCGGGGGCGGCTGCAATATCATTGTATGTATGTTTCTCACCCCCTCCGACACCGCGCCCCATAAGAATCACTACATTGCCCGAAGAACTGCCTTGTCCCATAACTACTAAGGGACCAGAAAATGGGATTGCAATGTACAACGAAGGGGAATTATTGTATGATAATGTTAAACATGAAATTGTGCCTGTTCTGATCAATATTTCAGGCATCCAGATGCCGGAATATTGTACCGAACAGTCAAGGAAGATGTACAATGTATTAAGTAAAGTCGTAATGCAGCAGGCTGCCGATGCCATGGGTGCCAGTAAGTTCCGGGGACAGGGGTTAGCACCCAGGGTGAAGAGGGAAATAGTAAATGATGTTGCTACCGTTTTCAATACAGGAACCTCCGTAGTGAACTCGATAGACATACAAGGGCTAAATGAGAGGGTAGAACAGCTTAAAGGGGTGATGAAGGGGTTATTGGAGAGGGTGGAGCAAAACCAGGAAGACCAGGCCAACCTAGGAAAGGAGGGTGCCGAAATCCAGTTGGATGGCATCTCAGTCCTGGAAGCTCACGCTAAAACCATCAATCACCTCATTGATAGAGAACAAGAAGATACAATAAAGCAAAGACAGGGGCAACTCTGTCATGCTTATGGTCTGTGGATGGTGGGACAGATCCGCCACAACCTCGACCAGATCCAACGCGGGGAAGTACCCGATTGGATAGACAGTTCACATTTGGCTCAGTTGGCGAACCAAAGGGGGACACTGGATAATTGTACTCTGAAGGGACTGACCCGAGTATACCCCGCAATTCCAGATTGCCAGATGGGTAGGACTACCGGGATAGGGATAGTCCTGTTGATCCCCATAGCAACGCCGGACTCAGGGCCGTTCCCCTTATATCAACTAGAGAATATCGGAGTAATACGGGAAAATGTCTCCATACGCTACTACCTGACCACCACCTCTGCCGTTCGTCGAAACAACATACTTACTGGGATTTCCCTAGCAGATTGCAAGCAAAGGGGGGAAATCACAGTATGCCCTCACCCGGTGGGCCGAGGGGAACTAGACGAGTGCGGGTTTAACCGAACCAACGGGTGTGTACTAGAAATAGTGCCCGCACACATGCACTTCACGAGGGCAGGCTACGGAGGGAGGGGAAGATACTGCGTCTCTACTACTGAGCGTTCATACCAGTATAATGACCTGCAGTGCCCTATACCGCAGCCAAACTTTTGCTTTACACCACTACGACCTGTCGCGATCGGGCAAGCACATATCACCCAGGTTAGGCGCCGGAAGTCCGAAGTTATTGAAGTAACTGATCAGCTCCATGATCATTTACAGGATTATGACGAGCCAGAGCAGGTCCCTATCCCACATCTAACCGAAGTATTATGGGAGTTGAGGCTCAGAGTGGGTCAATCCGTAAAACTCTATCACCAGCTACAAACTAAAATCAAAGAACTGGAAGAAGATACCGAGGTAGACTTACAAAGTCAGAGTTGGTGGAGAAAGATCTGGGACTGGGGAATAAATGTGAACATCCACCCATGGATTCGAATTATTTCACACACACTGGTCGGTATACAATTAATCTTAGCAATAACATGGGGCGTGATGGCCTGCCAGGTATGCAGGCGCCACAAACGGCGGAAACGGACTAATCACCGTTCCCTGGATATTAAACAGGCCTGTTTGAAAAGGGGACGGGAGGAGCTAGCCTTTGTTAATTTGATCTAAGCAACCGGGACTCCTGAAACCGCGTGACTGGCCAGCACGTTGAGGCAAGGAGTACCGGGCAGTGCACAAATATCAGATAAAGGCAGTACGGTCGGTTAAAAGGGGACTAGGACTAGTCCCTTTACCGAAAGGGGGGAATTGTTGTAGAGCGTAGAAATATATATAGACTTAGGCATTAGGCACCTGCTGGATATTTAAAACTCACATAAGCTTAAATGGACACACACATAAAATGGCTGCCCAGGCATGATGGGAAATCAGGTAGTCAAGCTGTGAACTGTTGAACGTTCACTGACCGAGCAATAACCCTGTGAGGCCCACTGTAGGAATGCCTGGGAAGACAGAGATAAGAAGGAAACCATCTCCTGTGAACAAGGTCATAAACCAATTAATTTCCCAGGAAGAAAGATAAGAGGGAAGCCATTTGCTGTAAACAAGGCTACAAACCAATTATTTCTCCCAGATGAAAGAACTAGGGAGAGAACATATAAAGTCATCGATCAGCCCAAGTTGACAATGGTTCCCTGGATACTAGGAGAATTCTATTGGGTTAAAAGAACCTATATGTAATCTATAATCGTTGTGATTGGCTTGTGTCCAGCCGTGATGGGCTGTGTAACTGTAGTAAACTGTTTTGTAACTGTTGTGAAACATATAAAGGTACATGTAACTCTTTGTTCTGTGAAGAGAAACCTGGATACGGTCCTGAGTTTTTCCTTCCCGCTGAGCGTAATAAAAGCTGCTTCAGCATTGGAACCGACCCTGAGTGTTGAGTGATTCTTCTAAGAAAACACTAACACTAACAATCACCAAGAAATCTAAAAGGGAATTCAGAAGAAAATTCTTTACCCAAAGAATGGTGAGAATGTGGAACTCGCTACTACAGTGATTGGTTATAGATGCAGTTAAGAGGAAGCTAGACAAGCAAATGAGGGTGAAGGGAATAGAGGGTTATGCTGATAGATTTAGATGAGGAAAGACAGAGGAGGCTCGAGTGGAGCGATAAACGCCGGCATGGACTGGTTGGGCCAAATGGCCTGTTTCTGTGTCATGTATCCTATGTAATCCTCTGTAATGATAGGCTTGCCAGCATATTTGAAGCCCATAGAATAAAAGGGACAGTGGCAGCATGGATACGAAATTGGTTAAGTGACAGGAAACAGAGAGTAGTGGTGACGGTTGTTTTTCGGATCAGAGGAAGGCATACAGTGGTCGATACTAGGACCACTGCTTTTCTTGATATAGATTAATGACTTAGTCTTGGGTGTACAGGGCGCAATTTCAAAATTTGCAGATGACACAAAACTTGAAAGTATAGTGAACAGTGAGGAGGATAGTGATAGACTTCACGAGGACACAGACAGACTGGTGGAATGGACAGACTCGTGGCATGAAAGTTAATGCAGAAAAGTGAGAAGTGATAATTTTGGTAGAAAGAATGAGCAGAGGCAATATAAACTAAAGGGTACAATTCTAAAGTGGGTGCATGAACAGAGAGGCCTGGGGGGTTTATATGTATACAAGTCATTGAAAGTGCCAAGGGAGGTTGAGAAAGCACACGTAAACCTGGACTTCATAAATAGAGGCATAGAGTACAAAAGCAAGGAAGTTATGATGAACCTTTATAAAACATTGGTTCAGCCTCAACTGGAATATTGTGTCCAATTCTGAGCATCGCACTTTAGGAAGGATGTGAAGGCCTTAGAGAGGGTGCAGTAAAGATTTACAAGAATGGTTCCAGGAATGAGGGACTTCAGTTACGTGGATAGACTGGAGAAGCTGGGACTGTTCTCCCTGGAGCAGAGAAGATTGAGAAGAGATTTGATAGAGGTGTTCAAAATCATGAGGCGTTCAGACAGAATAGATAGAGAGAAACTGTTCCTATTGGTGGAAGGGTCGAGAACTAGAGGACACAGTTTAAGGTGATTGACAGAAGAACCAAAGGCGACATGAGGAAAAACTTTTTTATGGAGGGAATGGTTAGGATCTGGAATGCACTGCCTGAAACATAGAAACATAGAAAATAGGTGCAGGAGTAGGCCATTCGGCCCTTCTAGCCTGCACCGCCATTCAATGAGTTCATGGCTGAACATTCAACTTCAGTACCCCATTCCTGCTTTCTCGCCATACCACTTGATCCCCCTAGTAGTAAGGACCTCATCTAACTCCTTTTTGAATATATTTAGTGAATTGGCCTCAACAACTTTCTGTGGTAGAGAATTCCACAGGTTCACCACTCTCTGGGTGAAGAAGTTCCTCTTCATCTCGGTCCTAAATGGCTTACCCCTTATCCTTAGACTGTGACCTCTGGTTCTGGACTTCCCCAACATTGGGAACATTCTTCCTGCATCTAACCTGTCTAACCCCGTCAGAATTTTAAATGTTTCTATGAGGTCCCCTCTCATTTTTCTGAACTCCAGTGAATACAAGCCCAGTTGATCCAGTCTTTCTTGATAGGTCAGTCCCGCCATCCCGGGAATCAGTCTGGTGAACCTTCGCTGCACTCCCTCAATAGCAAGAATGTCCTTCCTCAGGTTAGGAGACCAAAACTGTACACAATACTCCAGGTGTGGCCTCACCAATGCCCTGTACAACTGTAGCAACACCTCCCTGCCCCTGTACTCAAATCCCCTTGCTATGAAGGCCAACATGCCATTTGCTTTCTTAACCACCTGCTGCACCTGCATGCCAACCTTCAATGACTGATGTACCACGACACCCAGGTCTCTTTGCACCTCCCCTTTTCCTAATCTGTCACCATTCAGATAATAGTCTGTCTCTCTGTTTTTACCACCAAAGTGGATAACCTCACATTTATCCACATTATACTTCATCTGCCATGCATTAACCCACTCACCTAACCTATCCAAGTCACTCTGCAGCCTCATAGCATCCTCCTCGCAGCTCACACTGCCATCCAACTTAGTGTCATCCGCAAATTTGGAGATACTAGATTTAATCCCCTCATCTAAATCATTAATGTACAGTGTAAACAGCTGGGGCTCCAGCACAGAACCTTGCGGTACCCCACTAGTCACTGCCTGCCATTCTGAAAAGTACCCATTTACTCCTACTCTTTGCTTCCTGTCTGACAACCAGTTCTCAATCCATGTCAGCACACTACCCCCAATCCCATGTGCTCTAACTTTGCACATCAATCTCTTGTGTGGGACCTTGTCGAATGCCTTCTGAAAGTCCAAATATACCACATCAACTGGTTCTCCCTTGTCCACTCTACTGGAAACATCCTCAAAAAATTCCAGAAGATTTGTCAAGCATGATTTCCCTTTCACAAATCCATGCTGACTTGGACCTATCATGTCACCTCTTTCCAAATGCACTGCTATGACATCCTTAATAATTGATTCCATCATTTTACCCACTACCGATGTCAGGCTGACCGGTCTATAATTCCCTGTTTTCTCTCTCCCTCCTTTTTTAAAAAGTGGGGTTACATTGGCTACCCTCCACTCCATAGGAACTGATCCAGAGTCAATGGAATGTTGGAAAGGGTGGTTAAGGCAGATTCAATCATGGCTTTCAAAAGGGAATTGAATAAGTACCTGAAGGAAAATAATTACAGGGCTACAGGAAAAGAGCGGGAGAGTGGGACGAGCTGAGCTGCTCCTGCAGTTGCCGGCACAGGTTCGACGGGCTGAATGGCCTCCTTCTGTGCAGTATGGCAGTATACATTCTATGATTCTAGGTGTTGCAGCTCAAGCCCTCATCGTGACCACCTCGGAGACTCTTTAGCGCCTAAATTATCTGGGGAAAATAGCCCCCTAGAAGTTTTAAGTAGGCATTAGAGGAAAAAAGGTCTCCAGCTGATTTGTCCTGGGCTGTGATGTAAATAAAGGGTTAAAATGAATTGCAGCAGTTGCTAGATATTGCACTGGTATGAACTACTGCCTTCCAGCTACTGAGACTGAAATGAGTTCTAACAGACAGAATCTACTCTCCAATGGACATACGCCCATGTCACAGATTGCCCCGAGCATACTAAAAACTAAATTAAAAAGGCTTAACAAAAATATATTAATATCCCCTTATCTGTTTTAAGAGTACTGTTTAATTATAAAGTTTTCTCTGAAGGACTACTTAGAAGAGTTGAAAAGGCTATTTTGTCTGCATGCAACATAGAACTCTGGAAGCTGTGATTGGCATTGTTTTAAACCTTGAATGGAATTTTTCACAGTTGGAATTGACAGATAAAAGTACACAAGTTGTCAATTCTGCCAAAAATATGAAGCATAATTTCCGCAAATAATGAAACATTTCCATCATTCTATTAGTTGGACAGCTTCTATGATCACATTTCCACTTAATTGTTTCTACTAGATCTTAGGAAAATGGAGTATGTCAGATGTACCATTCACCTCTATTTGCAATTAGTTTTTATTTTTGCAATCAATCTTTTACTGCATCAACCCATTCACCAGGTAAATTTGGGAGCGTCGGACTACCTGAAGATTTCAGAATGACTCGTCCTTGCTACTCCACGATTGGTAATAGACAAAGGCGGAGAAATTCAGTTGTGCCTCTGTTGCGGCGTTGTTCTGGGCGCAGCGATAAATTTTGTGATGGCAAATGGATTGCGTCGCCACCGCAAAATTCAGTAGCTGGGCCCGGAGTTTGGAGCAGAGCACTAAGGGAGGTGTCACCTCCTTTAGGGTGCTAGGATGGCTGAGCAAGTGAAAATCCCGAGCTAAACAGCCAGACTCGGAGCGTTCTAAGAGAAGCCTTGCGGGGAAGAAAAAAAACCTGGAAAAAACCCACCAAAGTCATTCACATAACTCACGCCACCACAACATAAATCACAAAAAAAACAGTCACACTTACCTGAGTTTGACATTACTTACCTCACTGCAGCCACTGCAGCATGGACCGTCCGTTTTCACAGGCGATCCCACCAGGACACTCTATGGCGCGCTACTGGTTGGGTGGCAGCCAAAAATCGAGCTGGTGTCACAACCAGGGGTGTTGCAAACTGGCTCGCCACTTCCAGGCGGTAATGTTCCGCGTCCCCTCGAAACCGGCACCAAATGTCCCGGCAGGGCATTGGAAGCAGGCCGCTCACCTGTCTGTGCTTACCGCCACCATTGCCATCCCTGCGGGGTGCTAACAGGGACAGCAGAAGACCGAACATCCAGCCCATTGTCCTTTCATAGCTCAGAATAAAAACCTAATCGTAAATACCTGCCCCTCCCAATGGATACTACCTCCGAGTCGAAAATTTATATTAAAGGCTAGTCATGTTGGAAATGAGATTTAGATATGAGATAAATGTCTAATAACCTACGATTAGTGACATCAAGATTTTTTGTTTACAGTATCTCAAACAGGCAAAAAGTCAGCAGGTGCATTTGTGGTATTAGCCCGATGGATTCAGTTGGTCGCCTGAACCATTTTCAGGTACAGGCCTCATTAGAATACAGTCGGCGAGCTGCCGAGCGCTCAATCCGGTGGCTCCATGTGTGGTAAAAGTTCTTTGTGCCCCTGGAGAACCTCCCCAAAAAATGTTCCAGGCCATGTTTGGAACGTTCTCCAGTGGTTTCTTTAAGGCCACTCACTGCCTGACACAAATGAGTGGAATGTACGTAATGTATACACCAGACATTTGTAAGTGAAAATTGCAAACAGGATTCTACAACTTTTAAGTTGAGACCATCAATCAAATCAAATCAAATCAAATGCCCCCTTATTAGAGGGGGCACTAAAACCGACAAATAAACAAATTAAATTTTGGTCATCAATTTAAATCAAATTAAAATTTGCTTGCCGGGGGTGATGATGCACTCCAGTCCCTCCGGCACCCACCTCTCACGGAAGGCCGCGAGCGTACCGGTGACACTGTGTGCTCCATCTCCAGGGACACCCTGGCTCGGATGTAACCGCGGAAGAGAGGCAGGCAGTCGGGCTGAACGATCCCCTCGACCGCCCGCTGCCTGGACCGGCTGATGGCCCCTTTGGCCTTGCCCAGGAGCAGTCCTACAAGGAGGCCTTCCGACTTGCCTGCTCCCCTCCGTACATGGTGCCCAAAGATCAGGAGTGTGGTACTGAAGTGCAACCAGAATTTAAGAAGCAGCCCCTTCAGATATTGGAAGAGGGGCCGCAACCTCACACATTCGATAAACACGTGTAAAACAGGGTTCTACAACTATTTTGAGTTGTATCAGTAATCAAGTGCCCTCCTGATTTGTTTTTTTTGTCCACTTGTTTTTTTTTTTCTGGGGATTTTTTGAGGCCGTTAGAAACACAAATTATACAAGTGCCCACTGGCTAAAAGGGGGGGACAGGGGCACTAAAACCGACAACTTAAACAAATTAAACTTTAGACATTAAAATCAAATAAAAATTTGTTTGCCGGGGGTGATGATGCACTCCAGTCCCTCCGGCGCCCACCTCTCGCGGAAGGCCTCGAGTGTACCGGTGGACACTGTGTGCTCCATCTCCAGGGACACCCTGGCTCGGATGTAACCGCGGAAGAGAGTCACGCAGTCGGGCTGAATGACCCCCGCGACCGTCCGCTGCCTCGACCAGCTGATGGCCCCCTTGGCCATGCCATGCCTACGAGGAGGCCTTCCGACCTGCCCACTCCCCTCCACACAGGGTGCCCAAAAATCAGGCGTATGGGACTGAAGTGCTACCAGAATTTGAGGAGCAGCCCCTTCAGATATTGGAAGAGGGGCTGCAACCTCACACATTCGACAAACACATGGAAAACTGGGTTCTACAATCAGCATAAGTCTCAATTTCACACATAAACAACCTTCCAACTATTTTGGGGAGGAATGCTGATCCCCATTGAGGAGTGCTGATCCCCATTGAGGAGTGCTGATAACCCATTGAGCAGTTCTGAGCGCCCATTTACAACTATTTTAGTTGTGCACTTTAAACAAATGCCCCCTGCAAGGGGGGTTCACACTCCAAAATACATTTTTTTTCCAGTGCGCGTCCATTATTGGCCAACTTGAAAAAAGAGCATCAGGCGGGCTTTTCAATGACTGAATGCCTCACAAATGGAGCATGCGGTGTTTGAAAATAAGCCCCAGTCTGTCTAGATAGTGAACATTCAATGCCTTGTCCCTATTCTACTCTATTACTTTGAAGACTTATAAACAATTCTTGAAATAGAAATGTTCTATGTGCTATCTGGCATCATTCATGGCTAAACAAATGAGAGAGATATGGGGGGAACTTTAACCACAAAAATGGACGGGTTGAGTTCGGGCAGGAGGTCAAAGTATTACAAAACTGAATCCCGACCACTACTCGGCTCCAAGCCGTTCACTATCAGTTTTAACAGAGGCAGGATGGGGGGCGGGCAGCCAACCCGCTCCCAGGAAGGGGGTCGCCCATTTAAATATTATAATGAGGCTGGTGTGCCTCAGATTTAACCACCATTTCAAATCTAGCTCTAGCTGGTTGGGTTTCTCAGGCCTCGGAGAACCCGCCAGCTAAAGTGAGGTGAATACTGTTGGATCCAGGAGCTAAGTGTCCTTGATCCAGTGTCCCTACTTCACTCACAGCCCCATGATCCCCCCCATGAGGCCTCTGAATGCCTTCCTGGACTCCCCCACCCCACTAATCCTCCAGCCCTGATCGATGCTTCCTACCACCTCCCCCATTCATCTGCCCCAATCGACGTTTCCCTTGGACCCCCCACTCCTCCTCCAGCCCCCGGCCATGCTCGGCCCCCACCCAATTCCTCCCTTCTTCCCGTCTGTGGCCTAATGGCATGGCCCTATCCGCCCGAGCCAGACAGCCTCTCCATCTGGCTGGCTGCGGGTGGAAAACAGATCTTTGAGATGAAAATCAAGCCCTACCATTAAATTTGGCAGGGCCTGCGTGAAACTCGTTCTCTTGGGTTTCCCGACTGTTTCCTAGCACCTCCCGCTCCCAAACAGCCTCCCGATTAAAAATCCGCCCAGAGAGACAAAGGGGAGAATTCAACCATGGAGGAGGGCGCGGGTTTGGATAGGGCTGGGTGGGGGATGGTTAACGCCGGCAAGAATGAGAGCACGTCGGGAAGCTGGCTCCAACCCACCGACTTCCACATTTAACTCAGGGGCGTTAGGCTGTTTGCACGCAACCCATCACTCAATTGATGCAATCCAAAGGTTTCCCAGGCTTGCTGAAACTCGCCATTGAAAGCAAGGTGAGAACAAAACAGCCATTGAGGGGGTTAAGTAAAATTCAGCAAAATATTGCAATAAATACTCAGTACTCACAGTTTCATTCTTACGTACTAGTGAGAAATGTTTTGAGGGTTTGTTCACAACACTGTTGTTAAGTGTTTGCTTTCTACACTTTGGAGGTTTTCTGAATCAAATAAGGATGGATGGCACCTTGGATGCTTGAGATTGGACCTCGAATGAAGAGCAATATGACTAGCATCAGCATCACCCAGCTGCTGAGAGTCCTGCAACTGGACAGCAGAGGGGAGCAACGGTCATGTGTGTACCATCTACAACATGCACTCAGCACCTCCCAAACCCACAACCTCTACCATCTAGAAGGACAAGGGCAACAGGCACATGGGAATACCATCACCTCCAAGTTTCCCTCTAAGTCACACTTCATCCT
The DNA here is from genome assembly GCF_044704955.1 of Pristiophorus japonicus. Classification (NCBI taxonomy): domain Eukaryota; kingdom Metazoa; phylum Chordata; class Chondrichthyes; family Pristiophoridae; genus Pristiophorus; species Pristiophorus japonicus. Next base: position 249,873,775 of record NC_091978.1, on the reverse strand, counting down.
GACTTGGAAATATATCGCAGTTCCTTCATCGTCGCTGGGTCAATATCTTGGAACTCCCTACCTAACAGCACAGTGGAAGTACCTTCACCATATGTACAGCAGCGGTTCAAGAAAGTGGCTCACCAACACCTTCTCAAGGGCAACTAGGGATAGGAAAAAAATGCTAGCTTTGCCAGCGATGTCCACATCCCTTAAATGAATGAAAAAAAAGAGTGGTGTAGCTTTCAGGAGGCGGTACCCATGACACAGTGGGACTGAAATTGCCCCTTTCTATAAGGCCCGTGACCGCCTGAAAGCGATGGCCATGGGTCAGAGCGGAATGGCCATTGAGTCGTGGTGGATTGAATGATGCTCGCGGCATTGCCCTGAGGTATCTGCCCCGCTTCCCTCACTTCTGCCCCGCTCCTGTGTATGTCGTTAACGATGTCATTAGAGCGTGCACCGCCTCGGACCCGCCCCAGAAGCTAAATTGCCCTCAAATTGTCTTCCGCCCACCTGTCGGTGCCAACGACAGGTTTTTGGGTCGGTACACAATGCTTGCTGAAGACCGCCAGCGGCATTTAAAGGCGCGGTGCATCCCCCACCATTCATGTCAGCCACATTATTTCAGACGCTTTAAATCATTGAGAGTTGCCTTCTTGACAGTGGATTTGAAAAATAGTGGGCCAACCTCTTCATACTCTGCAATGGAGAGCACTGATGGAGGAGGCTGGGCTTGAGGAGGATTACTAAATGGGGTCAGTGCTGGCAGCGGAATGCCTCCTGCATATTGTGCACGGCAGGGAGGCGCGCAGGAGAAGGCTGCGCCGGCTCCAACGGTTGGAGAGGCAGCGGGCAAGGGATGCAGCACACATGGCTGAGGAAGATGCAGAAGGCCATGGAGATGGCAACAGAGCTGAACCCAGAGAGGTGCACCAAGAAGGACCTCAGGGAGGGCCTGCTGTCAGGAGGAGGGTCAGGTACACACACCCCCAGCAACACATAGTGGCCCCAATGTAGAGAAGACAGCAGGTACAGGAGGCAGATGCTTGCCAGCACCAGGCTGCAGAATGTGAGGACCAACAACAGCAGGAGAGAGAAGGCAATGAGGCAGCTGTCAGAGGAAGGCATGGTGTCAGAAGGCCCTATCGTGAAAGGGTCTACAGACAGCAGTTCTCCTACATGGACCTGACGGGATGACCAGTGTCTCCAGAAACTGTGCAATCTCCTGCAGCCAGACCTGCAGCCTCAAACAAAGTTGAGAACAGCTCTGTGAGTCGCATCAAAGATCACCATCGCCCTCAATTTCTATGCGACTGGATCTTTTCAGGCTGCAACAGCAGACATTTTGAACATTTCACAGTTCCCCGTGCATAGCTCCATCTGTCAGGTGACAGATGCTCCGTATAAGAGGAAGAGGGACTACATATCCCTCCGATGAGCAGCGAGAAGCAGTTGGAGCAGCAGACCGTGTTTGTGAGGATTGCGGGCTTCCCCAGGGTGCCATAGACTGCACCCACGTCGCATTGAGGGCACCAGAGAACAATTCCGGGATCTTCCGTAACCGCAAGGGATTCCACTCCTTCAATGTCCAGCTGGTGTGCGACCACAACCGCAAAATCATGGCAGTTAATGCCTGGTATCCTGGCAACAGCCGCGGTGCTTTCATCCTGCGGCAGACCGGTGTACCAGGCGACTTTGCTGAGCCAAACCAAGACTGTGGCTGGCTGCTTGGAAACAAGAGCTACCCACCATGCACTTGGCTGCTGACTCCCCTTCGCCACCCAAGGACTGCTATGCAGCAATCGTACAATGACTGTCATTCAGCATCATTGAGCAGACCATCAGAATCCTTAAACAGAGGTTCCGTTGCCTGGATCCCTCGGGAGCAGTGCTGCAGTACTCGCCTGAGTGGGTGTCCCTATTTGTGGTCATCTGCTGCATGCTTCGCTTCACAACCTGGCACTCATGAGGGCACAACCATTAGAGGATGAGGCAGCTGTACCACCTGAGGAACAGGACCAGGAGCATGATGTGCAGGAGGAAGAGGAAGAGGAGGAGGCACAACAGGAGGAGCAGGATGCAGGTCATTGGCCACACAGGAGGCTACGGCGCCATCCGGACCCTTAAAGGAAGTCCTACACCGTCTCATTGCTGCTCGTTTCCGCTGAGTTCATGCGCACTTTAACCTTCATCTGTGTATCTCCATGGCCAAACCAATGAGCCCTTTCACACATCATCCCCCACAGTGAAATAACAGACCTGCACAGATATTACAACCCAAAATAAAGATTTATTACACGAGAAATAATGTTGCAGAAAATCATACACACCACAAATTCCCTCCCTTGTGCATTTCCTTACAGCACCTCTTCCGTATAACTATTCTGCAGTGTCTCTCCTGTGGCTGCATCGTGGCTCTTGGAAGGCTTCTGTGTTTTTGGTGTAGAAGCTACAGATGTCCTTCTCAGACACTCTCGACCAGCTCTGGCCCTGGAAGGGCAGGTTGCAGACTAGGCCGCATCTTCCTTGGTGCCATCAGTCGGGATTGGCTGGGGCAAAGCCATGGTTGGCTGCAATGACGGAGTGGGAGGTCTCGGCTCAGGACTGCTGTGATCCTGAGAGACCACATCAGGATCCTGGTCCGATCAGCCTGTGCCATTCCCCTGGAGCAGCACCCCACCATCCCCACCAATCTGCTGGAGCACAGTTGGGTGGGGTAGTGCAACACCAGAAGATCCCTGGTGAACCGTAGTAGACCCAGCCACGTTGGCATCTGTCAGATCTCGCATGGCATCCAGCTGAGACTGCATGAGAGCACACACAGACTCGATGCCACCAGACACGACAGCAGTAAGATGCTCCATGGCCTGCTGCTCAGAGTGCATTTTAGCATCCTGAGTTTCCAGGCCAGCGGCCTTCCTCTCCAATACAGCACTAATACCATGGCTCCCTTCCGCCTATGCTGTAATGGCAGCTGCCACATCGCTCACGACACGCCTCATCACATCTGGATCTGCATGGTCACTCTGGGAGTCCATCAGCGTCTGCACATTGGCAACGATGGGCTCCATGCTGTGCACAGAGCTTTCCACAATGCGGGAGGCAGACTCCTCCGTGCTCCTGACCACTTGCGACAGGCTCTCGGGCACCCTTGCCATTGCCCTCAACATCTGCGAATGCATGGCCTGCACCCTTGATTTAAAAGCTAACACATCGAGGGGCTCGTCTGAGTCCTCTGCAGCAGGACTCGCGTGCAACCTGGCCCCCCCCACCAGAGAGCTGGCACCCGAGGCTCCCTTTGCCCCTCACGATGCTGCAGCCCGCTAGGCCCCTGAGCATCACGCAGTGCAGACCCCTCTCCTAAATCTAACTGCAGCGACCGCGTACTCATAGTATCTGAGCTGATGGGTGTGAGTGTTGGAAGCAGTGACACCATGCTCGCAGCAGTGTCCCCACTTCATCGCCCTCATCGGACATGCCGCCAATGTCTGCACTCGACTCAAGGGTGTCAGTCTCACTCTGGCTCACACTCGACTCACGGGTGTCAGTCTCACTCTGGCTCACACTCGACTCACAGTGTCAGTCTCACTCTGGCTCACACTCGGCTCAAGGGTCTCAGTCTCACTCTGACTCACATTCGGCTGAAGGGTCTCAATCTCACTCTGGCTCACACTCGGCACAAGGGTCTTGGTCTCACTCTGGCTCACTCTCGGCTCAACGGTCTCGGTCTCACTCTGACTCACACTCGGCACAAGGGTCTTGGTCTCACTCTGGCTCACACTCGGCTCAAGGGTCTCGGTCTCACTCTGACTCACACTCGGCACAAGGGTCTTGGTCTCACTCTGGCTCACACTCGGCTCAAGGGTCTCGGTCTCACTCTGACTCACACTCGGCTCAAGGGTCTCGGTCTCACTCTGACTCACACTCGGCTCAAGGGTCTTGGTCTCACTCTGGCTCACACTCGGCTCAAGGGTCTCGGTCTCACTCTGACTCACACTTGGCTCAAGGGTCTCGGTCTCACTCTGACTCACACTCGGCTCAAGGGTCTTGGTCTCACTCTGGCTCACACTCGGCTCAAGGGTCTCGGTCTCACTCTGACTCACACTCGGCTCAAGGGTCTCGGTCTCACTCTGACTCACACTCGGCACAAGGGTCTTGGTCTCACTCTGGCTCACACTCGGCTCAAGGGTCTCGGTCTCACTCTGACTCACACTCGGCTCAAGGGTCTCGGTCTCACTCTGACTCACACTCGGCACAAGGGTCTCGGTCTCACTCTGGCTCACACTCGGCTCAAGGGTCTCGGACTCACTCTGACTCACACTCGGCTCAAGGGTCTCGGTCTCACTCTGACTCACACTCGGCACAAGGGTCTTGGTCTCACTCTGGCTCTCACTTGACTCAAGGGTCTCAGTCTCACTCTGGCTCACACTCGGCTCAAGTGTCTCGGTCTCACTGTGGCTCACACTCGGCTCAAGGGTCTCGGTCTCACTCTGACTCACACTCGGCACAAGGGTCTCGGTCTCACTCTGACTCACACTCGGCTCAAGGGTCTCGGTCTCATTCTGGCTCACACTCAGCTCAAGGGTCTCAGTCTCACTGTGGCTCACACTCAGTGTAGTACTTCCATGCGAGCACACTTCACATGAGTCTTTTAAAATGGCAGATCTCCTGGAAGTCTCTGGAAGCATGTGGAAACTTCTTGTCAGGTCACCTGTCTCTGTTTATTAGACACGCTTGTTGCAGTTACACAATATGTCCACAGTGTGTAGCTACAGGCATTACACTTCTCCCTCCTTAATACAAACATAGAAACATAGAAAATAGGTGCAGGAGTAGGCTATTCGGCCCTTCGAGCTTGCACTACCATTCAATATGATCATGGCTGATCATGCAACTTCAGTACCCCATTCCTGCTTTCTCTCCATACCCCTTGAGCCCTTTAGCTGTAAGGGCCACATCTAACTTCCTTTTGAATATATCTAATGAACTGGCCTCAACAGCTTTCTGTGGTAGAGAATTCCACAGGTTCACAACTCTCAGTGAAGAAGTTTCTCCTCATCTCGGTCCTAAATGGCTTACTCGTTATCCTTAGATTGTGACCCCCTGGTTCTGGACTCCCCCAACATCGGGAACATTCTTCCTTCATCTAGCCTGTCCAATCCAGTCAGAATTTTATAAGTTTCTATGAGATCCCCTCTCATTCTTCTAAATTCCAGTGAATCCAAGCCTAGTCGATCCAGTCTTTCTTCATATGTCAGTCCTGCCATTCTGGGAATCAGTCTGGTGAACCTTCGCTGCACTTCCTCAATAGCAAGAATGTCCTTCCTCAGATTAGGAGACCAAAACTGTACACAACATTCCAGGTGTGGTCTCACCAGGGCCCTGTACAACTGTAGTAAGACCTCCCTGCTCCTATACTCAAATCCTCTCGCTATGAAGGCCAACATGACATTCGTCTTTTTCACCTTCTGCTGTACCTGTATGCCAATTTTCAATGACTGATGTACCATGACATCCAGGTCTCGTTGCACCTCCCCTTTTACTAATCTGTCACCATTCAGATAATAATCTGCCTTCCTGTTTTTACCAACAAAGTGGATAACCTCACATTTATCTACATTAAACCGCATCTGCCATGTATTTGCCTATGCACCTAATCTGCAGCCTCTTAGCGTCCTCTTCACAGCTCACACTTCCACCCAGCTTTGTGTCATCTGCAAACTTGGAGATATTACATTCAATTCCTTCGTCTAAATCATTAATGTATATTGTAAATAGCTGGAGTCCCAGCACTGAACCTTGCGGTACCCACTCGTCACTGCCTGCCATTCTGAAAAGGACCCATTTATTCCTACTCTTTGCTTCCTGTCTGCCAACCAGTTCTCTATCCATGTCAATACATCACCCCCAATAACATGTGCTTTAATTTTGCACACTAATCGCTTGTGTGGGATATTGTCAAAAACCTTTTGAAAGTTTAAATACACCACATCCACTGGCTCCCCCTTCTCCACTCTACCAGTTATATCCTCAAAAAATTCTTGAAGATTTGTCAAGCATTATTTCCCTTTCAGAAATCCATGCTGACTTTGACCGATCCTTTTACTGCTTTCCAAATGTGCTGCTCTTACATCTTTAATAATTGATTCCAACAATTTCCCCACCACCGATGTTAGGCTAACCAGTCTATAATTCCCTGTTTTCTCTCTCCTTCCTTTTTTAAAAAGTGGGGTTATATTAGCTACCCTCCAGTCCATAGGAACTGATCCAGAGTCTATAAAATGTTGGAAAATGACCACACTTCATCCACTATTTCTAGGGCCACTTCCTTAAGTACTCTGGGATGCAGACTATCAGGCCCTAGGGATTTATCGGCTTTCAATCCCATCAATTTTCCTAACACAATTTGCAGACTAATAAGGATTTCTTTAGTTCCTCCATCTCGCTAGACCCTCGGTCCCCTAGTATTTCCGGAAGGTTATTTGTGTCTTCCTTAGTGAAGACAGAACCGAAGTATTAGTTCAATTGGTCTGCTATTTCTTTGTTCCCCATTATAAATTCATCTGATTCTGACTGCAAGGGACCTACGTTTGTCTTCACTAATCTTTTTCTCTTCGCAGATCTGTAGAAGCTTTTGCAGTCAGTTTTTATGTTCCCTGCAAGCTTACTTTCATATTCTATTTTCTCCCTCCTAATTAAACCCTTTGTCCTCCTCTGCTGAATTCTAAATTTCTCCCAGTTCTCAGGTCTGCTGCTTTTTTTGGCCAATTTATATGCCTCTTCCTTGGATTTAACACCATTCCTAATTTCCCTTGTAAACCACGGTTGAGCCACTTTCCCCGTTTTATTTTTACGCCAGACAGGGATGTACAATTGTTGAAGTTCATCCATGTGATCTTTAAATGTCTGCCATTGCCTATCCACCGTCAACCGCCAGTCTATCCTAGCCAAATCACGTCTCATACCGTCGAAGTTACCTTTCTTTAAATTCAGGACTCTAGTCTCTGAATTAATTGTGTCACTCTCCATCGTAATGAAAAATTCTACCATATTATGGTCATTGTTCCCCAAGGGGCCTTACACAATAAGATTGCTAATTAATCCTCTCTCATTACACAACACCCAGTCGAGGATGGCCAGCTCTCTTGTTGATTCCTCAACATATTGGTCTAGAAAACCACCCCTTATACACTCCAGGAAATCCTCCTCCACCGTATTGCTACCAGCTTGTTTAGCCCAATCTATATGTAGATTAAAGTCACCCATGATGACTGCTGTACCTTTATTGCATGCATCCCTAATTTCCTGTTTGTTGCCATCCCCAAACTCACTATGACTGTTTGGTGGTCTGTACACAACTCCCACTAGCGTTTTCTGCCCTTTGGTGTTCTGCAGCTCTACCCATACAGATTCCACCTCATCCATGTTAATGTCCTTCCTTACCTTAATGATGAAGTTATTATAACAACAATCATCATACATAACTTGCATGGTTATACATAACTAAGGATATGGATTTATTTTGCCATATTTACAAATTCAGCTTAACCACTTGTTTTCTGTTTCGAAGAGGATATCTTCGCTCTCGAACAGAACCTTCCAAACATGGTGTCGAATTCAAACTCATTTGAGGCTTATCCTGAGGAAAGGTTTCCTCCAAGGGATGCCCTTGATTTCCATTTGAAATCACTCTAACTTCAGACTGTTTGTTTTCCTGACTCAGACTCAGATTAAATTCTGATTTTCTCTTGGATTTGTTTCCAGTACATTAGATGTAGGATATACTGGTATATCAAAACTATCTGATGAGTCAGAAATAATTGAATCATTCCTACCTTCAACTCCTTCCACATACATCTGTAGGTAAAATATGATCAATGTGAACAAACCGAACCTGCCCATGATCAAACATCTTGAACAAATATAGCGAGGACCACATATCTTCTCCACTCTTCCTACTAACCACTTTACCCATTTATGGTGATGGTTCTTCACTTTCACCATCTGATTTAATTTCACACTTCTCTCTTTTACTGTACCTCTATCATGATTCTCCTTCTGTCTTAATTGTGTCTCTTCTACGGACTGTGCCAAATTTGGTTTTAACAACGTGAATCTGGTTCGGCGCTGTCATCTGAGAAACAACTCTGCTGGTGTTCTACCAGTAGTTGTATGAGGAGTATTACGATGCGTAATTAGAAAATTAGCCAATTAGTGATCCAATGACAATTGTCGTTTCTTTGGATTTGGATCCAACATCTGTTTTATGAGGGCACGTTTTACAATTTGTACAGTGCGCTCTGCTGCACCATTCGAAGCAGGGTGGTACGGTGGAACTTTGGTGTGTTTCACACCATTTTTGCTCTTGAACTGTGCAAATTCTTCTGAAGGAAATTTTGGTCCATTATCAGAAACAATTTCTTCTGGTAGGCCAAATGAAGAAAATCAACATTGCAAAATGTCTAATGTTTTACTTGTTGATATTTTCACATTGGAAATACCTCAACCCACTTCGAATGGCTATCAATCACAATGAACAATTGTTGTCCTTCTAACTCAGCAAAATCAATATGTAGCCTTCGCCACACTCTGGGAGGCCATTTCCATGGCTGTAATGATACTGATGGCGATTGCTTGCTTACTGATTGACATGTCGTACACTGACTTACGATGTACTCTATATCTTTATAAAGACCTGGCCACCATAAGCAACTGCATGCAAAACTCTTGGTCAAGCACATTCCCAGGTGCTGGTCATGGAGGTCTCCTAATAATTTGGACCTGAATTTATTTGTTATAACCACTCTTGCACCCCACATGATACAATCTTTATCGAATGATAATTCATTTCTACTAATGAAGAATGGATGAATATCTTTGCCTGTTACCTGGTTTGGCCATCCATTTGCAATACAATCATACACCTTTGACATCACTGGGTCACGTTTGGTTGCTCTACCAAACTCTTCAGCTGTGACTGGCAGTTCATCAATGTATGAAAAATATAACACTTCTTCCCTATCAGGTGTAACGTGATGGGGAAGGCAATCTAGACATTGTATCAGCATTACTGTGATCAGTTGATCGACTGTATTCAATATCATATGCATATGCTGACAAAATCAAAGCCCATCTCTGCATTCGGGCTGCAGCTAATGTTGGAACTGGGGACTTTATATGGAGGATTGCTGTCAGGGACTTATGGTCCATAATGATAGTAAATTTACAAGTATTTGTGGAACTTCTTGACCCAAAAATTTAATGCCAAAGCTTCCCTTTCGATTTGCGCGTAATTACTCTCACTGGCACTGAAAGTGCCTGAAGCAAAAGCAATTGGTCTCTCCTCCCCACTACGCGATACATGAGAGATCACTGCCCCACCTCCATACGGAGAAGCATCATATGCTAGCTTGATCTCCTTAGATACGTCGTAGTGAACTAACTTGGTGCCCTCTACCAATTCGCTTTTACACTCCTTGAATGCTTTATCGCATTCTTTTGACCACTTCCAATGGACCTCTTTTTTCAATAGTTTATTAAGTGGATGTAATACTGTAGCCAAATTTGGGAGGAACTTCCCATAATAGTTCAAAAGATCCAAAAATGATTGACTTTCAGTGACATTCTTGGGAGTGATTGCATCCAGCTCTCCCATGTTTGGATGTAAACTATCTTTGTCGACTCTGTGCCCTAAGTACTCTGCGGAGTTTTGAAATAACTCACACTTACGAGCAGACACTCATACTCTGTGCTTCTCTAGCCATTTGAGGACTTCATTCAATATGTTATTATGAATATGCCTATTTGGTGCTGAAATTAGTATGTCATCTAAATAACATACTACCCTTCAATACCTTGCAAAATCTGGTTCATCACCCCTTGGAATATGGTAGGGGAGGTAGACACGCCAAACGGAAGCCTATTAAATTGATATAGGCCTAGATGGGTATTTATAGTCAAGCATGACTTGGACTCCTCAACTAGTTCAAGCTGTAAGTAGGCATTCGTAAGATCCAACTTTGAGAAGATCTGACCACCTGTCAGTGTTGTGAACAAACCTTCTATATTTGGCAATGTATTTGGGACATTACCCTCTAGAACCTGGTTTACGGTTACTTTATAATCACCACACAATCTTACCTTACCATTGGACTTTGGTACAACAACAATGGACAATGGGTGTAGCCCAATTACATCGATCTATCTTAGAAATAATGTTCTCAGTCTCTAGTCTTTTGAGTTCTTGCTCAACTTTTTCATTGAGTGCATATGGTATGGAACGTGGCTTGTAGTAAACCGATCTAGCGTGATTCTGTACCCTGACACTTGCCTTGAAGCCTTGGATCGGACTGCCTGTTTCGCAGAATAGCTTCGGATAACTCTTGATAATATCATCCATTGATGCAAATCTCGTTTCAACACGGAAAATCTCACTCCAATCTAGCTTCAGTTATCCCAGCCAATTTATTCCTAGTAAGGCAGGCTTGTCTCCTTTCACTACTATTAGAGGCAAGTTCTGAAATTGATCCTTGTATTTCATCGGTACGGTGCTACGACCTACCACAGGAATGTTCTCTCCAAGTAGCCTCGTAGCTCTATCTTGGATTTCTCCAATGAGAAATCACGCAATTTGTCGAGATATAGCGACTCCGGTACTGCACTCACGGATGCACTAGTGTCGATTTCCATTGGTATCTTGAATCCCGCAACATCTATGTGGATTTTGATACTTTTCGAATTGCTGTCTGTTAACCTCATGCTCCTGATGACGTGTAACTCTAACATCTCCTCATCCTGTTGTTTTTCTTTCATGCTATGTAGTCTCTGCGGATTTCTACTCATAGCTTTGAAAGCTGGTTTAGCCTTCAGTCTGCATGCCCTCGCAAGATGCCCAGTTTTCCTGCAAAAGAAAACTCTGCCTTCACATATGGACAACTTTGAGCAATGTGTTATCCCAGGCACCAATAGCAGGACTTCAATGCTCTTTTACAATTTCCAGTTTCTGAGACTTTGGGCTCCCACCGCCTTTTACTTTGAACCGGCAGGTGATTCACCGCGGCTATCTGACAACTGAAAATAGTCTGAAATTCTCAGGAATATTGGTCGGCCATGCTCATCAACCTAGCTGTCTGACAAGCTATATCAAAAGTCAAGTCATGCATTGTCAATAACTTTCTTCTGATCGCATTTTTCTGAAAGTTTCCGAAATTACAGTGAAGAGATAGCTTTTTTAATGCTACAATGTACTCACTGATATTTTCATCGGTCTTTTGATTTTATATACCGAAATGATAGCTTTCAGCAATTTCCAAGGGAACGGCATTGTAGTGCTGTTCCAGCTTAGTTAAAATCTCTTTAAGCGTTGTATCCTTTGGCTCAGCAGGCACAAACAAATTTCTAAGCGTTTCCGACAACTCAGGGCCAGCTTCAGTTAAGAAAATATCTCTTTTCCGTTCTGCTCTGCAATCTCTGGGAGTTCGATTATGTTATTTGCAATGAAATATATTTCTAGCCGATCCACATATGCTTTGAACCTTGCCTGGTCATGTTTATATTCCCCTAAATGCCCCATCACTCCCATAGGTGCAGCCATTTTGACTCTGGCAGTTCAAACAGTGTGCTCGTAATTTACCTCGAATTTGTAGCTGTAATCAAAACAGAGAAGCTCTCAAAGTCTCTCTGTCGTCTGGCTGAATCCTTCACCAATAAAAATTTCAGGTTTGTTTTATCCGATTATCCCATTCGTCGTCGCCGTTGTAGTATTTCCATGAGAGCACACTTCACATGAGTCTTTTAAAATGGCAGATCTCCTGGAAGTCTGTGGAAGCTTCTTGTCAGGTGACCTGTCTTTTAAAATGGCAAATCTCCTGGAAGCCTGTGGAAGCTTCTTGTCAGGTGACCTGTCTTTTAAAATGGCAAATCTCCTGGAAGCCTGTGGAAGCTTCTTGTCAGGTGACCTGTCTCTGTTATATTAAACACTCTTGTTGCAGTAACACAATACGTCCACATTGTGGAGCTACAGACATTACACTCAGGATCTCATTTGCAATCATAAATGGCACAAGAGTTACATGACAGTGAGGTAGGGCATTGCACTATCCAGCAAGCAACTTGTACACAATCATAACCAATTGACTGGTAGGCGCTTGGACCTTCAGGGAGAGATGGCATTAAAGGAAAGCCTTCACTTACCGATTTTGCCCCCAGTGGGATTCACATTACACGCGACCACAGAAAAGGCAACATGTGGGCCCACTAGCCGCTGCACCCTCTCTTCGATGTCAGTGAGCTGTTGGATATTGGCCTCAGCCCCACCAGTTCTCTGTTGCTCGAAATGATTGTGGGAGATCTTAGCCTGTAAAGCAAAGTAGAGTTGCTGAGTAGTAGTGTCATGAGCCCTCGGCAATAAGTGAAAGTGCGAGTCCATTACATGCAGGTGTAACTGACATGAAAGGCACCGTCCATTGCGAATATGCAAACATGCCTCAGCAATCAAATGCTACTTCACTAACTATATATTGTAGGTGGGAAATAAGAGAAGGTGAAGGAGAGACTCACAGATGGAAGGTGAGGAGCTGGTGGATCATGTACTCACTTTCGTCAGTCGAATTATGTCGTTAAACCTTTTGCGGCATTGGATGGCGGTGAGGTCATGAATGGAGGTCTCTGACACCTTGACAGCTATCTCTCTCCACACATTGGGTCTTCCTGTGTCCGGATACAGTACGTGCCTCCATCCCTCCACAGCTTAGATCAGGGTTTCAGTTCAATATCGGAGAAATGGCTGGCCCTCCTTAAAGCTCTTGTACTAGCCGTTCCTTCACCAGAGATAAACTCAGTGCTCAGGACCTCGCTGCAAAACCTGCCCTTTAAGAAGGCCAGGGAGCTGTTGCCTTGTCATCAGTCAATTGGCATCAGCTGAAGAAGTTCTCGGCCTAACCGGTCAGTCCGCCCTCACACCGTTGCAAAGAGCCCATTCCTGCCACCAATATTGCACTGCACTGCTCCTTTTTTTCAACCAAATTGCTGAATTTCGCTCTAATGGCCATCCCATCCATTGTGGCGGCAATGCATACCAAAAAGTGGTAGGTGCACCCCGGTTCGGGCGGAGGGCAATTTCAGCCCCAGTGGTTATAGGCAGAGCCAATTTTCCTTGACCTTTTGCTCAATATCAAAACCTATGATCAAGTGAAACCGACAGTAAATGGGATGCTTGAATACGAGCTGCACAATTATGTGGCACAATTGGGTATGACATTCCCTTGTTGTCTGAGGGCTTCAGTGAGTGATCTCGTGATGCGACTGAACTCCTCCCTAAAGCATTTTTATGTTTTGGAGCAAGACAACTCGAGAATAGATGTTGAAAGTGATCGTATCGGGGACGACTCACACTGGTGGGATATTGGGCTTAATATATCAGCACAGCCTTAGGTTCATACTATTTCACAAGCTCTGGTAGTTCTCCAATTTGTAATGATAGTGTATTTGATATATGTACCCCATGTCGTAAGACTTTGATGCATGAGTCAATTGTGTACTCATGTCTATGATAGATTTTTAGAAATTAAGGAATTCAAGGGATATGGCGATAATGAAGGAAAGTGGAGTTGAGGTAGAAATAAGACAGAAATAGACAGTTTCTTAAACGAAAAGGGAATAAGCGGGCAGAGCAGTGGACCTGAGTCCATGATCGGATCAGCCATGATCGTATTAAATGGCGGAGCTAGTTCGAGGGGCTGAATAGTCTACTCCTGCTCCTATTTTTTAGTTCTTATGTTCTTATGATTAACCAGCAATAGGTAAATTAATTGAACACACCGAAAGAGAAGATCTGAAGCAACTTAGAGGAGACCCTAGGTGGGGTAAGATCAGGAAAAATAGAAGAAACAGAGGATGCCTCAGGCAGGGCAGAACTGGAACACCGGAACAGTGAATTGAATTTGAGTAAGTGGTCAGCAGCTGCTCCTCCCCCTCAATGGAATGGACTGTAAGAAAGGAGGGTATCTTCATTTCTGAGTCTCCCTACTAACTAATGCCCAAGTTGAGAAAGCAATAAGTAGATTAGGGGAGTGGTGGGAAGTAGCTTGTAATAACAGCCAGCATCCCTGGACTCACATGGTATAAATGGGCTGATAACTTCGAACTAGCTGGATTAGTCAAGAGCCGATTGTGAGAAGTCAATCAGGAAATTTCCTTCTTAAAGTGGGGAATCTGTAAAAAAATCATGAATCAAAAGAAATTGTCAATTATAAAAGAAATAATGCTTTCATAAAAGAAATAAACATGCCAGCACAACAACTCGAATAAATTGATGAAGTAGGAGAATTCCAGTTATATCGGATACTTGGGCTGGATTTACGGCTTTGCTCATTTCGGGGCGATAATGGCGACGAGACGGTAAAGTTTGCGCCCGGGATCAATTAGCAAAATTCAGCAACTGGGCCCTGAACGTTGTATACCTCTCTTAGGGTGTTAGGCCGGCTGAGCAAACGAAAATCCCAAGCTAAACAACCGGTCTCGGAGCGCACTATGAGAGGCCTGGGGAGAAAAAAAAACTGAAAAAAACACCAAAAACATTCCCAATAAATAACTCACTCTACCACAACATAAATCATAAAAAAAAAACAATCACACTTACCTGAGGTCGACATTACTTACCTCACTGCAGCCTCTACCAGTCGGACATCCCGCTTTCACAGGCGAACCGAGCATGGCGCGTTACGGATCGGGTGGGAGCCAAAAATCTAACCGATGGTAATGCTCTGTGCCCCGCCAAAACTGGCCCCGAAAATCCTGGCGGGGCGCTGGCAGCTGGCCGCCCGCTCTGTAGAGCTTGCCACCACCATTGCCGCCGTCCCCCCCCGGGTGAAAACTGAGCCAGCAACAAGCTGAAAATCGGAGCTGTGCAAAGATCTAAGGCCACTATAAAGACATAATGGCAGAAACAGGCCTTCATGTAGGCATGACTGTGCCTGATAAGAGGTCAAGCGAGAAGCCTTCTAAACAAACTGTCCAGGAGCAGGTACCCAGAAGTATAAACAAGAGATAAGCGGAGGGATGATCTCCTGGGGACAGGCGGGGTTTGCCATACTCCTCTGTAATTGAACAATTGAATGGGTAAAAGTGATTAAACAAATGATTGACGCGAAATATCCACTGACCCATCGAAATAAAGGTACATAAATGGGCAGCCGAAAAGGAAAAACAGGCAGAGAGAGGACAGCTTCCTCTGGGGTGGATCTCATGCTGGCTTCAGCCTAACACCTTGTTCAAGCCAACCCCCTGAGTTGTAACTCGTTCTGGTTTCAGCCTAACACTTTCGTCAGCTCGGGAGACGACCAAAGAGGAAGAGACAGCTACCGTTCTGGGGCTGATAAACTGTTCTTATCTGTTATGGGTTGTATATCTACTATGTCTATCCTGATTGCGTGTTGTATCTGATTATATTTAAAACTGCTGCTCCATAATAAAACACCTGATGGCTCCTAAGACCCTTTGGGTAATCTGTGTGTGACCTGTGATCCAAATGTGTGTGCATTATATTTGCTTCTGTCACCAGGCAGCTGGGAGGTCCCACCTCCCCAGTTCCAATGGCCAGGGATGCCGAGATGTCACTTGTCTCCAGCATTCCCTCTCTGCAGTTGTGAGCTGCGAGATCTGTGAAGGCCCATCTCTGATTCTCTCCCTAGTGTTTAGTGCTCTTTTCTGACACAGGGGAAAGAACAGACCCATGACTTCCTCTAATGGCATATGTTCACCCAATGGATGGAATGCATTTGGTGAGAGTGACTATCAGGGAGAGGCTGGAAATTGCATAAGGATGAGGGTGAGTGGCAGTGGTGAATGGATAGATGTGGATGTGAGGAAGTTCATAGAAAGAGAGAGATGGGTGCAATGCAAGGTAAGTGGATGTGAGGAGTGATGAGATGGAGTAGACTTGACAAGACAGAGTGAGGGGTGAGGTGTGCGGATGGATGATGTACCTAACAGGATGTAGATGACTGTGCCACTGTACTCACCTTTCCTTACCTGGTTAAGTCATTGAAGTGAATCCAGCAGAATGGCACAATGCTCCTGCTGCTTGTCCTCCTGGACCACTTTCACATCCAGCCAGGCCTTATTTGTGGCAACAGCAGGCTTCTTCCTCCCATTGCTGGGGAAGAGTATCACTCTCCCGTTCCTCACTGTCCACATCACCACATCGTGGGGTGCAGCCTTTGACCATCATGAATCCATTCTCACAGATCGTCTTCTCTTGCTTTCAACTCCCAAATCCTCCAAATTCCATCTTTGGATTGTCCCTTTCAATACTGGAGTTGAGATCATTCATCACACGTGCTGCCACACAATCAACACCAAATCCAGAAGTACAATTAAAATGAGGTGGCTGGGTTAAAATGCCACTGACAGAAGGCCTGAACTTACATCTAGGTTGCCACATGATTTTGGACCCTCCCCACTCCCATCGCACCTACGAGTTAATATCGGGGCCAAACTGACAACAAATACAAATATTGACTGCTGAAATCAAATTTTACACTCAAAGTGTTATCGCAAAAAATACTTTTTGTTACAATAATAATGCTTTATGAAATCACTGATTCTTCTGCCTCACACATTATAAAGTATTGTTTATACAATTTATCAGAAATTCAAAGGTGGTTCTTCAGAAAGAAGATTATTGTCCCCATGTGTTGATGTGATACAGGAATTGTTTGCTGCTGATCTCATTTTTAGAAAATCGACGCCAGATGTGGCATGGAACGGAAACTACATATAAGATGCATGTGAAGCAGGCCTGGTTTACACAAATTTTATGGTAAATGCACTCCATGCACATGAAATTAAATAATAATTTATTATTTCTTAATCTCATTGAAATTCTTTCTCATTACAGATGAATTTTCAACTTTATAACTAACTTCAAACATTGCTAAGGGAATCAGGGGTTTAATATGAAATTTTCATCCAATGAAATGTGCATTTCATTAGTTCTAAAACGAACTACACAGTACTAACTTAAGCAGAAGTTTCAGCTTTAGGGCAGAAATATCCCTGAAGCACATGTAAAATAGCAATATTCCCATAGTGTAGGCAAATATAGGAACATCCCTGCAGCATGGTTTGACATAAAATTGTCCTGACAATTTTAGCGTTTTATTTTTATGAAGCTTTTTACTTTCATCACTGACAATGAAATATAAAACTATATTTGTGGTAGGTTCGAGATCAAGTTCTGGATATGTTTGGAACACAATAGAAGCAACCAATGTAAAAAGAAAATTATCACAGTGCATCACAGTGCTTTGCTGTTTGTGGGAGCTTGCTGCGCGCAAATTGGCTGCTGTGTTTCCTATGTTACAACAGTGACTACACTTCAAAAAGTACTTCATTGGCTGTAAAGTGCTTTGGGATGTCCTGAGGTTGTGACAGGTGCTATATAAATGCAAGTTTTTATTTTTATGACTGCTAATGATTTGCAGATATCGGTTTAACTTTCAAGAAAAAATGTGAATCTGAAAATATCAATATTTATAGGACAATGTAGCAATCTGTGAATCTAACCCAAAACATTACAAAATGGCAGGGATTCTTTGTTAAATCCAAAGGAGCTTCATCAATTGTAATATGTGATTTATAAGCCAAAAGTCATATTTAGAACTTTGGATGTTATAATTTTCTGAAACGTTTTGTTGCTAGCAGGGTTAATAAGCAGTGGCCCCTAAATTCCACAAGGCTACAATCCTGGCATTTGTGTGAATATAAACATAAATTTCACCTTCAATTTTTGTATCTGCAATTTTTGAGTACTTTTCAATCTTTACCACTTGTACGAATTAAACAATTCAATTAATTGAATAGAATTAAAAAATATGATGTCTTTACAGCCAGAAATAAGGTATTTTTTATAGCATTTTTGAAGAGAGAAATAGATAAACTGTGCTACTGAAATAAAACAAATCCACATCCTCACAGCAAATGGGGACTGATACTTTAGATGTTACTGAAGGTGCACATCAGGAAGGTGGCCTTATTTGGATTAGAAAGCCATTCTCCAGCAAAAGTACAAGTGTACGCTGCATGGAGAGATAGGGTCAGCCTTACGGGTTTAATGTGATCAGGGGGACGCCATGGTTAAGAGGGTAAAAAAATTCAAAATAAAAAATAACTATTTTATTGGCAGGTGTTCAGGCGCAAATGTATCTGCAAGCTAGAAATTTTTAGGGTAAAAGTTAAGAATACATTTTCATCTTGGAAATGTAATTTTATATATCAAATGAAAGGGTTCCAGGCAAAAACACGAAGGCAGAATATTATCTGAATGGCGGCAGACTAGAAAAAGGGGAGGTGCAACGAGACCTGGGTGTCATGGGTTCATCAGTCACTGAAAGTGGGCACGCAGGTACAGCAGGCGGTAAAGAAGGCAAATGGTATGTTGGCCTTCATAGCTAGGGGATTTGAGTATAGGAGCAGGGAGGTCTTACTGCAGTTGTACAGGGCCTTGGTGAGGCCTCACCTGGAATATTGTGTTCAGTTTTGGTCTCCTAGTCTGAGGAAGGACGTTCTTGCTATTAAGGGAGTGCAGCGAAGGTTCACCAGACTGATTCCAGGGATGGCTGGGCTGTCATATGAAGAGAGACTGGATGAACTGGGCCTTTATTCACTGGAGTTTAGAAGGTTGAGAGGGGATCTCATAGAAACATATAAGATTCTGACGGGACTGGACAGGTTAGATGCGGGAAGAATGTTCTCGATGTTGGGGAAGTCCAGAACCAGGGGACATAGTCTTAGGATAAGGGGTAAGCCATTTAGGACTGAGATGAGGAGAAACTTCTTCACTCAGAGAGTTGTTGACCTGCGAAATTCCCTGCCGCAGAGAGTTGTTTGTGCCAGTTCATTGGATATATTCAAGAGGGAGTTAGATTTGGCCCTTACGGTTAAGGGGATCAAGGGATATGGAGAGAAAGCAGGAAAGGGGTACTGAAGGAATGATCAGCCATGATCTTATTGAATTGCAGTGCAGGTTCGAAGGGCCGAATGGCCTACTCCTGCACCTATTTTTTATGTTTCTATGTTTCTAAGACGACTGCAAATATGAAAGATTTTCAAGTGGTAATGTTGCGTTTATGTGATAGAGGGGGCAAAATTTGATAGCCCCCGAAACTGGCCATGGGTATAGCGATGTGCTTAGCCCACGTCCGTTGAGTCCGATGCTAATTTCAATAATTTTAGCGTGTAGCCCAGCGCTGAACGTGCTTTTGAGTGGCTGCTCGCCTGAGCACGGGGAACATTTTGTGGCAGGCTAGCACCAGTTAAAGCTAGCCTACACTACTTAAAGAGGAGGTGCTTTCTGGCTGGAGCAAGTGCTGGAAGTGACTGGGGAAGAGAGTCTGATTTGCAAGAACACTGACTAATGGTGCAACAGGGGAGGGTGCATGCTCCAAAGTCCTCAGGTGCCACATTGGAGACCTTGGTGGAGGATGTGAACAAGTGGAGAGAGGTCTTTGATCCATAGTGGGTCAAGAGGCCCTCAAGATAAATTTTACGAAGACAGTGGGAGCAATTAGTCGTGATGGTCAATGCCAGAAGTCAAACCCCGAGGACCCAGATGCAGTGCCGCAAAAAGTTCAATGATCTCACATGAGGGGTCAGGGTCAGTGAATTGATCTTCAAATGTCATATCTCACCATCTGCATCACCAGCATCACAAACTGCTCAATGCACCACACCCCCAACACTCACCCACCATCAATCTCTCTCAAACACGACTCATACCTCACATTTATAGCTTCACCTCACCCTTACCCACTTAGTACTGCTTCAAACCTTACACCACATATCACAACTTGCACACAGTCAGCTATTCTACCATGACAGGCACATCACCCAAACACATTACACCACACTCATTGACATACTTCCCTCTCCCATCAGGACAAGTTGCTTAATAACCAATGGCAGGGGACAGGCACGGCTGCATGACCTTACACTGATGGAGGAGACTGGTCGCAATTATTGGAGCATCTCTCGCTGAAAATAACTGCATCCTCATACCTAATCCTCTATCTCACATCCCACTTCCCCCTCATTCCACAATCTCTTCTGATGGTGTAAGCATGTGCCTCTTACTTTCCTCCTCCCCTCACCACAGCCCTAACATTATACCTTTCCCCTTTCAGATACTCAAGAACTGCAACCTGAGCAGGCAGTGGTGGAGGGGCAAGAACTGGAAGAGGAAGAAGGCAGTGATACTGAAGACAGCATCGCCACTGGATTTCACATTCACAGTCACCAGCTTAGATACTGACATCCACGCACTTTAGAGGATTGCTTAGACGTGGAATCTGCATGTGGTGAGACACTGGGCTCGAGTGACCTGCAGCCAGGGCAGGGAGCAAGGGTAGCACTGATGCCAGCTCCCGAAGGGCGAGGTCGCACACTAGTTCTGCTTCAGTGGACTCAGATGAGAACTTCGATAGGTCAGGTTACAGAACAACTCTGATGTGTATGCATAATGAAATGCTTTGTGTTTTGGCAGTCCCACCACAAAGTCTGTGTATATTGTCAAGGAACATGGAGTAGTCTGGCACCAACTTGGCACAGGCTTTGCAAAGAGCTTGGAGCCTATCCTTTCCAGCATGGAAGTGATGGCCAACTCCATGAGCGCACTTGCGGACACAACCATGATGCAGCACGTGATGGCCGATGTCTCGGCTTCCATTGCAGCACAAGCACAAGGCACCGAATGCCAGGGTGCTGTAGTGGAAGCTCTGACTTCATGCAGGCTCAGCTTGCTGCACGCTACCACAGACTGCTGCCTTCATGGCTGTGCTTATCAGTGTTCGAAGGGGTTTGCAATGTCACAGCAATCTGTCCTCCAACAGATTATTAGGAATGCCGAGGCACCACCCAGGGGAAATGGCAGTGGCTCTGTGAAGTACATACCTGCTGTCCTCTCTCAGGATGACAGAATTCATCTTCCCAACACTGCCACTCTACCAATGTCCTTGCTTTTGCCTGTCAGCCAGCCAGCCTTGACTGCTGCTGTCCATGCCAAGGTTGTGCAGTGCGAAGCAGAGCTTCCTCAGCCCAGAGCTGCAAGATCTGCAGTCTCATCAACTGAAAGTCAGCAGCCTTCCACCAGCCATGCTGCAGCCACTGGGGTAGCACTGTATAGGACAACTAGGATAGACAAAGGCACATAGAAGACAGGCACTAAGGGTGAATATTTAAGTTTGTATGCAATATTGCATGATTTAATTTATAAATTTGGTTTGGAATGTTTACGTCGTGTTGGCTTTTATTTTTGTATTGTAGCCATGCGGACGCTGTGATGGTCAGTAACACAGGGAAGTTTAGGTGTGGGACGGTTGGTGAATGTGGAATTAGGGTTGCAGTTACTGGTATCACAGCCGGATGAGTCAGTCACGGAAAACCCGGCCAGAAAGGAGCTTTCTGGCTTGGCTACTCTGTTCCTCTTCCTCCTCTTTCTCCTCCTCTTCCTCCTGCTCCTCCTCCTCCTGCTCCTCAGCTGGTCGCCGTATGGCTAGTGGCAAGGGCTGTGCCTTTATGATGGTGCAGTTATGCAGCATATAACAGACTACCAAGAATTTTGACATCCGCTTTGCCGAGTACTGCAGGACTCCTTCTGAGCAGCGTTGCTTCAGCACATCAATGGTCTGCTCGATTATATTTTATGTGGTAGTATGGCTTTCATTGTATGAATACTGCCCATGTGTGTGTGGATTTCACACTGGAGTCATGAGCCATGTTATGAATGGATAGCCCTTGTCGCCCAGTAGCCACCCTCTAGTTTGTCGTGGTGCGTCAAATGCAGATGGGACAGCGACTGCCGCAGAATGAAGATATCACGACTGATGCCAGGATAACGGGCATTGATCTGCATGATTCACTCAGTATGGTCGCTCACCAGCTGGACATTGAGGAAATGAAATCTCTTTCTGTTGCGGCACATCTCGGAGTTGACATATGGCGCCCGCAAAATGACATGCCTGCAGTCAATGTCATCCTGCACCATGGGGAAACTGCAATTCTCGCAAAGCCACATGCACATTCCACCTGCTGTTCTCTGGCCAGAGAGTAGGAAATGCATTCAGCTCTGTTCGAATACAGAGCCTCAGTGATCTCCCTCAGCAATAGTGCACGGAAAACTAGGAGATGTTGCAAATATCTTCTGCTCCAGCATGAGAGGTGTCCGACAGATATAAGTTAATTGCCACGGTCACCTTCACAGCCAGTGGCAAAGCAGTCCTCGCCCTGCTCTGAGGATACATCTGTGGCTGCAGCAGATGATAGATTTCAGTGAGGTCGTTTTTGGTGAAGTGCAAACCTGTGACACATTGTTCTTCGCTGAGGTTCCGATAGCAGTATTTCTCCTTGAACATCCTGGGCTGATATGGCCTCCTGCTAAGAGTCCTTCTCCCACTCTCTCCTCCTCCATCTACCAGCAGCTTGTCCTGCTCTATGTGGCCTCTGCTCATTCTCCCTGTCATGCTATAGTCCAAGTGGAATTCCTACTAGTGCACCAATGTTTAGGAGCAAGTGGTCTGTGCAGAATCCTTGAGATCAGAACAAAATCCTTCGACACCTTCAACACCACTCCCTGCAGATTTTAGCAACTTGAAATAACTCTATAAAGCACTAAAGACTTGTATAATCGCAGCAAGAGCCAGCAGATATCAATCAGCAAATAACCCGCAAGTAGTCAGAATGTTGTGGGTTCAAGTCCCACTCCAGGAACTTGAGTACATAAATCTAGGCTGACACTCCAGTGCAGTGCTGAAGGAGTGCTGTACTGCCAGATGTACTGTCTTTCAGATGTTAAACCAAGGCCTCTTCTGCCCTCTCAGGTGGACGTAAAAGATCCCATGGCACTATTTCGAAGAAAAGCAGGAGAGTTATCCAGGGTGTCCTGGCCATTTATTCCTATCAACATAACAAAAACAGGTTATCTGGTCATTCTCATATTGCTGTGCGTGTGTAATATATAGCTCCACCTAGTGGACTACTGCTCCACTTAGTGGGTAACTGGTAATGCAGCCATTGCTGTAAATACAATAAAGACATCAGGTGACAGATCACCTGAAAAGTTCCAGCGTTAAGAGCCATCTTGTAGTCTGTGTGTTCGTGATGTCATAGACAAGATGCCACATTTGGCGATGAAGGATAGGATAATCAGATTCCCATCTGAAATTTTTGTTGGTGGATTATTCCAGCCAAACAACCAGAGAGACTAGCAAGGCCCTTTGTGTTGCAGAACAGCTAAAAATAAAAGCTAAATTACAAGCATACTTGGCTGAACTGAAGAGTCTAGATGGCTGCACCTATGGGAATAATAGGGTGCTTGAGTGCATTTCAATGCGATCGAAAAACTTTCACAGCATATGTGGAGCAGCTAGAAATATTTTCCACCACAAATACTATCATCAAAGTCCCCGATGATGAAAACAGTAATCTGTGGCTTTAGAAAGAAAACGGGCTATTTTCCTGACTGAAGCAGGCCCCGAGGTGTATGAAACCCTGAAATATGTGCTTGCTCCAGTCAAACCAAAGGATATTTCACTAACAGAGATTGCACTGCAGTTCTGAGCCCCTGAAAATTGCTGAAAATTATCATTTTAGAATACAAAATAAATTACCTGACAATAGTATCAGTGAGTACATTGTAGCATTAAAAAAGCTATCTATTCACTTTCATTTCAGAAACTTGCATGACTGCTTTGTTTGTGGGATGAAAAATGAAACAATCATAAAAAAGTTATTGACAACTCCTAACTTGACTTTTGATTTAGCCTGAGGCAACACATTGCTCAAAGTTGTCCATATGTGAAGGCAGAGTGTTTCTTCTGCATGAAAACTGGGCGTCTTGCGAAGACATGCCAACTGAAGAGTAAACCAATTTTCAAGGCTATAAGTAGAAATCCCCAAAGACTACATAGCTTGGAAGAAAAGCAACAGGACAAGGAGATACTCATCAACGGGAGCACGAGGGTATCTAACAGCGATTCAAAAAGTATCATCATCCAAGTAAATGTTGCAGGAACTAGGATACCCATGGAAATCGACACTGGCGCATCCGTGAGCGTAGTACCGGAAGCGCTATATCGCGACAAGTTGAGTGATTTTCCACTGGAAAAGTCGAAGATAGAGTGGCAAGGCTACTCCGGAGAGCAAATTCCTGTGGTAGGACGTATCACTGTACCGGTGAACTACAAGGATCAATTTCAGAGCTTGCCTCTCTCAGTGGAAGGAGACAAGCCTGCCTAATTAGGTAGAAATTGGTTGGGATCACTGACGCTGGATTGGAATTAGATTTTTCTTGTTGAAACGAGATTTGCATCGAAGGATGATGTCATCAAGAAGTATTCGAAGGTGTTCTGTGGAACAGGCAGTCCGATCGGAAGGCTTCAAGGTGTGTGTCAGGGTACAGAAGGACGCTGAACCAGTTTACTGCAAGCCACATCCCGTACCATATGTACTCAAAGAGAAAGTTGAGCAAGAACTCAAAGGGCTACAGACTGAGAACATTATCTCTAAGATAGATCTATGTCATTGTGCTACACCCATTGTTGTTGTATCTAACTCAGATGGTAAGTGTAATATATTGTCTATGGCACCACCAACACACTGCACTTACAAGATGGCTTCAACTCAGGAACTTGTCAGTTGAACTGTCACCTGATGCCTTTATTGTATTTACAGCAAAAGCTGCATTACCACAGTAATCTACTAGGTGTAGTAGTAGACCACTAGGTGGAGCTATATATTACACATCTCCCTCCCTAATGAGGAAGTAATTGTAACAAAATAATCATCATATATAACTTGCATGTTTATACTTAACAAAATATATGGACTTAGTTTTCCATATTTATAAATCAAACTTAACCACTTGTTTTCTGTTTCAAAGAGGATACATTTGCTCTTGAACAGAAACTTCCAAACATGGTGTCGAACTTAGATTCATTCTAGGCTGATCCTGAGGAAAGTTTTCCTCCAAGGGATACCCTTGATGTACATTTGAACTCTTTACAACTTCAGACTGTTTGTCTGCCTGATTCAAACTCAGGCTTAAATTCTGACTTTCTCTTGGACTTGTTTCTAGTACATTTGATGTAGGATATGCTACTGATACTGTACTTGTAATAAGACTATCAGACTCATCAGAAATAATCAAATCATTCCAACTTTCAATTCCTTCCACATCTGTAGGTAAAATATGATCAATGTGAACAAACCTAACCTGTCCATAATCAAACATCTTGACCACATATGTGGGAGGACCACATATCTTCACTACTCTTCCTGGTAACCACTTTAACCATTTAAGTTGATGGTTCTTCACTTCTGATTTAATTTCACACTTCTCTCTTCTACTCTAACTCTATCATGATTTTCTTTCTGTCTTCATTGTTTCTCTTCTACTGATTGTGCCAAGTTTGGTTTTAACAGCAAGAATCTGGTTCATGGCTGTTGTTTGAGAAACAACTCTGCTGGTGTTCTACCAGGAGTTGTATGAGGAGTATTATGATAAATAATCAGAAAATTAGCCGATTTGTGGTCCAACAACAACTGACATTTCTTTGGATTTGGATCCAACATTTGCTTGATGAGGGCACCTATTACAACTTGTACAGTGCGCTCTGTTGTACCATTTGAAGCAAGGTGGTATGGTGGAACCTTGGTATGTTTCACACCATTTTTGCTTGTGAACTGTGCAAATTCTTCTGAACAAAATCATGGCCCATTATCAGACACAATTTCTTCTGCGAGGCCATATGAAGAAAATAATCTTCGCAAATTGTTTAGTGTTTTACTTGTTATTTTCCGCATTGGAAACATCTCTACCCACTTCAAATGGCTATCAATCACAATAAGCAATTGCTGTTCTTCTAGCTCAGCAAAATCCATATGTGACCTTTGCCACACCCTGGGAAGCCATTTCCATGGCATTACTGGTGGTTTCTTGCATACCAATTGACATTTTGTACACTGACTAATGATATAGAGCACATCATCTTTATCTAGATCTGGACACCATAAGTAACTGCTTGCAAAACTCTTGGTCAGCACATTCCCAGGTGCTGGTCATGAAGGTCTCCTAATAATTTGGAGCTGAATTTATTTGGAATAACCAATCTTGCACCCCACATGATAACTCTTTATTGACTGATATTCATCCATACTTCATTTGTAGGAATGAATTATCTTCTTCGGATACCTGGTTTGGCCATCCATTTGCGATGTAATCATAACTGGGTCACGTTTGGTTGCTCTACCAATCTCTTCAGCTGTGACTGGCAGTTAGAACATAAGAAATAGGAGCAGGAGTAGGCCATATGGTCCCTCGAGCCTGCTCCGCCATTTAATAAGATCATGGCTGATCTGATCATGGACTCAGCTCCACTTCCCCTCCCGATCCCCATAACCCCTTATCGTTTAAGAAACTGTCTATTTCTGTCTTAAATTTATTCAATGTCCCAGCTTCCACAGCTCTCTGAGGCAGCAAATTCCACAGATTAATAACCCTCTGAGAGAAGAAATGTCTCCTCATCTCAGTTTTAAATGTGCGGCCCCTTATTCTACGATCATGCCTTCTAGTTCTAGTCTCCCCCATCAGTGGAAACATCCTCTCTGCATCCACCTTGTCAAGCCCCCTCATAATCTTACACGTTTCGATAAGATCACCTCTCATTCTTCTGAATTCTAATGAGTAGAGGCCCAACCTACTCAACCTTTCCTCATAAGTCAACCCCCTCATCCCCAAAATCAACCTAGTGAACCTTCTCTGAACTGCCTCCAAAGCAAGTATACTCTTTCATAAATATGGAAACCAAAATTGCACGCAGTATTCCAGGTGTGGTCTCACCAATGTTTATGTAGCTGCAGCAAGACTTCCCTGCTTTTATACTCCATCCCCTTTGCAACCATTGGACTTCCTGATCACTTGCTGCACCTGCATACTGTCCTTTTGTGTTTCATGCACAATACCCCCAGATCCCACTGTACTGCGGCACTTTGCAATCTTTTTCTATTTAAATAATAACTTGCTCTTTGATTTTTTTTTCTGCCAAAGTTCATGACCTCACACTTTCCAACATTTTACTTCATGTGCCAAATTTTTGCCGACTCACTAAGCCTGTCTATGTCCTTTTGCAGATTTTTTGTTTCCTCCTTACATTGCTTTTTCTCCCATCTTGTATCATCAGCAAAACTTGGCTACATTACACTCAGTCCCTTCTTCCAAGTTGTTAATATAGATTGTAAATAGTTGGGGTCCCAGCACTGATCCCTGCGGCACCCCACTAATTACTGGTTGCCAACCAGAGAATGAACCATTTATCCTGACTCTCTGTTTTCTGTTAGTTAGCCAATCCTCTATCCATGCTAATATACTACCCCCAACCCTGTGAACTTTTATCTTGTGCAGTAACCTTTTATGTGGCACCTTTCATCAATGTATGAAAAATAGAATACTTCTTCCCTATCGGGTGTAATTTGTGATGGGGAAGGCAACCTGAATATAGCATCAGCATTACGGTGATCAGCTGATCATCTGTACTCAATGTCATACGTATATGCTGACAAAATCAAAGCCCATCTTTGCATTCCGGCTGAAACTGGGGACTTTGGATGGAGGATTGCTGTCAGGGGCTTATGGTCAGTAACGATGGTAAACTTATGCAAGTATTTGTGGAACTTCTTGACCTCCAAAAATTAATGCCAAAGCTTCCCTTTCGATTTGTGCATAATTACGCTCATAGGCACTGAGAGTGCGTGAAACAAAAGCAATTGGTCTCTCCTCCACACTACATAGTACATAAGAGATCACTGCCCCTATTCCATATAGAGAGGCATCACATGCTAGCTTGATCTCCTTAGATACGTCATAGTGAATTAACATTGTGCTCTCTACCAACTGGCTTTTACACTCCTTGAATGCTGCGTCACATTCTTCTGACCAGTTCCAATGGACCTGTTTTTTCAGCAGTTCATTCAGTCGATGTAACACTGTAGCCAAATTTGGTAGGAACTTCCCATAATATTTCAAGACGCAAAAATGATCAAAGTTCAGTGACAATCTTGGGAGTGGGTGCATTTTTGATTGCATCCAGCTTTCCCTTGGTTGGATGTAAACCATCTTTGTCTACACTGTGCCCTAAGTACTCCACTGAGTTTTGAAATAACTCACACTCGTGATCAGTCACTCGAAATCTATGCTTTTCTAGCCGTTTGAGCACTACATTCAATATGTTATTATGGATTTGCCTATTTGGTGCAGAAATTAGTATGTCATCAAAATATCATACTACCCCTTCGTTGCCTTGCAATTTCTGATCCATTACCCCTTGCATTATGACGGGGGCAGAAGACACTCCAAATGGTAGCCTATTAAATTGATATAGGTCGAGATGAGTATTTATAGTCAAGAATGACTTGGACTTCTCATTTAGCTCCAGTTGTAAAGCGGCATTTGTAAGATCTAACTTTGAGAAGATCTGACTACCTGTTAGCGTTGTGAACAAATCTTCTACATTTGGTAATGTATTGAGGAGATTACCCACTAGAACTTGGTTTACGGTTACTTCATAATCACCACACAAACTTATCTTACCATCACACTTAGGTACAAAAGCAATGGGTGTAGCCCAATTACATAGATCTATCTTAGAGATAATGTTCTCAGTCTCTAGATCGTTGAGTTCTTGCACAACTTTCTCCTTGAGTTTGTATGGTATGGGACGTGGCTTGCAGTAAACTGGACTAGCATCCTTCTGTACCCTGACACTCGCCTTGAAGCCTTGGATTGGATTGCGTGTTTCACAGAACACTTCTGGATACTTCTTGATGACATCATCCTTTGATGCAAATCTTGTTTCAACACGAAAAATCTCATTCCAATCCAGCTTCAGTGATCCCAACCAATTTCTACCTAGTAAGGCAAGCTTGTCTCCTGCCACTACTAAGAGAGGCAAGCTCTGAAATTGATCATTGTATTTCACTGGTGATACGACCTATCACAGGAATTTGTCCTCCTGAGTAGCCTCGCAGCTCTACCTTGGATATCTCCAATGGCAAATCACGCAATTTGTCAAGATATAACGATTCCGGTACTATGTTCATGGATTCGCCAGTGTCAATTTCCATGGGTATCTTGGTTCCTGGAACATCTACTTGGATGATGATACATTGCGAATCATTGTTATGTACCCTTGTGCTCCTGATGATGTGCATCTCCTTGTCCTGTCACTTTTTTCCCCTGCTCTGTAGTCTCTGGTGATTTCTACTTATAGCCTTGAAAGTATGTTTACTTTTCAGTTGGCATGCCTTCGCAAGATGCCCAGTTTTCCTGTGGAAGAAACACTCTGCCTTCATACATGGACAACTTTGAGCAATGTGTTGTCCCTGGCACCAATAGCATGACTTCAATGTATTGTTACCATGGCCAGTTGCTGAGGCCTTAGAGCCCAACTGCCTTTTTCTTTTAACCTGCTGGTGATTCACCTCGGTTGTCTGATGGCTGGAAATGGCTCGAAATTCTTGGGAATATTGGTCAGCCATATCCATTGACATAGCTGTCTGACAAGCTAAGTCAAAAGTCAAGTTAGGAGTGGTCAACAACTTTCTTCTGATCGCATCATTTTTCATCCCACAAACAAAGTGGTTACGCAATGCTCGATCCTGAAAGTTTCTGAAATGACAGTGAATAGATAGCTGTTTTAATGCTATAATGTACTCACTGATACTCTCATCGGGTAATTGATTCCTTATTCCAAAACAATAACTTTCAGCAATTTCCACCCGCTCAGGACTGTCGTGCTCTCCATAAGTGATGTGTCCTTTGGCTTGACAGGAACAAGAACATTTTTCTGGGTTTCATACACCTCATAGCCTGCTTCAGTCACGAAAATAGCCCGTTTTCTTTCTAACACCACCTGGTTACTGTTTTCATCATTGGGGATATAAATGATACAATATACAGAGAAAAACATTTCTAGCCACTCCACATGCGCTCCGAAAGTCTCACGGTTGCATTGAAATGCACCCAAGCGCCCTATTATTCCCATAAGCGCGGCCATCTGGATTCTGGCAGTTCAGCATAGTGTGCTTGTAATTTACCTTGGATTCTTAGCTGTTCTGCAACAAAGGACCTCTCTAGTCTCTCTGTTGTTTGGCTGGCATCATTCACCAACAATATTTTCAGCGAGGGTGTCCGATTATCCTATCCTTTATCGCCAAATGCGGTATATTGTCTACAACATCACAACACACTGCACTTAGAAGATGGCTTCAACTCAGGAACTTGTCAGGTGACCTGTCACCTGATGCCTTGAATGTATTAATAGCAATGGTTGCATTACCACAATAGTCCACTGGGTGGAGCAGTAATTTACTAGGAGGAGCTATATATTACAGTAAGGTAAAATTATGTGGTGATTATAAAGTAACTGCAAACCAGGTCCTAGATTGTTAATCTACCCAATACATTGCCAAATGTAGAAGATTTGTTCACAATGCTGATAGGTGCTCAGATCTTCTCAAAGTTAGATCTCACAAATGCCTACTTCAAACTTGAACTAGATGAAGAGTCCAAGTCATGCTTGACTATAAATACTCATCTAGGCCTATATCAATTTAATAGGCTACCATTTGGAGTGTCTTCTGTCCCCGTCATATTTCAAGGGATGATGAACCAGATTCGGTAAGGCATTGAAAGGGTAGCATGTTATTTAGATGACATTCATTTCAGCACCAAACAGGCAATTCCATAATAACATACTGAATGAAGCGCTCAAACGACTAGAGAAGCACAGAGCATGAGTGACTGCTCACGAGTGTGAGTTATTTCAAAACTCAGTGGAGTACTCGAGACCCAGGAGCGAGGTTGGCACCCAGGAGCAAAGTCGGGACCCAGGAGCAAGTTCGAGCCCAGCAGTGAGGTCAAGGCCCAGGTGCGAGTTCGATACCCAGGAGTGAGGTCGAGCCCAGCAGCGAGGTCGAGGCCCAGGTGTGGCATAGAATGGACCAGCAGCAGGGCCAGGGCCCAGGGAAAGTGCAGCATGGGGCAACAGTGACACCCAGGTCTCTTGTACCTGGCTATAAATGAGACAGAATTATGCTGGTACCAGGAGGAAGACAAAGGTGATTGTGCTCAATTTTGCTCACATTGCTTGTGGGGCCCATCAACCAAGGTACAAAATTACATTGGCATCTGCTACAGCCTCTGAAAAGTACCATTTGGAACAATGTCAGAGTCTTTCATTGTGCCAAAACAGCATTGCAAACTTTTCTCCAAGGTGGATGTAGAAGCCAAGGAACAGAAAACTGATGCTAAGGTGTACAGACAAAGCTAGGCCTTGCTATTAAGGGGTTACTCAGAGGAGTTAGCAGTCACAGATGCAGAACATTATCGGTTTCTCCTCAGAATCATCCATCGAATGTTTCTTCTCCTTCAAATAAAGTTGTCACTGTACAACGATGGCATAAAGACTGCTTCCTGAATAATGGCCAATTACATGTACAATTATGGGGTAATTCTAGCTGCCTTTTAAAAATGGGTGGGTTTGGGTCAGGAGGGAAGTAAAAATGTAAAAGAATCTCAAACCTGAATGCAACCTGCCTCGATCCGGCCCACGTCCGGTTTTAACGGAGGTGGGACTGGGAGTGGGTGACCAAATATTTTAATAAAACCCAGACACTAAAAGGAGGTGAGGACTACTGCATGGAACAGGTAAGTGCTTTTACAGCAGTGCCAGTGGGCCAGAAAGAAAAGGAGTGCTTTCCCCTGGCCCCACAAGCACACAAACCTGTTATCCTTCCCAGCGATCAGCTACCCCTCAATCCCCCATCTCTCCCTCCGATCTCTTCCAACATCCCCATCTTTGTGCCCGATCTCGCTCTGATCCCCGTGATCAGCCCCCCAATGCTCCAAGCCACACTGTATGCACCCCACCACCCCGCAACCTTTACTCTTGGCAACACAAAATCTACCTGTTCCTGGGCTGTTGTCTCTTCTGCAGCGTTCTCCACCCAACAGGGAACCAAGCCTGTCAATCAGGCTGATTTCTGGGCAGGGAACCTGTTAAAAAAAACACGCATGACTCTGATTGTCCGACTAGAACTTGATATAGATGTGCACTGCAAACTGCCTGATGTGACAAATGTTCTATATAATGGATTGGAAGGATGTGGTTGTATATAAAGTTCATGATGTGATACCTTTACATTCTAAAGGGGGAGATATCCCTGTTCCAGATATTATCTGCAGGTTATGAAGGACATGGTACAACTTTGTGGCAGCCACTGTAAAGCTGAGGCAGTGAAAGTAAGTGTCTTCTGACATGCCCATGTATGTGTTGAGGGTCAATAAATATGTGTCTTTGCACAGTGATGGGATCCGATCAATCCCCTCAGATATAGTTGCATCCACATTTGTAGGTTCCTCATGAAGTTCTCATATAGCATGTTCAAAATTCCAATAGGAACACCTATTCTTATCTCTTTCTATGGTGTAATTTATATGCCAGCAGCAATTAAGAAAAAAATAAGTAAAATATTGACTGGATAAACTTGCAAAAATGGCAGATTGCCCAGAAATATGCAGCAAAATCTAACTAAAATTGCAACAAACAAAAGACTTTTACCAATATTACTAATAACTAAAACTGCCATCTTATTTTAAGAAGAGCTTCTTGAGCATGCCAAGGCCCAGGACTCCCATGCATCCAGTTTATATGGATAAAGAACATGATGAGTGCGACTTGAATATATTGTGTGGAACCTTTCTAAGGAAATTGAAATAAGGCCCATGATGTCAATGGTGTGGCTTTACTTTCAGTCCTCAAACGGCCTGTTGGAAGATTGACCACCCCACAAATCAATTGCACAGGTTTGGATGTTCAATTTTCCACAGGCAAGGCCTCAGAGAATGGGTCCTTATATTTTTACATTCTGGAAGAAGAGAAGGATCAAGAGAAGGGTGCAGGCATCTGCACCAGAGGCACTCTGCACCCATCTGCCAGTAAAGCCCACAATAGAATATACAGGCAGAGCCACAAATATCCCCATTTGTCCTTAGGAACTGTGTCTGTAAAGGCTTCAATTCACTATAGGGGCTGTGATGAAAATATGCCACAAGGTACTTACAATTTACATGAAAAATACAGCACAGAAATAGGTCATTCGGCCCAACCAGTCCATGCCAGCATTTATGTTACACTCGAGCCTCCTCTAATCCTTCCTCATGTAACTCTATCAGAATAACCCTCTATTCCCTTCTCCCTTATATGCTTATCTAGCTTCCCCTTAAATGCATCTATATTATTCGCCTCAACTACTCCCTGTGCTAGTGAGTGCTCACCACACTCTGGATAAAGATGTTGCTTCTGAATTCCCTATTTCATTTCGTGGTGACTATTTTATATTGATGGCCTATACTTTGCTCATCCCCACAAATGGAAACATTCGCTTGTTGTGAAATTTAGACCATTTGTGCCATCTGATAAGGCTGGTTTGGATGAAAAATGGTGGCTGCCTCGCTTCTGCTTGCTTCCAGCGGGTCCCAAGGCAGCTGCCATTTTGGGCAGGTCAGCAGCGCTGCATGTGCTTGCTGCAGATATGGAAATGAGGCAGATTGTGACGTCAATTAGTGAGCAATGCTGATTTAATGCATGAGGTGCCATTTTGGACGTCGCCGCTCTATTTAATGCCCTCTCCAAATCATGACCAGCTAAACATCTATCCAGCAGCAGGAAGAACCCCCCACCAATGCTATTTAAAGGGATCATCAACAACTTGCAGCTGCTTTGCTTTTTAATTTCTACTGGCTCTGTGAAAGTTTGTGCAACTGTTTGGAGCTTTTTTCTACAGTTATTTAAAGTTGCTGAGGTGACAGGGAGTGTTGCTGCAAATGGAGACACCTTGCTTCTCATTGAAAGGATACTGCTTACACCATTTACTCCCAATCATGGGGGCTGTATTCGCAGTCACCCTTCCACTTGAGTATCTTTAGGAGAGGGAGCCGAGGCAGCAAAGAAGAGAAGATGCTCGAACAGGGAGGAGAAGGGGCAGGAGGACTCGCGGCAGGAAGCTTCATCCACCTAGGGTCTTCCGACAGAATTTCTCCTACCTGCACTTAAGTGAGGAGCAGTGTATGAGGAGGCTCTGCTTCACCAAGGAGGTGGTCACAGAACTCAGCAACCTCCTGCAACCAGACCTGCAGCCTCAAAGCAGGGTGGCGACGGCGCTGCCAGTGGCCCTCAAAGACACCGTGGCCCTCTATTTTTAAGCCACCAGATCCTGCAGTCTGGAGCAGGAGACACAGCAAACATCTCACAATTCAGCATCCATCACTGCATCCAATAGATCACAGAGGCTCTGTACTCCAGGAAAAGGGACTTCATTGTCTTTTCTCTGAACAGAGAGAAGCAGGAGGAGTATGCATGTGGCTTTGCCGGGATATCGGGCATCTCCATGGTGCAGGGTGCTATCGACTGCACACGCGTGGCTTTGTGGGTACCACATACCAATCTTGTGATGTTCTGTACCAGCAAAGGCTACTACTCATTTTAATCAGCAGTTGGTGCACAAACACGCCCAGCGCATCATGATGGTTAATGCCCAGTATCTTGGTAACACTCATCATGCCTTTATCCTGCACTAGGCTGGTGTGCCAGCAATCTTCCAGCCACCACATCAAACCCGAGGGTGGCTGCTTGGAGTCAAAGGGCTATCTGCTCTACACCTGGTTGATGACTCCCCTCCGCAACCCAACGACTCATATAATGAGAGACATGCTGCCATGAGAAACCTCATCAAACAGACTATCGGGGTGCTCAAGCAATAGTTTTGCTGCCTTGACCACTCGGGAGGAGCCCTCCAGTAAACGACGGAGCAGGTGCCCCATTTCGTGGTGGTCTTCTGCATGCTCCACAACTTGGCCATCATGTGGGCGCAACCCTTGCTACCTTGGGTGGAGGAGGAGGAGGAGGAGGAGGAGGAGGAGGAGGAGGAGGAGGAGGAGGAGGAGGAGGAAGTGGAAGAGGAGGAAGTGAAGGAAGAGGAATAGGAGGAGGAAGCAGGAAGCAGATCCCTTTGGATTTGGGCATGGTACCAAAGGACTGCTAATGTGGTAGCCTTATTTAAGAAAGGAGAAAGGGATAGGCCGAGTAATTACAGGCCTGTCAGCCTAACCTCAATGGTGGGAAAATTATTGCAAAAAATCCTGAAAGACATGATGAATCTACATTTGGAAAGGCAATGATTAATTAGGGACACTCAGCACGGATTTGTTAAGAGATCTCATGTTTGACTAACCTGATTGAATTTTTTGAGGAAGTAACCAAGAGGGTTGATGAGGGTTGTGCATACGATGTAGTGTATTTGGACTTTAGCAAAGCATTTGATCAGGTCCCACACAGTAGACTGGTCCCGATGGTTAAAGCCCATGGGGTCCAGGGCAAAGTGGCTAGTTGGATCCAAAATTGGCTTAGAGGTAGGAAGCAAAGGGTAATGATTGATGGATGTTTTTGTGACTAGAAGGATGTTTCCAGTGGGGTTCTGTAGGGCTCAGTACTGGGTCCCTTGCTTTTTGTGGTATAGATCAATGATTTAGATTTGAATATAGAGTGTATGATTAAGAAGTTTGCAGATGAGACTAAAATTGGCTGAGTGGTTGATAATGAAGTGGAAAGTCATGGACTGCAGGAGGATATCAATCTACTGGTCAGGTGGGCAGAGCAGTGGCAAATGGAATTTAATTCGGAGAAATGTCAGGCAATGCACTTTGGGAGGGCTAATAAGGAAAGGATATACACATTAAATGGTAGGCCACTTAATAGTGTAGATGAACAAAGGGACCTTGGAGTGCTTGTCCACAGATCCCTGAAAGCTGGGTAAGGTGGTGAAGAAGGCATACGGAATGCTTGCCTTTATTGGCTGAAGCATAGAATAAAAGAGCAGGGAGGTTATGCTTAAATTGTATAATACTCTGGTTAGGCCACAGTATGCAGTTCTGGTCACCATATTATGGGAAGGATGTGATTTCATTAGAGAGGGTGCAGAGGAGATTTACTAGGATGCTGTCTGGAATGGAGAATCTTAGCTATGGGGACAGATTGGATTGGCTGGGTTTGTTCTCATTAGAACAGAGGAGTTTGAGAGGAGAGCTCATTGAGGTGTACAACATTTTGAGGGGCCTGGATATAATGAATAGCAAGGGCCTATTTCCATTGGTGGAGGGGTCTATTATGAGGGGGCATAGTTTTAAGGTGGGTGGTGGAAGGTACAGGGGGGATTCGAAGGGGGGCTTCTTCACGCAGAGGGTTGTGGGGGACTGAAATTCACTGCCTGGAAGAGTGGTGGATGCAGAAACCCTCACCACATTTAAAAGGTGCTTGGATGGGCACTTAAAGTGCCATAACCTGCAGGGTTACAGACCTAGAGCTGGTAATTGGGATTAGACTGGATAACCTCTAGTTAGCTGGCAGATACGATGGTAAGTACTGCAGGGAATCGAATACGGCCAGGGTGATCTCCTGGACCAGTTTCGATCGCCTGGATGGGTCGGAGAGGAATTTTCCCCATTGGCCTGAGTTTTTATCTGGTTTTTGCCTCTCCCAGGAGATCACACGGCTCTAGTTGGGATGGAGTGTAGAATGTTTCAGTATAAGGGGTGTCGCAGTTGTGTGGGGCAGACTGGTTGGGCTGGGATCTCTTTACCTTTCCGCCATTGTTCATAGGTTTATATCTAACCTTCAGGGCTGCTGACCGAGGGTTGTACGCCTCTTTGTCGGCTAGTGCGGACACGATGGGCTGAAATGGCCTCCTTCTGTGCTGTAAATTTCTATGTTTCTATGTTACTCCAATCCTCTTGCAATAAAGAACATTACGCCATTTGTCTTCCTAATTGCTTGCTGTACCTGTATGCTAACTTTCTTTATTTCCTGTAAGAGGACACCTAAATCTCCCTAAACACCAACATTTAATAGTTTCTCATCATTTAAAAACTATTCTGTTTTTCTATTCTTCCTCCCAGTGTGAATAACCTCACATTTCCCTACATTATACTCCAGCTGCCAACTTACTGTCCACTCACTTAACCTGTCTATATCCCTTTGCAGGCTCTTTGTGTCCTCCTCACAGCTGACTTTCCCACCTAGCTGTGTATCATCAGCAAGCTTAGATATATTGCATTCGGTCCCTTCATCTAATTCAGTGGTGGGCAAAATACAGCCCGTGGGCCATATCTGACTCGTCACGTCATTCTATCTGACTCGCTGGATGGGACAGAAATAGAACGCGAGCCGGAGCTTGAGCTGCATATTTGTCTATCCACTTTCACTTCTCGTGGGTCAGAGACAGACCTGAACTGCAGCCAAGGAAAAACCATAGTAACATTTAATTCAAATTAATGATTCGCAAAAGCGAATCTCCCTGGCCTGATCTTAAATGGATCCGTTCCGTTACTCTGAGCAGCAATGGTGCACATCCATACCCAGAATGCACTGCATCATGTGGTATAATGGCTGCTCATCTCCACAACTCTTTTACGAAAGAAAATTACTTTCCTCTCCCGGTAACCAGAGTACGACGGCAGGGAATTTTCATTTGGCACCAATTGAGGCGGCATTAGTAATCTTGGCAGAGGGACATAAGGATGACTGAGGTGGGGAACTGATGCTGACACAGGTTCTAAAGAGGGTACCATTCTATTTCACAGCACTGATTTACAGAAACCAGAAGATACCAGAACATTTTCTACTTTTATCTTTGATTCATTTCTAAGCAATATCGAATAGACATTGTGTATGTAAGATAGCACCTGACTAGTATTTGATTTATGTTTATGCAATGTTTATGTTTATGCAATGTTCCCTCTAACTTTTTTTCATAGGCGGTCCCTTTAAATTTGCTGCGCGGCGGGCCACTATGCAGCCGCACAATGGCAGGAGCTGGGGAGCAGCATTGCACGGGACCATGCGTTTGTTGCACAACCGTGCAGCAACGCGCCTTAGGGTCAACATTGGTGCACAGCCCTCAACAGTTC
Source organism: Pristiophorus japonicus (assembly GCF_044704955.1). Lineage (NCBI taxonomy): Eukaryota > Metazoa > Chordata > Chondrichthyes > Pristiophoridae > Pristiophorus > Pristiophorus japonicus. Next base: position 249,835,725 of record NC_091978.1, on the reverse strand, counting down.
ACCAAAGCTTGTTAAGTGGTCCTCCAGTCCAAATAATTGCCTACCCATGACCTAAGTCATTAATATAGGTTGTAAATAGCTGAGGCCCAAGCACTGATCCTTGTATCACTCCATTAGTTACAATCGGAAAATTATCCATTTACCCCAACTCTGTCTTCTGTCCTTTAACCAACCCTCTATCCATGCTAATATATTACCCCCAACCCCATGAGCCCTTATCTTGCATAGCAACCTTTTATGTGGCACCTTATCGAATGCCTTTTGGAAGTCCAAATATACTACATCCACTGATTCCCCTTTATCTACCCTACTAGTTACATCCTCAAAAAACTCTAATAAATTTGTTCAACATGATTTCCCTTTCATAAAACCATGTTGACTCTGCCAAATCATATTATAATTTTATAAGCGCCCGGTTACCACTTCCTTATAAATGGATTCCAGCATTTTCTCGATGACTAATGTCAGGCTAATGAGCTTGCAGTTCCCCGTTTTCTCTCTCCCTCCTTTTTTAAATTTCTTCTTCTGAAGGCCACTCCATCGAGGTCATCATCTAAGTCCTGTGCAGCAAAACTCATGCACGAACCCACCCTCCGAGGAACTGGTACCCAAGCTACTCTTTCCCCGGCCTGGCTGCAGCCCACTCGTGCCTGGTGACTCACCACATGCAGATCCCATCTTTATTCGCCCCCCATAGTCTGTGCAATACCATTTTCTGAGCTAGTGTCTGCGAGTGTCAGATGGACTGAGGGTGTCCCTTCTTCTCCTTCACTCTCCTTCTCCATTACTTCATGAACAAGCTGGGCTGGTGGAACTTCTTGGGCATCTGAAAGGAGAAAGACAAGGGTCGAGTTGTGGTGAGGGGAGCGGCAGAAAGTAAGATATCCATGCTTACACCATCAACAGCTTGTAAGTGAGAATAGATTGTGGGATGAGGGGGATGTGGGATGTGAGAAGAAGGAATAGGTATGAGCATACCTTCATCATCAGCAATGTTTTCAACTTTGTCATTCATCACGGACTCAGTGACGGCCCCTTCAATTATCACCAGCACTGCTTCCTTCAGCTCTGAGGTTTTGCAGTCGGTCTTCCCCACTGCCTGTCTACTTCTAACGGTTATGAGCCAGCTTTGCCTGGCAAGAGGGAAGTGCATCAGTGACTGTGATGCAATATGTTTAGGTCATGTGCCTGCCATGGTTTAATTGCTGGTGCAAGGTGTGAGATGTGGGTGTAAGTCATGCAGCAGTGGTAAATGTGTGATGGTGAAGTGAAGCCATGAATGTTGATTGCTGGTAGGTGAGCAATAGGGGTGTGGTACATTGAACAGTGTGTGAAGCTACTGGGACATGGATTTGAAGTTGCATGCACTCATCTTGACCACTTGTGTGAGGTCATTAGACATCTTGTGCCACTGTATCCAGGTCCTGGGGACAACACTCGTCACAGCTTCAGATCCCACCTCTTTCTGCTCTTTTGCCTGGAAGGCCTCCTACCCCCGCCTACAGGTAGAAGATCTGACTTTGTCTTGAACTCCCAGGACCAAGACCTTCAGTGCCGTATTCGAAAATCTCCTCGTCCTCTCTCTTGTCTGTTGGGCCATGGCTTTATCCACATTGACAATGAGATGTTTCTGCAACAAAGCACTTCCCTTTAAGTAGTGCAGCGAGCCTAAGCCAATTTTTTTTTGCCTGTAGACTGCACCAGATATTGGCCCCACTGTTCAGTGATAAGCCTATCAGCAGCACATTTAGCGTTGAGATCAGCGCTGCAATCATTGTAATGAGCAGGCAGCACAAAGTTTGCATGCTGTCTGCACCACATTTAACGGAAGCAGAGACATCCCGCTTCACGCTGCCCATGCTCATTTTTGGACCTTATCCAATTTCTAGGTCTCTCTGTGTTTACTCTATCAAAACTTTTCATAATTTTAAAGACCTTTATTAGGTCACCCCTTAGCCTTCTCTTTTCAAGAGACTCAGACTGTTCATCCTTTCCTGATAGGTATAACCTTGCAGTTCTGGTATCATCCTTGTAAATCTTTTTTGCACCCTGTCCAGTGCCTCTATACCCTTCTTATAATAAGAACATAAGAAATAGAAGCAGGAGTAGGCCATACGGCCCCTCGAGCCTGCTCCGCTATTTAAAACAATCATGGCTGATCCGATCATGGACTCAGGTCCATTTCCCTGCCCAGTCCCCATAACCCCTTTTTCCCTTATCGTTTAAGAAACTGTCTATTTCTGTCTTAAATTTATTCAATGTCCCAGCTTCCACAGCTCTCTGAGGCAGCGAATTCGACAGATCCACAACCCTCAGAGAAGAAATTTCTCCTCATCTCAGTTTTAAATGGGCAGCCCCTTATTCTAAGATTATGCCCTCTAGTTCTAGTCTCCCCTATCAGTGGAAACATCCTCTCTGCATCCACCTTGTCTAGCACTCTCATAATCTTATATGTTTCGATAAGATCACCTCTCATTCTTCTGAATTCCAAAGGCCCAACCTACTCAACTTTTCCTCATAAGTCAACCCCTCATCCCCGGAATCAACCTAGTGAACCTTCTTTGAACAGCCTCCAAAGCAAGTATATCCTTTTGTAAATATGGAAACCAAAACTGCACGCAGTATTCCAGGTGTGGCCTCACCAATACCTTATATAACTGTAGCAAGACTTCCTTGCTTTTATACTCCAACCCCTTTGCAATAAAGGCCAATATTCCATTGGCCTTCCTGATCACTTGCTGTACCTGCATACTATCTTTTTGTGTTTCATGCAAAATTACCCCCAGGTCCCACTGTACTGCAGAATTTTGCAATCTTTCTCCATTTAAATAATAACTCGCTCTTTGATTTTTTTCTGCCAAAGTGCATGACCTCTCACTTTCCAACATTATACTCCATCTGCCAATTTTTTGCCCACTCATTTAAACTGTCTATGTCCTTTTGCAGATTTTTTTGTGTCCTCCTCACACATTGCTTTTCCTTCCAACTTTGTATTGTCAGCAAACTTGACTACATTACACTCGGTCCCTTCTTCCAACTCATTAATATAGATTGTAAATAGTTGGGATCCCAGCACTGATCCCTGCGGCATCCCACTAGTTACTGATTGCCAATCCGAGAATGAACCATTTATCCCGACTCTCTGTTTTCTGTTAGTTAGCCAATCCTCTATCCATGCTAATATATTACACCCAACTCCATGAACTTTTATCTCGTGCAGTAATCTTTTATATGGCACCTTGTCAAATGCCTTCTGAAAGTCCAAATACACCACATCCACTGGTTCCCCTTTATCCACCCTGTTCGTTACATCCTCAAAGAATTTCAGCAAATTTGTTAAACATGACTTCCCCTTCAAAAATCCATGCTGACTCTGCCTGACCGAATTATGCTTTTCCAAATGTCCTGCTACTGCTTCTTTAATAAATGGACTCCAACATTTTCCCAACCATAGATATTAGGCTAACTGGTCAATAGTTTCCTGCTTTTTATTTGCCTCCTTTTTTAAATAGGAGCATTACATTTGCAGTTTTCCAATCTGCTGGGACCTCCCCAGAATCCAGGGAAGTTTGATAAATTCCAACCAATGCATCCACAATCCCTGCCGTTACTTCTCTTAAGACCCTAGGATGCAAGCTATCAGGTCCAGGCATATGGCAGCCGGAACTATACACAATACTCCAAGTATGGTCTAACCAAGGTTCGATTTATGTTTAGCATATCCTCACTACTTTTCAATTCTATCCCTCTCAAAACAAACCCTTGGTTTGCTTTTTTTTTTGGCCTTAATAACCTGCATCGCTACTTTTAGTGGCTTGTGTATTTATAATCCCAGATCCCTTTTCTCCTCTACCCCATTTAGATTCTTATTTTCCAAGTAATATGTGACCTTATTTTTCTTTAAAAAATGTAATAACTCACACTTATCTATGTCAAAATTAGTTTCACAATTATCTGCCCATTCTGCAAGTTTATTGATGTCTTCTTCTAATTTGTTGTAGTCTGCCTCAGTATTGACCATCCTTCTTCTTGTACTCCAACCCCCTTTCAATAAAGACCAACATGCCATTTGCCTTCCTAATTGCATGCTGTACCTGTATGCCGACTCTTTGTTTCCTGTACGAGTACATCTACATCTCTCTGAACACCAACATTTGATCATTTCTCACCATTTAAAGACTATTCTGTTTTTCTGTTTTTTTCTACCAAAGTGAATAACTTCACATTTCCCTACATTTTACTCCATCTGTCACCTTATTGCCCACTCCCTGAAACTGTTTATATCCCTTTGCAGACTCTGAAAATCCAGCCCTGTACAGCTTGTTGCTGCCTCTTTTTTTGCCCTGGACGCAGCTCTAATCAAGTTCTCTCACTAGTGGTTTTGAATCCCCCAGTTATTCATTCTGTACAGCAGCGAAACAGCTATTCTCTTACCAACTCTACTTCTCTGCTCCCCAAGATGTCATCAGTTTTATAATTTAACTATAAACAATGGCCCTGAATTTTTGGTCGGCATGATGACAAACTTTCAGCATTCGCCATCATACCGTCTTTAAAACTGACTGCAAGTTTGGGATTTCTGCATGCGCTTGTACATGCACTAAATTTCAAACTTGCGATCTGTAAAGTTACGACTACACAGAGGCTTCACTATGTCTTTTACCTCCTGATAGAAATCAACTGGCTGGCAAAAAATTGGACTAATTGCCCACCTGCTGCGAAGTAATTACACTTTCAGTTTTTGACTCTGCAACAGACACAGAAAGCCTGTTGCCACAGCGTGCAGGGACCAGAGGAAAGGCTTTTAAAATCTTGCAGGCATTTTATTTGCCAGGAAGGGCTCCAAGAAGGAGGTATGCATTTTTTCAATTCGACTTCAGTTTTGTAAAACTTGAATGTTTAAAAATGGTTTTGTTTGCTTTTACATGATCTTCTAAAATAATTATTCAAAATTTATATGCTACTTTAAATTTTGATAACATTTATATGCTGTCAAAAATGTTGTTCACATACATATGACTTTGTAAAATATATTTTGTTTCTATATACTTATTAATATGAGTTTTATAACTCCTTCCATTTTCCCCCCACATATACTGCAACTATTTAAAGAGGAATCCTGAGAGGAAGAAACATGCCTTTTGAACTCTTTAGCCCAAACTTGTAAGTAATTTTAGTATTGAGATTCTGGCGCAGGAGGCAACAACAACGAGAGTTAGGAACCATGACCGTCGCCTGATTAGGAGAAACTTTCACCCACCTCAAAGTATTTAGGGAGAGGCTGTCTATTGAGATGAAGTTGGAGGAGTTGTGTGTAAGGAAACTATGCTTCAGTAAAGAGGCAATGGGCCAGCTATGTGATATTTTAAAGGAGGTCCTTGAGCCACGTTCGAACACCCGCACTGCTTTGTCGGTGGCCATGAAGGCAACCGCAACACTGAACTTCTATGCATGTGGGTCATTTCAGCCAGCATCGGTGATATTACCAACATCACCCAGAGTGCTACGAGGGCCTGCATTCACCAGGCCACAGATGCCATATTCTGTAGGGCTTCTGACTTCTTCGACTACGACTTGACCCCAGGGCAGTAAAGCGAGAGGTCTCTTGCATTCTACAGGATTGCTGTTTCCCCAAAGTGATGGGGCCATCAAAGAAACCCATATCACATTGAACGCACCAATTGATTGTTGCATATATCAGCAGGAAGGGGTTTCATTCCTTAAATGTAATGATCGTTCATGATGCCCAACTGCTGATCCATAATGTGAATGCAGATCACCAGGGAAGTGCTCATGACGCCTTCGTCCTTCAGCGCTCAAACTTACAAGACGCCCACAGTACATTGCATCCAGGATCTAGATGGATACCTGGCAGCAAGGGCTACCTGCTGAAACTATGGTTGCTTCCACCATACGGCAGAACAAATAAGGAAGTAGAGGAGAGATACAACTGTGCACACGTGTCTATATGCCAAGTGGTGGAGAGGACAATCGGGGTGCTGAAATCATGCTTCCGGTGCCTGGACAGGTCATGGGGAACTTTGTAGTACTCACCTGTTAAAGTGCCGAGGATCGTGGTGGCCAGTTGCACTTTGCACAACTTTGCCCTGCGGAAAAGACTGACCCTTAACCCTGTAGATGAAATCCCTTTGGAAATGGACAAGATGAAGGATTCAAACATGGTTTTGCTGTGCCCAGCCCTGATGGGGCATCTGAGGAAGCAATTGTCACAGAATGCAGAGCAGCTAGAGAGCAGCTGGTGTCTAATATATTTCAACACTGCTGAATGTTTCTAGATGCCTCTTCTCGCTCACTCCCCCAGGAAGGCACACAAAAAAGTAGACAAGATTTAAAGTCAGTGAACTTTAGTGTATCAGCAAATAGCTGCAAGACTTTTGAGGTAGTTATTTGTGTTCTTAGTACAAGACTTTAAAAACAAATTGTTAATTAGTTATTTTCTACTTTGTAAACAGTTGTAATGTTAAATTGGTTGATAATAAAAACAGAAGAACATAAAAACATAAGAATTAGGAACAGGAGTAGGCCATCTAGCCCCTCGAGCCTGCTCTGCCACTCAACAAGATCATGGCTGATCTGGCCATGGACTCAGCTCCACTTACCCGCCCGCTCCCCATAACATTTAATTCCCTTATTGGCTAAAAATCTATCTATCTGTGAATTGAATACATTCAATGAGCTAGCCTCAACTGCTTCCCTGGGCAGAGAATTCCACAGATTCACAACCCTCTGGGAGAAGAAATTCCTTCTCAACTCGGTTTTAAATTGGCTCCCCCGTATTTTGAGGCGGTGCCCCCTAGTTCTAGTCTCCCCAACCAGTGGAATCAACCTCTCTGCCTCTATCTTGTCTATCCCTTTCATTATTTTAAATGTTTCTATAAGATCACCCCTCATCCTTCTGAACTCCAACGAGTAAAGACCCAGTCTACTCAATCTATCATCATAAGGTAATCCCCTCATCTCCGGAATTAGCCTAGTGAATCGTCTCTGTACCCCCTCCAAAGCTAGTATATCCTTCCTTAAGTAAGGTGACCAAAACTGCACGCAGTACTTCAGGTGCGGCCTCACCAACACCCTGTACAATTGCAGCAGGACCTCCCTGCTTTTGTACTCCATCCCTCTCGCAATGAAGGCCAACATTCCATTTGCCTTCCTGATTACCTGCTGCACCTGCAAACTAACTTTTTGGGATTCATGCACAAGGACCCCCAGGTCCCTCTGCACCACAGCATGTTGTAATTTCTTCCCACTTTAAGCACTTTTAAGTGACTACAGACTATATATCTGAAACAAAATGGGTAAATACACAATCATTCACAAATATACATTTCAATTAATAACAACACCAACATTTCAAGAATAGAAATCAAAAAAAATAACAGACATGCCGCCTTGCATCCATGCCTGAGGGTCACTGTGATAAAAGGTGTGAGTTGAAGCAGGTGGACTCTGCAAGACGTGATACCCCACTGTCTCCTGCACCTTGCCTTTCCCTATGACTTGACCCCTCTCATGCAAAGGCGATGACCCCTGTGTGCTATCCTCCTGCCCTTCAGCAGTTGACTCATGGCTGGGTTGATGCTGCTGAAAGGCAACATTTGGTTCATACATTGTCGGTGCAGCTGCCCTCGGCTCTTGGATCTGCACTGTGTCTGAGCTGGGAGCAGGCAAGGGAGTTTCAATGGGTGACAATTGGACCACAGCTAAATCTGTTGTCTATAATTGAAATAGTTGAAGGAGAGACTGCTTAAGCTAAATATTTGCCTGATGCACAAGGGTCAACTGATCATAAATGCTCTGTGCACCAATGGTGAGTTGATTAATAATCGCCTTTTTTCTTTGGCAACTAATTAGTAATCGTCTGTGTGCTTATGGCCAACTAATTAAACAAATTGTTCCCATGATCCTTTATCCGCTGCCTGATAGAGGCAAGACAGGCAAGCTTTTTGTCATGCTGAGTGAGCATTTTTGTCTCATTCCTTCAACCTCTTCCACCTCAGTGTCAAAATCAAGCTGCTGTATTTCCCATATTACTGCTCCTCTAACTTGCCCCGCAGTATCAGCTTTGCGGGTAACTGCGGAAGGACACTCATCTGTGCCTCGCACAGAGCCAGAGGGGCCAAGAGATGGAGAGGCAGTGATGAGCGGTTTATCATGGTGAAGGATCGCAACCCACCCCACATTAAATCCTGAAGATGGTATGTAGAGGCAGGGCTGATGACACCAGTTTGCATGGCCTCCCACTGAGGGTCCACACTCTCCCCTTCCAATACATACCACTTCACAACTTCCTCCTCCCAAGCCTGACCATATTCACTTGCTCTGCAACCCCTTCCCCAATGCCCTCTCCAGGCCTCCGTGTGGACATCCTCTGCAGCTACAGACTCGCCGCGCTCTTGAACCCGTGTGTACAAAGACAGCTGTCCACCTGTGGGAAGTAAACAGTAAACATTTACAATGGTGAAGCACATTGATCTTGCACATCACAGACACTCATAAGAACATAAGAACATAAAAAATAGGAGCAGGAGTAAGTCATTTGGCCGTTCGAGCTTGCTCCGCCATTCAATAAGATCATGGCTGATCTGATCTTGGTCTCAACTCCACTCTCCTGTCCGCTCCCCATAACCCATGATTCCCTTATCTTTCAAAAATCTTTCTATCATCACCTTAAATATATTCAATGACCCAGTCTCCACAGCTTTCTAGGGTGGAGAATTCTAAAGATTCACCACCCTGAGAGAGAAGAAATTCCTCCCGACCTCTGTTTTCAATGGGTGACCCTTTAATCTGAAACTATGCCCCCGAGTTTTAGATTCCCCATAAGGAGAAACATCCTCTCTGCATCTACCCTGTCAAGCCCCCTCAGAATCTTGTATGTTTCAATAACATCACATCTCATTCTTCTAAACTCCAATGTGTATAGGCCCAACCTGCTCAACCTTTCTTCATAAGACAATCTCTTCATCTTAGGAATCAAACTAGTGAACCTTCTCTGAACTGCCTCCAATGCAAGTATATCACTCCTTAATTGAGGAGATCAAAACTGTATGCCTTGCACAGTTGTAGCAAGACTTCCCTACTTTGATAATCCACCTGCAAGATTTCTAAATCTCTGTCATTAAATTGACAGTGAGACTGATTCTTTTAAAACAATTCAGAACAGTTTATTAAAACACACACACATGCACTTTTACCAGCAGTCGTCTACTAGTTACAACAGATATAATGTTACAATAATGATTTATAAAAAGGTATATTTCACTTTCCTCTGGCTGGCTGGTTGAATACACGGCCTGCTGGTCTTTGAGCGGGAGGTCTTGCAATGTGTCCAGAAGAGAAGGAGAGAGAGTGAAAAAGTCTTTGGCTGAGTTCTTATACTTCTCAAGTCCATTGTTCCTCATAAAGCCCCAGGATTGGATCTCAGTTCCTTATTGGCTCTCCTCACACATGTGGCTGTTGGACTGGCCCAGCCATCTCTTGGTTAGGTTAATTGCTTTCTAATTAACACAGTACACAAACAGGCCATGCTGGAAGCATGTGAGCTTCCATTTTGTTTTAACACAGCAGCCTTTCCATATAATCTACACTTTTAACATTTATACATACACAGAATCAATGTTATCATTAATAAACACTTTTCTTCTTACAAACTCCCCACCTTGAGGGGGAAATATCCTTATTGACTCCTCATATGGTTTATCTCCTCAGGGCTCATATATCATTAACATTGAGAGGGTTCTGATAGCTCTGCTGTTTATGGGTTTTAAACTTAGAGAGAGAGAGAGAGAGAGAGAGAGAAAAGTGGATTGATGATTGATGATGTCCGTGAGTCATGCTGCAGCTCCCGCTTCTCCATCTTCCCTCGGCTTCGGTCGTGATCAGTATCGTCCTGACAATCGTGAGGATCTGTAATATGGTTTGAGGGTAACGAGATCAGTGCAGTATTTACTCTTTGGCAGTTTTTAAACTGATTAATGTGAAACCATTTCTTGTACTTAACACCCTTTTTCCCGGTAACTGAATCAAATAAACCGCGGGGTTCAATCGGTCTATAATCTTATGTGGTCCCCACCACCTGGACTCAAAGACATGCTTCTTTTTCCCATAATTTGGAATCATTACTGAATCTCCCACCTCGTATTCACAGGGACGTACTTTCTTGTCAAAGTACCTTTTAATTTGTCTTCTTGACTTCCCCAATTTGGTGGCCACAAATCGATTGATCTGATCGGTGTGATCTACCACTTGTACCAGCCACTTGGAACTATATGGTTTCATTGTCAGAGGACTCATCCCTGTTAGTGTTAGCTGGCCTGGTGTTTTCATGAGCCTCCCCATCATGGTCTGATATGGGGAGACCCCTGTGGTTCTATGAGGCGTGGATCTCATTGCCATTAAGCACATTGGCAGCATGTTAGTCCATTGATTGGGATGGTCCACAAACAATTAAAAAAAAATTAACTTGAGGGTCCTGTTCCCCCTTTTGACCCCTCCGGTCGACTGGGGGTAGTGAGCAATATGTAATTTGTGTTTTATCCCCAACATTTCCTGCAGGTGGGTAAAAATGTTACCGGTAAAGTGTGAACCTTGATCGCTGTCCACTTGTACTGGTATTCCCCACATACAAAACACATGATTCAATAGTGTTTTGACTACTGTGATTGCGATGTTGGAGCGGCAGGGGAATGCTTTGATCCATTTAGTGAATTGATCCACCACCACTCGGGCATGCTGAAAATTGCCTTGCGCATGTGGAAGTGGCCCAATGAAGTCTATCTGGGGGTGAGTCCATGGCCCTTGAGGTGGGGGTGCGCTTTGAAGCAAGGCTCGGTTAGTGCATGTGGGAGGATTGTGTTGCAGGCATGGTAGGTATCGTGCCATGTATTGGTTGATTGTTTCCCTCATGGAAGGCCAGCAAGGGATGCTACCCTATAGGTTACCAGGGCTGAATAGTGCCTGCTGTGGGGTGGGAGTGAAAGAGGGAGAGCAATTCCTGACCCACCTCTAATGGAACACACACTACCGGGCAGGCGTTTGGCTTTCTTTTGAACATCAGCAACTGCTCATCTGAGTCAGGGGCAGTGGCTTGTATGGTATTGGGAGACCAGGCTGTTGGTTGAGGAAGGGGTCTGCCTTCCTCGTGCCAGGCAGTTACAACAGCGTATACTACTGTAGGGATTTTAAATCTAGTTGATCTGTTGGGGAGGCCTTGCTAACAGCATTGCAGGGCTCAACAACTATATCCTCTATCTCCCCATCAATGCAGCATCCTTGGCTGCTCTGTCTGCTCTGGAATTTCCCTCACTATGTGGACCCCCTTTTCTATGGGCTGCTACCTTTCCTATGAAGCAAGGCCGGGACCACTGTTTATGGTATGACCAGAGCAGGCATAACCAGGGTCCATGGACTATCGTACAATAGTCATTTTTGTGGTACAGGGGCAAGGAGAGCATGGTGTTTATAACATAAGCACTATCGGACCAAATATTCACGGGTCTATCTGAGGTTTCCTTTACAGTAGTTAGAAGTGCGGTGATTTCTGCATATTGTGAAGACTGTCTTTTGCATCTTCGCTGGATGGTTCTTTCTGGCAATACCATAGCATACCCAGTGTGAGGGGATCCCTCAATGTGATATGAGGACCCATCGATATAGACATCTGGGGCACCCTGTATGGGCTCTTTCTGCACAGGATGGGTCTCAAAGTTAATCGGGGTAGCGGACATTCATGCGGGTCCCCCTCATTGATCAGAAATTGTGGCAGCAATGTTGTGGGTTTGGAAATGGTATCAATGTCTCTTTCCATAAATTCCAATGTCCATTTGCTGAGACGCTGCGAGGAAACTAGCGAATCTCCAGGTTTCATCAGTAGTTTCAGAGGTGTGTGTCCGCTGTGCAGGATTGTAGCCTGTAACCCAGTAATAAAGGTAAAGTGATGTACCGACCAGAAGACGGCCAATAGGTGGCGCTTGCATGCGGTATACATCTTTTCTGCCCCTGCAGGATTCGAGACACGTATGCAATGGGCTGTAGTCGATCAGCTCGCATTTGGCACAGAACTGCTGTGAGGCTTTGCTCTGTGGCCCAACCTCCAAATGGAAGGGCTGCGTGGGATCAGGAGGGATCAGGTAGGCGGCCTGTATCATTTAGCCACAGACTGGGTGTGAGCATCAGTCCATGCCGGGCATATGTCATCACCCTGCAGTTTTATTACATCATACAGGGGTTTTGCACACTCTGCAAAGCCTGGGATAAAGTTCCTTTGGTGCCCCAAGAATGATCATAGGGCTGTTTTCGAAGTGGGTAATGGCAGTCGCTATATTATCTCCACCTTGAAAGTCGGAGGATGATCCCTCTGGAGAAATGGACACTCCTAGAAAGGTGACACCTTCTTTTACTAATTGAGCCTTACGGGGATTCACTTTTAGTCCCACCTGAGCTAACAATGTCAAAAGTTCGTGCAAAAGGGACAGATGCTCCTCCATGCTGTCGGTTGCTAGCAGTAGGTCGTATACATACTACAGCAAACAGGTAGGGCAGGAAAAGTCTTTTAAAATTGCAGCCATTCTTTTGTGAAATTTCGTGGGGGCATTGTGGAACCCTGAGGCAAGCATGTCAGGTGTAGCTCTGGTCCTCAAATGTGAACGCAAATTTGTACTAGTCCTCCCCTTTAACAGGGATACTCCAGAAACCATTGGCGATGTCGAGGGTCGAGAAGTACTTGGAACCAGCAAGAATTTGAGATAATATGGTGGAAGTTTCTCTTACTACTGGTGAGCAGGCTGGTGTTACAGAATTTAACTTTCTGTAATCAATAATCAGTCGCCAGCTGCTATCAGGCTTTTTAACTGGCCATGTGGGTGAATTGGTCGTGAAAGTGCCTGTCCTAAGAACACCCTGCTCGACTAGGGATTTTATGGTGTCACGGATGTAAGGGTGACTCTCCCTTGGGATGGAATACTGTTTACTGAATGAGTGGGGGGGGTTACTCAATAGATTCCTCACCTGCCATTTTTCCACAGTCATACTTGCATGTGGCAAACACTGCTAGGAGTTCCTGAATTAGTTTTGCCACAGCTACATTTTCGCTCCCCGGATGGTCATACTCAGGTGGCTTTTTAATAGCAAAAACCGAGTGAGCATCTGAAATTTCTATCACTCCTGCCTTATCTCTCAATCCCTCCCAAACACAGTCCTGATTATAATCTATCATCATGCCATACTGATCCAACACATCAGTCCCTAAAATTCTCCTTCCGTCGGGAGTGGTCATCAGCACTGGGATCTTACGGGTGAGGCCTCTCAACTGAAGTTCAGTGGCCTTCCCTGTATACGCAGTGGTTGTATTACCGTTGAACCCTTTAAAGATCATACAACCCTTGCCCGCTGCTGCATGGTGATTAGGATATGGGGTGTGGATGATGGTAACGGCTGAGCCAGTATCGATAAGCATAATCTGCAGCCAGCTCCCTTTTAAGACAACAAGAACTACTGGTCTCCCGCTACCATCACGTCGGAACCCCACTTCCGACCAATCTTTGGGGGCTGGACCCTGTCATAGGGTCGATCCTTGAATAGGTCTCTGTAATGAGTGTGCATCAGCGATTGTGTGCACCGGTAAAAGATTTTGCATCCTCCCCGTGGCAATTTGGGCTTGTATAAGGGTTATCAATTGGTCCAATCATTGATCTGTCCCAGAGGGCTTGGATTCATCCCTCGGGAGGTATCTATGCATTGCATCATGGTTCGGTGCTGGTCTGGGTCTGCTGCAGTCTTTTGCTAGTTGGCGTACCTTCTTACAATTAAAGCACTGTCCCTTAAAGGGGTAGTTTTGAGATCCCTCCACCATTGACACTGGTTTATTTGCAGTGGGTGATGGACTTCACCTTTAACTGGTCTTTTATCATCTCCCAGGCTATTTGAACGCTGGTCCCTATATCTGTCCACTGATTGGTGAGCCTCATGGCTATGCCCAAGGTGGTTTTAACTACAGAGTGGAGTCGGGTCAAGAACATCGATTTAAATTGTTCCTGATTCTTTCCTACTGTAGCATTTGTGGCTACCTGGTTCTGCGTACATTGATAGATATCATACAGGCGATTACTGAAAACTCAAGGGGTTTCTTCTGGGTGTTGCTTCGTCTGATTAAGCAGAGCCACTAAATTCAAGTTTTGGATCCCTAAATGATTTAGGATCTCGGTCATGAGTTCATCGGCCGCTGCGCCAGGCTGGAGGACTGCGTCTGGCAGATTATCTTTTAGGGAAGTGAAACATGCCAAGAAGAGAACTCGTGTTAAGTCTCTCTTCCAACTCAGGGTGACCCTTCCTGAAATTTGCCCACCTCCTATTACCATCCAGTGGGTCGTCCCCATCATTAATGGGCCCCAACTCATGGCTACACGCCATGGCGTCAGCACCAGATATGGGCTGTGAGTCAGTATGGCTACTGGTGATATGACCGTGTGTGTTAAATCGTAAAGAAGTGGTTACTATACCACCCTCCTGGGGATTATACTGACTGCCTTCCTCTTCCCAATCTGTCTCCCCCTTGTCCCCTTCTACTTGTCTCTGTTATGGCTCCCCATGTTACTGCGGATACCAGGGCCTGCTGCTCTCCTAACTTACCTTTTAGCCTCACTATTTCTAGTTGGCACTGGGAGTGATCTGCCTCCCTATGTGGCTTCGAAATTACTTCCCTTATTGCATCCCTAGCATCTTCTATCTCTTCCTGGAGCCTCAAGTTTTCTAATTTATATTTTTTTAGCTCTAATTTGTTTTCATTTGATTCAACAACGGCTGCTGTGGCATTTAAATTTGAGAGGCTTTGTTGTTGTAGTAATGAAGCTGCCAGTTTGGTCCCGTTCTAATTGCCTAATACTCTGGCTTAATCGACCAATTTCTTGTCTTAAATGCTATATTTCTCCCTCTTTTTCTTTTAACTGCTTCACAAGCTGGAGGCCTTCTTCCTTTTGTTGTTTTATTCCTTGAAGCTCTCTTTCTTTATGTTGAATCTCTTTTACTTGCAATTCTTTCAAATCCTGGATCATTTTGGCCTCCTGCCTCATTAATTCCTCATCTCTCCGGGCACAATAAAACGTGCTGAATGCCATAAGACCGTTTGCCCGTTTGGCCTTAGCTCTCCCTTATCTACTCTCTCCTGGATAAGGGCCACCAACTCCCCGAAGGACGCAGGTTGACCCTCGTGAAGGTACCGTGCCTGTGCCTTTAACTCTTCCAAGTCTTGTATCGGGAACTTTTTCGACAACGTCTCCTGATAAACTACCTCAACATTTCTTTTTATTGTTGGCTTTCTTTTCATGACCGATCCCTTCATCCTGTGTCTTTTGAATATAACTACTGGTGGGTCCCCACTTAAACAGTTACAACTATCGAGATAACTGCTCCTTAAGATACACCTTCTGCCGATCCGTTTAATCGTTTATAATTATACTTCGCAACATAGGTTAGAATCGCAACTCCCAAAATTTCCAATTGTTCAAAAGAATCATCAAAAAGCTGTCTCACCAGATACCCGCATTCTCCACCAATTTGTAAGATTTCTAAATCTCTGGCATTAAATTGACAGTAAGACTGATTATTTTAAAACAACTCGGAACAGTTTATTAAAGCACACACACATGCACATTTACCAGCAGTCGACTACTAATTACAACAGATATAATGTTACAATAATGATTTATAAAAAGGTATATGTCACTTTCCTCTGGCTGGCTGGTTGAACACACGGCCTGCTGTTTCAGCTGGTATTTGAGTGGGAGATCTTGCCGTGTGTACAGGAGGGAAGGAGAGAGAGTGAAAAAGTCTTTGGCTGAGTTCTTATACTCCTTAAGTCCATTGTTTATCATAAAACCCCAGGATTGGATCTTGGTTCCAGGGCAGTTCTTTATTGGCTCTCCTCACACATGTGACAGTTGGACTGGCCCAGCCATCTCTTGATTAGGTTAATTGCTTTCCAATTAACACAGTATACCAACAGGCCATGCTGGAAACCTGTGAGCTTCCATTTTGTTTTAACACTGCAGCCTTTCTATATAATCTACACTTTTAATATTTATACATACACAGAATCAATGTTATCATTAATAAACACTTTTATTCTTACACATCCCCCTTGCAATAAAGATCAACATTCCATTGCCCTTCCTAATTATTTGCTGTACCTGCATGCTAACTTTTTGGGCCCAAAATTAATCGACATACCGATAACTACCACCCAAAAATAAAAGTTTCTTCAAAAAACAGGTACATACCACCGACATAACGCTCGGTGGAAGATTCATCATTGACATACCGCCAAGCAGTATGCACACCGTCAGCCATATAGAACCGCCTGCATACCGCCCAAAAGTGAAAATTTCATGACATACCGCTGACATACCACTGGAGCTGCGTACCGTCCTGGAGAAGGTGGTTTTACTCGATAACTGCTCGGTGCCGCCATTTTGGAATCGGGAACAGTCAGCAAAAGCAGTACCTCAGTATTTCAGAGGTGAACAATGACTTTTCAGTGTGATTTACAGCGGGAAAGATATTTTTATTGGTACTGTGTACATTATTAAGATAGAAAGTATTTGAGTAAATATTTTTTTCATTGAAAAATCATTTGAATTTATCTCAGGATCTTTGAGGAGATTCTGGAGATTTAAAAATAATGAGGCCTTTACTATCTCAGCCTGTATTGCTGACTACTAGTCCAATGCAGGATCCAGATGGGAGCAGCTTTATTGAGCAGAATTATCAGCGTAACGGAGGAGGTCACAGACTGATGAGGAGGAGGAGGCCTAACCCCCAAAGGATTTTTAGGGAGATGCGCTCATACTTGGACCTGACCGATGGACAGTGCATTCGAAGGCTGCGCTTCTGAAAAGAGGTGATCAATGAGATTTGCCAGCTCATTAAGGCAGACCTGCAGCCCAGTACCACCAACATTACTGCATTCTCTGTCCAGATGAAGGTGACTGCAGCACTTCCCTTTTATGCATGTGGCTCCTTTCAGGCATCAGCTGGGGACATATGCTGCATTTCTCAGCACGCTACTCATCGCTGAATTCAACAGGTAACTGAAGCACTGTATGCACGCCGGATGGAATTTATAAACTTCCCAATGAGCAGGGTGGCACAGAGTGAGAGGGCTTTGGGTTTTGCACGCATTGCCAGCTTCCACAAGGTGCAGGTTGCTGTTGACTGAACCCATATTGCCCTACGAGCACCATTACAGGAGGTAGAGGTGTACCAAAAACGTAAGGGATTCGACTCCCTCAACGTGCAGCTCGTCTGTAACCATACACAGCGCATAATGTTGGTGAATGCCTACTTTCCAGGGAACATCGATGATGCGCATATCTTGCGTGAGAGCACTGTGTCTGACCTGTTGAATTCTGAGCCACAAGGTAAATGCTGGATGCTGAGGGACAAAGGGTACGGCCTCGCCACTTGGCTCTTGACCCCGCCTGCAGAACCCTCAGACAGAAGCCAAGCAACGATATAATAAGAGCCATATCGCCACAAGTAATATTATCAAAAAGACAATTGGAGTGCTGAAGCAGTGCTTTCGATGTTTGGACCACTCGGCGGGCAGGCTGTAATACCACCCTGAGTAGGTTGCTCTGTTCACAGTGGTGTGCTGCATGTTGCATAATTTAGCAATCATGCGGGGACAGGAATTACCACAGGGGGCTTGGACCACCTGAGGAGAGAGTGCAGGAGATGGAGGAGAAAGAAGAGGAAAATGAGGGGCAGAAGGATGAGGAGCAGCTTTCAAATGAAACCATGGCACCACCCCCCAGCGGAGGGCATGCGGAGCATATGCCAATGCAAAATTGTTACGTCAGCAGCTCATAAATGAACGTTTTGCTTGAATGTGGAGAGCTGCATTTTGGGATGCTGAAGACTGTTACCCCAAAAGTTTGACACTGTACAAGAGTACTTAAATTCAATTGAAATGTTTATGTAAAAATGTAAAAAATATAGAACAATTGTAAAACTTTGTAAAACTTATAACTATAACTTTGTACAACTGTTACAACTTTAACAACTTTAACAACTTTAACAACTTTAAAACTTGAACAACGTAAAATAAACTTTAAAAAATCAAACTAACTATTTTAAATTAACAGTGAACACTTGACAGCAACAAAGTACCCTTTACTGTCCTCGACCTAAACCTCGAGCGCGAACTCCCTCACCCTTCGGACTCATCCCTCCTTTCTTACTCCTGCCCTTCGCTTTCCCATTGCCCCTGAGCCTGAACTTCCCCGTGGTGGTACCAAGCCAGCATGCAACAGTTGCTGTCGTTGGGGGTGAGACATTGCAGGCGCAATGAATGGAACCTCAGGAGAAGCTCGTGATCCGGAAGGCACAGCTTAAAGGTTGGCAGCTGCTGGCAGTTCCTCACCATCAGGTGCTGTCGACCCGACTACTATGGCACAGGGGTCTTCCGCGCCTTCTCCTGTCAATTGCTGCATTGGCATCGACGGAGTTGCCGATTCGCTCTATCACGGGGATCAGATGCGACATATCCTCCGACTGTTGTTCTGATAGCGCCGTGATGTTTCCAGCTATCGTAGCTATCTATGGCCATCAGCAGCTCTCGACCTATATCACTGCTGGCCTGTGACAGACTCACCATGTCCTGGTACACTCCTATCTGTCTTGCAGCAACGGACTTTTTCTGCATCAATCTCCATCGCTGCGGCAAAGGCACTGCAACACTGGAGGTGCCTTGCTGCGTACCGCTCGGTCCCGCAGAATCAGAGGAGGCATGGGGGAATCCCATGAATATAGTGTCGGTGGTGGAGGATGTTCCAGCTGGCCCAGATGTAATTATTATCTCCTCCGTCTCCAACCCCACCTCCACCTATACTGGCTCCTCTTCCTCTTCCTTGTCCTCTTCCTCTTCATCTTCCTCGTCCTCTTCCTCTTCATCATCTCTGGCAGGGGTGAAGTCGGGAGAGGGCTGGGTGACACCAGAGGTGGAGGCAGTGGAGGTGTGGTCTAAATCCTCCGAGTCTGGAAGTACAAAACAACATTTAAAAGTGCTTGGCACCAGGGGAGAGGTCAGGGTTACATGAGTACACGAGTAAAGTGACGTACCGCAGTCTTACTTAAATGTCCACCACTGCGGCATTACTGCATTACATATCGCAGACAGACAATACATATATGCATTGCATTACATGCCCCCAACATTGCATTACATCACTTGAGCCCAACATTACAGTGCAATAAACTCACATTACATTACATGAGGCCAATATTACAGTTGCAGTTACATTACATGAAATTACAGGACCGCAGCACAGACCAGGGATTGCATTTGACTGACCATCCTGTGTTGGTTGTTCAGCTCCAATGCCAGTGGTGGCACAATTGTTATCCCCGACCAGCGACAGGGCACGGATCTCAATCTCTGTCAAGGGTTCTTGCGTTGGGGGTCCTCCCCCGTACGCTGCTGACCCGCTGCAATTGCAGATATCTTCTTCAACAGAAAGTAAAAATCTTAAATCCATTTAACATTGCAAACACACAGGTTCACACACACACACACAAATATCTAAACACTGGGTTGATCCTCTTGTCAATGCCTGAAAGCACAAATACATCGCCGTAACCTTGGGATAAATAACATCATCCATGTGACACTGAACCTACATTTACATGGTATATGGCACATGGGGGTGCATAAATAAAATCATTACTTACTCTTGCTACCCACACCAGGTCGTCCCACCTCTTACGAGACCTTTCTCCAGTGCATACCATTGTACATGTGAAGGAGACAGCCTTCCCGATCTCGTCCCATTTCTGTTGTAGTCCTTTGCAGGAGGCTTTTCACAACCACCTTTTGTTAAGTCGGAGTATTTCTCCATAATATTCTCCAGCAGGGCAGATAGCTCCGTTTCGTCGAAGGCGGGAGTCCTCAACCTCCCCTCCTTCTCGATGTTTCTGCGCTTCGACTTCTTTTTCAGCATTTCCTAATCTCAATGGTGGGAAAATTATTGGAAAAAATCCTGAAAGACAGGATAAATCTGCATTTGGAAAGGCAAGGATTAATTAGGGACAGTCAGCACAAATTTGTTATGGGAAGCATAAGTTTGACTAACCTGATTGAATTTTTTGAGGAGGTAACAAAGAGGATCGATGAGGGTAATGCGTACGATGTATATATATGGACTTTAGCAAAGCTTTTGATAAGGTCCCACATGGTAGACTGGTCATGAAGGTTAAAGCCCATGGGGTCCAGGGCAAAGTGGCAAATTGGATCCAAAATTGACTTGGAGGTAGGAAGCAAAGGGTAATGATTGATGGATGTTTTTGTGACTGGAAGGATGTTTCCAGTGGGGTTCCGCAGGGCTCAGTACTGGGTCCCTTGCTTTTTGTGGTAAATATCAATGATTTAGATTTAAATATAGGGAGTATGATTAAGAAGTTTACACACACTAAAATTGGCTGTGTGGTTGATAATGAAGAGGAAAGTCATGGGATTCAGGAGGATATCAATCTACTGGTCAGTGGGCAGAGCAGTCTCAAATGGAATTTAATTCAGAGAAGTGTGAGGTGATGCAATTTGGGAAGGCTAATAAGGAAAGGGTATAAACATTAAGCGGTAGGCCACTTTATAGTGTGGATGAACAAAGAGACTTTGGAGTGCTTGTCCACAGAACTCTTTTTGGTTGGATAACGAAATAAACATTAAATCAAATGCCCCCCAATCTGGGGGACACTCCAAACATTTTTCAAACTGCCCTTTTTTTGGTTTTTTGTTTGTTTTTTTTTACTTTTTTTTGACTATTAAAAAAAAAATTTTTTTGGGCCATAAAATCATTAATTCTACAAGTGCCCCCTATAAAAGGGGAGGGGGATACTAAAACCAGCAATTAAAACAAATCAAACTGCAAAATAAATAAAACCAAATTAAAATTTGGTTGCTGGGGGTAACGATGCACTCCAGTCCCTCCGGTGCCCACCTCTCGCGGAAGGCCGCGAGGCGTACCGGTGGACACCGCGTGCTCCATCTCCAGGGACACCCTGGCGCGGATGTACGCGCAGAAGAGAGGCAGGCAGTCAGGCTGAACGACCCCCTCGACCGCCCGCTGCCTGGACCGACTGATAGCACCCTTGGCCGTGCCCAGGAGCAGTCCTACGAGGAGGCCCTCGGACATACCCGCTCCCCTCCGCACAGGGTGCCCAAAGATCAGGAGTGTGGGACTGAAGTGCAGCCAGAATTTCAGGAGCAGCCCCTTTAAATAATAAAACAGGGGCTGTAACCTCGTGCATTCGATAAAAACATGGAACATGGACTCTTCCAGACCGCAGAAATTGCAGGCGGCCTGGTGAACCGGCTTAAAAATTTGTTGCACGGCACTGCTCCGTGCACCACCCTCCAGGCCAAGTCCCCGATAAATAGTGGGAGGACTCCCGCGTAAAGTGCCCTCCATCGGGGACCCCCGCCTCCTCCAGACAGCAAGATGGTACGCCATGGCGTGTCCGGACGGCAGGCGAGGATGGCAAAGTTGAGAGTGTGCAGAAGCAGCCCGTACAGGAAACCCCTCCGCGCGGAACTGAAAGACATGGAGGGGATTTCCCCGAGGCGGCTCAAGTTGTAAGGTGCCGGCTCCCGAGGGAGGTTCCTGGTTTGGCGCCAATGAGGAATTCCATCCGGACGGGGGGTCAGTTCGGACGGGATATCCCCACGTGCTTGAGCCTCCTCGATGCACCTAACGGAGTCAGGGCCCAGAGCTGTTTTTGTGACTCGATGGCATCGGCCGCGCGGCAGACGTTGGCCGAATTCTGGTGCCGCGCCAGCGTGTCTGGCGCCATCCAGCCCGCTCCTCCGCCATCGAGCAGGTCCCTGACCCTGGTCACCTCACCAGCCACAGCCCTCTCTTCCGACCGCCACATAAAACCTCGGTCATGGAGGTATGGACTCCCGAGCAGCGGCTCCTGCAGGACAGCCGCCACTCCAGCCGGTGTAGAGCTGCGCTTGGTGGAGACTTTGTTCCAGACCCTGGTGAGTTCCTTGTAAAAGACAGGCAGCTCCTGGACGGCGGTCCTGACGCCCCCCAAGCTCACAAACAGGAGCTGCGTGTCGTAGTTGAGGCCGCGCTGCTGGCGGAAGAAATACGTCGCCAGAGCACGCCACCTAGGAGGGGGCTCGACGTAAAGGTATCTCTGCAGGGTCTGAAGACGGAAAGTCGCGAGCTGGGTGCTGACGCACACCAATGACTGACCGCCCTCCCGACGCGGGAGACTCAAGACCGCGGCAGAGACCCAGTGCTTCCTGTTGTTCCAGAAGAAGTCCACCAGCTTCTTCTGTACCTTGGTGACAAACGCAGGGGGAGGGGTCAAAGTGACCAGCCGGTACCATAACATGGCGGCCACCAGCTGGTTTATGACTAGCGCTCGACCCCTGTAGGACAGCACTCGGAACAGTCCTGTCCAGCGCCCTAGGCGAGCGGCGACCTTGGCCTCCAGCTCTTGCCAGTTCGCCGGCCAGGCTTCCTCGTCGGGGCTAAGGTAGACTCCCAGATAGAGGAGATGGATCGTGCTCCAGGCAAAAGGCCTGAGCTCCTCCGGCAGGGAGTCCACCCGCCACTGACCCACCAGGAGTCCGGAACATTTCTCCCAGTTGATCCTGGCGGAGGACGCGGCCAAGTAAATCTCCTGGCACTCACGCATCCTCCGCAGGTCAGCGGGATCCTCTACCGCGAGGAGCACGTCATCGGCATAAGCCGAGAGGATGACCTCCACGCCCGGCCCTTGCAGAGCCAGTCCCGTCAACCTCGTCCGCAGGAGGCGCAGGAAAGGCTCCATGCAGATGGCATATAACTGGCCGGACATGGGGCACCCCTGGCGCACCCCTCTCCCAAAGCAAAGGGGCGCCGTCAAGGACCCATTAACCTTAATCAGACACTCCGCGGCGGCGTACAAAAGTCGGATCCGGGTGACGAAATGCTTTCCGAACCCGAAAGCGCGCAGAGTCCCGAACAGATAGTCGTGATCCACCCTGTTGAACGCCTTCTCTTGGTCGAGAGATAGGAAGGCGACCGACAGATCAGCCTCCTGGGAATGATGGATGTTATTGTGAATTGTCCGGCCCGGGACCGTGTAGGACTGGTCGGGGTGGATCATGTGGTCCAGCACGGCGCCAAAGCGATCAGACATCGCCCTGGCGAAGATTTTGTAGTCCGTGCTGAGGAGGGAGACCGGGCGCCAGTTCTTAAGGAGGCGGAGATCGTCCTTCTTAGGCAGCAGGACGATGACTGCCCTGCGCCAAGAGAGGGGCATCTCCCCGGTCACCAGACTTTCCCCCAGGACCCGCGCGTAGTCGACCCCCAGGATGTCCCAGAACGCCCTGTGGAACTCCACGGTCAGCCCGTCCAGCCCCGGGGCTTTTCCCCTCGAGAGCCGGTTGAGGGCGCCGGTCAGCTCCGCCAGGCTTAGCAGAGCTTCCAGATTTTCGGTGCTCTCCGGGCTGACCTTCGGCAGGTCCTCCCACAAAACTCGACGCGCTTCCTCGCTGGATGGCTCCGGAGAGAACAGAGCCCCGTAATATTCACGGGCCCTGTTGTTGACGCCATCCGGATCCGAGACGAGAGAGCCGTCGTCGGCCAGCAGCGTCAAGAGCTGCTTACGGACACTCTGTCTTTTTTCCAGCGAGTAGAAGAAGGGGGAGCCGCGGTCCAGATCCCGCAGGAACCGGATCCGCGACCTCACGAATGCGCCTCGGGACCCGACAAACTGCAGGTCCTTCAGAGCGGCCTTCTTCGCTTCGTACACCGTCCGCAGGGCCGGGTCCTCGACGACTTGACCGAGACGGGACTCCAGGTCGAGCACCTCTTTTTCTAGGCGCCCGACCCTGGCCGCCCGCCTCTTGGTCGATCCCCTCGCATACTCTTGACAGAAGATGCAGACGTGAGCCTTGCCCACGTCCCACCATAGCCTCAAGGAGGGGAAGCCCCCCTGCTTCCTTCTCCAGTCGGCCCAGAATCGACGGAACGAGTCCTGGAACCACTCATCCTCCAGCAGCCGGTTGTTAAAATGCCAGTACCCGGACCCCGTCCTCGCGCGGAGCGAAGCGAGCTCCGCCCACACCAGGTGGTGGTCCGAACACGGCACCGGCCGCATGGAGGCCGCCGGGACGCAGGAATCGTACGCCCGAGACACGTAAAGGTGGTCGATTCTGGACTATCCTACTCCAGGCCTCACCCAAGTAAAGGCGCTGGAGTCGGGGTGGAGATTTCGCCAGACGTCCACCAAGTCGAAGGACCCGACCAGGTCCCTCAACTTCTCAATCGCCGTCATGCTCTGCGGGGCACTGGAGCGGTCCCTCGCCTCAAGGGTCCAGTTAAAATCCCCCCCGAGGACAATGCAGTCGCCGACGTCGACGGAGCCAAGAAGAGCGGACACTTCTTCGAAGAAGCGCGTTTGCTGCGGGCCGGGCTGAGGGGCATACACGTTCATGAGATGGAGCGGCACGTCCCCCAGGCGAACTGTGACGTGCAGCAAGCGGCCTGGCATGGGCTCCTCGACCCCCAAGATCTCCGGCTGAAAATGTGGGGCCAGCAAGATGGCCACCCCACTAGAAGTGGCAGTGAGGTGGCTCATGCGGACCTCTCCTTGCCATTCCAGGAGCCACGTGGCTTCGTCTCCCAGAATAGTATGGGTTTCTTGCAGGAAGCACACCGCATATTTCCCCTCCGGCAGGAGCGAAAATTTGTTAAATCTATGGCGTGCCTCTCTGCCGCAGTTGATGTTGAGGATGGCTATGGTTATCTTCATGATAAAAGCATAGTGCAACCTCTACCTAACCTATTGTGGGGGGGGAGTGGAGTCGTTTTTTGACCTCCACTGCCTCAGCAGCCCAGCGAGTAACCTTTTGAGCCGGCGCAGCTCAAGGCTTTGCGCCTTTGGCAAGGGCCCGCCCGCGGCCATGGTTTTAGCGGTGGCGCGGACGGACGCGATGAGCAGCACCGGCTCGGACCATTTTTTCAGGGCCAGATGGGTTCGGTTGTGGCGACCCTGGCTCTGGACCAAAAAGTCCCAGAGCTCCTTTACAGGAATGAGGGGGGACTCAGCGGCAGGCACGCTGGCTCACTGGCGATGGACTCTAGATCTTCTCCCGCGTCCTCCACCGAATCCCCGTCCCCCTACGGGAGATCACCGCCAGCAGCCGGCCCGTCGACCGCACAAGGTACAGCAAACGGCCCGGCCGCTCCATCCGACCCTGGCTCTGCCCCGATCCCACCCCCAGGATCGTCGGCAGAAGAGTCCCTACTGGGCTCTTTTAAAAGCAGTGCTGGGTCAGGAAGCGACAGCGGAAGGGGTTCCTCCTCCGCCCCAGGAACCGGGGAACATGGAGAGACCTGGTCAAAGAAATGTTCCAGGTCCTCCAATTCCCCCAGCTCCAAAGTAGGGGACGAGGGTTGGTGTTCTTCCCCCTCCCCGCCGCCACCCCCCGGCCCAGCGTGTACAGAATCATTAAAATTGTTAACACTTTGTATTTCTTCCGGGTCGAGCGACTCCCGGGGGAAGTTGGTTAATAGCTGGGCGGGCTCAGGTTCGGCCTTTTCGGCCCCACCCGCCTCAGTCCCCAGGACGCTCGACCCGGCGGCAACGCACTCCTCCGCTGGCCCCACGCCCCCCACGACAGGCAGATCTTCCACGCAGTCCCCGGGAGGCAGAGGCTGGGCAGCCTCGACTGCCCCACCCTCCCCGGGGACAGATTCCTCTCACCTACGGCGCAGTTTGGGGGCGCTGGTGGGGGACGCGGGACACGCGGCGGGCACCGACTCCTCCGCGGAGGGATGTTGTTCCCCCTCCGCCTCATTGGAGCGGCGCCTCCTTTTGTTCCTGGGGGGGCGCGGAGGCAGGGAGACCTCCATGTCTGCCGAGGCCTCCCGCTCCACTCCCCCCTTTTTCTTTTCTTGCCCGCGCCCAAACCCCTCTGCGGTATTGGTCAAGGGCTCGGGCACGGGCTCAGGGCACCCCGCGCTCGCCGGTGACAGGGTTGGGCTGAGCGCGGTGATCAGACTGTCTGGCGGACTGAGGGGACCCGCCTCAAGATGTTTCGCCTTCCTCCGCGCCTTCTTTCCGGCCGGACGCTCTCCCTCCCCCTCCGCCGGAGGCCGTGAAAACAAAGGCCTCCGACGATGCCCGTGCACCCACAGCTCCCAGTACGTGGATGCAACTAGGGGGAGGGGTGGCGGCGGCGCCAGCCTTGGCCGCCTTCGGTGGTTTGGCGGCCTTGGAGGCGGGGCAGTTCTTGCGAACGTGCCCCACCTCCCTACAGGCATGGCACCGCACGCCGTCCGATGTTCAAAAGACGCGGTAGGCAGTCCCCTCGTGTGCCACATTAAAACTGCCCTCTGTCGTCTCCTCCCGCGCCAGCCGGACAAAGAGCTGGCGGCGGAAGGAGAACACATGGCGCAGGCTGTTCTCCCTGAGGCCGAGCGGTATGGGGTTAATCCCTGACCTTACCTCCCCCAGTTGGTGTAGGTGAGGGAGGAGGAGCTCAGCGGGAACAAAGGGCGGGACGTTGGAAAGGATGACCCTCTGCGCGGTGGCCTCGAGAGGGTCCACCGGCAGGAACGTCCCGCCCATCGTGAGCCCCTTTTCAAGGGCCAGGACACCGCCCGCTCCGACCCCAGGAAGAACACCGCCTTCCCAGACATTTTGGAGGCCGCGACAATGGCCGAGGGGCCGACTACCCCAGCCATCGCCCGCACGCACTCCTCAATGCTCATTGTGGGGTGAGTGTAGCTCTTGACCCCGTGTTTTTTCGTAATTAGTTTAAATGGTGGCAGGGCAGCAGGAGGCGCAGGAGGCGCCGTGGATGTGGACGCCGCCTGCGCGTACGTCTTAGCTGGCCCTGCCACCAGCGTGGATGGGGTCGCCATGACCGGGTTCCTTTAAGGGCTACACCCACCCCAAAGTCACAGGCCTTAATAGTCTTAAATTGGCCTCGTTGATGTTTTGAGCAGAGGGAGCTCTTAATGAGGCACACCTCTCCCCTAGTTAACAATTGGGGAGGGGCCTTGATCCCTCTGCTCAGTTGTCTTAATTTAATTTTGATTAAGGAGGAAAGGGGCTCTCAGAGAGAGAGGGGAGAGACAGAGAGAGTGACAGAGAGAGTGAGGGGGGGTGGGAAAGAGGGAAGCTGTGAGGGCAGGTCTCCCCTCACAGTGATGGGTGGGTGTTTTTCTGGGGTGCACTCCCCAGATGATGGAAAAAAAAACAAGACACAGTCTTATAGGGTGGTCTTCGGGTGGGGGGGAGAAGATGTCTTCATCTGGGGCAGCTGGAGCCACCCAGACACACACTCCCAACGATGTGAAATAGGATGATTACTAAGTCTTCAGCCGGGTAGCTCCAGCTATCCCAGGCTAGGCAATGGGGGAGGGGTGCTTCAATGGTGTGTGGGGCCTAGCTGTAAGCAAGACCCCCACACACACTTCCACACACACACACCCACCGCGATGTTCCGGGCCTCGAAGAAATCTTCTTTTCTCCCCCCACCAATAAAACAATGTCCTTAGGGGAATGCACCAATACACCCACCTGTTGAATGTTGTAGAGTCTCCCTCCTTCCACACAGGTTGTTGTTTCCCCCTCTCTCCAACTCTCTGTAGAAGTAATAAAGTTGTTGAATTGTCTGCTCTCCTCCTCTCCCTCTGGATGGATTGTAATGAAGTAAGCCCCTTCCTCCTCTTCCTGGGCTGGTCTCAGGGTTCTCTCCAGGCCTTCAGGCAGGAGCTACAGCAGGGAGCACCTTCCCTCACTGCTCCAGGCTCCAAATGATCAGGCCACGCCTCCAACAGCTCCACCCTTGTCCACAGCTCCCTGAAAGTAGCAGGCCAGGTGGATAAGCTGGTTAAGAAAGTATACAGAATATTTGCCTTTATTGGCTGAGGCATACAATACAAGAGCAGGGAGGTTATGCTTAAATTGTATAATACTTTGGTTAGGCCACAGCTGGAGTACTGAGTGTTGTTCTGGTCGCCGTATTATAGGAATGACATGATTTCACTGGAGAGGGTGCAGAGGAGATTTACTAGGATGCTGCCTGGAATGGAGAATCTTAGTTATGAGGGCAGATTGGATAGGCTGGGTTTGTTCTTATTGTGTTCTTAACACACATGAGACTGCACACAGGGAGGTTAAAGGAACAGTGAACTCAGTCTTTATTAAAACACTCCAGAGTGAGGAACAGGCCTTAGGGGCCAGCTTTTATACAGTGCTCCCAAGGGATGCTGAGTTCCCTTGGGACTTCAGGGGATGCACTCCCCTGGTGGCGGTACATGGGAGTGCATGCTTTACAGATACACAACATCACTCCCCCCCAAAGTCAAAGTGGAAACTATTTACAAGGTGAGGCGGTCAGGAGCCTTTCTTTCCCTGGTGGACCGCCTCGGTACAAATGTCTGTTCTGGTGTGTTGGCTGTGCTCTCGCTGGGCTGGTGTGTTGTTGGCCCTGCAGGGCTGCTGGGTGAGCCTGATCTTGCTGGGCTGTTGGGCGTGATGGGTTTGATTTCCTGGTCCGGGGTGGTGTCGTTGATTCTTTGGGTGTGTGTTGTGGGCTTGAAAAAGGTGGTGTCTGCTGTGGGTTGTTCAGGGCAGTCTGTGAACCGGAGCCTCGTTTGGTCCAGGTGCTTTCTGCAAATTTGTCCATTGTCTAGTTTGACTTCAAACACCCGACTCACTTCTTTAGCTATCACCGTGCCCGCGATCCACTTGGGACCATGTCCATAGTTTAGCACATACACAGGGTCATTCAGATCAATTTCCCTTGACACAGTGGCGCGACCATCGTTTACATTTTGTTGCTGCCGCCTGCTCTCTACCTGATCATGCAGGTTGGGGTAAACCAGCGAGAGTCTGGTTTTAAGTGTCCTTTTCATGAGTAGCTCAGCCGGGGGCACCCCTGTGAGCGAGTGGGGTCTCGTGCGGTAGCTGAGCAGTACTCGCGACAGGCGGGTTTGGAGTGAGCCTTCTGTGACTCGTTTAAGGCTCTGTTTGATTGTTTGTACTGCCTACTCTGCCTGCCCATTGGAGGCTGGTTTAAACGGGGCCAAGGTGATATGTTTGATTCCATTGCGGGTCATGAATTCTTTAAATTCGGCACTGGTGAAACATGGCCCGTTGTCACTGACCAGTATATCAGGCAGTCCGTGGGTGGCAAACATGGCCCTCAGGCTTTCAATGATGGCGGTGGCGGTGCTTCCCGACATTATCTCACATTCAATCCATTTTGAAAAAGCATCTACCACCACCACGAACATTTTACCGAGAAACGGGCCCGCATAGTCGGCATGGGTCCTTGACCATGGTCTGGAGGGCCAGGACCACAAATTTAGAGTGCCTCTCTGGGCGCTTTGCTCAACTGAGCACACACGCTGCATTGCCGTACACAGGACTCTAAGTCAGAGTCGATACCGGGCCACCACGCGTGGGATCTGGCTATCGCTTTCATCGTTACTATACCCGGGTGTGTGCTGTGGAGATCCAAGATGAACGTCTCCTTGCCCTTTTTGGGTAGCACTACGCGGTTACCCCACAACAGGCAGTCTGCCTTAATTGGACAGCTTGTCCTTTCGTCGCTGGAACGGCTTGATTGGCTCTAGCATTTCAACGGGGATGCTGGCCCAGCTCCCATACAGTAAACAGTTTTTTACTCGGGACGGCAGAGGATCTTGGCTGGAAGTCCTAATCTGGCGGGCTGTGACTGGTGATTTATCATTTTCAAACGCTTCCATGACTATCAACAAGTCTGCGGGCTGTGCCACCATCAATAAGTTTTCAGGCTGTGCCATTTCCACCCCCGTGGTGGGCAATGGTAGCCGACTGAGAGCATTCGCACAGTTCTCGGTATCTGGCCTGTGGCGGATGGTATAGTTATACGCTGATAGCGTGAGTGCCCACCTTTGTATGCAGGCTGAGGCATTAGTATTTATCCCCTTGTTTTCAGCGAACAGGGATATGAGGGGCTTGTGATCGGTTTCCAGCTCAAATTTAAGGCCAAACAGGGACTGATGCATTTTCTTTACCCCAAACACACACACTAATGCCTCTTTCTCAATCATGCTGTAGGCCCTCTCGGCCTTAGACAAGCTCCTGGAGGCATAGGCGACAGGTTGCAACTTCCCCGCAATGTTAGCTTGTTGTAATACTCCGTACGACGATGCATCACATGCTAGCACGGGTTATACAATACAAGCAGCTTGTTAGAGCATAAAATGTTTCTGCCTTTCTCAAAAGCAATTACTTGGTTTTTTCCTCATACCCAGTTCTCACCTTTATGCAATAACACATGTAGGGGCTCTAAGAGGGTGCTCAACCCTGGTAGGAAGTTACTAAAATAGTTGAGGAGTCCCAGGAACGACCGCAGCTCCATGACATTCTGTGGCCTGGGCACGTTCCTGATAGCCTCTAACTTGACGTCTGTGGGCCGAATGCCGTCTGCCGTGAACTTTCTCCCCAAAAACTCCACTTCTGTTGCCATGAAGACGCATTTCTACCTCTTCAGCCGCAGCCCTATGCGATCCAGTCACTGGAGGACCTCCTCCAAGTTTTGTAGGTGCTCGACGGTGTCCCAACCAGTGACCAATATGTTGTCCTGAAAAACCACCGTGCGTGGTACCGACTTGAGTAGGCTCTCCATGTTTCTCTGGAAGATCGCTGCAGCCGACCGAATTCCAAACAGGCATCTGTTGTTGATGAATAGTCTCTTGCGCGTGTTGATGCAAGTGAGGCCCTTCGAAGACTCCTCCAGCTCCTGCATCATGTAGGCCGAAGTCAGGTCAAGCTTGGTGAACGTCTTGCCTCCTGCCAGCGTCGCAAATAGGTTGTCTGCCTTAGGTAACGGGTATTGGTCCTGTAGCGAGAAACGATTAATAGTTTCTTTATAATTGCCGCAAATCCTGACCGTGCCATCTCTTTTGAGTACTGGAACAATTGGGCTGGCCCACTCGCTGAATTCCACTGGGGAGATGATGCCCTTGCGTTGCAGCCTGCCCAGCTCGATTTCCACTATCTCCCTCATCATGTGAGGTACCCTTGTGGTGAATGGGTCATGCCTCTAGGACCAAGTGGATCCGCACCTTCTCCCCCCAGAAAAGTTTCCAATACTTGGATCAAAAAGTGAAGAAAATTTGTTAAGAACCTGGGTACATGAGACCTCATCGACATGTGATAGCGCTCGGATGTCATCCCAGTTCCAGCGGATTTTGCCCAGCTAACTCCTTCCAAGCAGTGTGGGGCCATTGCAGGGACAATCCAGAGGGGCAGTTCATGCACTGTGCCCCCGTAGATGACCTTGACCATGGCGCTGCCCAGGACAGTGATGAGCTCTTTGATGTACATTCTCAGTTTCGTGTGGATGGGGTTCAGGGCTGGTCTGAGTGCCTTGTTGCACCACAGTCTCTCAAACATCTTTTTACTCATGATGGATTGGCTAGTGCCAGTGTCCAGTTCCATGGCTACGGGTAAGCCATTCAATTTTACATTTAGCATTATAGTTGGACATTTCGTCGAAAATCTGTGCACCCCGTGTACTTCAGCATCTGCCTCCTCTCTCTGTGGCTCAAAATTGCTTTGATCCACCATGGACTGATCTTCCTCTGCCACATGGTGGTTAGCAGGTTTTGCAGAGCTTGCAGCTCATCTGCAAGCTCGTTGGAAGTGCCCCATTGTTCCACAGCTCTTGCAAACATACCCTTTGCAGCAGCATGAATAGGCTGAATGGAAGCCTCCACAACGCCAACAAGGTGTAAATTGCCTTGCATTCATCCTTTGTTGCGGACTCTGAGTGGAGAGACACCGACCCTCGGTAAGGCCATTGCGATAGTACAGGCGTTTATATCCACCAGTGATAACACCAAACAAATCTCTCAGCACACAAGTGCTAGCAATGTTCATAAATTAACTGGAACTGTGTTTGCGAGCAGAAATGTGGGTCACCTGAGGCCTGCTGGCAGTTGCAGACTCGTGGTTTCTGCCCTGCACATTTCTGCTCGCAAACACAGTTCCAGTTAATTTATGAACATTGCTAGCACTTGTGTGCTGAGAGATTTGTTTGGTGTTATCACTGGTGGATATAAACGCCTGTACTATCGCAATGGCCTTACCGAGGGTCAGTGTCTCTCCATTCAAAAGTTTTCGTAGGATGGTCTTGCGGCCAATGCCCAGCACAAAAAAATATCTGAGAATTTGCTCCAGGTAGCCATCAAACTCACATTGTCCTGCAAGTCACCTTAGCTCGGCGACGTAGCTTGCCACTTCCTGACCTTCAGATCGCTGGCACGTGTAGAACCGATACCTCACCATCAGCACGCTCTCCCTCGGGTTAAGATGCTCCCGAACCAGTGTACACAGCTCCTCATATGACTTATCTGTGGGTTTCACCGGAGCCAGAAGATTCTTCATGAGGCTGCAGGTCGGTGCCCCGCAGACAGTGAGGAGAACCGCTCTCCTTTTTGCAGCGCTTCCTTCTCCATCCAGCTCATTGGCTACAAAGTACTGGTCTAGCCATTTGACATAGGCTTCCCAGTCCTCACCCTCCGAGAACTTCTCCAGGATGCCCACAGTTTGCTGCATCTTTGCGTTGGATTCGTATTCTCGTCGCCAGTTATTGTGTTCCTAACACAGATAAGACTGCACACAGGGAGGTTAAAGTAACAGTGACCTCAGTCTTTATTAAGACACTCCAGAGTGAGGAACAGGCCTGAGGGGCCAGCTTTTATACAGTGCTCCCAAGGGATGCTGGGATCCCTTGGGACTTCAGGGGATGCACTCTCTGGTGGCAGTACATGGGAGTGCATGCTTTACAGATACATAACAGTTCTCATTGGAACAGAAGAGGTTGAGAGGCCACCTCATCGAGTTGTACAAAATATTGAGGAGCCTGGACATAGTGGATAGTAAGTGTCTATTTCCATTGATGGAGGTGTCTATTATTAGGGGGCATGCTTTTAAGGTGGTAAGTGGAAGGTTTAGAGGGAATTTGAGGGAGGGGGGGTGGGCTTCTTTACGCAGAGGGTTGTGGGGATCTGGAACTCGCTGCCTGGAAGAGTGGTGGATGCAGAAACCCTCAAAACTTAAAGTGCAGTAACCTGCAGGGTTACGGACCTAGAGCTGGTAATTGGGATTAGACTGAATGACCTTTTGTTGGACGGCGCAGATATAATGGTATGTACTGCAGGGAACAGCATACAGCCAGAGTGATCTCCTGTACTAGTTTCAATCGCCTGGATGGGTCGGAGAGGAATTTTTCCAGATTTATTTTCTCCCTAAATTGGCCTGGGTTTTTATCTGGTTTTTGCCTCTCCCAGGAGATCACATGGCTCTGGTTGGGTGGAGTGTAGAATGTTTCAGTATAAGTGGTGTCGCAGTTGTGTGACGTGCACTGGTTGGGCTGGGTGCTCTTTGCCTTTCCGTCATTGTTCATAGGTTTATATGTAACCTTTCGGGCTGCTGACCAAGGGCTGTGCGGCTCTTTGATGGCTGACGCGGATACGAAGGGCTGAAATGGCCGCCTTCTGCGCTGTAAATTTCTATGTTTCTATTAATATTTATTATATTTATTATATGATTTTTATTTTTAAAATATGTATTATTATTGTTGATATTGTATAATTATTATTTGTTATTATTATTTGACTCTGGAATCTCTGATGAAAACAACTGACCCTTGAATACTTTGCTGCTCCTTCTCACTCTCTGTCCGTCAACCTCAACTCTTTGCGCATGCGCAGGTAACCCTTGACCCCCAAAATCGCGGGGCAAAAGCATCTGTGAAAAAAACGCACCCCCCCCAAAAAATATGCGCATGTGCAGTGTAGTGCTGCACCATCCATCGACAAGAAAGTCGATCTTGATTGACTATAATACAGCATACCACCCGCTGTGCAGCGCTCGCATACTGCTCACAAAGCACCAAAATAAATGTCACCAAACTAGCGCTCTTCGGTCTTCCAGCGATTTTAAACGACGCACCACTGGAATACCGCCGAGAAATGGGTAAAACTTACATCCTGATGAATTTCATGCTCGACTTTCCACTTCACATCGCTGGGCTAGTGCCCATATATCACCCAAAATGGCCTGCTATCGCATATTTTGACTGAAAAATGGATAGTTGGGCTGGAACATCGCCGAAAAACTGTCCACCCAACTTTCGGCTCACATCGCTGAGGTGATCACTGAGGTGATTGACTGCACATCGCCGGGTGGAACTTTTGGCACATTGCCTGCACACCGCTGGGCTCATCACTTGCCGTGAACATCGCTGGAGAATAGTTGCTTTTCCCGGGCCTTCCTCACAGAACTCAGCCCTACGGACACCATTTTGGACGTCAGAGGAAGAGAAGGGGCTTATAATTTGTGAGTTATTTAAGGGTCTTTTACAGATGGATCCACTCACATTTATACTTATATGTATGATTATATTTGCATTTATTTTAGTAGAAAGGGCAGTTTAGTAGTAGAAAGGGCATTTATATCAACAGTGATAGTATTAGTGATCGTGATGGAGCCTGTAGCTTCGCTGCCATTACTTGTAACTGCTCACATGCTGGCGTCTGAAGTTGAGTTAAGTGAAAGGGCCAATTGAAGAGGTGGCAGACTACTGCAGAGGTGGAGGAGGCGAACGTACAACCGACAAACGTACAGGAAAAAGTAATCTTACCTCAACTTGTCTAAAAACGTGTGTCTGAGGAGGCTGCGCTTCTGGAGGTCATCGATGAGCTATGCCAACTCATCAAGGGGGATCTGCAGCCTACCAGCACCATCAGGACCGCACTGCCCGCAGATGGACAGAATAAGGGAGTGGTTTATGGGGGGGGGCGCACAGAGAAGGGGACAGATTGCCAGATGACCTTCTCCTGCTCTTATTGCTTATGTTCTTATGTTGTCAACCTGAGAGCAGCACAAAGGTTGCATGACATGACATGACATGACATCATTTGTATATTGCATTATAATTACAGGACGTTACATTATTTTAAAACTGTTTAACACATTACTCATGTGGCGCAGAGCAAGGTTCCGCAACACCACGGGTGGTGGCCGAGCGACTGTGGGTACCCACAAGCGTGGCTGCACACTCCTCAAGGTCGGTCAGCAGTTGGAGCTGAGCAGCACCCCCCCTCTGTTCTGACCTGTTGTTAGGTATCTTCTTCTTCAAACGTGAAAAGAGCATGGCATAAGCTAATTGACTAGGTAGCATCATGGAAACACAACAGTTTCAAACATTATGTGCAAATAGGATCAACAATTGATGCACGGTTGTAACAAAGCTCAGCGTGTTTCGGAGCTAAAGCTTGACACATACATCTCTCTATACTGCAGCAGCCAGAAAGACTTAAAAAGGGCATAGGTTCATAGCCCTGTCCAGACAAGAGCAGGGAATGTATGTGTGTGTGTATGCATGTATGTAAAGAATTTACAACATTTACAATAATTAATTAAATCCAGAAGATTTACTATTATAATTATAATTACATTCTTCATCAATACAATATAAAATCTGTACTTACTCTTGCTGAAGCGACCAGGCTGTTCCAGCGTTTCCAGCACTGTTCAGGCTCCCTCGCCTCATGGGACGCCGAGGAGACGACATCCGCTACTTGGGCCCAAATTTTCCGGTACGCTAGCGGTAGAGGTTTCCCACTGCCACCTCGGGTTAATTCAGCCCATCGGAAGTGCACCTCCTGGAGGAGGGCCTCATTGGCCTCGTCGAAAAAGGGCTTTGCCCTCTTCCGACCCCCTTCCACACTGTCTGATGAAGACATCACTTGTTTTTATTTTACAATCTATCTCTGGAACTGGTATCTCTATCTCTCGAACTGGTATCCCTTTTTTCTTACAATCTATCTCTCGAACTGGTATCTCTGTCTCTTGAACTGGTATCTCTTTTTTCTTCTCTCTCCAACTCCTCTTTCCTCCTCTCCTTTCTCTTTCCTCTCTCTCTCTCTCTCTCTCCCCCTTTGCAACGGCCTTCAGCGCATGTGTGGATGACCCCTGACCTCACGAAATGCGGGAAAAGCTGTCCACCAGAAACAAAAACAAACAAAAAAATTCATGCGCAGAAGGCCATTGCTAGGGAAGTTTTGCCTTCCATATCGCTGGGCTCATTTCATATCACTGGGCTATTGCTGAGCTGAAAGTCGCGGTCCAAAAAATGGGCAATGTTACAGCGATCATGAAGGCTGACACATCGCCAAGGCTGGAACATCGCCCATTTTTTGGGCGATAGCCAGCAAAGTGGAATGTCTAGCACATGTTTCATGTACAAGAACCCACAGATCCCTCTGCACAGCAGCATTTTGTAGTGTCTCTCCATTTGAATACTATTATTTTCCCTACCAAAGTGGATAACCGCATATTTCCCACATTATAGTCCATCTGCCAAATTTTTACCCACTCACTTAACCTACCTATATACCTTTACAGATTTCTTGTGTCCTCTTCACAATTTGATTTCCCACCTATCTTTGTATCATCAGCAAATTTGGCTACATTACACTCATCCCTTCATTCAAGTCATTATATAGATTGTAAATAGTTGAGGCCGCAGAACTGATCCCTGTGGCACCCCACTAGTTACAGTTTGCCAACCTGAAAATGACCCATTTATCCCGACTCTCTGTTTTCTGTTAGTTAGCCAATCCTCTATCCATGCTAACATATTACCCCCAAATCCGTGAATCTTGTGCAGTAACCTTTTATTTGGCACCTTATGGAAATCCAAATATACTTTATCTACTGGTTTCCCTTTATCCACCCTGCTCATTGCATCCTCAAAAAACTCTTAGCAAATTTGTCAAACATGATTTCCCTTTCATAAAACCATGCTGACTCTGCTTGACTGTATCATGATTTTACCAATGTCCTGCTACTACTTCCTTAATAATGGACTCCAGCATTTTCCCAATGACAGATGTTAGGCTATAGTTTCCTGCTTTCTGTCTGCCTACTTTTTTAAATAGGGCATTACAATTGCAGTTTTGCAATCTGCTGGGACCTCCCAAGAATCCAGGGAATTTTGGTAGATTACAACCAATGCATCCACTATCTCTGCAGCCACTTCTTTTAAGACCCTAGGATGCAAGCCATCATGTCCAGGGGACTTGTCCACCATTAGTCCCATTAGTTTGCCTTACTTTTTCTCTAGTGACAGTGATTGTTTTAAGTTCCCCCCTCCCTATAGCCTCTTGATTATTTATTATTATTGGGATGCTTTCAGTGTCTTCTACCGTGAAGACCAGTACGAAATATTTGTTCAAATTCTTTGCCATTTCCCTGTTCCCCATTATTAATTCCCCAGTCTCATCCTCTAAGGGACCAATGTTTACTTTAGCTACTCTCTTCCTTATTATATACCCTTTAGCAGCTCTTAGTTTCTGTTTTTATATTTCTTGCCAGTTTACTCTCAAAATCTATCTTCTCTTTCTTTATTATTTTTTTAGTCATCCTTTGCTGGTTTCTAAAAAAATCTCAATCCTCTGGCCTACCACTAATCTACACAACATTGTATGTCTTTGTTTTCAATTTGATACCAACCTTAACTTCCTTAGTTATCCACGGATGGT
This sequence comes from Pristiophorus japonicus, assembly GCF_044704955.1. NCBI lineage: Eukaryota > Metazoa > Chordata > Chondrichthyes > Pristiophoridae > Pristiophorus > Pristiophorus japonicus. The sequence continues at coordinate 249,798,097 of NC_091978.1, read as the reverse complement.
TCATCCTTCTCACTGGAATATATCTTTGTTGAGTGTTATGTAATATCTCCTTAAATGTCTGCCACTGCTTATCTACCATCTTACCGTGTAATCAATTTGCACAGTCCATTTTAGCCAACTCTGTCTTCATAACTTTGTTATTGCCTTTATTTAAGTTCAGGACACTAGTTTGAGACCCAAGTTTCTCACCTTAAACTGATTTTGAAATTCTAACATGCTATGTTCTCTCTTCCCTAGAGGATCCTTTATGATGAGATCATTGATTAATCCTATCTCATTACACATTACCAGATCTAAAATAGTCTGGTTCCACACTGTATTGTTCTAAGAAACCGTTCTGAATACACTCTTTGAATGCCTGCTCAAGGCTACCTTTGCCAATTTGATTTGTCCAATCCATATGAAGATTAAAATTTCCCATGATTATTGCAGTACCTTTCTTACAAGCCTCCATTATTTCTTGATTTATACTCTGTCCTACAGTACAGCTACTGTTATGGGGCCTATAGACTACTCCCACCAGTGATTATTTCCCTTATTATTTCTTATTTGCACCCAAACTGATTCTACATCTTGATCTTCTGAGCCAATATCATTTCTCACTACTGCACTCATCTCATCCTTTATTAACAGAGCAAACTCACCTCCTTTTCCTTTCTGCCAATCTTTCCAAATGTCAAAATACCCCTGAATATTCAGTTCCCAGCCTTGGTCAGCTTGCAACCACATCTCTGTAATGGCAATCAGATCATACCCATTTATTTCTATTTGTACCGTCAACTCATCTATCTTGTTACGAATGCTGTGTGCATTCAGGTTAAGAACTTATAATTTAGTCTTTTTACCATTTTTCCCTACTCTGACTCTACCTTCTGATGCACTCTTATATTTCTACGCTCTGCCCCTTCCTGTCACACTCTGGTTATCATTAACCCTATCGCTAGCTGGCACTATTGCCTTCTTCTTTCTCTTTGACTTTTAAATTTCCCCTCACCTGAACCCCCCCCACCCCACTATTTAGTTTAAAGCCCTATCTACAGCCTGAGTTATTCGATTCACCAGGACACTGGTCGCAGCATGGTTCAACTGAAGACCATCCGAATGGAACTGCTCCGTCTTTCCCCAATAATGGTGCCAGTGCCCCATGAATCAAAGCCCATTTCTCCCACACAATCTTTGATCCAATCTCATACACTGTGCATGCACATTCATCATCTTCTCTTTATTCAGACCTGACATCCAACCAACAGCTGGACAGAGCCTTTCCTTATCCCAATGTCTGATTGGGAACTAGCCACTGAACTGCCACTGATGCCCAGCAGCTGAGTGAACCTTCCCTCTTGCTCTGTCAACTCCTTTAGAAAGGCCATACCACTGCCTGTCATGGCACGCTCTCTGGCTTTATGTGCCATCTGTCTTTGCACAGACATGAAAATTAGACATCATTTTTTCTTCATTGTTGGTCACTAATTGCAATTTCACACCTCAAGTCTGTGGAGTACAGATAAAAGATCTTTACAAGAACTCTGAGTGTCTCCAAAGCAATTGAATTTTATGACTAGTTGAGACTAGTTGACTGCACAATGAAGTCAGACTGTACCTATACACATAAACAACCTCTTTTATTTTGCTATAATAACATTTTAGGACATCTTACATTTAAAATTTCTAATAACTGTACAAACCTTAGCAGATCACGTTAAATCATTGAGTTTTTTTACGACACGTTCCACAGTACATTGTGGAGTTAGCGCTAACAGCCTGCGTAACATCCTTCCATGCTTTCTTTTCATGGCGCTCCGGACTTTTTACTCCCGGTCGGTCGTTGACGCTTCTCTTCCACCTCATTGAGGAATGTGTTGAGGTCGTCTTCACTGAGTTTGTGAGCCCATTTCCTGTCATCTGATTTTGCCGCTACCCTATTCTCTCTGTAAGTAACTGCTCACCTTTACTTTGCTCAATTTTTTTTACAAACGGTCTATTTCATTTTGCCATTTAATTAAAAGCTTTTAAATTAGTTTTAAATTTTTAAAAGTCTTTAAAAGTCTTTAAATGTTTCTCTTTTTTTTTAAGGTTTTATAAACATTAAAATGCACTACATTTAACTAGCAAAGGTAATTTCAATGGTACTCATCTCTGCAGACTGAAAGAAGCTTTTGTGGGCTTGGCCTATCCTTCTGTCAGATTTTGTAGCCGTGTCGTCTCTTACGCCCCACGTGATTCCAGGTTCACATATGCACAGTGCGCAGGGCTCCATGAAGGAGTATCCTGCGTGGAACTCTGCAGCGTTTTATAGGAACCGCAAATTCAGGCCCATTAATTTCAAAGTAGTATACAGAATTAAGAACAAAATGTATGACTTAAAAATAAGTACTGAATTACATCTGTGCACCATAGTTCAATTAGTCCCCTACTTTATAACCCTGCCTAACCTAAAGATGACAATGGTCTTGAATCATTTAGTGTAGTGCAGTCTCAGGCGATCAATAAGGTACTGCTAAACTAATAGGCCCAAAGTTCCAAGAGCTGCACTCCACTGCTGGAAGTGCATCAGGATGGGACTTCAGTTTCCCAATCTGACCTGGTCCTGACCCTATTCCAAATCCCATGATCTGGTTGATTTGCATGAAACCATTTCCACCATTTCTTGGGTATCGCCCTGCAGTAAGCCAGGAATTTCAGAGCGGTACTTCGATGCTCCATTGAAGGAGAATGGGCCATTCTGGCTGATGATTATCATTTTATTTACTAAAGTGCTGCACTTTACACTTGCCACTTTTGCAACAATAATCACTCATTGGACCATCATCCTGGGGGATTATTGTGAGTATTCCTAATACTGGGCAGTAAATCTACGCTATACCCTCTCTATTGCCTCAGCATCATTCCGATAGTGTGAATCCCCAAAAAGACAACTATGGTCTTACTAAGATATTCTATACATCAAGCCATTAACCTTGGGGGATGAATTTCCATGGGGATTCACCTGATTGTCTTTTGTAACTTCAGTGGAAGCTTGGCATAACTCTTGGAAAAATGGCATAAACACTGTTTATATTGTTTTTCTGGGATTTCTGTGGCTCTTCTGCTGAAATTATGACATAGAATAGGAAGAACCACACAGAAATTCTCATGTCTTTTTCTGCATCAAAATGTTTATATTCCATTACATTATGCATTGGCTGAAGCTAATCTAAGTGTTATGATGGTAAATGATAACAAACATATTGAACAGTGAATCATTTGTAAGACTGAAAGATTCATGGACACACTCTAGAATTCAAGTGGACTTTAGCAATGTTTCATGTGGTAATGATCTGAGATGTTTTGAATTTATGCCAATCAGGAATGTTCAGTTTGGACATTAAACAAAACATAATCAATGTCAACACGTATATGTTAATCAATATTCAACTCATTTTTATATAAACACCTTGGTTTTGCTGGGTTAACCACATCCTCATTTTCTGCTGTCAGACTAGTGAAGATGCAATGGATACGAGCATCAAAAGCAATGAAAAAGCTATCACTATTGCTGTCCAATGACTGTGCTAATATGAACTACTTTCCATATTTGTGAGGAAGTCTTAGTTGTTATGATACATGTAGACATATTTTAATAAATGATAATAGTGCCAGTGACTATGGTTGTTCTATCTTTTATGATGATGAATGTTATTAAGTTTACCACAAAGAAAATAATAGAATTGTATCTTATTTCTAAAAGGCTGTTGGTAACCCAGTTCACATAGTTATATGATTTAAGCACTAGCAAGAGTAATAGATTATATACAAAATAAGATAGATTACATATTAGTGGATAAACTTGAAGTATGATGTGATTTGAAAAAATTAGAGACATGGATAGGAAAATCCCTATCAATTTTCTAAATTATTTAGCTAGCTTATATAACAAGGAAACTAGGACTGTCAGGACCACACAGCATTTGGGATTTGGTGTTTCCCATGCATTGTGATAAGATTAAATGTTTTTCTTTGCAGTAAGTCTTAACAAAAATTACACATTAGCAAGATAGATTTAACAGAGGCAATTATGACCTTCTGAATTTACAGTCTGTACACTGCCAAAAAGATCCACATTTTATTGCTCAGGCTTTCTATATCACATTGGATATGGATTTCCCTGACTCTGCCTCTATTATGATGAAGATGGGAATATTGAAACAGAATATTATTTTGGTTTGCAATTAATGTTATTTAGCAGTGGTGCTGCCATAAACAGTACCCCACAGAATGCTGATTACAGTGCTTCAAAATGTCTTTCGGGCATTGCCAAAATGGGTGCTGACATTTTCTCAGATTCACTGAAAAAATAACTAAGAAATAATCAGTACAAGACATGAGAAATATTTGTACACCAGAAATCAATGTGCAAAGTAGAAGAGGAGAACAAATAGGTTTAACTGTAATTGTCAATCATTCACAGAAAGTATCAGCATTCAATTGAACGTAACCAGTAAATGCAAAGGTGTTATTAACAAGGCTGATCAAATAGTGATACATGTTTCAAGGGCATTACATTATCAGCCGTGATTGATCATTTTAAACTTAAATAATTAATTTTGTAATACTACAAATGGAATACTGTGTGCAATTTTGGGTATCACACTTAACCAGTGACACTGATGCATTAGAGTGCCTTCAAGAATGTCAAGGGTAATTCTGGGATTTAAATCCCAAGTTACTGAATAGTCTGACAAATTAAATTTGCTGAAATAATTGATATTATTTGTGAAATGAAAAATTGTGATCTCTGCGTGGTATAAATGTTTCAATCCATGTATAATTTTTTTTCTATCTCGGTGAAATATGGCATTCTTCTGACTTTAGGTTTGGATATTGTTTTCTGCTCGTTATCACTGTTGATAACGACCCACATTAACTAACGAAGGTTAATTTGTTTATTTACGAAGGTTAATTTGTTTATTTACAAATGTTAATATGCTAATATTGTATAATTTCATATAACTTACTGTGGGATGATTTAAATTTTCATTGGCGGTAAATTCTGTGTGGAAATGTTGAAGAATTCTTATGATTGAGTGGTTTGGGCACACTTACTGTCAAAGATGCTTAATACCCCCTCGAAGAGTTTTCACTCAATTACCTTTGTGGGAGAGGGAGCAATGTTACAACTCTTCCCTTGAAATCTTTGGGGGGAGTTTTAACATGGGCGAATGGCTGGCAGTGGCAAGTTAAATGGTCACAAATTGCAAATGGGTCCAACCTGCCAATCTCCGGATTTTACTAAGGCACCCAACCTGCTTCCAAGAGGCAGGTTGGCATTTTAAATATGTGAATGAAGCTGCAAGCCTCGGACTTAACCTGCTTTGTAGGTTTTACTGTGGCTGGCCGGGTTTTCTGGTTCTCGGGATATCTGACAGCTGTAACGAAGTGAGGACAGCCTTAGGGTGCACAGCCTGTAGGCCAGGAGGAGTAGGCATGCCTTCTTCTGGCCCCCCCAAGCTCCCCCACCAATAGACCACCCCATGCAACCTCCCTGCCTGGGATCGGACCCTCTCCCCCCCACCCCCCTACCAGATCAGTGATTGGACCATTCCTAGGTTTGGACCCACAGGGTCGAATATCGGACTCACCAAGGACAGGCATCAAAATCTCCATGGGTCAGGATCGGACACCCCCAGAGTTGGGGATCAGAACCACGACCAGGATCAAGGATTGGAGCGCCCCTGGAGTCAGGGTTTGGACCCCCCCTTGGGATCTGACCTCTTCCCGGAGTAGGGGATCAGACCTACTTCGGCCTGCAGCCTCCTCCAGCGTGCTCCCCAGGATGTCCGGGTGGGGAATCTGTCAATGACATAAGATGCATGCTGAGGAGCTAAATCTCTATAGCATGCCGGTAAAGCCAGACTTCCAGGTTTCCCGCGTGCTACTCGACCACCCACATCACCGCCCCCGCCCCATTCCCAGAGCGTTGGGAAGTAAAAACTCCCCCATTTATTTCTAATCATACACCTCCCTTAGGAAATTAAATACATTGGGGATAGACCATACATTACAAATTTCTCATTGTATATGGGAAGGAGTGGTATTAGTGGCACAAACAGAATTTTCTCATTCATACTTCTGAATATGATTGCATAATGCTAATCTAATAGGAGGGTGTCCAACTTTTTGGAACAGTGGGTCGGATACTTGTGATTAATTCAGAGAAAGGGCTGCATCTGATTAAATGTGCAGTTTTGTCTATCTCTCTAACTTCCAGGTTAATTATTCTTGTACCCATAACAATTTTATAATCCATTACGTCACCTTTCCAACACCTCCTTTTCAGGTTGAAAGGCCCACGTTGCTCCAGTCTTTTCTCATAACTCAGACTCAGACACGAGATTAGCTTGATGGCTCTTCTCTGCAATGCCTTCAACAATTGAATGTCTCCCTTGCTTCCTGGCAACTACAACTGGATGCAATGCTCAAGGTGCAGTCTGACTAGAACACCATGGGCTAGGACCTCCACTTTTTTTGCATGCTTAACGCTCACTTAACGCCCATTTTACCGCTGAAATGAAATATAATGTCCATATATCACCCATTTAGCCACAAAATGGAAACTGACGGGCATTTTTCAGAAACTTATTGCCGAGCGTTACTTTCCCCATGTGCTTAACACCGGGAAAAATATTACCACCCGTCCACTATTTTTGGGCGGAATCATCAGAATGGGCAAAATCAACACCCATAATATTGCCCAGCATTACTTTCCGCACTGATTCAATATTAACGTCCACCCACTGTTTTTTGTCATAAAGAGCATATTTACCAAAACTAGCAGCCATGAGATCGCCCAGCGTCGATTTCACCACCTCGCACACATATCGCCCACAATATTGCTCGCCCAAAAAAACGCCCAGATAAAGTGGAACTAACCGGTACTAATCACAGTGTTATGGACGCCATGTTCGAGATCACATGTCGCATCCTTTAAAAGGCTGCTGTGCTTCAACCTCGGCGGAGTTCGAATGTACTCTGCAGGTCGTTGGAGTTGATGTGAACATCTGTACAAACATCTTGACCACACTGTGACTGATTGGAATTGAATAGGTGTCTTTGGCGGGACATTCCTTGCCTGTGACCAATCGCAGAGCTACTGCAATGGGGCCTGTCCTTTCTCACCCTCTCTTGGTGACTAATTACATGCAGCAGACTCGACATCGCCGAAGGAATGCTCCATTGCATTATGTGTCCTATGTAAAACATGACAAACTGATGAGGATGACCAGATGTTACACCCCTCTGCAAGTACAGGGAGAAGCAGTCTTACTTCGACTTGCCCGACACCACCTGCCTTCAGAGATTACGCTTCCACAAAGAGGTTAGCACTGAGGTATGCCAGCTGATAAGGGCAGATCTGCAGCCTGCCAGCACCATCAGTACCGCACTGTCCGTCAAGGTCAAAGTCACCCCGGCACTGTCGTGGTATGCCTCGGGTACTTTTCAGGCCACAGCTAGAGACATTTGCGGACTTTCTCAGCATACCACACATCGCTGCATTAGACAGGTCACTGAAGCCCTGTACGCATGCAGGAGAGACTTGATTAACTTCCCTATGGCCAGGGAGGCACAGAGTGAGAGGGCACTAGGAGTCTCCAGAATTGCAAACTTCCCCAAGGTGCAGGGAGCAATTGACTGTATGCACATCGCAATGCGGGCACCTTTTCAGTATGCAGAGGTTTTCAGGAACCGCAATGGATTCCACTCTCTGAATGTCCAACTGGTTGGCGACCACCAGCAAATTATACTGGCAGTGAATGCTCAATTTCCGGGCAGCATCCTTGATGCTCACATCCTGCGTGAGAACATTGTATCATTGACCTTGTGGCTGATTGTTAAACAATCAGCCACAAGGTCAATGCTGGATGCTTGGTGACAAAGGATATGGCCTCTCCACCTGGCTGGTGACTCCCCTGCGTGACACCCACACCAAAGATGGGAGGCGATACAATGAGAGCTACAGAGCAACTCGCAATATCGTGGAGAAAACCATTGGAGTGCTGAAGCAGCACTTTGGATGCCTGGACCACTCAGGAGGTGAGTTCCAATACCACCCTGAGCAGGTAGCTCATTTCGTGGTATTGTGCTCCATGCTGCACAACTTGGCTATCAGTGGGGGGACAAGAATTGCCTAATGAGTCTGACAGTCCACCTCACCAGAGAGAAGAAGAGGAGGATGAGGAGGCGGATGCTGACATCGTCCCAGACAATCAGGCTGAAACTGAAGCCATGCTCCTGCTCCCCTGTAGACCACATGAAAGGGCCTGTATCAGTCCAAGCAGCGGTTCGGATGTCATCCACCCCCCTGCCCCCCAATGAAGCATCGCCTGAGGAGCTCCTCGGCCAGGTGGCTTGGAGTCAGGAGGGGAAGGGGAAGGGGTAGAGGTGGGGAGGAGAAGCGGGGGTGGGGGGTGGGAGTGGGGAAGGGTTGGTTTGTACAGAAATAGCTGAAAGAGCCTTGCATCAGGAGCTCATCAATGATCACTTTGCCTGAAAGAACTTTGGTGTTATTTACAAGGCTGACACACTGTTGTGTGTTCAGGTCATACATCAGTGGTGGGCATCATCTTGGTGACAGTTAAAGTTTAAGTTGATTAAAGTTAAGTGTCATTATATCCTTTGATGTTAAGGAATCACCAGAGTTTAACGGTGCAGCTATCTGAGCCAATGCGCTACAAGGTTTTGTTAAATAAAAAACATTTAAACCGAACATTAGTTTGAAATCATCAATATTTCTGTACAAACCAACCCTTCCCCACTCCCACCCCCCACCCCCGCTTCTCCTCCCCACCTCTACCCCTTCCCCTTCCCCTCCTGACTCCAAGCCACCTGGCCGAGGAGCTCCTCAGGCGATGCTTCATTGGGGGGCAGGGGGGTGGATGACGTCCGAACCGCTGCTTGGACTGATACAGGAGAGGGCGGTCTCGAGGTGGGAATGTGCTCCAAGCCAGAAGCAAGATGTTGCTGCTGGCTCTCATGTGTGGTTGGCAATTGGGGTGCAGTGCCCTCATCCATGCCTTTGCCACATCCAGACCTAATCATTCCAATACCCTCCTGGCCAATCCGCCATAGAAATACACAGAAGGCAATATTCAAACATTATGGGGCTAGAACCTCCACTTTTGTGCTTATTGCCCAAAAATGGGCGTCATTTCCGGTGTGGGCGAGAAAAAAGGGTTTTCAGATCGCCGGCTTCTCGTCCATTCTCAAAGCACCTAGTCTCCATTTTTGAAAATGGGCGTTACCGTGAGGGATATGAAATGGGCAGTAGCGTTAAATTTTTTTGATCTTCTGCCGTAAAGTATGGCCGTCCTTAGCAATGGCATAGCAACACTCGATTCCTGTGATTCAGGAGGTCAAGGATCATCATGACATGCGCAGAAGAGGAGACAGAGAGAGAGGGAGCTCAGTGGCACTGAAAGCGTGTGTGGCTGTGGTGTGTGCTTGTCTGGCTGGCACGACAAGCACACACCACAACAAGAGGGAGATTCACCAGTAGCAAAAAGCCTACTAAACACCAAGAACATAGTTGGCACCGAGTTTTTGTCCAACAAATAAGATATAACACGGAAGGGATGGAGGAGGCCCGGGAGCTGGTAGCCAGGAACACTGGTGGCAGAGGCGGGAGATGTTACAGAGATGGAAGTAGACGAACTCTGTAATAGAGAGGATATGGAGTTGGAATCTCATTTCATGATTAAATACAATGCCAAGGTTGCAGTCAATCTGGTTCAGCTTGAGACAATGGGCGGGCAGGGGTGGGGGTGCAGGGTGGTAAGGTGTGTGGTGGGGGATGGGGGTGGAAGTAAAACCAGTGGCAAAGGTACAGAGTCTGTGACGAGAATGAAGACGATGGCTTCAGTTATCCTCATATTTAACTGGAGGAGATTGCAATCCATCCAACACTCGATGTCGGGCAAGCAACCAGACACAACAAGTGCAGCGGATGGGTCGAGATAGCTGGGGGAGCAGTGGAATAAAAACAGAATTTGACTTATTGTGTCATTGTTAATCAGTGGCCCAGATAAACATGTTTTGCCTTGCATGATAATGCCATTACTATTCTGACTTACTGGGAGCAATGCCACAGGAGATCTAAAATCTTTCAAAACATTTGGGTCTTTAATAGCAGGGTCTCGTTACTCAAGAATGACCAAACACTTCTGTTATTTATCTCCACCATAAGAATTTACCTGCATCAGTAAAACATTTTCAGTGGAACTGACATATTAGCAGCTACTTAAAAAGCACAAACTGGAATTCACTATGAACTCAGGAAGAGGAAGTGTTTGTAGGTGTGGTCAGAATGGATTTACATATGCTGCACTGGAGCTTTCAATAAATGTAGTTAATGAAGCTGATAGGAGTCTGACCAAATCTTTATTCAGAACAAGTCATTGTCTTGCACACATTAAAAATATCACATTATTGAAAGTGTCAGTTAATATACAACTGATGGAAGATTGTTGTATTTATCAACAGAGTAATTAATATTGTCATCTACAACTTAATATTGTGTTTATATTTTGAATGTATTGAATTGAATGAAAAAAACAAGGTAATAATATATTTAAATGCTACATTACCATATGTTACATGAATGTATCATTTTAGTTTACATTAAAAGTATAACAAATTTATAATCAGCTATTATCCGAGAAAATGCTTTGCTCGCAGAGAATAGTAATTAACCATTGTAACTTTATTTGCATCTGCAAAATGATTTTTAAATTAAACACTGACTTTTAACTCTATTTTTACTCAGACAATGGCGAGATAACCATTTAAGATTTTACTGCTTAATTTAGAACATTAACTTTGAAAAGGTAATTTGCATTTCTAAAACATTTCTATTGAAAAATCATTAATCATTGGAATGAACTGTAACTACCTCTCTGATATTATCCTTCAGATTTTTTTTCAAAACATTCATAAAATGAACTATTTGCTAGTTGACATCAGAACTCCATTGTCAAATGATGATTGTGGTTTCTGAAGGGACTTTACTTGCATGTTTAATACTGTGTGAATGTCTTTGTGTGATCGTGAAGCTATGTCTTTTGAATAAAGATAAAGAGAAAAAGAACTGTAAAAGCTGCAAAATTGAAATAAAAGCAGAGAATTTGCAGCATTCTGAAGAGTTTAAACCCAAAACATTGGGGCAGAAATTCCGAGGAGGACATCCCACGGAAATAAAATGCGCACTGACCTGAAGCTGCTGCGCCCGGTGGAACTCCCGATCCACATGCCTCCTCTCCCTGCTACTCGCAGCACGTGCTTGTAGGGACATGCGCAGGAGTCATGTGTGTCTGGACACCCAATCACAGGTAAGTATTTTCTCATTCATTGTAATAGGAGTTACGAAACTCCTATTACAATGAATGAGAAAAACCCCAAAACTCACAAAAAATACATAAAACATTTTAAAAAACACGCCACACAATAAACTATAGAAATTAAAGATGTTACACATGTTTTTTAAAGAAAAATATTGCCGATTTTTAATAAAAGTTAGGGTTAGGGTTGAAAATAACATTATCTGAGTGGGCAGGGTTTTAACATAAATATGTTTTTTAAACTGTTATTTTAATCATGTTTTTTTTTATAGGTTTTTAAACTTTTACGCATGTAAAAGTAGGCTATGCACCTGCTTTTTCAGGTGCAAGAGTTTTGAAGACATTTGCCGTGCACGATATGCGTAAATAGCCCAATCTTGCACGTAAAACTTTTCTCGCACTCGATCTGGCTAGAATCTGTCAAGCTCCAGCATTGCGCGCTGAAAACAAGCTTTTCCAATGCCTTCCCGGGCCCATAGAAACTTCATACGGGCCCGGGAAGTCAGAGTTTTTGCTCCATTATCTATTCGTCTTTCTTGACTTGTCTGCAGCCTTTGACAGGATTGACCTTCAAAGTGGCAGAACAATTCATCACTTTTGAACCTCGCCAGTCAGGTGCTGAGTATTCCATCATACTCCGAACTTAAGCCTTATACATAGGGGTTAAGCATTTTAGGGGACAATAACTGAAGCACAAAGCTTCTGCCCTGCTCTTGTAGCTATGGTGTTGATATGGCTGATCCAATTATGCTTCTGGTCAATAGGGACCCCCAAAACATTGAAGGTGGGGGAACTAAGCAATGGTAGCGCCACTGAAGTTCAGGGTAGGTTGTTGAGTTTTTTTGTGTTGGAAGTGATTAGTGCCTGGAATTTATGTGACATAAATGTTACCGAGTACTTGTCAAACCAAGTCTGGATGTTGTCCAGCTCTTGCTGTTGACTGGAATGAGTTGCTTCATTATTGGAGACATTATGAATGGAGCTGAATTCTGTGGAATTGTCCTGATAACCCTGATCTTGCACGATGCTAAGACTCTCCGATGCCCCTTCTCTCAGTTAATGCTATAATTCTCCCCCTCTCCTTGCAGTTAATGCTGCCACTCTGTTCCCCTACCCCCAACCAATCCTCAGTTACTGCTGGCACTTTTCTTTCTCCTCCGCTCAATATGGCAATGATTCTACAATAGTTAGCCAATCTGTTCCACTGCATTGCCAACTGTGAATATGAACATTTACCTGATTTATCCCTCCCAAGTACCAGCCCAGATATATCAACCTGGGAGATTTAGATCGTGATGTCGAGAACAGCACACTGGGTGATACATTGAACATGAGTGAGTACGAGCACCTGGAACAGAGAAGAAGCAGGGACAAGTTGTCCGGAAGGTCAGCTGGCATCCCTCCTCAGCTGATGAACCATGCTCTCTGGACATCATGCATTGCTCCAGTCATTAGGGAGCCTGCCAAACAATATGTTGGAGATTTAAAGTGCTTGCATGGAGGAGTCCACTAGCTCAATGGCCCCAAGTTTTGGGTCGCGCCGAGAACGGCGCAGCCCCGAGCTGGACGCTTGTTCTTCGTGCCCAAAAGTGCGCAGGAAAAAAACTGCGAGGTTCTCCGGCTCCTCGGAGCTCTAACTCAGCTTGGCATGGCACGCAGATCACAGCGGGGGGCGGAGCCAGACACTCGCGCCGATTCTGTAAGCAGTGGGGGGATGGGTCTAATTCAAATGAGGCAACGTCGTGTCGGCAACCCTGCGCATGCGCGTTGGAGTGTGCGTGCACTCGTCGTATGAAACAAACATTGGCACTCGGCCATTTTTAAAGGGACTGGAGGAAAAGTGAAGATTTGTCTCTTGGACCCCTGGAAAGGCTTGTGATTTAATTTTTGTGATATTTTTGTGTGTGAGGGAGTGCTTTTAGCAGCACTGTTGAATAAATCACCTGCTGAAATCAGTGAGTTCAGCTTTTCACTGTTAAACTTGCAGAACTGTTGCTGCATTGGTGCATGCAAATTAAGGACTGTGTGTTTTGAGAAATAAGAGTGCCAATTCAACTTTGCAATGGATCAACGTCCACCAAGAACAAAGAATTTCTTGCATGAGGAAGTAGAGATATTAGTCAATGTAATTGAGCAAAGATGGCAGGAGCTAGATACCAGCAACAGAGGTCGCATAAAAGTGCCACCAAAAGAAATGAAGAAACGGTGGAACCAAGTTGCAGAAGATTACTGCGCAGTGGTGCATACCAGGAGATCTGGAAGTCAGTGTAAAAAGAAATGGCACGACTTTGGTCAAGTAGTTAGTGTAAGTAATATTTCCCCTTTTTAATTTAATCGTAATTGTAACCTGGCTATCTGTATGTCCCACCTTGCAGACTGACACACTCTGTAAAAAGTTATATTTTACCCTTTGCGAAAGAAATTGGCTCACAACAAAAGGGAGGCAACTCGGACAGGAGGAGGCATGCCCAATCTGCATCCACTGACACCCTTGGAACAAAGGGTAGCTGCTATGATGAGTCGTACATGGAGAAAAGCAATCAGTACAGCACAAGCTGGGCCCGCACGCGAGGAAGAGGGTAAGTCCTGAAAATGCATCGTGGCCCTTTAAATCAACCTGCTGCCTAACCTGCTATGTGTGAGAGTACTCATGCCACCCATCCGGCCCCCTCCCTTACTGTTAAACATTTGACTGTTCTGATGTATTTTGCAGAACATGATGATGATGATGATGATGATGATGATGATGACAATGACGATGCTGCTGCTGCCAACCCTGAGGATCCTGAGGGTACAGAACAAGGACCAGTACAACCAGATGCGGACGATCCAGACTGGATGATAGCAGCGATGACTGAAATGTCTGCAGGGGAGACCTTCCAAATTAATGTTTATGAGCCCCCATCAAGGGGCATCAGAGTTTCAACCCCTAGCATAGGTCTTGGTTCCACCTTCCATGGTTTTGATTCCGATGTTGCGGGTCCCAGTGGTGCTGCTGGTATAATGCAGCATTCTACAGTCAGTGCACTACCGTCCGAGACTGCGCCTGCCTCTCGCATAGGTTCTGGTTCCACCTACTATGGTTTCGATTCCAACGCTGCGAGTCCCAGTGCTGCGGCTCGCAATCGAGTGCTGTCGTCTGGAACACTGAGTGCCCCACCATCCCAGCCCGAGCCTCTCTCTCTAGCACTGCCGTCTGCAACACAGAGCGCCCCACCATTCCAGCCCGAGCCTCTCCCTCTAGTTCTGCCGTCTGCAACACAGAGCATCCCACCATTCCAGCCCGAGCCTCTCCCTCTAGTTCTGCCATCTGGAACACCGAGCGTCCCACAGTCCCAGCCCGCGCCTCCCTGTGTAGTGGTGCTGCTTGCAACACCGAGCGTCCCACCATCCGTGCCCGTGCCTCCCAGTGTACTGGTGCCACGAGGCAGACCCAGGCAGAGGAGAAGGAGATTGGAGACATGCTCTCCTGAGATGCAGCGTGCAACAGATGCAGCTCAGGTTGTGGCATTGGGTATGTAGACCAATGAGCTTACCCGATCACTCATCGGTGGCGTCAGTGCAGTGGGTGACGATTTGACGGTCCTGATGGGAGAAATAGCAGTAATGACACGGGAACTTAGGGAGGGAATGTCCAAGGGAGTGCAATCGACGGCACAGGCCGTCAGGGAGGGCATGCAAGTGTCGGCATAGGCTGTCAGGGTGGGCCTGGTTGAGGTAGCTGCTGCAATAAGGGCACACAGCCCGGCCAATCAAATGACACCCCCATGAAGAAGTGAACATTCACTGAGATATGGATGTGACATGGTTGCAGCCTTTCTTTGCTGCTTTTGTTCTTCTTCTTGATGTAGCTGTAGTAGCGTTTTTCAAATTGAAATTGTTTTGTAAGTTTTGTAACTTTACAACTTATAAGTGATCTTATGGTTTTTAAGTGACCTTATAGTGTAAATGCTCTCGCATTTTTTTGTATCTTATTTAATTTTGCACCTAAAAAGTGATCCTGAAGTTTAAGTGTTCTTCAGAGTGTAGGATTTTTCACATTGAAACTG
Organism: Pristiophorus japonicus; assembly: GCF_044704955.1. NCBI lineage: Eukaryota > Metazoa > Chordata > Chondrichthyes > Pristiophoridae > Pristiophorus > Pristiophorus japonicus. Next base: position 249,782,679 of record NC_091978.1, on the reverse strand, counting down.
TTTTGTAAGTTTTGTAACTTCACAACTTATAAGTGATCTCAGGGTTTTCAAGTGATCTTATCGTGTAAATGCTCTCACATTCTGTAACTTATTTAATTTTGCATCTAAAACGTGTTCTTGAAGTTTAAGTGATCTTAAGATTGTAAGATTTTTCACATTGCGATTGTTTTGTAACTTTTGTAACTTTACAAGTTTATAAGTGATCTTAAAGTTTTTAAGTGATCTTCAAGAGTCATATTAAAAAGTAAAGTTTGATACAACAAATATTTTATTAGAGTGACGTTAAGTTTCCAATAAAATATTTTTTCATTAAAACTGTTTCATGTTCCATTAACACAACACAACGTAGGAACAACTGCAAAGAATAAACGTGTCCATGCCCAAAACTGGTCGCAGAGCCCTCAGGCATCAGTAGTTGAAGCGTTCACGGATGAGCTGCTGGCGCAAGGCTCGAGCAATCGTTAAAGGGGCACGATGGACGGCCCTCCTCCGACCTCGTGCTCTGGCATCAGGCACTTGCATGCTTTCCTGATCGTCGTCATCATTCACATCCTGCTCTTCCGTAATACTATCATCATGCACTGGACCCTCACGTGGGTCTTCTGGTTCCACTACCAGCTCCTGCTGCCTCATGATGGCTAAGTTATGCAGCATGCAGCACACAACAGTGAGGTGACCGACAATCTGAGGAGAATATAGCAACTGTCCTCCAGAATGGTCCAGGCATCGGAATTGCTGTTTCAATATGCCAATGGTCCTCTCAATTATGCTGCACGTCGCAATGTGCGCCATGTTGTATTGACGGTCAGCTTCTGTCCGTGTTACGCATAGGGGCGTCATGGGCCAGGTGGTCAGGCCGTACTCTTTGTCTCCCAGTAGCCAGCTCTGCCCTTCTGGCTGCTGCTCAAACATGTCAGATATAACGCTGTCGCGTAGGATGAACACATCGTGGGTGCTGCCAGGGTATCTTGCATCGACTGACATGATGCGCTGCTTGTCGTCACACACGAGCTGCACATTGATAGAGTGGAAACCTTTCCTATTTCGGTACTGCTCAGAATCCTCCACAGGTGCTCGCAAGGCTATGTGGATACAATCAATGCAGCCCTGTACCTTTGGGAAGCCAGCAATCCTGAAGAAGCCCACGGCCCTCTCATGGATCGCTTGTGCAGTCATTGGGAAATTGATGAAGTCATTCCTTCACGCATACAGTGCAGCCGTGACCTGGTAAATGCAGGCATGTATTGCACGTTGAGAGATGGCACACATATCTCCAGTTGTAGCCTGAAACGATCCCGAGGCATAGAAAGAAAGTGCAGCTGTTACCTTCACTGCAACAGACAAGGCAGTTGGTATTCTGCTTCTGGGCTGCAAATCTGCTCTCACCATATCACAGATCTCAGTGACAACTTCTCTGCGAAAACGCAGCCTTTTCACACAATCAGCCTCGCTCATGTCCAGGTACGAGCGTCTGGCTCGATATTGTCAACGTGGGTAAGGTCTCCTGCCCATCAACCTATGGGCTGCGACGTTCCTGGTGCGGTGAGCTCTAATCAATTCTCTCCTATGCAGTGAATTGATGGCAAACCATTGCATAATACGTGGTGTTGACAATGCAGCACCCATTATGCAAATTTAAGTCTAAAACTGTCTATGTGGCTGCCTCTCCCTGTCCAAATGGCCTCAGACCACCTCACAGTCGAAAGCTGCTTGATTGTTGTGTCTTTGCCTGCCGTCCAGTCACTGACGATGCCCCTATCCCGTGGCCAAATGGCCTCAGTGCCCTCACAGCTCGAAGGCTGCTGCTGTATCTTCGGCTGCCGGCCAGCCACTGACGCCGCCCCTATCGCATGGCCGAATGGGCCTCAAACCCCTTCGAAAGCTGCGTGAGTGCTGATTCTTCGGCTGCCGGCCAGCCACTGACACTGCCCCTATCGCATGGCTGAATGGCCTCAACCCCCTTCGAAAGCTGCGTGCGTGTTGTTTCCTCGGCTGCCGGCCAGCCACTGACGGAATGAAGGCCTGCCTGAAGCACCGTAGCTCAGCTCGAAGGCTGCTTGCTGCCGCTGTTGGGGCTGCCGTCGAGACACTGACGCCACCCCTGCCTGTCTCCAACATGAAGGGCCTGCCTGAAGCACAGCAGCTCGAAGGCTGCTGCTGTTTCACACAGGTAGGAACATGGATTATTTAATCTTTTCTTTGCTTATAAATTTTTATTCAGGTTGGATTTATTTGTATAATATTTGTATAAGTATGACTGCTGATTGATTGTAGAATTTAATGACTTCCCTTCACCCCCCCCCGCCTCGTTCCCTTCGCCTAATTTGTAACCTACGCCTGATTTTCCAAAGTGTAGACAAGGTTTTTTCGAGTGTACAAAAATATTCACTTACTCCATTCTAAGTTAGTTTGGAGTAAGTTTTCACTGCCTAAACTTTGAAAACAGGTGTAAGTCGCCGGACACGCCCCCTTTTGAAAAAAAATTCTGTTCCAAAGTGAAACTGTTCTAACTGACTAGAACTGGAGCAAATTAAATGTCGATAATTCAAATTTCTAAGGTACTCCATTCTAAACTAGTTGCTCCAAAAAAACAGGAGCAACTCAGGCCGAAACTTGGCCCCAATGTGTGTAGCTTTGCATGATGATTTCACAAGACTATAGTCCGCCAATCAGTGAGTGACAATTCCAGGGATACCTACAGTGGAGTCCGCTAAGACCAGTCAGTCAATTCCCGACAAGTCCACAGGCAATGCAGAACTGGAGTCACAGGATGGAACACTCGATTTCTTGTGCCGGCTTAGGCAGTAGCATGCAGGAACCACCAAGCAGAACTTCATTGATTTCATTGGTGCCATTAATTCTGCTCTCAACCCAATCAATAGCTGGGAACATGGTTTAAATTGGAACGAATGAGGATGCTGTCTCTTGGCATAGCTACAGCATCCACCCATAGAAGCTACGTCTAATTGTTGCACAGGCGTCTGAAATTCCAAGGAGCCAGGCCACCCATGTAATAGTGAAAGAGCCTTTAGCTGGTCTGCTGCTGGGAGACGAGGACTACCCAGTCCCATAAGGATCTTATGCACACACAGCAGCTGGACACCAAACCTGCCACTCAGTATCACCTAAACAAAGCATATAATTAGGTCAAAGAGAACATATATCAAATACCATCAGCAAAAGAAACCAGCTTCGAAGGAAAACTAGGAAAACATGACATGGTTTGGGATTAAAGATTTATTACATGGGTGCTCTCTGTCTCCTGCTCTACCTCTGTCAGGAGACCAGCAGAATCCCCCAGAGATACAGCATAAATGGCTGAAATGGCCTTTACGCTATTTCCCTGTGGGTTCTTCCAGTCTCCTATCAGAGTTACCCCTGCCGAATTTCAGGATCCTGGTTGTAACAAAGTGTTCCAAACGTTTTCAAGCATGTTTCATCATTATTTCTTAATATTCTCCCAAGATGTGGATGAATTTAGCAAGGTTGCATTGACTGCCCATCCCTGGTTGTCATAACAAGATGATGGTTCCTAGGCTTGAACCACTGCAGTCCTTGTCATGGCGGTGCTTCCACAATGGTGTTAGATAGTGAATTGCAGGATATTAACACTGTGATGGTGAAGGGACTGTGGTATATATCAATTAAAAAGTAGGACCTCAAAAGTAGTAATCTCAGGATTTCTACCAGTGCCACGTGCTAGTCAGAGTAGGAATTGCAGGATAGCTCAGATGAATACGTGGCTTGAGGAGTGGTGCACAAGGGAGGGATTCAAATTCCTGGGACATTGGCACCGGTTCTGGGGGAGGTGGGACCAGTAAAAATTGGACGGTCTGTACCTGGGCAGGACCGGAACCAATGTCCTAGGGGGAGTGTTTGCTAGTGCTGTTGTGGACGAGTTAAACTATTATGACAGGGGGATGGGAAACTATGCAGGGAGACAGAGGGAAGTAGAATGGGGTCAGAAGCAAAAGATAGAAAGAAGAAAAGTAAAAGTGGAGGGCAGAGAAACCTAAAGCAAAAAGGGCCACATGACAGCAACATTCTAAAGGGGCAAATTGTGTTAAAAAGACAAGCCTGAAGGCACTGTGCCTCAATGCGAAGAGTATTTGGAATAATGTGGATGAATTAACTGCGCAGATAGCAGTTAACGGGTATGATGTAATTGGCATCATGGATACATGGCTCCAGGGTGACCAAGGCTGGGAACTCAACATCCAGGGGTATTCAACATTTAGGAAGGATAGACTGAAAGGAAAAGGAGGCGGGGTGGCATTGCTGGTTAAAGAGGAAATTAATACAATAGTAAGAAAGGACATTAGCTTGGATGAGATGGAATCGGTATGGGTGGAGCTGCAGAATACCAAGGGGCAGAAAACTCTAGTGGGAGTTTTGTACAGACCATCAAACAGTGGTAGTAAGGTTGGGGACAGTATCAAACAAGAAATTATGGATGCATGCAATAAAGGTTCAGCAGTTATCATGGGTGACTTTAATCTACATATTGATTGGGCTAACCAAACTGGTAGCAATGCAGTGGAGGAGGATTTCCTGGAGTGTATTAGGGATGGTTTTCTAGACCAATATGTCGAGGAACCAACCAGGGAGCTGGCCATCCTAGACTGGGTGATGTGTAATGAGAAAGGACGAATTAGCAACCTTGTTGTGCGAGACCCCTTGGGGAAGAGTGACTATAACATGGTAGAATTCTTTATTAGGATGGAAAGTGACACAGTTAATTCAGAAACTAGGGTCCTGAACTTAAGGAAAGGTAACTTCGATGGTTTGAGGCGTGAACTGGCTAGAATAGACTGGCAAATGATACTTAAAGAGTTGACAGTGGATAGGCAATGGCAAACATTTAAAGATCACATGGATGAACTTCAACAATTGTACATCCCTGTCTGGAGTAAAAATAAAACGGGGAAAGTGGCTCAACCGTGGCTAACAAGGGAAATTAAGGATAGTGTTAAATCCAAGGAAGAGGCATATAAATTGGCCAGAAAAAGCAGCAAACCTGAGAACTGGGAGAAATTTTGAATTCAGCAGAGGAGGACAAAGGGTTTAATTAAGAGGGGGAAAATAGAGTACGAGAAGAAGCTTGCCGGGAACATAAAAACTGACAGCAAAAGCTTCTATAGATATGTGAAGAGAAAAAGATTAGTGAAGACAAACATAGGTCCCTTGCAGTCTGATTCAGGTTAATTTATGATGGGGAACAAAGAAATGGCAGGCCAATTGAACAAATACTTTGGTTCTGTCTTCACGAAGGAAGACACAAATAACCTTCCGCAAGTACTAGGGGACCGAGGGTTTAGTGAGAAGGAGGAACTGTAGGATATCCTTATTAGGCGGGAAATTGTGTTAGGGAAATTGATGGGATTGAAGGCCGATAAATCCCTGGGGCCAGATAGTTTTCATCCCAGAGTACTTATGGAAGTGGCCCTAGAAATAGTGGATGCATTGGTGATCATTTTCCAACAGTCTATCGACTCGGGATCAGTTCCTATGGACTGGGTAGCTAATGTAACACCATTTTTTAAAAAGGGAGGGAGAGAGAAAGATGGTAATTATAGACCAGTTAGCCTGACATCATTGGTGGGGAAGATGTTGGAATCAATTATTAAGGATGAAATAGAAGCGCATTTGGAAAGCAGTGAAAGGATTGGGTCCAAGTCAGCATGGATTTATGAAGGGGAAATCATGCTTGACAAATCTTCTAGAATTTTTTGAGGGTGTACCTAGCAAAGTGGACAAGGGAGAACCAGTGGATGTGGTGTATTTGGACTTTCAAAGGGCTTTTGACCAGGTCCCACACAAGAGATTGGTGTGCAAAATCAAAGCCCATGGTTCTGGGGGTAATATACTGATGTTGATAAAGAACTGGTTGACAGAGAGTCGGGATAAATGGATCCTTTTCAGAATGGCAGGCAGTGACTAGTGGAGTGCCACAGGGCTCAGTGCTGGGACCCCAGCTCTTTACAATATACATCAATGATTTGGATGAAGGAATTGAGTGTAATACCTCCAAGTTTGCAGATGACACTAAACTGGATGGCGGTATGAGCTGTGAGGGGGATGCTAAGAGGCTGCAGGTTGATTAGACAGGTTAGGTGAGTGGGCAAATGCATGGCAGATGTAGTATAATGTGGATAAATGTGAGGTTATCCACTTTGGGGGCAAAACGCGAAGACAAAATATTATCTGAATGGTGGCAGATTAGGAAAAGGGAAGGTGCAATGAGACCTGGGTGTCATGGTTCATCAGTCATTGAAAGTTGGCATACAGATACAGCAGGCGGTAAACAAGGCAAATGGTAAGTTGGCCTTTATAGCTAGGGGATTTGAGTATAAGAGCAGGGAAGTCTTACTGCAGTTGTACAGGGCCTTAGTGAGGCCTCACCTGGAATATTGTGTTCAGTTTTGGTCTCCTAATCTGAGGAAGGACATTCTTACTATTGAGGGAGTGCAGCGAAGGTTCACCAGACTGATTCCCGGGATGGCAGGACTGTCATATGAGGAGAGATTGGATCAACTGGGCCTTCATATATTGGAGTTTAGAAGGATGAGAGGGGATCTCATAGAAACATACAAGATTCTAACGGGATGGGACAGGTTAGATGCGGGTAGATTGTTCCCGATGTTGGGGAAGTCCAGAATCAGGGGATACAGTCTTAGGATAAAGGGTAGGCCATTTAGGACTGAGATGAGGAGAAACTTCTTCACTCAGAGAGTTGTTAACCTGTGGAATTCCCTGCCGCATAGAGTTGTTGATGCCAGTTCATTGGATATATTCAAGAGGGAGTTAGATATGTCCCTTATGGCTAAGGGCATCAAGAGATATGGAGAGAAAGCAGGAAAGGGGTATTGAGGGAATGATCAGCCATGATCTTATCGAATGGTGGTGCAGGCTCGAAGGGCCGAATGGCCTACTCCTGCAATTATTTTCTATGTTTCTAAGTCAGGATGGTGTGTGACTTAGGGGGTTGTTGCAGGGGATGGCCTTCCCAAAACATTGCTGTTTTTGTCCTTCCTGGTGATAGGGATTGCAGGGGAGGGAGTTGCTGTCAAAGTGACCTTGTTGCAGTGCATCCTGTAGATCGTGCATATTGCAGTCACAGTATGCTGGTGATGGAGGAAGTGGATATTAACCCTGTTTACAGGGGTGCCAATTAAGTGAGCTGCTCTTTCCTGGATGGTATTAAGTTTCTTAAGTGTTGGTGCAGCTGCACTCATCCAGGTGAGCGGTGGGTATTTCATCATTAGTTGAATTTGAGATGGGACATTTGTGCACTGCTTTGCAAATTTAAGGCACTTGTAGTGAAAGCATTTTTGTGGATGGTATAGAAAGGTGTCAGCAGGTATGTTAATGCAGTGGAATATTGCAAAATTAAAGAAAATCTCTTGTACAAACAGCCATTACAGCCAGCATCAGATTTGGTTCCACAATTTGTTCAGACTCATCTGCTCCTCTTGATGGTTCCCTTGCTGTGCCCAGTGACCTTCTTTCTCTGGTTTTCCCTTCTGATATTTTTTTGGCAGGATGAACTGTGCAGCAGAAGATGACCTTGATCCTTAAAACATTAGCCAGGCTGTTTTGCAGTGTGGTCCCACATCTTTTCATGCAGGTGAAGCACTGCCTGAATGTATTAATGGTGTGTGCAATGGTTACTCGGGTGGATGCCAGCACCTCATTATACTGGTGTTCAGCTTTTGTCCTGGGATACCCCAGATGTGGCATAGCTCCAGATGATAGCCTTGACTGCCCAATGCCACTATGTGGATTGATTATTGGTGATGGATTGCCTTAAAGGGAAAGCATCATGCCAGCTGCCTGGGAAGTGAGCACTGACCTAAATAATTCAGAGCTGATGGCTTCAAACAAGCTGAAGATTCAGAGAGTGGAATTTTTCGATTCAGGTTAACAGTGGTGTTGTACGATGGAAATAAGTCACTTGCTTCAATGTAGGTAATTTTGCCAGTGGCACCTTGGACTGATCTGAAGGCATAGACCATAGACTTTTCATAGTTCCTGGCTATGCTGTGATGGTGGACGTGTTTGACTGCAGGTCACTTTGCAGCAGATTGCACAACTCAGTCACAGCCTATCTTGTGTATCACAGCTAAACACAAACATCGTTTCTCTGACAAGTTGTAAAATACATCTTGGTCTGTAAATGCATGTGCAATAGTGCCGGTGGTTGGTCACAGAGTGTCTCTGTTGCACTCGCACCTGTCCTGCATTCTTCCATTGCTCCTCCTCTTCTTTCTCCAAAGATCACAAGCATGGGAGGACTCCCATAAGGAGCCCCATGGTGTTGCTCACGTGGTTTGCCAAAAAAAATATTTGTTCTGCGTTAATTGCTGCAGAAGATCCTGATTCCTAAGTGAGAGCAGCAAAAAACAACAACAAAAAAAGCAACAAAGACGAAAGGTTCAGAAATGTCCTGAAAATATCATCTTCAGGGCTCTTCAAATCCATGTCCGTATCCAGCTTTGTGCCCAGCAACTTTGGATGGCCACTTTTACTAAGTAGGAACATCAGCGTTGTGCAGCTGGGGTCAGCCATTTCTTTTTCTGAGGGGTTGCACCCATTTTATGTCCCAAAATCATGTGCAACTGATTAGGAGATCTACAACAACAACAACAACTTATAGTTATATAGCGCCTTTAACAGAGTAAGACATCCCCAGGCATTTCACAGGAGTATTTTAAGACAAAACATATAAATTTGACACTGAGCCTCATAAGAAGAAATTAAGGCAGATGAACAAAAGCTTGGTCAAAGAGGTAAGTAAGAATGGAACCAAACAAATGCAGTCCCACCCAGTTGGACGATGGTGGAGAGGCGTTGGAGGAGGATGAAGTGGTCAACCACGTCAAAGGCTGCAGACAGGTCAAGAAGGACAAGGAGGAATAGTTTACCTTTGTCACAGTCACAAAGGATGTTATTTGTGACTTTGATGAGAGCCGTTTTGGTACTGTGGCAGGGGCAGAAACCAGATTGAAGGGATTCAAACATGGAGTTCTGGGAAAGATGGGCACGGATTTGGGAGGTGATAACACGTTCAAGGACTTTGGAGAGGAAAGGGAGGCTGGAGATGGGGTGGTAGATTGCAAGCACAGTGGGGTCAAGGGTTGTTTTTTTGAGGAGAGGCGTGATAATGGCAGGTTTGAAAAAGAGGAGAACAGTACCTGAGGAGAGAGAACCGTTCACAATGTCAGCTACATGGGAGCCAGAAAAGGAAGTTGGGTGGTCAGCAGTTTTGTGGGATTTAGCACACCAAATGGAAGACAATGATGAATAATGTTTTTGAGATCAAAGCAATCAACAATGAAGTAAAATTTGGAATGTTGCTGGATATAAATTGGTAATAGTACAACACTAATTATTAACATGTCTCGTTTTGTTTGAGAGTGATGGATACCTCACAGTTTCAAATTTGTTTTGTGTCGAATCTTTGAGTCAGAAAACTTGGCTAGGCTGAACTACGTCTTTGCTAGTCAAAGTTTGCAATGATACTGTTATGTATGTAATAACTCGATAGACTGAATACTGTAAACTAACACAGGTACGAACCTGCCTCTGCTTTATTCAGGCCCAAAGTGATTACATTACATGATGGCTTGCTTTTTATACCTGGGCTGCACACACATGCGTAGAGCCCAATGACCTCCGACAGTGGCGCCACCTGGTGGCTAGTAACTCCAAGCATACATACATGACAATATCCCCCTTTAAGATGTTAGTAACAGTCTTTTTACAAATTGAGACACTCCGGGTCTTTCCGCTCCCGATGTTGATCGTCTCAGTTCAACTTCAGCCTTAGGCATATGTTTTGAGTCTGTTATGACTGGGGGCTGGGTAGCTGATCTGATGTGAGTGGCAATGACCATGTCAGGGATTGAAAGTCCAGATTCATTGATGACAGCTGAGTCCTCTGATGACTGAGGGTAGGTTGGTTGGTCACTGATTGTGTCTTCCTCAGACTGTTCCGGTTCATCCATGTGCCGCAGCTTTATCTGATCATGTTTCCTGCATGTTTGCCCATTATTGAGCTTGACGATAAACAATCTGTTACCCTCCTTGGCCGTAACAGTACCGGCGATCCACTTGGGACCTTGACCATAATTTAGTACATACACAGGATCGTTAACAGAAATGTCGTGTGACAGAGCAGCGTGATCATGATACCACTGCTGACTTTAATGTCTGTATTGAAGGTGGACAAGAGAGAGCCTGGTCTTGAAACCACTCTTCATTAATAGTTCAGCAGGGGAGACCCCAGTAAGCGTATGGGGTCTTGTCCTGTAACTAAGTAATATGCGTGACAAGTGAGTCTGCAGTGAACCTTCAGTTACATGTTTCATACTCTGCTTGATGGTTTGGACAACACACTCTGCTTGACCATTAGATGTGGGATTGAATGGTGCTGACCTCACATGTTTGATACCATTGAGTTTCATGAACTCTTGAAACTCCACACTAGTAAAGCAAGGTCCGTTGTCACTTACAACGATGTCGGGCAGACCATTTGTGGCAAACATGACACGAAGGCTCTCAATGGTAACTGGATGTACTGGATGACATGATTATACACTCTATTCACTTGGAATATGCATCCACCACAACTAAGAACATCTTTCCCAGGAAGGGACCTGTAAAGTCGATGTGGATCCTGGACCATGGTTTAGATGGCCACGACCACAGACTCAGCGGTGATTCCGCTGGTGCTTTACTTAGCTGCATGCAAGTGTTGCACTGATGCACACATGATTCCAGATCAGAGTCAATTCCAGACCATCATACATGAGACCTGGCAATAGCTTTCATCAAGATAATACCGGGATGAGTGCTATGTAGGTCATGTACAAATTTCTCTCTGCCTTTCTTAGGCATAACAACACGATTACACCACAGTAAACAATCTGACTGAATGGATAGTTCGTCTTTGTGACGGTTATAAGGTTTGGTCTCATCACCCATTTGCTTGGTTATGGCAGACCAATCATTGCTAAGGACACAATGTTTCACAACCGATAATATCGGGTCCTGCCTGGTCCAGGTCTTAACTTGTTGAGCCGTGACAGGGGTTCCTTCACTTTCAAAAGCATCCATAACTAACAGCAGGTCTGCAGGTTGTGGCAGCTCCACCTGCGGTGTGGGCAACGGCAGAACACTCAGTGCATCGGCACAATTCTCGGTGCCAGGTCTATGGCGAATGACACAATCATAGGCAGATAATGTCAGCGCCCACCTCTGGATGCAGGACGATGCATTGGTATTGATACCTTTGTTTTCAGAAAACAATGAAATGAGTAGCTTGTGATCTATTTCCAGTTCAAACCGAAGAGCAAATAGATACTGATGCATCCTTTTAACCCAATACTCACAGGCTAATGCTTATTTTTCTACCATGTTGTAGGCTCTTTCTGCCTTTGACAAACTTTTAGAAGCATACACAACAGGTTGCAGTTTATCCGACTCATTAGCTTGTTGGAGCATGCAACCAGCTCCATATGACGAAGCATCACAGGCCAATATTAGACGCTTACATGGATCATAATGTACCAGCAGCTTGTTAGAGCAAAGCAGATTAGTAGCTTTCTCAAAAGCTCTATCTTGAGACACACACCAAAACCAGTTGTCGCCTTTTCTTAGCAGCATGTACAGTGACTCTAATGAAGTGCTCAATCTCGGTAGGAAATTACCGAAGTAATTGAGTAGACCAAGAAATGAATGCAGCTCCATCACATTCTGAGGCTTGGGTGCATTTTTAACAGCCTTGGTTTTCGAGTCCATAGGCCTGATGCGGTCAGCAGCAATTTCCCTCCCCAGGAATTCGACTTCCAGTGCCATGAAGACGCACTTCGAACATTTCAGTCTGAGTCCCACTTTGTCCAGATGATGCAGAACCTTTTCCAGGTTGTTCAGATGTTCGGCGGTATCACGATCTATGACCAGGATGTCATCTTGGAACACGACAGTTCTAGGGATGGACTTCAGTAGACTCTCCATGTTCCCCTGAAATATGGCTGCAGCCGAGCGAATTCCGAAAGGACACCTGTTGTAGATAAATAGTCCTAATGAGTGTTGACGTACATAAGTTTCTTCGACGTCTCGACCAGCTCCTGTGGCATGAAGGCCGACGTCAGATCCAGTTTAGTGAATGACTTCCCCCCGGCTAGCATTGAAAACAGGTCATCAGCCTTCGGTAATGGATATTGATCCTGTTTCGAAACTCGGTTGATCGTAACCTTGTAGTCTCCACAAATGCTGACAGTGCCATAATTCTTCAACACAGAAACAATGGGGCTAGCCCATTCGTTAAATTCGACCGTGATATGACTCCTTCATTCTGAAGTCTGTCCAGTTCAATTTCGACCTTCTCCCTCATCATGTATGGAACCGCCCAAGCTTTATGATGGACAGGTCTTGCATCCGAGTCCATGTGGATCTGCACCTTGGCTTCCGTGAATTTGCCTGGTTCAAGCAGCGAGAGGAACTTGCTCAGCACTTGAGCACATGGAGTATCATCTTCCGACAACAACGCTTTGATATAGTTACAATTCCATTTGATTTTTTTTCTTGCCAATTCCTGCCGAACAGCATTGGACCATTGCCTGGAACAATCCATAACGGTAAATCATGAACTGCACTGTTGTGTATGCATGCCTGTTTACTGTGTGTTGTCTGTAACACTGTTATGCAACACTGAATGTACCCTTACACTGTACACACCTTGCCTGTACACCAGAGGGTGCTGCTGCTGGAGACCGAAGAGTTACCTGCACACTGCAGCTAACCCAGTATAAAAAGGAACACACAGCTTGTTGTCGGCACTCAGGAGCTGCAAATAAAGGACTACAGGTCTGCACAGTTTAAGTATCATATCCTGCCTCGTGGAGTCATTACTAAAGGTGCCTACATACGCTACAACTGGTGACGGGAATACGAGGTCACCAACTACACGTTCAACATGTCTAACCTCAGCAACTTTCAGCAATTTACAGAGGGGGAAGATTGGGACGCCATTGTGGAAAGATTGGAACACTTCTTTATAGCCAACGACCTGGACAGGGACACACCGGCTACACTACCAAACAAACGCAGGGCCATCCTGCTTAGCAGTTGTGGGCCCACCATCTACGGTCTCGTCAGGGACTTACTAGCCCCGGAGAAGACAACCACCAAGAGCTATGAGCAACTTGTAACAATCATACAGGAACAACTAAAACCGAAAGAAAGCATCCTCTGGTTCTACAGTTACTGGAGACCTGAGGGCCAAGAAATTGCCAAGTATGCTGCACACTTAAGAAGACTAGCTGCACCGTGTTATTTTGGCGACCACCTTAATAAAGCACTAAGGGACATATTTGTCATTGGAACCGGCCACAAAGGCCTCCTACACAAATTGCTCTCAGCTGACATCACTGTCACCCTGCAGAAAGCAATTCAAGTAAGCTAGGCCTACATGGTTTCGGCCAGCGACTCCAGGCGAATACTGACCCAGGACTCTAAACCGGCGAGCGCAGTGCACCGCATGGATACTTCTAAAGGCAGAAATGCTGCCCCGAGTTCCACAACCCTGAGTCCACCACATGGGGCAAACTGGCTAGCCCCGTGCTGGTGCTGTGGAGGAAACCAGTGCTGCCACAAAGACTATGCATGCAAAGGCTGCAAAGAGAAAGGGCACCTTCAGAGAATGTGCAGAAAAAGCTTTACTCACTGTGTCTCTGATGAGTTGGCTGATCACCGGGGCTCCGACACAGAGGAAGGTGAAGTTGCTCAAACCCTGGAAGAAGAGTATGGAATCTTTACCTGCTCCACTGGAAGTTCTCCGTGGGCGATGAAAGTAGACGTCGACGGAGTCCCAGATTCTATGGAGAGTGACACAGGGGCGAGCCAGTCTGTGATGAGCCAAGCGAGCTTTGAAGAACTTTGGATGAATCCCATCAATCGACCACAATGGCAGCATGTCCAAGCGAAGCTGTTCCCAGGCATCTGGACTCCAGCAATCGACCTCAAACATGGATCCATCGCAGCATCTGGAGATTCCACTGTCCAGCTTGACTGCCCTCAGCACCCCGGCAAAATCTCCGAGACCAAGGATCCAAACTCCACTTTCCGGGCCGGGGCAGCATTCCAAGAGGTGAACGGCATTGAAAGAAATGGATTCCCAACGTCCAGGGTCGAACCTGTGGAAGGAAAGAGCACCACAGCCTACCTGCAGCAAGACCAGAAAATGGCAGCCGCAGCACAAGCAGCAGCACTTGTAATCAAAATGGCCGCGGCCATACCACAAGTAAGCATGGAGGAGCATCACGTGACATTAAGCGGCCAATCGCATTTGAAGGATCGCTTAAAGGTGACCGGTAACCAAAGAAATTTAAAGGGGAAGTTTCAACTATTTGAGTACATGGACTTTAAAGCTAAAGATGCAATTAAAGGGTGCAAGTTTGAAAATGTATGCAATGTAACCATGAATTGTGATGCTGGTTTAACTAATGTGACTAATGAGATGAATGCAGGTGTCAGTAAGGTTAAGAACAAGTTTATTAAGCTTAACAGTAATGATAGAGATTGTGAAATGCCTAATGTAACCATGTCTGTTGAAACCAGGACACCCAAAAGTAATGCAAATGCTAGAATGTATAATGCAGGCTCGACTATGTGTGATCAGAGCCGAGGTGTCATGTATACCGGTAGGACACTGCCAAAGGACTTTGGGTCCTACAGGGACCATGCTGACGCCAATGGAATTCCCCTGTGGGAGACCCCCAGGTCCAGCAGGCTACCTGACCATGTAGTCTGGACCTTTGAAACGAATGTGATGTCCCTTGCAGGACACACACACAGGGAGTGGGAGGAGACCCATTATAGGGACAGTGGTCAATGGGCATCCCAGCCACCACCAATGGCAACTTGCACCAGATCAGTCTTACAACCCTTGGCCACCAGGGCCAACACCAGGAGCATGAGGCCAATACCCTTCAGCTTCCCTGGCAAACCCTGGGATGACCTGACCCTCATCCCAATTGGTGGACAAGGAGCCCACCCAGTCTTGTGGCCCTGTCCACAACTACCCACATCACAGTGTATACACACCACCCACTGCTGCCGTGGCTACCCCACTGAGGGATCCCACAACAGTAACACCTACATGGTCTGTGTGTGGGGGAGCGGAAACGTACGAGGCCAGCCTCAAGCACAGGTGCCACACCTGGCAACCACACAACCCTCACCACAACCTCCCATAGCCCACCTCTGATCACCTCCCCTGGGCATGACAATAAGGATATGAAAAATACTTAGGGGGGAAGTGTTGTTGTATATGCATGCCTGTTTACTGTGCGATGTCTGTACCACTTTTATGCAACACTGAATGTACCCTTACACTGTACACACCTTGCCTGTACACCAGAGGGTGCTGCTGCTGGAGACCTAAGGGTTACCTGCACACTGCAGGTAACTCAGTATAAAAAGGAACACACAGCTTGTTGTCAGCACTCAGGAGCTGCACGTAAAGGACTACAGGTCTGCACAGTTTAAGTAACATACCCTGCCTCATGGAGTCATTACTAAAAGTATCTACATACGCTACACGCACCATCATACAACACCTTGAATACTGCATTGCCAATCACCGTTATGAGTTCTTTAGTGTACGTACGCAACTTGGCATTGACTGGAGTCAGCTTAGGCCTCACAGCCTTAGTGTCCCACAGCTTGTCGAATGTCCTCTGGCTCATTATTGATTGACTCGCACCCGTGTCCAATTCCATCGGCACACCGTTAAGTTTCTCATTAATCATTATTGGTTGGCTCTTTGTTAGCAACGAATACAGTCATTACACTTCCTCCTCTGGTATCTCGGATTGCATATCGGATCCGTGCTATACTAGTCATCATCCTCCATGTGGTGTGTTGCAGCACGCTTGCTCAGTTGCGGACACATGCGCTGGGGATGCCCCAGTCTCGAACAGCCTTTACAAATGTACTGTTTAAACTGACACTGATGAGGCCGATGATTGCCCCCACTAAGCCAACATGGTGAAATCAGATTCATTCCCATTAGCGAACTTTGGGCAGCCACAGGTTTCGCATACTCAGTCGAGTAGGCCCTGCCATATGCAGCTTGGCCAAACGACGATACAATCTTTTTTACAGTACTTGCCAAGTTCCGACTTTCCGATGATATCTGCTTTAAGTTTTTGCCCGTCGTTGTGCATGCCCGGGCAATCGTGATGGCCTTGCTTAAATCCAGCGTCTCCGCCGCCAGTAGCTTACGCAGGATCACTTTGTGGTTTTTGCCGATTACAAAGAACTCCCGCATCATGTCTCCCAACGCGTTTTCGAACTTACATAGTCCAGCTCGACGTCTTAGGTCGGCAACGTATTCTGACACATCCTGGCCCTCAGAACGAACGTGCTGGTAGAATCGATATCGTGAGATGACGATGCCTTCTTCTGGTTTGAGATGGTCATGTACCAGAGCACACAATTCCTTATAGTCCTTGTCCGTTGGACTTGCAGGTGAGAGAAGATTCTTTATATCCATAGATTTTCGGAACGCAAACCGTGAGGATGACCGCCCTGCGCCTAACTGCGTCAGTGGATTCCTCCATTTTGTTGGCCACGAAGTACTGGTCCAGGCGAGCTACAAAATCTGCCCAATCCTTTCCCTCCACGAATCTCTCCAGAATTCCAATTGTGCTCATTTTTGCATGCGAAGGTTCTTAAGTTACCTCGTTACCAAATGTTATGTATATAATAACTCGATAGACTGAATACTGTAAACTAACACAGGTACAAACCTGGCTCTGCTTTATTCAGACCCAAAATGATTACATTACATGATGGCATGCCTTTTATATCTGGGCCGCTCACCGTGCGTACAGCCCAATGACCTCCGACAGTGGCGTCACCTGGTGGCTCGTAACCCCAAACATACATACATGACAGATACTTACATGTATAACATATAGATGCCTAACACCTAAACACTCATTCATGACAAGCAAAAGAGATAAGAGCAGCCATTTTCCAATCTGGTTCACCTGGTTTCCAGGCACAAATCAATGAATTGAAGTGGGAAAATGGGCAAAGATCTGTTACGCCAGACCTGCATCCACTTTAAGCATTGTGTACAATTTTGATGGTGTGGGGCCTGGGACCTAGGACTTCTCTATGCAAATTCCCAATATTAGTGCACGGAGGAAATTATAACTTGGGTCGGACTGAAAACTGTACAGTGATTGCACTTAATATAATATAATGTGCAGTTTACTCCTTTTAGTTTAATCATTTCATTTGAATTATGTGTTAATTACATTTTTTCCAAGCACAAAAGGGTCACCAGTGCTGTTTTATTTAAGTTGCTCAATTACTGGCTAATGTTAATTATTTTGGAGCAAATGACTTTGAATTAACAGGAGAATTGTAGTAATGGCTCTCCTCCAGTCATGTTCTCCTTTCTCTTGCTCTTTGATTCTCCCTTTTATCCTCATGCTAGTTTCTTTCAGACTTACATTTATTAGTGAGCAAACTTCAAGTAAAAGGACAAATAAACCACATAAATCATGTAAACAAGGCAATAGAACATGGAGCATTGGAAGCATTGACTATAATGTTTCTGTCACAAATCTACTAATAAAATCAAGAATACTTCAAGGGGTCTTCAATTTATCTAATATTTCATCGTTAAGCTGCCTACTTGATTAATTACAAAGTATCGAAGTTTGTTCTGTAATAAGAGATTACATAATCCCTGAAACAACTGTTTATCATCTTAACTAAATAATATTAAGTTTCAAAAAGCAGAGCAATCATATACACATTTAAAACAGGTGTATGATTCTCTAGCATATAATATCCTGAAATAAATATCCATTTGAGAAAAATAAATGCTTTTTTGGTAAATCGAAATGCTCTCTGCAGAAATGACTAGTAAATATAAATTGGTACAATTTGATATTCAGATTACTACTGATTAATGCAAGTATAATATTTTTCTCGTTGCAAAAAAACAAATGTTTATTATTACATCTGAAATAAAGCAAAGGTTGTTCGTGCCTGCCAGCTGCCTTTCACCACAGAAGATGGATATCTTCCTGTGCAACAATGAATAGTCATTCACAGCAGCTAGTTGAATCTTACATTATTTATTAGTTTCCATGTTAAAGTAAAGGTCGATTTCTTTATGGACTCGTCTGACATCAGCACTTTTCCGGATCCTACTTGGTTTGAGTTATCATGCAATAGTCTTTCATCTACTTATCTTTCACTTAGGACAAGATGGGTTTCTCGTTAGTACATTAAGATGACAGGAACAATTTTTGACACACATCTCTGAGTGTTTTGTCTCCTCAAGATTACCATTCAGTTGGAATAAACATAGGGGTCCGTGAATGGGCAGGGATGAAGCAATAAAGAAATCGGTTCAATCCTGAATAGATTTTCACATGCACATTCATACCTCAAGCAGACAGAAAACTTGTTGGTTATTTATGGTACTTTTAAAAATTCCTTCAGAAGAGAACACAGTCATAGAAATACAAACACAAACTTGTCTATGAAAGCTGTATCTGTCTGTCTCTCGGATGCTGATGACATAAGCTGTTATTTATCTGTAAGAGGATACAGACGTGTTACTGGTACAACAAAAGATAAAGTTATTTTGTTAAGTAATGATACAGTATATTTCTGGCAAAAAGTAGAAACTTATTTTTGAAGCAAAAGTAACAAACAACTTGATTTATATTACAATCAAATATGCATCATAAAGTACATATTCAACTGTACAGAAACAACTAGGTGCAACAAATGTTAGATGTTGAAAGTGTTCCACTTGAAGAAAGATTAGCTCTATATTTTTAGACAATCAGTTGAATAGTAACATACATAGTAATTGTTTCAGGCAAGGGAAGCTTAAGGCCAATCCCTGCCTTTGAATGGTGAGGCCCAATGCTCTCCCAACATTGGGCCTTGGGTCTCGTTTCTATGAAGTGTCATGGTAGCTTCAGGCAACTCGCCTGGCAAAGTGTTACTGAAAGTAGGGCCACAGCTAGTGGTTACATCGTCCCTCAGGTGAGCGAGGAATTGGGGCAATCGGTGGCCGAAGTGGGGAGGGTTTGCTAGCCTGTGGAAGGGCTCGCTTGTCCCAGCGGGTAGGGTTCGCTAGCCATGGTTAGATCACTAGCCTGGGAGAGGGTTCAATACCTGAGGGGAGGATTTCTGACTGGGGGCTAGGTTCGCTAACCAAGGGGGAAGGGGGCATTCACTGGCCAGCGGAGCGCGATCGGGGGGGGTGGGGATGGAGCCTCGAACTCTGACGGGAGAGATTGGGGGACAGAAATTTACTATCGTCCCATTTGAGACGCTCATTTTTAAAAGTTTGAAAAGTTAGCACCAGGCGCTAACGATTTCGAACTTTAAAAAATGTTCCGTTTGCGCTCCAAGAAGGAAGTGGAGTGCTAAATCAAGTGCTCCATTTCCTTCTTGGAGCACTAATGGCAGCAGGCAGGGCGCACACTTCAGCAGTGCTGCACACTGTGCTGTGTAGTACTGTTGCATTCCACGGCTCCTTCCTTCCCTCAAAGGGAAGTGCCATCGCTGCAGGCTGTGCAATATAAAAGGCACCTACCTGAACCGCCAAGGTCACGGTGATCCAGTGCGATCAGCCCGACAGTAAAGCAGAGTGCCGGGCTAAACGATCGCAGGCAGGAATCCATGAAAAAAAAATCATCAAGAAAGGTAAGTATTGTTTTTACTTACCTCGGCCACCTCGCCTTTAATCATCGCCCCTGCAGTGGCCAGCCACCGGATGCACGTCTCCTGCAGCTGTCGGTGCTTTCTCACTGTGCTGCTGCAGGGGCAGAAGTCAATTTCGGATCCAGGACGCTACTGGTGTGATGCGCACGGTGATGACATCACGATCAGATCAAGGGGCAATACCGTGGCAGCGCTGCTAAACTCCCACCGAATATGGCGGGAGTCAATGTCAGCGCTGCGCCCGGTCGCAAAGCCATTTGCTCCCTGTTAGTGCCCCCGGGGCTGCTAAAGGAGGTGCAAAGGAAACCAATTTCTCCCCCTAGGTCTTGGGCCGGGGGGGAATACGGAGAGAAGAGTTATGGATGAGCTCAAGTTTCCGAAGGATGGAAAATGGGATGCCGGCCAGAGAACATTGGAGTAGTTGAGTCTAGAGGTGACAAACGATTAGATAAGGTAGAAGATTAGGATCACAAGTCACACACAGATACCCAAAAGGTCTTCGGATTTGTAAGGTATTTTATTAAAGAGCTACAGTTTTAAAACATAATCAGATACTACATATGGTTAAGATAGGTATTGACACACAACCCATGACAGTTGAGAGCAGTTTACGCGGAGCGAAACGACCGGACGGACGCACGGACAGACAGACGCACGGCAACGCAGAGCAGTGTCTCAGATTGGTGGATCCCTGCACCCTGCGGCATCAGTCACCTCCATTGTGTTGTTCCTCAAGCTGTAGGAGTCAGCATTGTTCCACCTCAGAGGTTAAAACTTAATCAAGGTGTTAGGCTATTCAGACAATATTCATCTGCCCTGAGAAAGCCTCCGCTCCTAACTGCCTATTGTTCCCTCTTGGTCACCCATTTTTATAATTTATTTCGATGGGCTAGTGGATACCTGGTGTCAATCATCTTTTACCCATCCTATAGTTCAATTAGAGGGGAAAGTGTACTTATGAGGTCATTTTCTTCCTTATCTCTGTCTGACTGTCTTGTTGCCCTTTCAAGTGACAGCTTGTTTTTCTTTAACGCTCCTTGCTAAATCCTTTATCGCCATAGCTCGGCTTTGAAAGCCTATTTTTCTGTCTTGTCTTGCTGTGACCTTAGCTCTCTGTGTCTGCTGAGCTAGCACAACTATTTCTTTTATAAAATCATTATTTCTTTTAAAATTTGAAATTTCTTTGGGTTTCAAGATTTTTTTACATAGGGTGTCAGCAGCAGATGAGCTGAGGCAGGGGCAGTGAAGTCTATGTTACAGAGGTGGAAGTCGGTGGTTCTTTTGATGGCGGACCCTTGTACATTCCCCACTGCATTTGCCCTACCATTGGTAGTTGTGCCTCCATCCGTCTCGGGCCTTAGCTCCAAATTTCCTTTCTAAATCCCTTTGTTAAGACCCTCCTTAAAATTTACCCCGTTGATCAGGTATTTTACTTCTTTGGCTTGTGTCACTTTTCATCTTATTTTACTCTCCTGTGAAGTGCCTTATGTTAGTTTAAAGTTGTTGTAAAATGCAATTTGTTGTTGTTATTGCTGACAATTGGAAATATCACTCCATTATGTAAGAAGGGAGAGAGAAAGAAACCAGGTATCTACAGGTGTGTCAGTTTAACATCTATTGTGGGGAATCTATCACCAGAGACAAAGGGGGTAAATTTACTCTAACTCACCAGGGGGCAAATCTACAGGATTGGTTGGAATGTCAGTTTTACACCCAGCCTTACACTACACTCACTTGTCGAGCCAAGGAACATACACTCAAAAAACAATTAATGATAATACTTGCTAGAAATATGAAGGTGTTCTGACTGTTTATAGCTCGAAGCACATTGTTCAGTTCAATATTCTGCTCTGTGGATCCTTGCAAGATATTTGGTTCAAAGACTGGCTTTGCAATTTCAAATGGAAAATGTTTTTCAGACAATTTTGTAATGGTTTGTAGGAAATCTACAAGAAGCATTTCTAAGTGGTGACTTGTAAAACCTAATGACAGACTAAGATAATTCTTCAGTGCACCCTCATGTTACAGTTTAAACACAAGTCAACAAAAAATAATATAAAGCATTTTAACAGAAATTATTCAGCCGACATAAACTCATGTGTCACCTAAGTGGGTGACGCTCATTTTACTTCAATCTTGATAGTGAGATTTTAATGGAAAAATCTGTAACTGAAATAAATGAACTGCCAGAAATCATAGCAGAGCAAGCAGTGTTAAAACAACTAACTGAAACAAGCATCACTGAGAGTGCTGTGGGCCCGATTCAGTCACTGCAGCAACTTGTCTAGCATAAAATATTTCAAGCAGTAAATGCATAAGAGATGGAGGAACCCCTAAGGCAAGCAGCACGTAAATATAAAGTTCAGTTCCTCACAGAAGTAATATGAGATGACAGTTGCCCAGATGATTGTTTTTTTAGTTATAAGTCAATTAAATACTATGGCCTATAAATTGGATATAGCCACGAAACTGACAATCTTAAGGCTCAACGATGTTAAGCTGCGCCACCTTAAAATGGTCTAGGTAGAATGCAAAATTCATGCTCTCTGTCATTTACATGATTATAGTCAGGATTTCAGGGCTAAAACTGCTGCTCATTGGCTTAACGCTCAACAGGTAGATCAATATTGGGGTCATTCGAATTCACAGTCATGTTTGTCACAGGCTTTTTCCACTACTTAAAGGGGAGGTGCATTGATGCTACAGCACCTCATTGTCAGGGCAGTTGGACTTGCAGCTGCCCCAACAAGCAGAAGCAGAAGCAGAAGCAGAAGCAGAAGCAGAAGCGGGAAGCGGGAAGCGGGAAGCGGGAAGCGGGAAGCGGGAAGCGGGAAGCGGAAAGCGGGACACATTACAGATCGTCATACCAAGGAGAGTCTGCAGATTCGCTGACTAAGCTCTGGAGGCACAGGTAGTCGCCGTGGAGATGAGGTTTGCTGTCCTCTCCTTGCAAACCAGCAGGAAACCCTCATCCTGTACGCTGCGAACAGTGTGACAGGAGATTGCAGACTGTGTACCGGCCAGCACTGTGGTCCCCAGGATCACCATCCAGTGCAGGAAGAAGTTTAACAACCTCACATTGCTAGTCAAGATGCGTGATGGCTTCAGCAAATGCCATATACCACCAACTGCACCACAAGCCTCACAAACTGCTCAATACACCACAGTCCCAGCACTCACCTACCAACAATCTCTACCTATCACCACTTACACCTCACAATCAGGGCTTCACTTCACCCTCACAACCTTACCACTGCTGCAACACTCACATCTTGCACACACTGACAGCTATTTAACTATGGCAGGCACACCACCCAAACACATTGCACTACATTCACTGACACACTTCTCTTTCCCATGTAGGTCAAGCTGCATATAATTGCTGGGAGCAGTGGCAGACAGGCAGGGGCTGATGGACATGCAGAATTTCAGCCAGCTGGAGGGGCAAGTACTCCAGCTAACTGAGCAGCATGTGGTAGAGGCTGTGGCATCTGACGAGGTTCCAACCCCTTGGGGACAACAATATATTCATTCCAATCCTTCTTCTCACATCCCACTTCCCCCTCAGCCCATAATCATTTCTCACTTTCAAGCTACTCATACTGTATGCATGCATTTCCTCTCTCAAGATGATAACATTCCTGTTCCCACCACTGCCACTCCGCCTTTGCCCTTGCCTCTGCCTGTCAACCAGTCAGCTCAGATGCCTGCCATCCATGCTGATGTGGTGCAGTTTACAGCAGGCCCTTCTAGGTCCAGAGTTGCTCGTGGTCGTCCTGCAAGGCCATCTGAAGTCTCCCGCAATGAAACTCAGTAACCTTCCACCAACCATGCTGTAGCCACTGGGGGAGCACTTCATAGGAGCACTAGATCAGGAAAGGGCACACACACAACAGGCACTAAGGGATTGCACAAGGGTGATTAGTTCATAGCGTATGTGTAAATTGATTTTTGATAAATGTATACATTTGTTTGGAGTCTTGTGCTGGCTCTCATTTCAGCTTTGTGCCCAGGAGGACGCTGTGATATTCTGTGACAGAGGGATGGTATGATGGGGATGTGGTGAGCAACAGGGATCTGGAGTTTCATTTGTTGAAATCAGAGTCTGATGAGGACTTCATGGACAGTCGTCCAGAAGGGGGATTGGTTTGCTGCCTCTTCCTTCCTCCTCGACTTCTTTCTCTTGATCATCTTCCTTTCCTCCTCCTCTTCCTCTTCCTCCTCCTGAGGTGGTCCTGCAATTCCTGGTGGAAAGGGCAGCTCCCTTATGATGGCCAAGTTGTGAAGCATGCAGCAGGCCACCAGGAGATGGGACACTCATTCTGCCAAGTACTGGAAGGCTCCTCCCGAGTGGTCAAGGCAGCGGAATCGTTGCTTCAGTAACTCGACGGTCTGCTCGATAATGTTCCTGGTGGAAGCATAGCTTTCATTAATATCTATGCTGGGATCGAGTGGTGGGGATACGATGGGGAGTCATTAGCCACATGCAGACCAGATAGCCCTTGTCTCCAAACAGCTACCCTCGGGGTGACATGGCGGCTGGTAAATTGTTGGCACACTGGCTTGATGCAGAATGAAGGCACCATGGCTGCTGCCAGGTTAGCAGCCATTGACCATCAGGAAACACCGGGCATGGTCACTCAACAACTGCACATTAAGTGAATGGTAGATGTAATGTATGCACCTGGTGAGGATGCTCACAGATTTGTAGAGCTATTGAGTGCCCTGCATCCTACCCCCTTTTAGCCAACTTGTATAATTTGTGTTTCAGTGCCCTCAAAAAACCCCCCCAAAAAAACCTAAACACAAGGGGGCACTTGAAAAGTTTTTGGAGTGTGCCCCTCCCTTTAATCAAGGGGCACTTGATTACTGATATACAACAAAATAGTTGTAAAGCTGTTGGGGGGCCTCCTCGTATGACTGTTCCTGGGTCTGGCCAAGGTGGCCATTAACCGGTCCAGGCAGCAGGGGGTCGAGGGGGTTGTTCAGCACAACTGCCTGCCTCTCTTCCGCGGCTATGTTCATGCCAGGGTGTCCCTGGAGATGGAGCACGCGGTGTCCACCGGTATGTTCGCGGCCTTCCGTGAGAGGTAGGCACCGTATGGACTGGAGTACATCTTTACCCCCGGCACCAAATTTTAATTTGATTTAAATTTCCTTTAAATTTTTATTTAGAAGTTTGTGGGTTCTAGTGCCCTTACCAAAAGGGGGCACTTGATTTAAAATTATGCTCAAAATAGTTGTAGAGCTGTTGAGTGGGAGTGGCTTAGCCAGTCACGTTATGTTATGGTCACAAGACTCAATCAATCCCCAGCCAGTTAGGTTCAGGAAATCCACGATGTAACAGGTTGTGAGCTTGGTAATGTGTAGTGAGATTGTTAAACCTTTTGCTAATATACATAGAAACATAGAGACATAGAAAATAGGTGCAGGAGTAGGCCATTCGGCCCTTCGAGCCTGCACCACCATTCAATATGATCATGGCTGATCATTCACCTCAGTACCCCTTTCTCGCTTTCTCTCCATACCCCTTGATCCCTTTAGCCATAAAGGCCATATCTAACTCCCTCTTGAATATATCCAATGAACTGGCATCAACAACTCTCTGCGGCAGGGAATTCCACAGGGTAACAATTCTGAGTGAAGAAGTTTCTCCTCATCTCAGTCCTAAATGGCCTACGCCTTATCCTAAGACTGTGTCCCCTGGTTCTGGACTTCCCCAACATTGGGAATATACCAATTAATTCTTAATGTTGCTATGAATTGTAAAGCAAAGAACCCATGAAACAAATACATTTCAGTAGTCTTTGCAGTTACGGAAAATCGCAAGATTGTTATGTGGTGCCCACAAAGCCACGTGAGTGCAGTTGATGGTGCCCTACATCATGAGGAGCCCATTATCCTGGCAAAGCCATATGTGCACTCGTCCTGCTTATCTCTGCTTAGAGAGAAGACAACATAGATCCTTCTCCTGGTGTAGAGAGCTTCAGTGACCTCCTGGATGCAGCGATGGACAGCGAACTGTGAGATGTTAGCTATGTCTCTCTCTGGCTGCAAGCCGGAAGAGTCCACTGGCGAAGAAATTGAGGGCCTCAGTGACTTTGACTGCCACTGGGAGAGCTGTGGTCATCCTGCTCTTAGGCTGCAGGTCTGGTTGCAGGAGGTGACAGAGTTCTGTGACTACCTCCTTGATGAAACGGTGCCTCCTAATGCACTGCTCCTGGTTTAAGTGGGGATAAGAGAAGTGATCTCTGAAGACCCTAGGTGGGAAAAGCCTCCTGTTGAAAGCCCTTCTAGCCCTCCTCCTCCTCCCTCTGTGCATATCTTCTCCTCTTCTTCGCTGACTCCTCTCCATCTCCTAAAGTTACTCGAGTGTGAGGAGGATTGCCAGTAGAGTCTCCAGGAGATGTTGTAAGCAGAAGCCTTTAAATGAGAATGAGAGGCTTTCTCTACTCCCTGATACCTAAGGACCTTGAAAGAAGTTAAAAAGCTGCTGGAGTTGCAGAAAGTTGCACAGAGGCAGTCAAACTGCAGAAACATATCAGGTGCAAGTTGTTGCTGATGATCCCTTTAAATATCACCAGAGCCTCCTTCCTGCTTCTCAACACTTGCTCATCTGGTCACACTTAAGGCATGCTGGTAATTGGAGAGGTGAAGTCAAAACTTGTAGATTGGGTATCAAGTGAGCGTTGCCCACTCACTGACGTCACAATCTGCATCATCTACATAATTTTGGTGAGTACCGACATCAGCAGCACTGCCGGCCATCTGAAAATGGCAGCCACCACGGAAACCATCGGCAGTGGGCAGATGAGCAGAGACTTCCATATTTTCTCAGAATCTAGTGGTAATAGGTGGTGCTAAACCCTAAAATTTCTAAGCCATATATTCAGAGAGCTAAAACTTCTAAAGATGCTTGTATCCGCATACATTATCCTCTTTTTGGCATGCAACTCTTGCTTTCCTGCCTTCCGTTCACCACAAATCCATCCTTGTGGCTTCCTTATTTCATACACCCTAGTAATGCAGCATGCCCAGCCAGTGGTTGACCAAAAAGAAGGAAAGAAGAGAGAAGAAATAAGAGAGAACAGAGAAGGGAGGTGGAGCAGAAGCAAGAACAAAAAAACTGTCACTCAATTTCACACTCGGAGCCACCAGCTCCTTGATGTTGTCCAGCAAGGCCATTTGCAGGTCCCCACTGAAAGCCTAACACTAGCCATGTTGCAGCCACTGGGGTAGCACTGTGTGACATCAGTAGGGTAGGCAAAGGCACACACAAGACAATCACTAAGGCAATGCATAAGGGTGATGAGTTCATTTCTTGATGTCATACTGGAAGGACAGATGTTTAAAGTTGGATTGGAAAGTTTGCTTTGTGGTGGCTTTTATTTAGCATTGTGACTAAGAGGATGCTGTGATGGTCAATTACAGACAGAAGGGAAGGTGTGGGACAAAGTTGAAAAGGGAACCAGGGTTATGGTCACTGGTACCACAGGTGGATGATTGCATCCCGGATATCCTGGCCAGAAAGGGGCTGTCTGGGTTGCACCATTTCTCCTGTTTCCTCATCATCAACTTCCTCATCTGCATCTTCCTCTTCCATCTGTGAGCAGATTCTGTATGTCTGAAATGACAACATAAAATACTGGAAATACTCAGCAGGTCATGTAGCATCTTGACCTGAGACTCAAACTCTGTTCTTCTCTACGGATGAGCTGACCTGCTGAGTATTTGCAGCGTTTTCTGTCTTCTCAGGAGACTTATTTTGACATCTGAGGCCTTGCAAGCATCTAGCAGCTCTCCCTACTTAAAAAAACATGTATTGCAACAAACCATTACTTCAATAAAACATTTTTTAAAACAGTCCAAAAGCTTATATGTAAACTCACCTGAAAGAAGTGCTGACAGCACCTCTGTCATTTGCTGCATGCGGGTTTACATGGGGAGCTTAGTACCCAGCGCAGAACTCAGCGCTAAGGTCCATGTTCACCGAGGAAACTTTAAGTGGGTGTTGTAAGATGACTGATGTCACCTATTCTTCATTTCAGTCTGCAGGGTGATAGATGTTACTGGGACCTTGCAAAATAGCAAATTCTGCAGGACCCGTCTCCAGTTGGCCAAAGAGCAACTGCCGCCCTATTTACGCTACTTTGTACCGGTAACGGGTGGCTTTAAGCCCCGGAAATTTTAGCTCATAGAATCATAGAATAGTACAACACAGTAGGAGGCTGTTTGACCCATCAAGGCTGTGCCGGTTCCTTTGAAGAGAAATCCAGTTAGTCCCAATCCTCCGTTCTTTCTCCATATCCCTACAATTTTATGCTTCTTCTAGTATTTATCCAATTTCCTTTTGAAGGCTACTATTCAATTTGTTTCCACCACCCTATCAGGCAGTGTGTTCCAAATCCTAATCACTCATTGCATAAAGAAGTTTTTCTTCATGGTAGAGGACACTAAAATCATACCAATAATAGATAATCAAGGGGCTATAAGGAGTGGGAATTTAAACAATTATTATCACTACAGAAAAAGTACTTGTTAAAATAATTGGACAAAAGGTGGACAAGTCCCCTGGACCTGATGGCCTGCATCCTATGGTCTTAAAAGATGTGGCTACATAGACAGTGGATGCATTGGTTGTAATTTACCAAAATTCCCTGGATTCTGGAGAGGCCCCAGTAGATTGGAAAACCGCAAATGTAAAACCCCTATTTAGAAAAGGAGGGAGACAGAAAGCCGGAAATTATAAACCTTTTAGCCAAACATCTGTCGTTGGGAAAATGCTGGAGTCAATTATTAAGGAAGCAGTAGCAGGACATTTGGAAAAGCAGAGTCCGCATGGTTTTATGAAAGGGAAATCATGTTTGACAAATTTGCTGGAGTTCTTTGAGGGTGTAATGAGTAGGGTGGATAAGAGGGAACCAGTGGATGTGGTGAATTTGGATTTCCAGAAGGCTTTTGATAAGGTGCCACATAAAAGGTTACTGACAAGATAAAAGTTCACGGGGTTGGGGTAATATAGTAGCATGGATAGAGGATTGGCTAACTAACAGAAAACAGAGATTTGGGATAAATGGGTCATTTTCAAGTTGGCAAACAGTAACTAGTGGGGTGCCACAGAGATCGGTGCTGAGGCCTCAATTATTTACAATCTATATTAATGACTTGGATAAAGGGACAGAGTGTAATTTGCCAAGTTTGCTGATGATGCAAAGAGACTGGGAGTTTTGAGGAGGACACAAAGAATGTGTAAAACGATATAGGGCTAGAACCTCCACTTTTGTGCTTATCGCTCAAAAATGGGCGTTATTTCCGGTGTGGGTGGTAAAAAAGGGTTTTCAGATTGCCAGCTTCTCGCCCTTCCCAAAGCGCCTAGTCTCAATTTTTGAAAGTGGGCGTTACCCCGAGCGATAAGAAATGGGCGGTAGCGTTACATTTTTTTAACCTTCTGCCGTAAAGTGTGGCCGTCCTTAGCAATGGCATGGCAACGCTCGATTCCCGTGATTCAGGAAGTCAAGGGTCATCATGACATGCGCAGAAGAGGAGACAGACAGAGAGAGAGGGAGCTCAGAGGGACTGAAGGTGTGGCTGGGTGTGGTGTGGTTGCTTTGGAAGGAAAGAGGGAGACTTTAGAGCTTCACAGCAAGTAGGCAAACAAAAATTAGCTGTTATCAGCCACATAGTTGCTTGAATTTGGCCTATAATGGAGAGAGAGGAGAAGGCATCACAGCACGCTCTGGAGACTGACGCTGGGGAGAGCAGTGAGGTGAGAGAGGAGCGCATTGGAGGGCGCAAAAGAGTCAGGAGGTTCTCGGACGAGGCAAATGCCTCCCTCCTGCAGGAGGTCGAGTTAAGCTGGGGTGATTTGACACAGGGAGGGCGTGGGAAGCCCATCCCAAAGGCCTACCAGAGGATATGGACTGAGATAGCAGAGGTGGTCTCGTCGGCGACCAATGAGGTTCGTGAGGGCAACCAATACCGCAAATGATGGAACGACCTTGTGGGATCCATAAGAGTAAGAATTACATTTATTTATATGTAATTATGTATTTATATAATTTTATTTGTAACAGTCATGAGTGACTATCAGATGTGAGGTCTTTCACTTTTACCGGGAATGTTTTATTCAAAGCCTGCGGTCATGGTGTACATCTTTAGGTAAAGAATTATAATTTTCATAATAATCATGATTACATCTGTTGGTTATGTGTTGTATCAGTCTCTGACAGTACCTAGCAATGATATCACGCAATGATCTCATGCCATGTCAACCTGTCACCTTTTACAGAAGAAGCTATCGACAGTGAGGTCCGTGCAGAGGCGAACGGCTGGGGAGCCATCAGTCATCAGCGACATCATTGAGATGGAGGAGCGGGTGCTCGCACTTGTGGGGAAGCACCCCCGGACAGCCATGGTTGCAGCTGCAGAACCTGAAGTGATGCCACGTGAGTAAAGCTTGCACCATTGCGTGATGTGAATTCAATAGATGCCACACCCACTCATATCTGAACAATCATATATGATAGATGATTTCTAAAATTGTCATAGAAATAATGATGGCCTAATGAAAATGATTGAAATGCAAATGTGTTGATGGTCATGAAATGTGATGTCTACGAAGAGTTTGAGAACAGTGGTGCTTTTGTCGTGCATATGCTGTGTGTAGCGCTGGACTCACCTTGTGACCCTAGCAGCCCCCTTCTCCTCTAATAACCTCATTTGTGTTTTGCATCTCAGCCAGCAGCGCGTCCCAAGGCAAGATCACAGAGGCCAAAAGGTGGGGGCGTGGGGCCCAATTCTCTGGACAATCCAACATCTGATGCTGAGGAGCACCGATTCTCGTCCATCAATCCGCTGGGTCTGTTCTCCATGGATGAGAGAGCCGACTTCGAGGAACCTGCATCGCCATGCTCCAGAAGCCATTCCACCCCAAGGCCATTTATTGGTCCTCCGGTCATTCCTGCCTCCACTCTGGAGGTACCGGCCCCAAGCCAGAGGGCACCCCATTTGTCCCCAGGAAGGCGCCGACCCTGCGGAAATCTCGTGGACGCAGCAGGTCTGTTCCACGAGTGCCACATGACAGCGGAGGGATGGTACAGTTGTCCAGGAGGACTGTAGACATTGATGACCAGTTCATCGAAGCATTGGGGAGCATATCCCGACAGCTGGCCACCATGACCGAGTACATTCCGCGGATGGCGGAGACCCTGGACGCGATAGCCAGGAACACTGCTGACACAGGCCTCCCAGTGATCCCAAGCACAGCACTACACCACTAGGTTCCGCACTGCGAACGACAGATGAGAGCAAGGACCAAGATCCTGCTTCTGCATCAAAAAATGTGGCCCCATCGCCCCTCCCCCACCCCCATACCCATGCAACGACGGCATCTGCCTTCATCCCCTCCAATGAGACATCGGCTGAGGAGCTCCTCGGCCAGGTGCCGTGGAGTGAGGAGGGGAAGGGGTAGAGGTGGGGAGAAGAAGGGGAGGGAGGAAGGAAAGTGAGGTGCATGTCCACAGATGATGGCTGTATGCAATTTGTTGTAATGTATGGAGACTGGGAACCACCCTCCTGCTTTGCCTTTGCATTCTGTGTTGCTGGAGATGTTGAACATTTGACTGATGTCAATGGTGTAAAAAGTGGGGTGTGGGTGGGGGTTGGGTGTTATTGGCTGTGATACTTATGATTTCAGACCAATGTTGGTATAACATTTTTGTTATCGAACATAACCTTGTTGCGCATTGTCTCAGGTAGCTGCACCGTTACACACTGGTGATTCCTTAACATGAAGGGGTTAAATACAACTTAACTTCAATCAATGTGAACTTTAACTGGCACCAAGTTGATGGGCACCATTGATGTCTGAGCTGCACACACACAGCAGTACCCTTACTTCCCTCAGTAATGTAGGATGCATTCTATCTGGACCAGGTGACTTATCCACTTTAATTACTGCCAGCTTTTCAAGAAGCTTCTCTTTATCTATTTTTATCTCATCCAGTATCCCAGCAACCTCCTCTTTCACCATATCTTTGGCAAAGTCCTCTTCCCTGGTAAACAATAATTACATTGTGGGTGCATGATACTTCCTGCCCAATTTTTCTCTCTGTCCTTTGCCCAGATGATATTTTATGCTCAAGCAGTAAAGTGAACATTCTACATCCATTTATGCTCACATTCAATTATTTTTTCTATTTCAAAAAAATTATCTGCAACCTCCCTCAGGGTCAGCCAAACATAAAGAAAGCCTTTATAAGTCAGTAAAATCAACATTGATCAAATCTAACTTAACATGGCCGGGTCGGGTGGGAGGAGATGGAGGTGGGGATGCTTTTGCTATCTCTTAGCTTATGGATGCAGCGCTTTAAAAGGTAACAAACCATTAGATATTATCAAATCATACTGTGCACATTCTTCACCATAAAAGTG
The DNA here is from genome assembly GCF_044704955.1 of Pristiophorus japonicus. Lineage (NCBI taxonomy): Eukaryota > Metazoa > Chordata > Chondrichthyes > Pristiophoridae > Pristiophorus > Pristiophorus japonicus. The sequence continues at coordinate 249,750,474 of NC_091978.1, read as the reverse complement.
TACAAAGTCTGAGCATTTATTTTAACTGAAGATTGGAAAAAACATCACGACAGAGGGCTGGTTTTTCAGCTCCCTTGCGCTTGTGTTAGCGCCTCGAAGGAGCAGCAAAGGGTGTTTTTAGGCATAACGGAGGGCGTCCAGCTTTTACTGCCCAGTCGGCAAATTCGGCTCATGTTTTGTGGTGGTACAAAAACTTACCACACCACCCTTTAGTTTCACTGAGATCATGACATCAATCATTTTGCAATGCTCCACTAGCGCCCTGGATGCAAAATTAGGCCTGAACATCTCATTTAACGCCCACCCCAGGAAAAGCCTAAAAAAAACAGGCATTCCCAGGGTGCAGCAGGCAGTATTGGCAGTGTATTTCAATGGGCAGAGGAGGATCCTACATCACAGCTCACATTGACTGCAGCGGTTGCGCACAGCACGCTGTGGGAAGCTCTGACTTGAAAGCGGCAGTTATATCTGCCATTACAGTCTCCTTACAACTTCAGTGAGAGAATTTAATGGGGGCATTATTGTTCGCTAGTATATTATGCTCCTTGCTATTGCTAGGCAGTGCCAAGCTACAACAAGGACTCTTGGCCATGTCGGCCCACGGATGAGGAGAGGCTGAAGGAGATCTTACCCCCCAATGGGTATACAGACACCGACTGTGTGAGATGGCTGCGCTTCTGAAAAGAAGTGCTGACAGAGATATGCCAGCCACTACAGGCAGACCTACAGCCTAACCGCGTGAACAGGACTTCGTTGCCCGTCGCAGTGAAGGTGACTGTGGTGCCTCCAGTTCCTTCCAGACAGCAGCAGGTAATATATGCAGAATCTCTTAATACGCTACACATCGCAGCATTTGGCATGTCACAAAGGCTCTGTATGCCTGTAAAATGGACTTCATGTAGTTCCAAATGAGCAGGGACAGCCAGAATGAGTGGGCATTTGGGTTTGGCAGAATTACCAGCTTCCCGAGGGTTTAAGGAGCCATTGACTGCACACGCATGGCCTTGCGAACAACATTCCACAACACAGAGGTTTTCAGAAATCAAAACGGATGTCACTCCCTAAACGTCCAGCTGGTGTGCGGCCACACTCAACGCATCCTCGTAGTGAATGCCTGCTATCCAGGGAGCGCACATGGTGCTTTCATCTTGCTTGAGAGCAGCGTGTCACGAATATTTCAACGATTAAGGGAAGGGCGCAGCTGGCTGCTACGGGATAAAGGATATGTCTTCGCATCCTGGCTCATGACCCCCTTCCACAACCCCACCACAAAAGCTGAGCAGCGCTACAATGAGAGCGATGCAGCCACGCGCAACATCATCGAACAGACAATTGGGGTACTCAAGCAGCGCTTCTGATGCCTGGACCATTCCGGAGGCAGCCTTCAGTACTCCCCTCAACTGGTTTCAGAATTCATTGTGGTGTGCTGCATACTGCACAACTTGGCCACCCTGAGGGGCCTGGCATTGCCAGTGGGGATTGCAGGCCCACTTCAGGAGGAGGAGGATGATGAAGAGGAGTCTGGCATGGCCCCGATTGCACAGCCACACCATCCACGGGGAGGCCACGTCCATTTGCTGCCAGAGTAAGAGCCGTTCATAATGGACCAGTTTGCTTGAATGGAGAAACTGAGGGATGGAGCTAAAATTGGCCACACTATGTGCCACCATAAAGGCACACGTCCGATGAACTTTTGAATGATGCACACGACACCAACAGCAAACGGTCAATGTGAAAATTTACTTTCCCAACAAAACAAAACAATTCAATAAAGAGCCTTCTGTTATAAGGCACACAAGAAGAATGCATTGTTTGCTTCAACTGAACGGTTTACAAGCATCATGAAAATACATTAGGGCATCTACACAACATTCTCAAACCCGTGAAAGGGATTTGCCCTGGGCATTCATCCCTTCCCTTCATTGCACTCCCACACCTGCTGTTCCTCCTCAACTGGCCTCAGTGCCTACTTGAGGGTTGTGTTGGTGGGCCAGACAGTGCAGACGGTCTGGGAGGAAGCCCTGGACCAACTCTGTGCTTGAAAGGCCCAGCTATGGACTGCTGCGCCTCAGCATCGGCGAAAGCAGTCTCTGATGGTTTGGGTGTGGACCAAGTGAGGTGCATGGTTGGAGAGTTAGTGGTAGGAGCTGGAATACTGTCATCGTGAGGAAGGACAGCACCTTCCATTTCCTGGGAACCAATGAAACTCACATGGGGCTGCGCCTCAGCATCCGGGGCACGATGTGTCAGCACAACTTGCTGGCCTTCTTCGGCACCATCACTTCCCGGTTGGACAGTGGGGAAGACAGCGAGGATGGCAGCAGTCAGCGACCGCATGACATCACCAAGCTGCAACGTAGCTTCTGCCTGCGATGCGATTGCTGCTGCGACGTCACCCATGGCATGCACCACACGCTCTGGAATGCCACTGTCGCTGCTGGAGGCCACCTGCCTCTGTGAGTGGGCAAGGATGGCCTCGCTGGAGTCCTCAGATGCACAGACAATGCATGAGGCGACCTCCGCAACACTCACAGCAAGTTTGTCTATGCTCTAGGTGATCCTAACCAATGCACCCATGAGCTCGTGGTACATTTCCATGTTCTCCCTGGACAATGCCACCAAGTCAAGGTCCACATCTGCCTGGTCTTCAGCAGGACTACTTTGCCGACTCAACGTCCAGGGAGCTGGCCTCCGAGCTTCCCCTCCCACTCGGCATTGCTGTAGACCACTGGGGCCAGGATCCGCAGTCCACAAACCCCTGGAAGTCGCCTTCGTCCCCGGATGTTGTGTCCCTAGAGGGTATGACTGGTGGACTCTGAGGCTCAGGCAGCAGACTCTCATCCTCTCCCTCATCATCTCCCCTGTAGCCAGATGTCGATGGCTTATGGGAAGGCTGCTGCGCTTCTGGCTGGTCATCGGTAAGCAGAAAACAACAGACTTGCGGTAGCAGCAGGGGAGGGAGCAGTGAGATAGCATGGTAGTGACATTGGACATGTACATGTAAAGGGGCTAGGCCACTCCCTATTAGCGGTCAAGGAAGTCACATCAGTCATGGGTTACATACCCTCACTACCCGAAGGGGGGTCGGCAACGTTCCAGGCCACTGTGCGAACTGGGGTGCCCATGAGGGCTGACACTCGTGGCTCCACCTCTGAGAGCCCCAGCAACTGTGGCTATCCATCTCCTGTTCGATGTTTCTCCTTCCTATTATGCGAGAGCTTGCCCTCAATAAGTGCAAGAAGAAGGGTTCAGTAAGACTCTACCTCATGTTGTGCCACATGTACCTTCCATAGTTCAATAGCTGTCACTGTGTGGATGTGCAAATGTGTTCAGTTCAATCTGTGTGACTCTTGACTGACATTTTTCTATGAGTGGGAGGAGGTGAGAGGCAGTAGCATAAGGGCTCAGGTGATGCTTGGAAAATGCATATCAACAGTGGAATTGCAGTGCGAGGAGTCTTGACAATGCATGTGCGAATTTGGAAACTTTTTTATCGCCGCGATCGTCGGCTGGGGCGCAAAATGTTCCTTGTGTAATGCCTGATTTTACACCCCCGATCATCAAACCTCTTCTTTTGCCAAATATTTTAGACGAGGGCGCAAACCTTTCCCAGGTGGTACCAGAACCGCCCTGCCACCATTGACGGCCCGAAATTACAAAAGCCAAATATCTAACCCAAGGTGCATAAATATGAGGGATTCTTGAATACAATATCTAACCAATGAGATCATAGAATCATAGAAATTTACAGCATGGAAGGTAGCCATTTCGTCCCATCGTGTCCGCACTGGCTGACTAAGAGCTATCCAGTCTATTCCCAATTTCCAGCTCTTGTCTTTTGCCCTGTAGGTTACAGCACTTCATGTGGACATCTAAATACTTTTAAAATGTGGTGAGGATTTATGCTACTGCCACCCTTTCAGGCAGTGAGTTCCAGACCCCACCACCCTCTGGATGAAGACATTTTCCCTCAAATCTCCTCTAAACCTTCTACCCTTTAAATCCATGCCCCCTGATTGTTGACCCCTCTGCTAAGGGAAATAGGTCCTTCCTATCCACCCTATCTAAGCCCCTCATAATTTTATACACCTCAATAACGTCTCCCCTCAGCCTCTTCTGTTCCAAAGAAAACAAACCCAGCCTATCCAATCTTTCCTCATAGCTAAAATTTGCCAGTCCAGGCAACATCCTCGTAAATCTCCTCTGTACCCTCTCTAGTGCACTCACATCTTTCCTGTAATGTGGTGACCAGAACTGCACGCAGTCCTCAAACTGTGGCCTAACTAGTATTTTATACAGTTCAAGCATAACCTCACTGCTCTTGTATTCTATGCTTCAGCTAATAAAGGCAAGTATTCCATATACTTTCTTAACCACCTTATCTACCTATCGTACTACCTTCAGGGATCTGTGGACCTGCACTCCAAGGTCCTTTTATTCCTCTACACTCTCAGTGTCCTACCATTTATTGTGTATTCCCTTGCCTTGTTAGCCCTCCCCAAATGCATTACCTCACACTTCTCAGGATTGAATTTCATTTACCATTGTTCTGCCCATCTGACCAGTTCATTGATATCTTCCTGCAGTCTACAGCTTTCTTCTTCATTATCAACCACACAGCCGAGTTTAGTATCATCTGCAAACTTTTTAATCATACCCCCTACATTCAAGTCTAAATCATTGATATGTACCACAAAAAGCAAAGGACCTCGTACTGAGCCCTGTGGAACCCCACTGGAAATAGTATTCCAGTCACAAAAACACCCATCAACCATTACCCTTTGCTTCCTGCCTTTGAGCCAATTTTGCATCCAACTTCCCACTTTGCCCTGGATCCCATGGGCTTTTACTTTCGTGATCAGTCTGCCATGTGGGACTTTTTCAAAAGCCTTGCTAAAATCCATATAGACTACATTAAGTGCACTACTACCCTCATCGACCCTCCTTGTTACCTCTTCAAAAAATTCAATCAAGTTAGTCAGACAAGACCTTCCCTTTACAAATCCGTGTTGACTGTCCTTGCTTAATCCATGTCTTTCTAAATGAAGATTTATCCTGTCCCTCAGAATTTTGATTTTGAACATTTGTTTAAAATAAACAATCACAGTGTTGGTGGGCATTGTAATATCCGAGCTCCAGAGATGAATTTATCTTGTTACCTGATTCTGTATTATTTGCATCATATTCATTGCTTTGTTGTTGGTATATTGGTATGTTGCTATGAAATCAAAAGGAGGATGTGTTTTAAATGGTGCAATGCATTTGTATGTCACACAATCAGTGCATGATCCTGGGTTGTCATGATAGTGGGTTGCATTTTATTTGACTCTCTCAAATAGCTTTGTGGCTCATATAGATATAATGCTGGCAAAATTCATATCCAAGAAGTGAATCTACCGACGTGAACTGTGGTCTGCACTACCGTCAACAAAACTACTAAACATAAACTTATTTTCCATAAATGTGCAGTTCAACTTAGCCTCAAACCATCACCTGTTCTCTCTATTTAACAACATCAAAGAAGTGAACTTGAATACATTCTTATAACAACCATGACTATCAAATACTACAGCAGTGGAAACAAAATGAAAACATTCGTATCTACTGGAGGGAACCAATGTCTTAAATTGATAAAAGAAAGTCTATTGAATATGGTTGTGTCGTAGTGTTGTTACCAGTTACAATAGTTCTCAGTTAATATTTTATTCTGTGATGCTTATGAAGTTTCCTCTTTTTATAAACTCTGCTGTGTCAACTGTTCTACCTGGTTGAAAGTAAACTATTTTGGCAGTTGCATGGTAAAAATATACTCCAGTTCTCCACTGGGAATCTCTAGTAGCCAGGAGGCTATAGCAAAATATAACTCTCATCTCCATGCTGAGCAAAGTATTATAGAAATTTAAAAGAAGGTTAACACTTTACCACTCAATACTTCTAACTGTCCAATAATCTTTAATTATTCTTCTATTGGCATTGGGACCATTGGATGCATACTAGTTAAAACAAAACTTCTAGGTTAATGTGAGAAGAGGATCCTATATCCATTAATCCTGGTTGGATCTCCTCCCTCCCCTTCCTCTCATTGACATATGCAAACACAAATCCTTAAATGCTTTGGTGGGGTAGATGTAACAGTGACATAAAACAATATTTTCTTCCTTCAATTTGGAGTCTACAAATTGTTAAATACAGCTTAGATTGAAAGTAACCTTACTATTTTCTGCCTATGTCTTATTGTTCATCTGCAAATGAGAGAATTGCCACAATTTGTTGAAAATATGAATAAGTAAATCCAATTATAATAACACTGCACCAGAATAATTCTGAATAATTATTTATCTTGTCCATTCTCCATATTTCACCTAAATAATGTCACCTCTATACAGTATTGTACTATCTAATAATGCAAAGAAAACCACAGGCGCTATTGTATAAACCTCTAGATTGCATTCCTAGAACTGTTCATGTACAAGGCAATGCTTTTGCCCTTTGTGTATAAGGGTAAGGGGAGGTAATGGCACAGTTGGCTACATGTATTGGTGGTGCTAGGGAACTAAGGTGCTCAGTCACCTATTGTTCCTGCTACAGATATGATGATCTGCAAATGGCGCTTATTCATGTAACACTGCAAGTAATACTGGTGCTCTTGAACATAAGGATGATACCTACATAACTGGTGGGCAATCGTGCATTATCTACAGTTGAGGTGATCCTAGGGGGATCCCCCACGTGGATCTGCCATAGATCAGATATGCTCTAATGGCATATTTTTTGACAACAAAGTGCCCATTTTCTTTAAGAATGCTCTCAGTAGCTCATCGACCATTCCCGTTAAGCCTAGTCCATTCTGAAAAAGAAATGATCATCATAGATAAAAAAGCAATTTTTCCTACATTTATAATCTTTTTTTTACAATTGCATGGAGAAACCAGTAAGTACACAATGACTTTCAGAAATACATTTTAGCTTGCTGCATGGCTCTTATCGATGCTATGGCGAAAACATTCCTTTTTTCATCATAGATATTATGGAACCTGTGACCATGACACAAGGAACAAATGCAGGTTGTTAAGGTGTTTCAAACTGATTCATAACCAGACTTCAGTTATCCAATGATGACCTCCACCACCATCTGTGCACTGCACATATGGTTACTGAAAACTCTTCCTGGGGGACTTTGACCTATTATCATCGCATGATACTCTGAACAAGTTGCTAATTAGTGTAGTGCTGTTGCCATCCTTCTCTGCAGTTGAACGACCGGTGAAAGCTCTACATCTGGCCTCATTAGAATGGATTGAATAAGATTGTCCACAAAGACATTGAACAACTTAATCCAATCATTATGAGAAAATAACCTCCTCTGTCCACCATGTAGAATGATGTATTGTTACATCCCAGATGACTGCTACATAGTTGACCGTTTGTACAGAGCCTGAATTCTTGCCCTCTGTATTTCAGAACTCTATGGGAGTAATGTGGAGATTACAATTCATAATAAATAAAGAATATAAAACACACTCTAAAAATATATTAAAAAAACACAGGGTGATGTTGTGCTATACCATAATGAAGTAGCAATGAGCTATGCCGAGAGCGCTAGGGTAGGAGTTTGCAACAATGATTCCATACATACTAAGTTAGCACTGTCAACTATGGTGCTATGAGGAGAGACCCACCACTTCCCAAAAGTGAGAAAGGGAAAATAATAGGCCAGGTTATTTTCATACACCATATTCTGAGTACCAATGAGGGTTTTCCTTCAATTGGGAGATGTTGCATGGAGGGAAATGGAGGGAAGAAAAGGAAACATAAGAATAATTCAACAAGGAGGAAGTAACAATTAAAATGAAAGATAAATCTATCTGCTAAAAGAAAGAAATCTAAAAAGATATAGAAAAAGTACATAGATTTTTTGGAATTTGAATTGGAAAAGGATAAGGTTATAACTCCATTTCGGCCCTTATGGTGGATGTTGGTGGGAGCAAAAAAGCAGAATTTTTGCTGCACTGAAATATGAAACCTATGTTCCTTTTTTATCCCACTGCACTTCTATGCCTTTCTGAATAAATATGCTTTGATAGTGCTGTAATAATGATAATAATGTATTAGTATGGAACTGTTCAACTTTGTTTGGTTTAAGAGCCTTGGGCTGTACCTTTGTCAAACAAGGCTAAAGCATTACACACCATAGTTCCAAGTCAGGATGGTGTGTAACTTGGAGGGGTACTTGGAGATGATGGTGTTTGCACGTGCCTGCTGCCCTTAATTGTTCTAGGTCGTAGAGGTTGTGGGTTTGGGAGGTGCTGTCGAAGAAGCCTTGGTGAATTACTGCAGTGTATTTTGTCGATGGTATACACTGCAGCCATGGTGTGCCGGTGGTGGAGGAAGTGATGGATGGGGTGCCAATCAAGCAGACTTTGGTCTTGGATAGTGTCAAGCCACTAAGTATTTGGAGCTGCACTGATCCAGGCAAGTAGAAAGTATTCCATCACCCTCCTGACTTGTGCTTTGTAGATGATGGAAAGGCTTTGGGGAGTCAGAATTGAGACACTCACCACAGAATACCTAGCATCTGACCTCTTTTAGCCACAGTATTTTATGTGGTTGGTCCAGTTAAGTTTCTAGTCAATGGTGACACCCAGGATGTTGGTGGTGGGGGACTCGGCAATGGTAATGCCATTGAATATCAAGGGAGGTGGTTAGGCTCTCACTTGTTGGTGATAGTCATTGGCTGGCACTTGTGTGGCATGTATGTTACTTGCCAGTTATCTGGCCAAGCCTGAATGTCGTCCAGTCTTGCTGCATGTGGGCACAGACTGCTTCATTATCTGAAGAGTTGCGAATGGAACTGAATGTTGTGCAATCATCAGTGAACATCTCTACTTCTGATGATATGATGGAGGGAAAGTGATTGATGAAGCAGCTGAAGATGGTTGGGCCTAGCACACTGCCCTGAGGAACACCTGCAGCAATGTCCTGGGGCTGAGATGAGGGAGTGCAACGAAGGTTAACCAGACCGATTCTTGGGATGAGGGGATTGTCCTATGAGGAGAGATTGAGTAGACTAGGCCTGTAGGGATAGATTTTACACTTTTGTGCAAATCGCCCAAAAATGGACGGTATTTCCGGTGTGGGCAGTAAAAATGGGTTTTCAGATCGCTGGCTTGTCACCCATTCTCAAAGCCCCAAGTCTCCATTTTTGAAATTGGGCGTTACCGCGAGTGATATCAAATGGGCGGTAGCGTTAAATCTCTCTGACCTTCTGCCGTAAAGTGTCACTGTCCCAAGCAACGCCATGGCAACGCTTAATTCCCGTGATTCAGGAGGTCAAGGGTCATGATGACGTGTGCAGAAGAGGAGACAGAGAGAGAGGGAGCTGAGAGGGACTGAAATAATGTATGGCTGTGGTGTGTGCTTGTTTGGCTGTTGTGGGAGGCACGAGGGAGATTCACCGGCAGCAAAAAGTCTACTAAGCACCAAGAGCATAGTTGACACCGAATTTTTATCCAACAAATAATATATAACATGGAAGGGATGGTGGAGGCCCTGGAGCTGGTAGCCAGGAACACTGATGGCAGAGGGCTTCCATGGTCCCGGAGCAGGGCACTGCACCCCAAGGTGCCGCACCCCCATTGCCAACCACACATGAGAGCCAGAGCAACATCTTGCTTCTGGCTCGGAGCACGTTCCCACCTCGGGACCGTCTTCTCCCGTATCCGTCCAAGCAGCGTTTCGTCCCTCATCCTCCCACTCCCCGCGCCCAATGAAGCATCGACTGAGGAGCTCCTCGGCCAGGCGGCTTGGAGTCAGGAGGGGAAGGAGTAGAGGTGGGGAGGAGAAGCACGGGGGGGGGGGGGCGGGAGGGGGCGGAAGGGGAGGGGTTTTATGGTTGGTTTTTACAGAAATACTTATCAATTCAGACAAATGTTCGCTTTAAATGTTTTTATTTAACAAAACCTTGTTGGGCATTGGCTCAGATAGCTGCACCGTTACACGCTGGTGATTCCTTAACATCAAAAGGTATAATGACACTTAACTTCAATCAACTTAAACTTTAACTGTCACCAAGGTGATGCCCACCATTAATGTATGACCTGCACACCCAGCCTTGTAAATACCATCAACGTTCTTTCAGGCAAAGCACTCATTTATGAGCTCCTGACGTAAGGCTCTTGCAGCCACCACGGGCCCTTTCATGCGGTCTACAGGGGGGCGGGGGCATGGCTTCAGCATCAGCCTGATTGTCTGGGCCGATGTCAGCATCCACCTCCTCATCCTCCTCTTCTTCTCTCTGCTGAGATGGACTGTCAGACTCTTCTGGCAACTCTTGTCCCCTCCTGATAGTCAAGTTGTGCAGCATGGAGCACACCACCACAAATTGAGCTACCTGCTCAGAGTGGTATTGGAGCTCACCTCCTGAGTGGTCCAGGCATCTAAAGCACTGCTTAAGCACTCCAATGGTTTTCTCCACGATATTGCAAGTGGCTCTGTGGCTCTCATTGTATCGCTTCTCAGCTTCAGTGTGGGTGTCACGCAAGGGGGCCATCAGCCAGGTGGCGAGGCCATATCCTTTGTCACCAAGCATTCAGCATTGACCATGTGGTTGATTGTTAAACAAGTCAGATACAGTGTTTTCACGCAGGATGTGAGCATCATGGATGCTGCCCGGAAACTTAGCATTCACTGCCATAATAATTTGCTGATGGTCGACAATGAGTTGCACATTCAGGGAGTGGAATCCCTTGCGTTCCTGAAAACCTCTGCATCCTGAAAAGGTGCCCGCATCACGATGTGCGCACAATCTAATGCTCCCTGCACCTTGGGGAAGTTAGCAATTCGGTAGAATCTTAAAGCCCTCTCAGTCTGAGCCTCCCTGGTGATAGGGAAGTTGATAAAGTCCATCCTGCATGCGTACTGGGCTTCAGTGACCTGTCTAATGCAGCAATGTGTGGCATGCTGAGACAGACCACAAATGTCGCCAGCTGAGGCCTGAAAAGAACCCGACGAGTAGAACGACAGTGCCGCAGTGACTTTGTGTAGTACTGATGGTGCTGGCAGGCTGCAGATCTGTCCTTATGAGCTGGCATACCTCAGTGATAACCTCTTTGTGGAAGCGCAGTCTTCGAAGGCAGGTGGTGTCGGGCAAGTTGAGGTAAGACTGCTTCCCCCTGTACTTGCGGGGGGGGTGCTGTAACGTCTGGTCCTCATCAGTCTGGCACATCTTATATTGGGCACATAATGCTGTGGAGTGCATCTTTTGCCATCGCGAGTCTGCAGCATGTAATTGGTCATCAGAGAGGGTGAGAAAGGACAGGCCCCATTCCAATAGCTATCTGTTTTCCACCGATTAGTCACAAAGAATGAATGTCCTGATGAAGACACCTATTAAATGCCAATCGTTCACAGTATAATAAAGATGTTTGTTCAGATGTTCACATCACCTCCAAAGACCTCCAGAGTACATCTGAACTCCCCCGAGGTTGAATCAGATCAGCCTTTTAAATGATACAACATGTGATTTAGAACTTGGTGCCCACATCACTGTGATTCGTTCAGAACAGTTCCACTTTTTCTGAACGGTGTTTTGGGTGAGCGATATTGTGGGCGAGACGTTTGCGTGGTGCTAAAATGACGCTGGGCGATCTCCTGGGTGTCAGTTTCGGCAAACGTGATCTTTACGGCAAAAAAAGGTGAACGGTCGGTATTATTGAATCTCGGTGTTAATTACGTGTGGAAACTAACGCGGGGCAATATTATGGGCATTGATTTTGCCCATTCTGATGATTCTGCCCAAAAAAAATGGGCGGGCGGTATTTTTTTCCAGCGTTACACACATGGTGAAAGTAACGCTGGGCGATAAGTGGCCGAAAAATGGGCGTCAGTTTCCATTTTGTGGCTAAATGGGCGATATCTGGGTGTTATACGTCATTTCAGTGGTAAAATGGGCATTGTGGGCATTATGCATGCAAAAAATGTGGAAAATCTAGCCCATAATCTCTAGAGTTTGGAAAAATGAGAGGAGATCTTATTGAAACATAAAACATTCTTAAAGGGCTTGACAGGGTAAATGCAGGTCGGCCACTCAGAGGGTGGTGAATCTTTGGAATTCTCTACCCCAGAGAGCTGTGGAGGCTCAGTCTATGAGCATATTCAACACAGAGATTGATAGATTTTTGAATATTAAGGAAATCAAGGGATAAAGGGATAATGCAGGCAGGTGGAGTTGAGATAGAATATCAGTCATGCTCTTATTGAATAGCAGAGCAAGTTCAAGGGGCTCCTATTTCTTATGTTTGTATGTTCTTCCTTTGGGCGAGGCATGACTCCAGCTCGTGGAGAGTTTTCCCCTTGATTCCCATTAACTTTGCTTTAACTAGGGTTCCTTGATACCACACTTGGTCAAATGGCACCTTGATCTCAAGGGAGTCACTCTCACCTCAGGAATTCAACTCTTTTGTCCATGTTTGGACCAGGGCTGTAATGAGATTTGGAGCAGAGTGGTCCTGGCAGAACCCAAACTGAGCATCGGTGAGCAGGTTATTGGTGAGTAGTTGCCGCTTAATAGTACTGTCGACAAACCCTTCCGTCACTTTATTGATGATTTAGAGTAGACTGATGGGGCGGTAATTGGCCAGATTGGATTTGTCCTGCTTTTTGTGGACAGGACATACCTGGGCAGTTTTCCACTTGTCAGGTCGATGCCAGTGTTATGGCTGGAACTGCTTATTGGAGGCTAGTTCTTCAGCCTTCATCACGACAGCCGGGATATTGTCACGGCCCATAGCTTCTGCTATATCCAGTGCACTCAGCTGCTTCTTGATATCATGCGAGTGGATTGAATTGAATTGGATGAAGACTATCTTCACTGACGGTGGAGGCCTCAGGAGGAGGCCGAGATGGATCATCCATTCAGCACTTCTGGCTGAAGGTGATTGCAAACGCTTCAGCCTTGTCTTTTCCACTCACATGCTGGGCTCCGCTATCATTGAAGATGGGGATATTCATGGAGCCTCCTCCTCCCGTTAGTTGTTTAATTGCCTTCCAATATTCACAACTGGATGTGGCAGGACTGCAGAGCTTTGATCTGACCCGTTGGTTGAAGGATCGCTTAGCTTTGTCTATAGCATGCTGTTTCCACTGTTTAACATGCATGTAGTCCTGTTTGGCAGCTTCCCCGGGTTGGCACCACATTTTTAGGTACGCCTGGTGCTGTTTCTGGCATGCTTTTCTACACTCTTCATTGAACCAGGGTTGGTCTCTTGGCTTGATTTTAATGGTAGAGTGAGGGATATGCTGAGCCATGGGATTATAGTTTGTGCTGGAATACAATTCTGCTGCTGCTGATGGCCCACAGCGCCTCTTGGATGCCCAGTTTTGATATGCTAGACCTGTTCTGTATCTATCACATTTAGCATGATGGTAGTTACACACCAACATGATGGAGGGTGTCCGCAGTGTGAAAATGGGACTTCGTCCCCACAAAGATATGTTGAGGACTCCCAGGGCCACTCCATCCTGACTGTATACCACTGTGCTGCCACCTCTGGTGGAACAGGACATACCCAGGATGGTGATGGAGGAGTCTAGGACGTTGGCTGAAAGATATGATTCTGTGAGTAAGACGATGTCAGACTGTTGCTTGATTCATCTGTGGGACAGCTCTCCAAATTTTAGCACAAGTTCCCAGATGTTAATGAGGAGGATTTTGCAAGGTTGACTGGGCTGGTTGTGCCATTGTTGTGTCCAAAGCCGGTGCCCAGGTTGATGCCGGGTGGTCCATCCAGTTTTATTATTCTTATTTTCTGTAGCATTTTGGTAGAACTGAATGGCTTGCTATGTCATTTCCGAGGGAAGTTACAAGTCAACCACATAGAAACAAAGTGTAAAGTCCTGTCCCCTCAGTACAGATCCACACGAGGCATGTAGTGAAGTCAAGTTCACTCTGGACCTGCACCTTTATTTCACAGCTCTGGAATGCTGCACTTGCCTGAGACCTGTCCTTATATGCCTGTCTCTTGCAAGTGCTCCCTTGGTGGTAAAGCATGCTGGTGGTTACAGGTCATATCTTATTACAGTCATGTATAGCATGTTGGGATACAGTTATATATAATAATATAAGATACACGACATCACCCTCCCCCAAGGTCTTATTGTCTTTATAGGTTCAGTCTCTCAGGTGGTCTACGCTCTCGCGTGGAGCGTCTGAGTTGTGGTTCAGTTGTTTGCCTTGGTGTCTGTTTTTCTTTGGGTGTGGTTGCTGGTATCTTGCCTGGGCTGTCTGTTTCGATTGGTGTGATTGTTGTTGACTCACCTGGGCTGTTTGTTGGGATTGTCCTTTCCTCAGGTTGTTCCCTCTGTCTGTCCACCAGGTGTGGTGCGAGTTCCACATTGTAGTCTGCCTCTGGTTCCGCAGTGTTGTTGGTAAATCTGCTTTTGACTTGGTCTACATGCCTCCGGCAGGTTTTGCCATTGTCCATTTGTACGACCAGTAGCCTGTTTCCTTCCTTGCCCATTACTGTCCCGGCAAGCCATTTGGGACCCCTGCCATAGTTTAGTACAAACACTTTGTTCCCTATCTCATTCCATCTCCCCCTCGAATTTCTGTCATGGTACTCAGTCAGCTTACGTCGCTTTGCCTCAACAATTTCGTGCATGTCTGGGAGGATTAATGAGAGCCTTGTTTTTCAAGTCCTTTTCATCAACAGTTGCGTGGGGGGGATCCCAGTCAGTGAGTGCGGACGAGATCTGTATGCCAGCAGCAGTTGCGACAGGCGACCCTGCAGCTTGGATTTTAAGCATGCCTTGTTTCATGATTTGCATTGCTCTCTCTGCCTGGCCGTTGGAGGCTAGCTTGAATGGTGCTGTCTTGACGTGATTTATGCCGTGGTCAATTATAAAGTGAAGCACGGACCATTGTCACTGACCAATATGTCAGGGATTCCGTGCATTGCAAACATGGTTGCGAGGCTCTCCACAGTGGTGGAGGTTGTGCTTGAGTTGAAAATGGTGCATTCAATCCACTTTGAAAATGCATCTACAACCACGAAGAACATTTTGCCCATGAATGGGCCCACATAGTCTACATGCACCCGCGACCACGGTTTGGTATGCCAGGGCCAGGGGCTCAGTGGAGCCTCACTGGGGGCATTGCTGAGTTGGGCACAAATGGTGCACCTTCGGAAGCAGAGCTCCAAGGCCGCGTCAATACCAGGCCACCAGACGTGGGATCTGGCTATGGCCTTCATGAGAACGATCCCCAGGTGCTCGCGGTGGAGCTCTCGGACAAATGCCTCTCTGCCTTGCAGAGGCATGACTACTCGGCTGCCCCACATCAGGCAGTCTGCTTGTAGTGATAGCTCATGCATGCGCCTGTGAAAGGGTTTTAATTCCTTGGGGCAGGCATCGCGAGCCTCTGCCCAGTCACCAGTTAGGACACATCTTTTTACTAAGGATAACGTGGGGTCGCTGGCCGGCCAGACTCTGATTTGGCGAGCCGTCATGGGCGAACCTGTGGACTCAAAGGCATTGATTGCCATGACTATCTCACAATCCTGTTCGTCAGACCCTTCTGTGGTCGCCAGGGGTAGCCTGCTGAGCGCGTCGGCACAGTTGTCTGTGCCTGGTCTGTGCCTTATGGTATAGTTGTAGGATGCCAGCATGAGTGCCCACCATTGAATTCGCGCCGAGGCGTTGGTGTTTATTGCCTTGCTCTCAGATAGGAGGGACGTGAGGGGCTTGTGATCGGTTTATAATGCGAACTTGGCCCCGAAAAGGTATTGGTGCATCTTTTTGACACCATACACGCATGCGAGCGCCTCCTTCTCTACCATTCCGTACCCGCGCTCCGCCCGCGAAAGTGACTTGGTGGCATAAGCTATGGGTTGTAATTTGCCCACACTATTGACATGTTGCAAAATGCACCCAACCCCATATGCTGACGCATCACATGTGAGAACTAGCTTTTTACCTGGGTCAAATAAAGTCAAAACACTGTTGGAACATAGAAGGTTGCATGCCTTATTGAAGGCGCATTCCTGGGCATCCCCCCAAAACCAATCGCACCCCTTCCTGAGTAGCACGTGGAGAGGCTCCAGCAGCGTGCTTAAGTTCTGCATAAAGTTCCCAAAGTAATTGAGTAGCCCGAGAAAGGCACGCAGTTCTGAGACATTCCGGGGCCTGGGTGCCAGGCGAATTGCTTCTGTTTTGGACTCTGTTGGGCGGATTCCATCAGCAGCAATCCTTCTGCCCAAACATTCAACATCGGGTGCGAGAAACAGGCACTTGGATTTCTTGACTCATAGGCCTACCCGATCCAACCACTTTCGTACTTCCTCCAAATTATGGAGATGGGAGTCGGTGTCCCTGCCCGTGATAAGTATGTCGTCTTGAAATACAACCGTCCCCGGGATGGACTTGAGCAGACTCTCCATGTTGCGCTGGAATATGGCAGCTGCCGACCTGATGCCGAATGGGCATCGATTGTACATGAAAAGGCCTCGATGTGTGTTGATGGTGGTGAGTAGCTTGGATTCCTCGGTCAATTCTTGCGTCATATACGCAGATGTGTGGTCTAATTTTGAGAAAAGTTTACCTCCAGCCAATGTGGCAAATAAGTCCTCCGCACTGGGCAGCGGGTACTGGTCCTGTCGGGAGACTCTGTTTATGGTAGATTTGTAGTCCCCACAGATGCATACGGATCCATCAGGCTTCATGACTGGGACGATGGGACTTGCCCAGTCGCTATAATGCCTTCCCGCAGAAGCCTGTCTAGTTCGTGTTCAATCTTTTCCCTCATCACAAAGGTACAGCTCTGGCCTTGTGATGGACCGGTCTAGCATCCTGTATGATGTAGATTTTGACTTTGGCCCCTTTGAAAATGCCCACACCTGGCTGAAAGAGATGTTCAAATCGCTTTATAACTGTTGAGCAGGAGGTCCGTTCCTCTAATGACATGGCATGGACATCATTCCATTTCCAGTTTAGTTTTGCCAGCCAGCTTCTCCCCAGCAGTGATGGAGGGTCTCCGGGGACAATCCACAGGAGAAGTCGGTTCACTGTCCCTTTGTGTGTGAGAGCATGGCGCTGCCGAGGACTGGTACGATTTCTTTGGTATAGGTCCTTAGTTTGGTGTCGACCTTTGTGAGTTTTGGTCTGTCTCTTTTATGCGGCCACAGTTGTTCAAATTGTTGAGTGCCCATGAGAGATTGACTCGCTCCTGTATCCAGCTCCATGTTGACAGATATCCCATTGAGTAGGACCCTCATCATTATAGGAGGCGTCCTGTTGTAGGAGCAGCATCCATTGATCATGTTGACCCGCTGTACACCGTTGTCCTAGGTACTGTCCCCACCATCTTCTGGTCCGCTTTCCGACCCATCCGATTCGTATACCAGCTGAGCTGCCATTTTTTTGCACATGCGGGCCAAATGCCCTGTATATTCACAATTTCTGCAAACAGCCTGCTGAAATTGACATCCCCTTGATGAGTGCCCACCCCCACACCTCCAGCACAGACCTGTGCCATTGTTCAAAGAGTTCCCAAAGAATGAGCTGCGTCTGGCTGATCTCTCTTGAGCTTCTCAGTTTGTAGTTGATTGCTCGCATTGTGGGTTGATGAAGTGTGCACGGCCGTTCCTGTGGCCCTTGATGGCTTCTGCCTGCTGGCGAGAGCCTGTTCTCCTGGTTTTGTCTGTGTGTGGGGGTTGCAGCTTGTTTAGTGCTGTGAACTTCTTGTTCCAATATTTCGTTAGTTGTCGTACCTGCATTGTAAATCAACCTCGTTTCTTTTCCTCTACCAAGAATATCTGTGCAACCAGTGCTGCTGCCTCTAAGGTCAGGTTCTTGGTCTCTATGAGCTTTCAGAATATGCCTGCGTGGCCTATTCCTTCAATGAAAAAGTCTCTCAGCATTTCTCTCCTCAGTTCATCGGAGAACTCACATAAACTAGCCAACCTCCGAAGTTCCGCCACGAAGTCGGGTATTCTCTGGCCCACACAGCGTCTGTTGTTGTAGAATCTGTGTCTGGCCATGTGTAGGCTGCTCGCTGGCTTCAGGTGGTCTCTTACCAGTGTGCTCAATTCTTCAAACGACTTGCTTGCTGGTTTCTCGGGTGCCAACAGATCCTTCATTAAAGCGTATGTTTTCGAGCCACAGCTGGTCAAGAGATGGGCTCTTCTCTTGTCTGCCTTATCGTCGCCTAACCAGTCTTTGGTTACAAAGCTTTGCTGGAGCCTTTATATAAAGTCCTCCCAAATGTCTCCCGCATTGTACTTTTCATCTGATTCATTGTTCGCCATTCTGTGGTTTCTGTAATCCCGTAACCCGTCGCCGCTGTAAAGTCCTGTCTCCTCAGTACAGATTCACATGAGGCATGTCGTGAAGTCAAGGTCACTCTGGACCTGCACCTTTATTTGACTGCTCTAGAATGTTGCACTTGCCTGAGAGCTGTCCTTATATACCTGTCCCTTTCAAGTGCACCCCTGGTGGTAAGGTATGCTGGTGGTTACAGGTCATATCTTATTACAGTCATGTATAACATGTTGGGATACAGTTATACATAATAATGTAAGATACATGACACATAGAAACATAGAAAATAGGTACAAGAGTAGGCCATTTGGCCCTTCGAGCCTGCACCATCATTCAATAAGATCATGGCTGATCATTCTCTCAGTATCCCTTTCCTGCTTTCTCTCCATACCCCTTGATCCCCTTAGCTGTAAGAGCCATATCTAACTCCCTCTTGAGTCTATCCAATGAACTGGCATCAACAACTCTCTGCAGCAGGGAATTCCACAGATTAACAACTCTCTGAGTGAAGAAGTTTCTCCTCATCTCAGTCCTATATGGCCTACCCCTTATCCTAAGATTATGTTCCCTGGTTCTGAACTTCGCTAACATCGGGAACATTCTTCCCGCATCGAACCTGTCCAGTCCCGTCAGAATCTTATACGTTTATATGAGATCCCCTCTCATTCTTCTAAACTCCAGTGAATAAAGGCCCAGTTGATCTAGTCTCTCCTCACATGACAGTCCAGCCATCGCTAGAATCAGTCTGGTGAACCTTCGCTGCACTCCCTCAATAGCAAGAACATCCTTCCTCAGATTAGGAGACCAAAATTGAACACAATATTCCAGGTGAGGCCTCACCAAGGCCCTGTACAACTGCAGTAAGACCTCCCTGCTCCTATACTCAAATCCCCTAGCTATGAAGGCCAACATACCATTTGCCTTCTTTACCGCCTGCTGTACCTGCATGCAAACTTTCAATGACTGATGAACCATGACACTCAGGTCTCGTTGCACCTCCCCTTTTCCTAATCTGCCGCCATTCAGATAATATTCTGCCTTCGTGTTTTTGCCCCCAA
The DNA here is from genome assembly GCF_044704955.1 of Pristiophorus japonicus. NCBI lineage: Eukaryota > Metazoa > Chordata > Chondrichthyes > Pristiophoridae > Pristiophorus > Pristiophorus japonicus. Next base: position 249,731,104 of record NC_091978.1, on the reverse strand, counting down.
AATGGATAACCGCACATTTATCCACATTATACAGCATCTGCCATGCATTTGCCCACTCACCTAACCTGTCCAAGTCACCCTGCAGCCTCTTAGCGTCCTTCTCACAGCTCATGCCGCCACGCAGTTTAGTGTCGTCTGCAAACTTGGAGATATTACCCTCAATTCCTTCATCTAAATCATTAATGTATATTGTAAAGAGCTGGGGTCCCAGCACTGAGCCCTGCGGCACTCCACTAGTCACTGCCTGCCATTCTGAAAAGTACCCGTTTATCCCGACTCTCTGCTTCCTGTCTGCCAACCAGTTCTCTATCCACGTCAGTACATTACCCCCAATACCATGCGTTTGATTTTGCACACCAATCTCTTGTGTGGGACATTGTCAAAAGCCTTTTGAAAGTCCAAATACACCACATCCACTGGTTCTCCCATGTCCACTCTGCTAGTTACATCCTCAAAATATTCCAGAAGATTCGTCAAGCATGATTTCCCTTTCATAAATCCGTTGCTGTGGGTCTGGAGTCACATGCAGGCCAGACCAGATAAGGATGGCAGACTTCCTTCCCTAAAGTACATTAGTGAACCAGATGGGTTTTAATATAATCCAATAGTTTCATAGTCACCCTTATTGATACTGGATTCTTCTTCCAGATTTTTTATGTAATTAAATGAATTTTAAATTCCCTCGCTGCCATGCTGGGATTTGAACTCATGTCTCTGGATCATTAGTCCAGGTCTTTAATCACTAGTCCAGTAACATAACCACTATACTACTTTACCCATAAGATGCAAGTTGATATGCACTGTAATTATTAATTGGACCAGAATTTACTGTAGGTGGCAAATGACTTTTCTTTGCCCATTTAATTTGTATGAGCATTTGCTCAGCAAGTTGCTGTTAGTGAGAAATTGAAACAGCACAGCACCCTCTATATGGTATGTGGAACCTGTGTGAATCGGGTAAGCAACTATGTGTTTCTTCAACCAATCAGCTTGAAGAATTGTTAATGAGCAGCGCAGTGTCTGAACCAGGAAGTGTAAGTTAGAATAATGAATTCAATGTCAAATCAGGTACAAAAAGCGAAGCAGAGAGTGAAACAAAGACTAGAAAAAGAGAGCAAGAGAAAAAAAATAGAAAGAAAGTGTTAAAAAAAGTAATTACATTTTCTTTTAAATCTCCAATAACAATCAAAAGCTGAAGGACTGAGACTCCAAACTTGTAAAAGATAATTTCCAGTACCATAGAAATTGGTTGGCAATAATTAAGACTTAACGCACCATTAAAAAGGGTACTTAGACTGAAATAGACAAGCCCGGACTTTTTTGACGAGTTTAGTCCATATTTATGAGGTAATTATAGGAAATTCACGGTGTTTAATGGATTTTAATGGGGAGCCAGGCACTGCGATGCCATCTTTCCACAATGTACAGAGGAGTGCTGCATCTCGGACAGCAACTTTGGATTTTCGCTTTTAACTATGCATATGCGCTCGCTGGAAATTGCTGTCTGATTTGCATATTAATAACGGTGAGTGCTGTTGGCCTCACCATTATTTTGACAGTAAATTTTGGTCCATTGTCTATTTTAAAACAGGTACTCCAGGGCTTTTTTAAAGATGCATACATGTGCATAATTGTCAGTGTTCAGAATTACTGTTTTATAGAAAATCGTTTGTCTTTTAATGTCTTATATGGTAAGTAATTTGGGATTCATCATAAAGCTTCGCGGACTGTAAATTAATCATACATGAACTCTGCAGTAGTAGCAAAAATGGAGTGGGTTTACTGTTTGACTTATTCAGTAATTTATAAATTTAACTGATGCAGTTACTGTTCTTTTAATGCATCAGTTTATAAAATTAATAGTTCTGTTTGAACTTGCAGGCCATTGTCAGACCAAGTTAAGAGGAATGATTGAAGTTGTGTTTAGGCTGTCTCATTTGTTCAAAGCATTAACATTAATGTTGTGCCTGAAGGTGTAGATTTCACCTGATTAACTGCACTGTTGTGGTATTATTTTTGTTGAAAAAATGGGTCCATGCAGAAATCATTAAAATCCACCGCAGAATGAATGAAAATTACATTGAGGTCCAATAATTGCATATTTCTTAACAATAGATTAGTTACTGCAAAGCCTTAAACACTGGAGAAGGATCTTTTAGAAAGTAAATTAATGACTGCAATAATGCAAATACATTTCTTCAAGAGCTCCGAAAATGCTGTTTCATAAAAATGGATGTTGTGAATATATACTTAGTGCAGATTACATTTTTTCAGTTTGCAAAAAAATTATTGAATGTTGTTTTTTATAGGAGCTGTTAATGCCTGAAGAGATGACATCTAGCAGAGTTCCATCCTAATATCTATCCTTATGGTGAAACTTGAATTTCAATCCTCCTGGTTTAGATTAACTATTGCTGTTAAAATGCCTATCATGCTTGATTGAGGCAGGCCAATGTTATGTTCTGATGAAAGGTCATCGACCTGAAATGTTATCTCTGGTTCTCTCTCCACAGATGCTGCTTGACCTGCTGAGTATTTCCAGCACTTTCGAGTTTTATTTTTGATGTTTCTTAAGACCTAATAGAAGCAGAACCCATGCCAGTTTATGAGTGCCATTTTAAATGAATTGATTGTTATGGGGATCATTTGCTGAAGTACTGTTTCATAACATTTCAAATTCTGATGGGAAAACTACCTGTGTATAGGAGCAGTTTAGACGATGTTGCCAATTCATATGCAGCACTGCCACTGATCCATTAGTAGATTAACAAAGTGCATTAAACAAACATAATCAACCACATTTTCCTTGCCTATGAGGTTGTGTGATCCAGTTTGTTGACTTTTCATTAAGATTTTCCAAACAGATGGAATGTAACCACCGTGATTACTTTGCTATAATTTCCATCACCTGTTATTGTTACAATAAACAGATTCAATCCTAAATGCACCAATTTGACAGATTCTCATCACTCACTTTAAACCTATTATATATGAGTTAATGACTTTGCTCATAGGGAACTGACAGAAAAGAATCAATAAACACACTTATAATGGTTAGATAGGAACAAATATTTAAAGAGATAGTTTTCTCACCACAAGAAATGTTTCAAAAGTATATAATTAGGTATGGGGATTCAGATTGTTAAAACATATCCCAATGAGAAGGAAAGACTGTAAGAGAAGGGATACCCATCTGTGGCTAACTAAGGAAATAAGGGATGGTATCAAATTGAAAACAAGGACATACAATGTGGCCAAGACTAGTGGGAGGCTAGAGGATTGGGAAATTTTTAAAAGCCAGCGAAGAACGACTAAAAATGATAGAGAGGGACGATAGATTATGAAAGTAAACTAGCATGAAATATAAAAACAGATAATAAGAGTTTCTACAGGTACATAAAAAGGCAAAGAGTGGCTAAAGTAAATGTTGATCCCCCTAGAGGATGAGACTGGGGAATTAATAATGGAGAACAGGGAAATGGCCGAGACGCTGAACAAATAGTTTGTACGGTCTTCACGGTAGAAGACACTAAAAACATTCCAATAGAAGATAATCAAGGAGCGATAGGGAGGGAGGAACTTAATACAATCACCAGCACTAATGAGGTAGTACTCGGTAAAATAATGGGACTAAAGGCGGACAAGTCCCCTGGACCTGATGGCTTACATCTTAGATCCTTAAAAGAAGTGGCTGCAGAGATAGTGGTTGCATTGGTTGTAATCTACCAAAATTCCCTGGATTCTGGGGCGGTCCCAGCGGATTGGAAAACTGCAAATGTAATGCCCCTATTTAAAAAGGGAGGCAAACAAAAAGCAGGAAACTAAAGACCAGTTAGACTAACATCTGTCGATGGGAAAATGCTGGAGTCCATTATTAAAGGAAGTAGTAGCGGGACATTTAGAAAAGCATGATTCAATCAAGCAGAATCAGCATGGTTTTAAGAAGGGGAAATCATGTTTGACAAATTTGCTGGCGTTCTTTGAGGATGTAACGAGCAGGGTGGATAAAGGGGAAGCAGTGGATGTGGTGTATTTGGTATTCCAGAAGGCATTCGATAAGGAGCCACATAAGAGGATACTGCGCAAGATAAAAGCCCACGGAGTTGGGGATAATATGTTAACATAGATAGAGAGTCGGGAAAAATGGGTCATTTTCAGGTTGGCAAAGAGTGACTAGGTGGGTGCCGCATGGATCAGTGCTGGGGCCTTAACTATTTACAATCTGTATTAATGACTTGAATGAAGGGACTGAGTGTAATGTAGCCAAGTTTGCTGATGATACAAAGATGGGTGGGAAAGCAAATTGTAAGGAGGACACAAATAATCTGCAAAGGGATATAGACAGATTAAGTGAGTAGGCAAAAAGTTGGCAGATGGAATATAATGTGGGAAAATGTAAGGTTATCCACTTTGGCAGAAATAATAGAAAAGCAAATTATAATTTAAATGGAGAAAAATTGCAAAGTGCTGTAGTAAAGAGGGACCGGGGGAGGGTGGTGGGAGGGGATGGTCTTTGTGCATGAAAAAAAATGTTAGTATGCAAGTACAGCAAGTAACCAGTAAGGCAAATGGAATGTTGGTCTTTATTGCAAGGGAGATAGAGTATAAAAGCAAATAGGTTCTGCTACAACTGTACAGGGTATTGGTAAGGCCACATCTGGAGTACTGCATTGCAAGTGGTTTCCCTTAGGTGTTTTCGACGCACCCCCATGTTACACTAGTTCTAGACCCGGGAGTGATTACTGTACTGAACAGATGAATGAGTCATGGACAAATACCTTGGTCTCAACCGGCAATGCTTTATTAAAGTTAAACACACACCTGCACCCAGTAAAACCACACACACCCTGATGTGTAAAACAAACAAATGCAGCACAATACACAGTGTGGCCTATCTAACAGGCCCCTAACGTGAAGTACCCATGTATAAAACACCTCCCCTGCAAACTCCTAAGAATTTGATTGGGGGAACGCACGATACCCCCTCACACCATGGCTGTGATCTTAAAAGACGTGTGTGCAGAAATGCTCACCGATTTCACTGGCTTACTCGCTGCTTCTTCCGATGAAAAGGTGTCTCTTCTGGTTTCTGCTCTCCGTCTCAATATGGAGGGTTGGATTCTTGTAGGGATGAAGCAGTGAGACAAGAGAGAGAGAGAGAGATGGCCACATGGTCACCTTTTACATCCAAGTCTGTTTGCCCTTCCTGGGTCATTATGGTTGAGGCTTCCTGTCGGTGTGTCTTCCTTTGGCCTTTGTTTCAAGTGGATATGTCTTCTGCTTTTACCCAATAAAGTTCCTTGCTTTCGAGGCTTCCTGTGTTTGAGTCCAGTAATGGGTTTTCGCTTCCAGGCAGTCTGGACTTAATGGCTCCCTATTGTTCTGGTAACTCATCCAGGTAATCACTGATTGACGAGGTCACCTTGCCTAACAATGGATTTCATTAGCCCACCTCCTGCCTTATTGTCATTCCAGACTCCCTGCCCATCATTCTAAGTTCAACATGGAGCCGCACCTGGGCCCCTCCCACAAACAGCTGCCTGCTTTCTTTCTGTGGTGAGAAAAATATTAAACACAATGTCCAGACAATGTCCAATAAATCCTTCGGGGTTCGATGCTTCCAGTCCTTACAGCATACAGTTTTGGTCTCTGTATTTAAGGAAGGATATATTTGCATTGGAAGCTATTCAGAGAAGGTTCACCAGGTTGATTGCGGAGATGACAGGGTAGACTTATGAAGATAGTTTGAGTAGGTTGGGCCTATACACATTGAAGTTTAGAAAAATGAAAGGTAATCTTATTGAAACATATAAGATAATGAGTGGGCTCGACAAGGTAGATGCAGAAAGGATCTTTCCACTCATAGGGAAAACTACAAGTAGGGGACTTAGGGCCCAAGTTTCCCCAGGAGTTGCTCCATTTTTTTAGAGTAACTAGATTTTTTTTGAGTAACTTAAAAATCACAATTCTCCCCATTTAAGTTGCTCAAGTGTAAGTGAGTTAGTTAGGTATTTTTTAAGTTCAGTTTTTTTTTTCAAAATTGGGTGTTATCAGTCACTTACGCCTGTTTTGGCCATTTAAGCAAGTTTAGCCAGCTAAAACTTACTCCAAACTAAGTTACGCCAGAGTAAGTGGCTACTTTTCTACGTTCTGAAAAACCTTGCGGTGAATTAAGAGATCAGCGCAGGTAGCTTCCAAATGACAGTGTTATGTTAGGAATGCTAATTTTTTTTTAAATCCTAAGCAGCGAGACTGGACAGGCAGTAGGTGCTATCAGCCTGATCAAACTGAATATATTTTTCGTAAAGATAGATAGATATTAAAGTACAGGAAAATCTTTGAAGATTCTTTTCTCCCCACCGCCCCCCCCCCCCAGGCCCCGCTGAATCAAAACTTCCCCTCCACTCCCCCGCTCCCCGCCCTGTGCCCCGCTGGATCAAAAATCTTTCCCTACCCCCCCATCAAAACTCTTCCCCTTCCCCTCGATCAAAACTCTGCCCCCCACCAACCTCTCTCCTGCAGTCCTCAGCACGGGAAGGCAGCGGCCGGACTGTGCGGCAGGCCACATGGCCTGGGATAGGCGCGGCGAGCATCGGCCCCTCCCACACAGCCTGCATCACACACTCTCAGATTCTGGGGGCTAGGAGCTACTGCGCATGCATGCACACTCTAGCGTGCATGTGCAGAGGTCCCGGCACAGTTTTCAGTGCCGGGACCTGGCTCCGCCCCTGAATCCAGTTGCCACGCTACGCCGCCATGGAGGAGAGGCTGGTTGTTGTATATGTAAACTTATATTTACTCTGTACAGCCACCAGTGGGTGTCCCAAGGGATCCCATAATCCTTTGGGAGCACAGGTATTTAAGGTGGCCTCACAGGTCGGAGAGGCACTCTGGAGACCTGCAAATAAAAGACTAAGGTCACATGTTGCTTTGAGCTCACAGTGTTCAGTCTGACTCTTTCTCCATACATAACAACTGGTGACGAGATACAGATCGCGAACCCAAAGATGCAGAGAACAGTGGGCATCCTGGAGAAATTCTCGGAGGGAGATGATTGGGAAACTTTTGGGGAGCGACTCGACCAATACTTTGTGGGCAATGAGGTAGATGGGGAAGAGTACGCTGCCAAACGAAGGGCGATCCTCCTCACTGTCTGTGGGGCACCGACATATGGCCTCATGAAGAATCTACTCACCCCAGCGAAACCCACGGAGAAATCGTATGATGATTTCTACACACTGGTCTGAGAGCATTTGAACCCGAAGGAAAGTGTTCTGATGACAAGGTACCGGTTCTACACCTACAAAGGTCTGAAGGTCAGGAAGTGGCGAGTTCTGTCGCCGAGCTATGACGCCTTGCAGGATATTGCGAATTTGAAGGACATTTGGAGCACATGCTCAGAGACTTTTTCGTACTTGGCATTGGCTACGAAACCATACTTCACAAATTTTTGACTGTAGAGACCCCAACCTTGAGTAAGGCCATAGCGATAGTCCAGGCGCTCATTGCCATCAGTGACAATACGAAGCAAATCTCTCAGCACACAAGTGCTGCTACAAGTACTGTGAACAAAGTGATGTTGTTTTTGAATTGCAACGTACAGGGCAGGTCACACATACCTGCAGCTGTACATCTGCAGATGTCTCAGAGTCCACCATCAAGGGTGATGAATACAAGGCCATTAACACCTTGTTGGCGCTGCGGGGGTGATCATCGTTTCCATTCATGCCGATTCAAAGTGTATGTTTGCAAGGGCTGTGGAACAATGTGACACCTCCAACGAGTGTACAGACGAGCTGCAAACCCTGCTAAACCTGAAAACCACCATGTTGCAGAGGAGGACAAATCCATGGAGGATCACGACAAATCAGAGCCTCAGACCGAGGAGGCAGAGGCACATGGGGTGCACACATTCACCATGAATTGTCCCCCGATAATGCTGAATGTTGAACTAAAATGTCTCCCGATGTGAATGGAGCTGGACACAGGTACGAGCCAGTCTATCATGGGCAAAAAGACTTTCGAAAGATTGTGGTGCAACAAGGCCTCAAGGCCAGTCTTAACTCCAGTTCACATGAAACTAAGAACTTACACAAAAGAACTGATTCCCGTAATCGGCAGTGCTACCGTAAAGGTCTCCTACAATGGAGCGGTGCACAAGCTACCACTCTGGGTGGTACCAGGCAATGATCCCTCACTGCTCGGCAGGAGCTGGCTGGGATAGATAAGCTGGAACTGGGATGATGTCTGAGCGCTCTCATCCGCTGATGACACTTCGTGTGCCCAGATCTTAAACAAATTTCCTTCGCTGTTCGAACCAGGCATTGGGAAATTCCAAGGAGCAAAAGTGCAGATCCACCTAATTCCGGGGGCATGTCCCATCCATCACAAGGCAAGAGCAGTACCGTACATGATGAGAGAAAGGGTAGAGATCGAGCTAGTCCGGCTTCAAAGAGAGGGCATCATTTCACCGATCGAGATCAACAAATGGGCCAGTCCGATAGTTCCTGTCCTCAAGGGAAATGGCACCGTCAGAATCTGTGGCGATCACAAAATAACTATCAATCGTTTCTCCCTGCAGGACCAATACCACTACCAAAGGCCGCCGACCTATTTGCAATGCTGGCGGGAGGAAAGACATTCACGAAGCTGGATCTGACTTCAGCCTCCATGACGCAGGAGCTGGAGGAATCATCGAAGAACCTCACCTGCATCAACACACATAAAGGTCTTTTTATTTATAACAGATGCCCTTTTGGAATCAGATCAGCGGCGGCAATATTCCAGAGAAACATGGAAAGCTTACTAAAGTCGGTCCTGCACACCGTGGTCTTCCAGGACGACATATTGGCCACAGCTCTGAACACAGCCGAGCATTTGCAGAATTTGGAGGAGGTTCTTAGTCGACTCAACTGCATGGGGCTCAAGTTCAAATGCTCGAAGTGCATTTTCCTGGCACCTAAAGTGGAGTTCTAGGGAAGGAGGATTGCGGTGGACGGCATCAGGCCCACCAACGTAAAGACGGAGGCAAACGAGAATGTACCGAGGCCACAGAACGTGACGGAGCTGCAGTCGTTTCTGGGAATCCTGAACTACTTTGGTAACTTCTTAGCGGGTCTCAGCACACTGTTAGAACCACTGCATGTCTTACTACGAAAAGGGGACGAATGAGTTTGGGGCAAAAGCCAAGAAAATGCCTTTGTAAAAGCGAGAAATTTGTTATGCTCAAACAAATTGCTAGTGCTGTATGATATATGTAAGCGTTTGTTACTAGCATGTGATGCGTAGTCATAAGGCGTCGGGTGTGTATTGCAACAAACTAATGATTTTGGGAAACTGCAACTGGTTGCTTATGCATCCAGGAGTCTGTCTAAGGCTGAGGGAGCCTACAGCATGATTGAGAAAGAAGTGTTAGCGTGTGTCTATGGGGTAAAGAAAATGCATCAAACCTGTTTGGGCTAAAATTCAAATTGGAAACTGATCACAAACCACTAATATGCCTTTTTTCCGAGAGTAAAGGGATAAATACCAATGCATCGGCCTGCATCCAGAGATGGGCGCTCACATTGTCTGCATACAACTACGCCATCCGCCACAGGCCAGGCACAGAAAACTGTGCCGATGCTCTCAGTAGGCTGCCATTGCCCACCATGGGGGTGGTAATGGTGCAGCCCGCAGATTTAGCCATGGTTGTGGAAGCATTTGAGATTGAGCAATCACCCATCACTGCCCGGCAGATCAAAACCTGGACGATACAGGAACCCTTATTATCCCTAGTGAAAAGCTGTGTGCTTCACGGGAGCTGGTCCAGTGTCCTAGTGGAAATGCAAGAAGAGATAAAGCCGTTCCAGTGGTGCAAAGATGAAATGTCTATACAGGAAGATGACTTCTGTGGGGTAATCATCTAGTTGTTCCCAAGAAGGGTAGAGATACCTTCATCAATGACCTCCACACTACCCACCCAGGCATCGTAATGATGAAAGCGATAGCCAGATCCCACGTGTGGTGGCCCGGTATCGAGGCGGCCTTAGAGTCCTGCGTTCACAGATGTAATATATGCTCGCAGTTAAGCAATGTACTGAGGGAGGCGCCGCTAAGTTTATGGTCTCGGCCCTCCAAACCGTGGTCCAGGGTACACGTCGACTATGCAGGCCCGTTCTTGGGTAAAGTGTTCCTTGTGGTTGTGGACGCATACTCCAAGTGGATTGAATGTGAAATAATGTCGGCTAGCACGTCCGCTGCCACTACTGAAAGCCTGCGGGCCATGTTTGCCACACACGGCCTACCCGATGTCCTGGTGAGCGACAACAGGCCATGTTTTACCAGTCCTGATTTCAAAGAATTTCTGACCTGTAACGGGATCAAACATGTCACATCTTCGCCGTTTAAACCAGACTCCAATGGTCAGGCAGAGAGAGCAGTACAAACCATCAAGCAAAGCTTGAAGAGTGTAACTGAAGGCTCACTGCAGACTCGCCTATCCCGAGTCTTGCTTAGCTACTGCACGAGACCCCACTCGCTCACTGGGATCCCACCTGCTGAACTGCTCATGAAAAGAGCACTTAAGACAAGGCTCTCGTCAGTTCACCCTGATCTACATTAACAGGTAGAGAACAGGTGGCTTCAACAAAGTACATACCATGATAGCGCAAGTGTGTCACATGAGACTGAATTCAATGATCCTGTATTTGTATTGAATTATGGACAAGGTCCCAAGTGGTTTCCCGGCAATGTCGTGGCTAAAGAGGGGGGGAGGGTTTTTCGGGTCAAACTTTCAAATGGACTCATTCACGGGAAACACTTGGACCAAATCAAACTCAGATTCACGGACTACCCTGAGCAACCCACCTTGGACCCTACCTTTTTTGATCCCCCAACATAAACAACAGTGGCAACCGGCACCACGGTTGACCACGAAGCAGAACCCATCATCCAGTTTTGAAATTTTCAAATGATCTAGCTTCAACAGCTTTTCGAGGGAAAGTGTTCCAGAGTTCCACTACTCTTTGTGTAAAGAAGTGCTTTCTGACATTATCCCTTAATGGTCTAGCTCTAATTTTAAAGTTATGCCCCCTTGTTGTGGACAACCCCACCAGAGGAAATAGTTTCTCTCTAACTACCCTGCCAAATATGTTAATCATCGTAAACACAATTATATCATCCCTTAATCTTCAATTCTCAAGTGAATAAAAGCCTAGTCTCTACAGCCTGTCCTCATAATTGAACGCTTATAGCCCTGGTATCATTCTGGCGAATCCACACAGCACCCCCTCCAATAAATCTTCCCTGCGGTGCAGCACCCTGAACTGAACACAGTACTCTAAATGGTGTCTAACCAGAGCTTTGTATATCTGTAACCTAACATCCACCCCTTTATAGTCTAGTCCCCATGAGAGAAAAGCAACATTTCATTAGCTTTTTAAATTATTTGTTTGCATCTTTTGTACCTGTCCACTAGCTTTTTGTGATTTCTGTATTTGTACCCTAATTCTCTCTGCTCCTCTTCGGTGAGTTGCTAATTTATCCTATTCACTAGTATCAATTATTCACTGTATTTATGAATGACTTAGATGATGGGATAAAAAGCCACATATCCAAATTTGCCGATGACACAAAGATAGGTGGGTAGAGTAGATGAATGTATAATATTACAAAGGGATATTAATAGATTAAGTGAATGGGCAAAACTGTGGCAAATATGTTTCAATGGACCCGATCATGGCCATGACTTGCATCAATTTTTTTGGAGTAAGTTGTTTTTCCTGGCATAAGTTTAAAAAATGCCATTTTCCCCCCAAAATTTGCTCCAGAGTAAATCAGTTAGGTATGATTTTTTTAGGTCAGTTTATTTTTCAAAAGGGGGCGTTCCCAGACACTTATGACAGTTTTGGACATTTATGCCATTTTGGCCAGCAAAAACGTACTCCAAATGCACTTAGGTCCGCGTATGTGGCCAGCTCTGAAAAACCTTGTGGGCAGTGAAGAAAAAGCAGCGCACAATGGATAGACACTAGGGCAGGGATAGGGGAGGAAAGGGAACTGAAGAGGACCTCAACAATCAAGCACCAAACATTAACGAAAAGCTCAAACCATTAAAATCCAATTAAAGAAGAAATAAATCCTAACTTATCTTTAAAGTCTGCCCTGGAAAGTCAGCAAGCCGGCCTGTGCGTGAGGCCATTCGGCCTGGGATAGGGGAGGGAAGACATGCACCGGAGAAGTCACAGCTGCTGGGCCGGGGCGTCTCATGGGACGGGGGGATCGCCGAGTGACCGGAGGAATCACAGCTACTGGGTCTGGAAGTCTCATCTCTTTCCACCCCCCATAAACTCTCCTCCTCCCCCACCCCCCTCAAACTCTCCTCCTGCCCCCCCAAACTCTCCTCCTCCTCCCCCAAAACCCTCCTCCTCCCCCCCAAACTCTCCTCCTCCTCTCCCCAAAACTCTCCTCCCCTCCAGCCTCCAATCAAAAGTCTCAAGCACAGCCACACAAGCACAGCCACAAAATAAAAAATAAAAGCGAAGTCCTGGGAACTCAGTGGGCCGGCCAGCCGGTGTGGGAGTCCACTCGGCCAGGGATAAGGTGCGGCGGGATCGGGCGTCCCTTCGGCCTGGGATAGGGGCTGCGAGCATCGGGTCATGCTCACAGCCCACAGGACACAGTGGGAGGGCAGGAGCATGCGCGCCGGCAGGTGCCGGCAGTACTTTCTGTGCAGGCCTGTTGCTCCACCCCCCCCTTCAGCCTTCACACCATTACAGGACTGTGGGGACTCCGAAGAGTGGCCAGGATGTGGCCCCTTTTATTTGGCGCCCTTTCCAGTGTGCAATGTCGGCTTCAGGTCTGTGCGCCGAAAAAAGGGGTTGGGCAATGTTGGGCCCAATGTAAGCAAATGTGAGGTCATCCACTTTGGAACTAAAAAGAAGAGAACAGGTTACTTTCGAAATGGTGAAAAGCTAGAAACAGTGTAGGTCCAAAGAGACTTGGGGTCCAGGTACATAGATCATTAAAATGTCATGAACAGGGACAGAAAGTAATCAAAAAAGCTAATGGAATGCTGGCCTTTATATCTCGAGGACTAGAATATGACCACGTGTAGGAAGTGTTGCCAGCTATGGCAGCTCGAGATCCGGGTTTTGGAGTTTGAATGGCAGCTGGAGTCACTGCAGTTCATCCGCGAGGCTGAGAACTTTGTGGATAGCACGTTTCTGGAGGTGGTCACCCACAGCTTAAGAGTGGACAGGCAGAGAGGGAATGGGGGACTGCCAGGAGAACCAGGCAGGTACGGCAGGAGTCACCTGAGTGCATCTCGCTCTCAAACCAGTATTCTGTTCTGAGTACTGGTGGGGGCGATGGTTCCTCTGGGGCGTGCAGCCAGAGCCAAGTCCATGGCATCCCGAATGGCTTAGCAGCATGGGGGCGGGGGTGGGGAAGGGGGGGAGGAAGAAGAGTGAAAGAGCAATAGTGGTAGGGGATGCGATAGTTAGGGGAGCAGACGGATATTTCTCCGGCCACAGATGGGACTCTGGGATGGTATGTTGCCTCCCTGGTGCCAGGGTCAAGGATGTCACTGAGCAGCTGCAGGAAATAGACAACAAGGGAGTTTGACAGTGTTAAATGGTATATATGTAAATGCAAGGAGTCTAGGGAATAAGGCAGATGAGCTGAGAGCACAAATAGACACTTCGGAGAATGATATTATGGGCTGGAGTTTTGGGTCTTTTGCGCTCCAGGTCTCGCCCCGGAACCGCATGAAATGGGGTGGCATGAAATAGGGCGACAAGGTCTTCTGCGTCCGGTCTGGAGCTTCGGGTCGGGCTTTGCAGCAGCGCTTAGAAGCACCACTGGGAAGAGCTGCGGCGGGTGTGCAACGCCTCTTGTTGCGACACCGGCGCGAGTTTTGACTCGTACCCAACCCGTACGCCCTGAAGCATGCCCCACGATGACCCCCAGGCAAACCAGAGCAGCCCAGCCACGCCGGCAGCAGTGAGGTAGGTAAAGTGCAGAAAAGGTAAGTGTGAATGTTTATTCTTTTACATTTTATTTTGCGATTTGTACTGTGGTGGTGTGGGCAATGTTTTGGGAATGTTTTTGTGAGTTTTTTTTTAGTTTCCCTCGAACCGCCCCCCCCCCCACCCTCAACTTCCCAAGGCCTCTCTCGGAGTGCTCCCGGCCTAGTACTAGTTGGCAAGGTTCCCAATTTTGCACCGTGAAAGTAGTACAACTCCTCCCATCACGCTATGCACCCTGGCGCAGGGCCCAGATGGCGAAAATTTCTTACGAGAGCACAATCAATTTCTGACCCACCAACGTTTTTGCCCCGAAAACGTAACACCCTTGAGCTATTACTGAGACATGGCTGAAAGAAGGGCAGATATGGCAGCTCAACATTCCTGGTTACAGGTTTTTCAGATGGGTTAGTGAGGAGGATAAAAAAGGAGGGGAGGTCGCAGTATTGATTAACCAAACAATTACAGCTGTGAGGAGGGATGATATGTTAGAAGGATCATCAAATGAGGCCATATGGGTTGAATTGAAGAACAAAAAAGTGGCGCTCACACTACTGGGAGTGTACTTTAGACCCCCCAAACAGTCAGATCAAATATGTACTTACATTTCTGAGAAGTGCAAAAACTAATATTAACTGGGATAGATTAAGTGTGCAAGGTATAGAGGGTGCAGAATTCCTAAAATGCACACAGGATCACTTTTTTAGCCTGCATGTAGCAAAAACTTAGTTTTAGGGAATGAAGCTGGGCAGGTGGAAGGGATATCAATGGGAGAGCATTTTGGTGCTAGTGATCATAATTCAATAAGATTAAGGGTAGTTATGGAAAACGACAAAGATAGACAAGGAATAAAAGTTCTCAATTGGGGGAAAGCCCATTTTACTAAGCTGATTTTGCCAAAGTGGACTAAATCAGTGTCAGAGCAGTGGGAGGCATTCAAGGAGGAGAACCTAAGGTTCAGAGCAAGTATGTTCCCGCAAAGAAAAAAGATGGGATGAACAAATCTAGATGTCAAGGGGCATACAGCGTAGGATAAAAAAAGAAAGGGAAGCTTATGACAGATACCGAGGGCTCAATGCTGTAGAAACACGAGAGAAGTATAGAAAGTGCAGGGGTTAAATTAAAAAGGAAATTAGAAAAGCAAAGAGAGAGCATAAACATTTTTTGGCAAGTAAGGTGAAGGAAAACCCAAAGATGTTTTATAAATACATTAGGAGCAGGAGGATAACTAAAGAAAGACCAGGGTCTATTAGAGACCATGAGAGTAATCTGTGTGTGGAGGCTGAAGATGTGGGTATGGTTCTTAATGAGTACTTTACGTCTGTTTTCAAAAAAGAAAGGGGTAATGCAGACATTACAATCAGGGAAGAGGAGTGTGAAATAATAGATGAAATAAACATAGTGAGAGAGGAGGTATGAAGGGGTTTAGCAACTTTGAAAGTGGATAAATCCACAGGCCCGGATGAAATGTATCCCAGGTTTTTAAGAGAAGCAAATGAGGAAATAGCAGAGGCAATGACCATCATTTTCCAATCCTTTCTGTCAGAGGACTGCTAACATTGTCTCTTTGTTTAAAAAAGGAGAAAGGGGTAGACTGAGTAATTACAGGCCAGTCAGGTGGTGAGAAAATTAATGGAAAAGATTCTAAGGATAAATCTTGATTTAGA
This sequence comes from Pristiophorus japonicus, assembly GCF_044704955.1. Lineage (NCBI taxonomy): Eukaryota > Metazoa > Chordata > Chondrichthyes > Pristiophoridae > Pristiophorus > Pristiophorus japonicus. The sequence continues at coordinate 249,715,431 of NC_091978.1, read as the reverse complement.
AAGACACAGATTAGTCAAGGACAGTCAGCACAGATTTGTTAAGGGAAGGTCTTATCCCACTAGCTTGATTACATTTTTGAGGAGGTAACAAGGCGGGTCGATGAGGGTCATACATTTGATATGGTGTATATGGATTTTAGCAATGCTTTTGATAAGGTCCCACATGGCAGACTGATCACAAAAGTAAAATCCCATGGGATCCAAGGCAAAGTGGCAAGTTGGATCCAAAATTAGCTCAGAGGCAGGAAGCAAAGGGTAATGGTTGATAAATACTTTTGTGACTGGAAGACTGTATCCAGTGGGGTTCCGCAGGGCTCTGTACTAGGTCCCTTACTTTTTGTGGTATTTATCAATAAATTAGACTTGAATATAGGGGGTATGATTAAGAAGTTTGCAGATGATACAAAAATTTGATGTGTAGTTGATAATGAAGAAGAAAGCTGTAAACTGCAGGAAGATATCAATGAACTGGTCAGGTGGGCAGAAGAGTGGCAAATGGAATTCAATCCTGAGAGGTGTTTGGGGAGGGCTAACAAGGCAAGGGAATACATATTAAATGGTAGGAAACTGAGACATGTAGAGGAACAAAGGGACCTTGGAGGCCAGATAAGGTGATTAAGAAAGCACATGGAATACTTGCCTTTATTAGCCGAGGCATAGAATACAAGAGCTGGGAGGTTATACTTGAAATGTATAAAACACTAGTTAGGCCACAGCTAGAGTACTGCATGCAGATCTGGTCACCACATTACAGGAAAGATGTGATTGCACGAGAGATGGCGCAGAGGAGGTTTATGAGGATGTTGCCAGGACTGGAGAATTTTAGCTATGAAGAAAGATTAGAAAGGTTGGGGTTAATTTTCTTTGGAACATAGGAGGCTGAGGGGAGACCTTATTGAGGTGTATAAATTTATGAGGGGCCGAGATAGAGTGGATAGGAAGAACCTCTTTCCTTTATCAGAGAGGGTCAACAACCAGGGGGCATAAAATTAAAGTAATTGGTAGGAGCTTTAGAGGGGAGTTGAGGGGAATTTTTTTCACCCAAGGGTGGTGGGGGTCCGGAACTCAGCAAAGGGAGGTAGAGGCAGAAACCCTCACCACATTAAAAAAAGTACTTGGATATATTAATGATTTAGACGAAGGAATTGAATGTAATATCTCCAAGTTTGCAGATGACTCTAAGCTGGGTGGCAGTGTGAGCTGTGAGGAGGATGCTAAGAGGCTGCAGGGTGACTTGGACAGGTTAGGCGAGTGGGCAAATGCATGGCAGATGTAGTATAATGTGGATAAGTGTGAGGTTATCCACTTTGGAGGCAAAAACAAGAAGGCAGGTTATTATCTGAATGGTGACAGATTAGTAAAAGGGGAGGTGCAACGAGACCTGGGTGTCATGGTACATCAATCATTGAAAGTAAGCATGCAGGTACAGCAGGCGGTTAAGAAAGCAAATGGAATGTTCGCCTTTATAAGGAGAGGATTTGAGTATAGGAGCAGGGAGGTCTTGCTGCAGTTGTAGAGGGCCTTGGTGAGACTACATCTTGAGTATTGTGTGCAGTTTTGGTCTCCGAATCTGAGGAAGGACATTCTTGCTGTTGAGGGAGTGCAGCACAGGTTCACCAGACTGATTCCCGAGCTGGCAGGACTGACATATGAAGAAAGATTGGATTGACTAGGCTTATATTCACTGGAATTTAGAAGAATGAGAGGGGATCTCATGGAATCATATAAAATTCTAATGGGATTGGACAGGTTCGATGCAGGAAGAATGTTCCCGATGTTGAGGAAGTCGAGAACCAGGGGTCACAGTCTAAGGATAAGGGGTAAGCCATATAGGACCGAGATGAGGAGAAATGTTTTCACCCAGAGAATTGTGAACCTATGGAATTCTCTACCACAGAAAGTTGTTGAGTCCAGTTTGTTGGATATATTCAAAAGGGAGTTAGATGTGGCCCTTACGGCTAAAGGGATCAGGGGGTATGGAGAGAAGGCACGAATGGGGTACTGAAGTTGCATGATCAGCCATGATCATATTGAATGGTGGTGCAGGCTCAAAGGGCCGAATGACCTGCTCCTGCACCTATTTTCTATGTGCACTTGAAGTACCGTAACCTACAAAGCTGCGGACCAAGAGCTGGAAAGTGAGATTAGGCTGGATAGCTCTTTGTCAGCCGGCGCAGCCAAGATGGGCCGAAATGGCCTCCTTCTGTGTTGTAAATTTCTATGATTGTACAAATGGATCCTTTTCGGGTTGGAAATCGGTGGTTAGTGGTGTGCCACAGGGATTGGTGCTGGGACCACAACAGTTTACAATAGACATAGATGACCTGGAAGAGGGGACAGAGTGTAGTGTAACAAAATTTGCAGATGACACAAAGATTGGTGAGAAAGCGGGTTGTGTAGAGGACACAGAGAGGCTGCAAAGAGATTTAGATAGGTTAAGCGAATGGGCTAAGGTTTGGTAGATGGAATACAATGTCGGAAAATGTGAGGTCATCCACATTGGGAAAAAAAACAGTAAAAGGGACTATTATTTGAATGGGGAGAAATTACAACATGCTGCGGTGCAGAGGGACCTGGGGGTTCTTGTGCATGAATCCCAAAAAGTTAGTTTGCAGGTGCAGCAGGTAATCAGGAAGCCGAATGGAATGTTGGCCTTCATTGCGAGAGGGATGGAGTACAAAAGCAGGGAGGTCCTGCTGCAACTGTACAGGGTATTGGTGAGGCCGCACCTGGAGTACTGCGTGCAGTTTTAGTCACCTTACTTAAGGAAGGATATACTAGCTTTGGAGGGGGTACAGAGACAATTCACTAGGCTGATTCCGGAGATGAGGGGGTTACCTTATGATGATAGATTGAGTAGACTGGGTATTTACTCGTTGGAGTTCAGAAGGATGAGGGGTGATCTTATAGAAACATTTAAAATAATGAAAGGGATAGACAAGATCGAAGCAGAGAGGTTGTTTCCACTGGTCGGGGAGACTAGAACTAGGGGGCACAGCCTCAAAATACGGGGGAGCCAATTTAAAACCGAGTTGCGAAGGAATTTCTTCTTCCAGAGGGTTGTGAATCTGTGGAATTCTCTGCACAAGGAAGCAGTTGAGGCTAGCTCATTGAATGTATTCAAATCACAGATAGATAGATTTTTAACCAATAAGGGAATTAAGGCTTATAGGGAGCAGGCGGGTAAGTGGAGCCGAGTCCATGGCCAGATCAGCCATGATCTTTTTGAATGGCAGAGCAGGCTCGAGGGGCTAGATAGCCTATTCCTGTTCCTAATTCTTATGTTCTTATGTTCTTAAATACAAGGGGGTAGAAGTTATGCTGCAGCTATACAAAAACCTGGTTAGATTACACCTGGAGTATTGTGAGCACTATACCTTAGTAAATTCTGAGCCTTTTTTAGGATATTTTCTCCATTCCACTACTTAATTGTGAATTCTGGGAACAACGTTTACTGGTGCTGGACTTTTTATCTCCCTTCAAAAAATTTGATTCATTCATCGGTGGTGTTATGTATGGAGAAAGAGTCAGACTGAACATTGTGAGCTCAAAGTAAAATGTGACCGTAGTCTTTTATTGCAGGTCTCTACAGCGGCTCTCCAACCTGTGAAGCCTCCTTAAATACCTGTGCTCCCAAGAGATTATGGGATCCCTTGGGACTCCAGGGGATGAGCCCGATGGTGGCTGTTCAGAGTAAGTACAAATTTACGTATATAATAGGTTGTCTGTTAGGTTTAAGCTAATGGATGGGCTGCCAAACAAGTAGACTGCATTGTTTTGAGTGGTGTTGAACTTCTTGAATATTATTGCAACTGCACCCATCCAAACAAAAGCATATTATTCACTCACAATCCTGACTTGTGTCTTCTGAGTGTTTGAGAGGATTTGGGGCATCGGAAGGTGAGCCATTCACACAGAATACCCAGCCTCGGACCTGCTGTAATAACCAATCAAGGCTGTGATAAGATCTGGAGCCGAATGGTTCTGGCAACACCTGATCTGATTATCAGTGCGCAGATTATTGGTGAGTTGGTGTCATTTGCTGTCACTATTGATGACTTCTACTTTGCTAAAGAGGCTGATAGGTGCTAATTAATCAGGTTAGATTTGTCCTTTTATTTCGGAAAGGACATATCTGAGCAATTTTTTCACATTGCCAAGAAGATATCATCTTCTTCTTTAGGCAGTGCCTCGGAGTTGAGAATGACTTGCTTCCACACTAATATGAGTTCCCAGGTGACTGATGATTCCAATGCAGAGACCTACAGTCCCTGTCACAGGTGGCACAAACAGGTGGTTGAAGGTACAGGTGACTGGGTTGCTTGGGTTGTCGTGCGTCCTTCCGCTGTTTGCGCTTGGCTTCCGCTTGCTCCGGGCAAAGAGACTCGAGAGGTTCGTCGCCATCCCGGATGCTTCTCCTCTACTTTGAGCAGTATAGGGCCAGAGATTCCCATGTGTCAGTGGGGTTATTGCACTTTTTCAAGGAGGCTTTGAGGGTGTCCTTGAAGCAATTCCTCTGCTCACCTGGGACTCGCTTGCCATCTCGGAGCTCCGAGTAGAGCGCTTGATTTGGGAGACTAATATCAGGCATGCGGACGATTTGGCCAATGAATTTGCAGGATCTTGCAGAGGCAGCATTGGTGGTACTTCTCCAGTGCTTTGAGGTGCCTGCTGTACACGGTCCATGTCTCTGAAGCATACAGGAGGGTGGTTATCACTATTGCTCTGTAGACCATGAACTTGGTGGCGGGTTTGAGGTCCTGGTCTTCAAACACACTCTTCCTCATGCGACCGAAGGCTGCACTGGCACACTGAAGCCAGTGTTGGAGTTCGCCCTTGTTGACAGTAGGCTCCTGAGGTATGTAAAATAGTCCACATTGTCCAAGGCCTTATCATGGATTTTGATAATTGGAGGGCAGTACTGTGTGGCAGGGGTAGGTTGGTCTTATGGATGTTTAGTATAAGGCCCATTCTCCTGTGCGTTTCGGTGAAGGTGTTGACGATGGTTTGGAGTTCGGCCTCCGAGTGTGTGCAGATGCAAGCCTCATCTGACTACTTTAATTCAATGACAGAGGATGGGAAGATCTTGGATCTGGACTGGAGGCGACGGAGGTTTACCAATTTACCGTTTTTTCTGTAGATTAGCTCCACTCCAGCGGGGAGCTTACTGAGGGTGAGATGGAGCATTGTAGCAAGGAAGATCTAGAAGAGCGTTGGTGCAATGACACAGCCTTGCTTGACCCCAGTCCAAATGTGAATTGGGTAAGTGGTGGATCTATTGGTCAGGATTATGGCTTGCATGTTATTGTGAAGCAAGCGGATGATGGTGAAAAACTTTTGCAGGCAGCCGAATTTCAGGAGGACACTCCATAATCCCTCATGGTTGACAGTGTCGAAGGCCTTTGTGAAGTCAAAGAAGGCCATGTACAGAGTTTGATGCTGTTACCTGCGTTTCTCTTAAATTTGCCGCGCGGTGAAGATCATGTCCATTGTGCCCCTTAGTGAGCGGAGTTCGCATTGTGACTTTGGGAGGAGCTCTTCAGCCGCTGGGAGAAGGTGATTGAGGAAGATTCTTGTGATGACTTCCCATGTGGCAGACAGCAGGGAAACTCCTCTTTAATTACCGCAATCAGACTTGTCACCTTTCTTGAAGATGGTTACAATTGCGGCCTCTCTGAGATCCCCTGACATGCTCTCCTCCTTCCAAATAAGAGAAATGAGTTCATGGATTCGCGCCAATAGTGCTTCTCCACCAAGCTTTAGTGCTTCGATGGGGATTGCATCTGCTCCTAAGACCTTATTGTTCTTCAGTTGGCAGATGACCTTTTCAACCTCATGCCGGTCTGGGCTTGTGCTAAGGTGATGGTGGGTAGCATGCTGCAGGATGGAATAGAGGATACTCATATCGAAGACAGAGTCTCGGTTAAGGAGATCTTTGAAGTGTTCCTTCCAGCGGGCACTGACTGCCTCTTTGTCCTTGATGAGCACCTCTTTGTTCTTGGTCCGCAGTGGGGTAGGGCCTTGGGTGCTTGGGCCATAAGTGGTCTTGACTGCGATAAAGAATCCTTGCACATCGTGGTTGTCGGCTAGTTGCTGGATTTCCTGTGCTTTCTCCACCCACAATCTGTTCATTAGGTCGTGAGTTTTATGTTGGACCTCAGCTTTCAGAGCTGCTTTCTTGCTCTCGAGTTGTCTTGCTGTTTCCAGTTCAAGAATGCCTTGCGCTTGCGGCTTATTAGCTCCTGGATCTCCTGGTCGTTCTCGTTGAGCCAGTCTTGATGTTTCCTGGTTGAGTGAAAAAGCGTCTTTTCACAGGCTCTAATAATGGAGGCCTTGAGGGCAGACCAGGCACTGTGGACATTGCATCTCTGGATCATTGGGAGTCATCAGGTTGATTGTGAGACGCTGGCTAAATATGGCTTTCTTAGCAGGGTCTTTGAGGGCTCCAGCGTTGATTTTCCTACGGCATCGTTTCTGTTGCCACCGCTATTTTGGGACTATCTTGATGGAGATGACGGAGCGGATTAGGCGGTGCACCGTCCAGCAGTCATCAGTTCCTGTCATAGCACAAGTGATGCGGACGTACTTGCGATCCCTCACTCAGACGGTGACGTAGTTTAGCAGATGCCAGTGCTTGGAGCGAGGATGTTGTCATGAGGCCTTGTACTCGTCTCTCTGATGGAACACGGTGTTGGTTATGACAAGACCATGTTTTAAGCATTTCGTCAGGAGCATGTTTACGTTGGAGTTTGCTTTCCCTACCCCCCGCTCTTCCGATCACAACTCCGCAGCGGTCTGTGTCCTTTCCAACTCTGGCGTTAAAGTCGCCAAGGTGGATCAGCTTGTCGCCCGTTGGAACTCAGGACAGAGATTGTTCAAGGCTGGAGTAGAATTCCTTTTTGCTCCCGTCTGTAGCTTCCAATGTTGGGGCGTATGCACTAATGACCGTAGCACACTGCTTCTGGGCCAGGGTGAGCCGAAAGGTCATGTGGCGTTTGTTTATCTCGCAAGGGGAGTCTCTGAGATGCCCAACTAGCTCATTTATTATGGCAAAGCCTACCCCACGGAGACGGAGTTCTTCTTCTGGTTTACAATTCCAGAAGAAGGTGTAACCACCACCTTGTTCCTTGAGTTGGTCTTCCACTGCCCGCTGAGTCTCTCATAGGGCGGCAATGTCTATGTCGAAACGTCTGAGTTCCAGGGCAACAATAGCAGAATGGCATTCCAGTCTGTTGCTGTTGGGGTTGTCCATGAGGGGATTTGGCGGATCTTGCAGAGACCTCGTTGGTGGTATTTCGCCAGCAATTTGAGGGGCCTGCTGTATATGGTCCACGTCTCTGTGTCATACAGGAGGACCAGGTATCACTGCAGCTCTGTAGACCATAAGCTTGGTGCCAGATTTGAGGGCATGATCCACTCTCTTCCTCAGGCGACCCCCACCAACGATGGCTCCGCAAAATCCTGCAAATCTCCTGGGAGGATAGACGCACCAATGTCAGTGTTCTCGATCAGGCCAACATCCCCAGCATTGAAGCATTAACCACACTCGACCAGCTCCATTGGGCAGGCCACATTGTCCGCATGCCAGACACGAGACTCCCAAAGTAAGCGCTCTACTCAGAACTCCTACACGGCAAGCGAGCCCCAGGTGGGCAGAGGAAATGTTTCAAGGACACCCGCAAAGCTTCCTTGATAAAGTGCAACATCCCCACTGACACCTGGGAGTCCCTGGCCAAAGACTGCCTTACGTGGAGGAAGTGCATCAGGGAAGGTGCTGAGCACCTTGAGTCTCGTTGCCGAGACCATGCAGAATACAGGAGCATGCGGCAAACCAGACTCCCTACCCACCCTTTCTTTCAGTCCCACCTGTGACAGAGACTGTACTTGCCATATTGGATTGTACAGTCACCTGAGAACTCACTTTTAGAGTGGAAGCAAGTCTTCCTCGATTTCGAGGGACTACCTATGATAATGATGATGTCCATGAGGGTCCTGATGTTCCAGGTCCCGAGCTTAATTTTAAAGGGTGGAAGATGCCTGTGCATGAATTCTTTTATCGTGGGATGGTCGTTGCACACCAGCTATACCACGGGCTTGACAGAGCAAGGTCTTGGCCCAATGGCAAGGGCGTCCAAGACGATTGGAGACCAGGCTCTGCTGTATAGGCCTAGTCTCTACTGTCCTCCTCCCTCCTTCCCACAAGTTCTCTCTCCCTGGGTTTCATACAATGCAGTTTAGGCCCCCTGACCTTGCTATTGACCCATGCTGCACCTTCCCTGGACACTCACCCCGCTTCTGGTCCACGCTGCACCACTCCTGGACCTGGACCTCACTCCTAAGTCCCGACCTCGCTCCTGGGCCCCGACCTCGCTCCTGGGCCCCGAACTCGCTCCTGGGCCCCGACCTCATTGCTGGGCTCAACTTCACTCACGGGCCCCAACCTCGCTCCTGGGCCCTGATCTCGCTACTGGGCTCGACCTCTTTGTTGGGCTCGACCTCGTTGCTGGACTTGACCCGACCTGGGCAAAGACACCACCAGCAGCAACGGCGATAAAAGGAGCTAGCCACCACAGGGAGCAGTGCAAGCCATCCTGAGAGGGACAAAATCAAAGAAAATTGTCACTGGAATCCAGGTAGCTGATTGGCCGCATATTTCAGAGTGCGATTGGAGCCCAGAAGCAAGGCCAGGGCCCAGGAGTGAGGTCGGGGCCCAGGAGTGAGGTCGGGACCCAGGAGTGAGGTTGAGGTCCAGGAACAAGGTCGGGAGGAGCAGCGAGGTCGAGCGAGGTCGTGAGGAGTGAGGCCCGGGAGAGGCGCAATGAGGTCAGGGCCCAGGAACGAGTTCAGAGCCCAGGAGCGAGGTCAGGGACCAGGAGCGTGTTCGGGGCCTAGTTGCGAGGTCGGGGCCCAGGAGCAAGGTCGAGGCCCAGGAGCGAGGTCAGGGCCCAGGAGCGAGGTCGGGGCCCAAGAGTGAGGTCGGGACCCAGGAGTGAGGTTGAAAGGAGCAGTGCCTGGGACAGGTGTAGCAAGGTCAAGCCCAGCAATGAGGTCAATGCCAGCAAGTAGATATCATAGCTGCATTAAAGCACAAAATTATTTGTGTAATAATCTTAGACATAAATAGGGCTGGACTTTCCATTTAGATTGCTCAGTCCCAAACAATGGGTGATGTTCCAGCCTTGGCAATGTTTCAGCTCTCAGGATCGCTGGAAGATCGCCTAGTTTTTGGATTGCTACTTTTGGCTTTTATTGGGGGCGTGATAGCTCAGCGATAGCTCAGCAATGTGAAATGGACCTCAGCGATGTTGAAGGCAAGGCTTCCCTAGCAACGCATTTTTTTTTTGCAAAGAAGTTTTCCCGCGATTTGGGAGGTCAGAGGTCATCCAGGCATGCGCAGAAGATAAGGAGGGAGAGAGAGAGAAAGAGAGAGGCATTTGAGAGTAGAAAGAGAGAGAGAGAAAAGTTAAAAGTCAAGAATTATTTGTTAATAATTTGTAAAGGTACGAGTCTGCTGTCAGTGGGCAGGAGGTGGAGGGGAGGAGGAGGACAAAGTCTTTTTCTGATGAGGCCAATGAGGCCCCAGTAAGTGAGGTCCATAGCCAGTGGAGCCAACTAACCCGGGTGGGCATGGGAAACCTTTACCCCGGGCCTACCGCAAACTGTAGAGCGAGATCGCCGACGTGGTCTCAGCGGCGTCCAACAAGGCGAGGGGTTCGGACCAGTGCCACAAGTGCTGGAACATCCTGGTTGCTTCGGCAAGAGTAAGTATTAAATGATCCACATAATATGTAAATCTCCCGGATTGAAATTAAGCTGGTTATTCTTGCATATAATCACTTCTAAGATCTGGGCAGGGCTCGGGATCTGAGCCCTTAACTCTTTTTAAGTCTAAATTTGGCACCGTCTCCATTTGGATTACATCGGTGGATGGGGCACGACTGAGCAATGAGGGGTCTGGTGACCTTTACCCAGACTGTCTCAGTCTCTCCGGCTGCTGTCACTTATACAGTGAGCCAGTCTGGACTGGGGAGAGCTGCCCTGGCTCACTGTCTGTCCTGGGACACTTTCAGACATTAGCTCCTGTCATTCCCGAGCGGTCCTGATTATCTCTTCAACCCCCATGGGGGCCCTCATGGAGATTATAGTCGAGATGTTTGGTGTCAAGCATTAGATCCTTACCATGATCTTATGAAATATTTTATCCGAACGTAGATGATTTCACAATGCATCAATTGTGGATACAAATCGTATGAGCATATAACGATGGAACCTGTTGTCTTTCCATGATAGTACCTTAGCTCATGCCATGCTTTTGTCACGTTTGCAGAGGAAGATATCTAACAGCAGAACTGAGCAGAGGTGCACCGGAGGCCGCCCTGCTCAGCTGCAGCTGCTGATGGACCTCAAGGAGTGTGCAGCGGCACTTGTGGGGACCCACAGTCGCTCGGCCACCACCCGTGATGTTGCAGAGCCCTCTCTTGCTTCACATGAGTAATGTGTAAAACGGTGTTAATTCAAAGTAATGTAACGTAATTTCATTATAATGTATGAATAATGTCAGGCAGCTTCTGTACTACTCTCAGGTTAACAACATAAGAACATAAGAAATAGGAACAGGAGCAGGCCATCTGGCCCCTCGAGCCTGCTCCGCCATTTGATAAGATCATTGCTGATCTGATGTAGGGCTCAGCTCCACTTCCCTGTCCGCTCCCCATAAACCTTCACTCCCTTATCATTCTGTCTATCTCCAACCCAAATATAGTCACTGATAAGAACATAAGAACAAAAAAATATAAGAAATAAGAGCAGGAGTAGGTCATACGTCGTATTCGACAGAAGAAGTAGCGGGCCAAGCGACTTGCAGTAGGCGACTCCAAGGCGTACAGTGCCCACGCCGACACTACGGAAGTTGAGTCAGCGAGGTTGGCACACGCCGCAATGCACAGATCGATACGAGGGCATGTACAGACTGTGCATGAAGAGCATCGCGATAAGTCGCGAGCTCCTCCAGGCGTTTGGTGGGTTGGCGGGGAACATTGCCAGGATGTCCGCTCGCATATCGGAGGATATGCAGCTGATGATCAGGGAAATGCGTCAACAGACCACCACCATCCATGCCTTGCAGCATGCGAGACTGTCGGGAGACGGCACTGCACCACCAAAATGCCGTCCCACCAACCGCCAGCACAGATGCGAGTCAGGAAGAAGAACTTCCTTCTGGCTCGGAAGTCGTTTCGTTCGAAACGTCTTCTCCTCCACCAGCCTCTGAGAGGACCCTGCCACTGTCACCCCCCATCCCCCACCCCCACAGCAGGACGTTTTGAAGTTGCCTACTTTAAATCGTCTTGGTCCCGTTATCCGGGGATTAAACCGAGGTGCTAAGACACGGAAAGATACAGGATCTGGAGGGAAGCGTGGCCGCAGGTAAGGAGCGGGATGTTTGGGTGGTTTAATGTTGTTATTGTTGTTTTATTGTTCTTATTGTTGTTTTTTTTAATTTATTGTTGGGTGCCTGTTGGGGATGGGGATGGGAGGGGGTGTTATAGTTTAAAAAATTAGTTAAATTGTTAAGTTATTTAAAAAAATTATTGAATTTTACAATTGTTGTGCAATGTCTTCTAATAATCTACAATAAGGTAAAACATAAGAACATAAGGAATAGGAGCAGGAGTAGAACATACAGCCCCTTGAGCCTGCTCCGCCATTCACTGGAGTTTAGAAGGATGAGAGGGGGTCTCATAGAAACATATAAAATTCTGACGGGACTGGACAGGTTAGATGCAGGAAGAATGTTCCCGTGTTGGAGAAGTCCAGACATAGTCTAAGGATAAGGGGTAAGCCATTTAGGACTGAGATGAGGAGAAACTTCTTCACTCAGAGAGTTGTCAACCTGTGGAATTCCCTACCGCAGAGAGTTGTTGATGCCAGTTTCTATGAGATCCCCTCTCATCCTTCTAATAAAAAAACAACAATAAGAACAATAAAACAACAATAACAACATTAAACCACAATATTCAAGGGGGAGTTAGATATGGCCCTTACGGCTAAAGGGATCAAGGGGTATGGAGAGAAAGCAGGAAAGGGGTCCTGAGGTGAATGATCAGCCATGATCTTATTGAATGGTGGTGCAGGCTTGAAGGGCCGAATAGCCTACTCCTGCACCTATTTTCTATGTATCTATGTTTCTATGTTTAATAAGATCATGGCTGATCCAATCATGGACTCAGGTCCACTTCCCTGCCCGCTCTCCAGAACACCTTATTCCCTTATCATTTAAGAAACTGTCTATTTCTGTCTTAAATTTATTCAGTGTCCCAGCTTCCACAGCTCTCTGAGGCAGCGAATTCCACAGATCCACAACCCTCTGAGAAGAAATTTCTACTCATCTCAGTTTTAAATAGGCTGTCCCTTATTCTAAGAATATGCCCTCTAATTCTAGTCTCCACTATTGGTGGAAACATCTTCTCTGCATCCAGCTTGTCAAGCCCCCTCATAATCTTATACGTTTCGATAAGATCATCTCTCATTCTTCTGAATTCCAATGAGTAGAGGCCCAACCTACTCAACCTTTCCTCATAAGTCAATCCCCTCATCTCTGGAATCAACCTTGTGAACCTTCTCTGAACTGCCTCCAATGCAAGTATATCCTTTTGTAAATATGGAAACCAAAACTACACGCAGTATTCCAGGTGTGGCCTCACCAATACCCTGTACAACTGTTGCAAGACTTCCCTGCTTTTATACTCCATCATCTTTGCAATAAAAGCCACGATTCCATTGGCCTTCCTGATCACTTGCTGTAACTGCATACTAACCTTTTGTGTTTCATGCACAAGTATCCCCAGGTCCGCTGTACTGCGGCACTTTGCAATTTTCCTCCATTTAAATAATAATTTTTTTTCTGCCAAAGTGCATGACCTCACACTTTCCAACATTATACTCCATCTGCTAAATTTTTGCCTGCTCACTTAGCCTGTCTATGTCCTTTTGCAGATTTTTTGTGTCCTCCTTACACATTGCTTTTCCTCCCATCTTTGTATCGTCGGCAAACTTGGCTACGTTACACTCGGTCCCTTCCTCCAAATGGTTAATATAAATTGTAAATATTTGGGGTCCCAGCACTGATCCCTGCAGCACCCCACTGGTTACTAATTGCCAACCCGAGAATGAACCATTTATCCCTACTCTCTGTTTTCTGTTCGTTAACCAATCCTCTATCCATGCTAATATATTACCCCCAACCCCGTGAACTTTTATCTTGTGCAGTAACCTTTTACGTGGCCCCTTGTCAAATGCCTTCTGGAAGTCCAAATACACCACATCCACTGGTTCCCCTTTATCCACTCTCTTCGTTACATCCTCAAAGAATTCTAGCAAATTTGTCAAACATAATTTCTTCATAAATCCATGCTGACTCTGCCTGACTGAGTTCTGCTTTTCCAAATGTCCTGCTATTGCTTCTTTCATAATGAACATTTTCCTAACCACAGATGTTAGGCTAACTGGTCTATAGTTTCCTGCTTTTTGTCTGCCTCTTTTTTTAAATAGGGGCGTTACATTTGAGGTTTTCCAATCTGCTGGGAGCTCCGCAGAATCCAGGGAATTTTGATAAATTACAACCAATGCATCCACAATCCCTGTCATTACTTCTCTTAATACCCAGCCATCAGGTCCAGGGGATTTATTTGCTTTTAGTCCCATTAACTTACTGAGTGCCACCTCCTTAGTGATTGTGATTTTGTTAAGTTCCTCCCCCACCCTATAGCCCCTTGACTATCCACTGTTGGGATATTGTTAGTGTCCTCTACCGTAAAGACTAATATAAAATATTTGTTCAGAGTTTCTGCCATCTCCATGTTCCCCATTACTAATTCCCCGGTCTCGTCCTCTCAGGGACCAACATTTACTTTAGCCATTCTTTTCCTTTTTATATACCTATAGAAACTCTTGCTATCTGTTTTATATTTCATGTTAGTTTACTTTCATAGTCTATCTTCTCTTTCTTAATTATTTTTTTAGTCATTCTTTGTTGGGTTTTAAATCCTTCTCAATCTTCTGTCCTCCCACTAATTTTGGCCACTTTTTATGCCCTTGTTTTTAATTAGATACTGTCCTTTCTTTCTTTATTGCTTTATTCCTCCTCCTCCTCGTCCACCTCTTCCACTTCCCCTCTCTCCTGAGGTGGACCGGCAGCCCCATCTGGTAATTGTTGTCCTCTCCTTATAGCTAGGTTATGCAACATGCAGCGCACCTGTGCCTCCCTGGTCATAGGGAAGCTTATAAAGTCCATCCTGCATACGTAAAGGGCATTATTCACCTGTCGAATGGAGCAATGTGTGGAATGCTGAGAGATACCACAAATGTCGCCAGCTGAGGCCTGAAAGGAGCGCGATGCATAGAAGGAAAGTGCTGCAGTAACCTTTACCTCAACGGGCAGTGCGGTCCTGATGGTGCTAGTAGGCTGAAGATCTCCCTTGATGAGCTGGCATATCTCAGCTATGACCTCCTTTCGGAAGCACAGCTTCCTAAGGCATGTGTTATCGGACAAGTTCAAGTACGATTGCTTTTCCCGGTAAGTTCGTCGGGTGTCAGGTCTCCTCCTCCGCATCAGTCTGCCATCTCTTTGATTGGGCAAATGCTCTTCAATAAACCCATCTTCAGTCTGCAGCATGTGATGATTCACCAATAATGGTAGAGAAGTTACAGACCCCATCACTATTGCTATAAATGCCCTAAATGTTATCCTCAATAAATAGAAATGTGAGCAGCTGATTGCCAAAGAGTCAGTATGACCCTTAAAATAACTCACAATTATTCTCCTGGTAAGCCCCTTCTTCAAGCAGCCTCTCACTTCCTCCAACGTTCAAAATGGAGTCCGTAGTGCCGAGTCCTGCCGAACAGTATCAGTCAGGAGCAGCTTTTCTCCACCGATCTTCTCGGTGAGCGATCAGCCCGGCGATGTGCGGGTGATGTAATGGAAGTTGCGGTGGGTGATCACCTCGGCGATGTGAAATTCTTGTGTGCCGAAAGTTGGGCCGATGATCTTTGGGCGATTTTCCTGCCCAACTTTCCACTTTGAAGGTAAAATGGGTGATAGCCTGCCTATTTGGCCGATAGATGGGCGATAGCCCAGCGATCATCAGGGGAAAGTCCAGCCATAGTAGATATGAAATTCCTTGCCTTTGTGTGCGTGCACTAACTTTTCACTTTATGAATGGAACTTGCTGGGGTTGGGATTGATAGTAGCACATTCCAATAAATAGATTTAAACATAGCTGTCAAAACGTCACTTTTCATTTTTCATCTATATTTTGTACCAGGGTGTATTTGGAGGTCTAATAAGATACCGCATTCATCTTTGTGGGAATAATCAGCACCACAGTATCTGAATGTTATGAAAACTAACTGAAAATGTTGCTGATTTCAGAATCATGACAACAGGGTCCTGAATCAGCAGAAAGTAGACAAGTGACTCAACTCATAATTTTGACACAAGAGATTTAATTTATACTTGTCAGTGAGCCAATTCCCAAAGTATTTCAATGTGCAGCACATGACATGACACTGAAATTGGCTAGACAGAAAAGGTAATAAATAAAGACTGATACAGACCACACACAAAGCTGGGATTTGGAGAATTTTTTCTATGAAACATATTGGGCTAAAAATTCGGGGCTTTAACGCCACCTGTTACTGGCAAAAAGTAGCGTAAAGAGTGCAGCCTTTTGCCAGCTGGTGGCAGGTCCCTTGGCATCCTCCGTTTTTTGAGGCCCAGTACAGTTGCCGGGAAGATCAATGGCCCTGCAGATTTCAATGAGGGAGAGGTGACATCGGTCTGCATGCAATTCTATTTCGACAAATTTCGACCTCAACGCTGAGTTCAGAGCTGGGTTCTACGCTTGCCATGTAAACCTCGTGTGCAGTAGACTGTCAGTGGTGCTGTCAGCACCTCTTAAATGGACATAGACATATTTCAGGTAAGTTTGCGTTTAAGCTTTTCGAATGAATTTTTTTCATTTTATTTTATGGCTTGCTGCCATAGATGTTAAACGTTTTTTAAAGTGCGCCGGGTGTGCTGTAGGACACTTGCAAGGCCTTGGATGGTAAAGGAAGGCCTCTGAGAAGAAAGAAAATTATCCAAATACTCAACAGGTCAGGAAATATCCGTGGAGAGAGAAACAGAACGTCTCAGGTCAAGCTGCAGCCTGATCTGCTGAGTATTGCCAACATTTTATGTTGTCATTTCAGATTTCCAGCATCCACTCACAGAGGGAAGAGGAAGACGTAGAAGAGGAAGAAACAGAAGATGAAGAAACAGAAGAGGATGAAGTCGAAGAGAATAAACAGATAAGGAGGAAGCAGAAGAAAGGAAGCAACCCAGACTGCCCTTTTCTGATTGGAATTTCTGGGATGGAATCACCTGCCTGTGGTACCAGTGACCACAACCTCAATTCCTCTTTGAACATTAGCCCCACACCTTACCTTCCCCCATCACTGACCATAACTGTGTCCTCTTGGCCACAATTCTGTAATAAAAGCCACCACAAAACAAACTTTCCAGTCCAACTTTATACAGCTATCCATTCAATGTGACATCAAGAAATCAACTCATCGCCCTTTTGCATTCCCTTCGTGACTGTCTTGTGTGTCCCTTTGCCTATCCTACCGATGTCACACAGTGCTACACCAGTGGCTGCAGCATGGCTGGTGGAAGGTTGCTAACTTTCAGTGGAGGACACTGAAAATGGCCTTGCTGATCAACCTTGAGGACCAGGTGTCTGGGATTGTCAAATCAGGTGATGATGTTTTTTCTTCTTTGCTCTCCTCCCCTCTCCCTCTTCTTGGTCAACCATTGGCTGGGCAGGCTGCATTTCTTGGGTGTGTGAAATGAGGAAGGCACAAGGGTGGAGTTGTGCTGAGGGGAGGGCGGGAAAACTAGAGGTGCATGCGAGAAGGAGGATAATATATGTGGATACCAACATCTTGTATCTTTTCTGCCCTGCCACTGAATGGCCTGCATCGTCTCCTCCAAGGGGGTGAGGTGGTCCTAGGAGTGGGAGGTGTGCCCTATGTTTGTTAGAAATTGCTGGTAGGTGGGTGATGTGGGAGAGGGGTGGGGGTCGTGCATTGGGAAGTATGTGACTCTAGTGATATAGTTGGTAGGATGGCTTTTGAAGACGTCTCTTCAAATGTCACAAAAAAGGCATTTACTGACATTAACCAGTGATCTGAGGTCATAAATCTTCTTTGGGCACTGGAGCCAGGTTGTGGGGGTGAGACTGCTGGCAGTGATGGCCTCAGTGATATGGTCCCACATCATTCTTTAAAGAGTGCATTCCTGTGTAGAGGACCTGTCTTGCAGCATTGACCCCGCTGCACAAAGCTGGAGTGCTGCATGTGAGATCCTGGGTGCCCTTCCTTGGCTTGCTGAGCCATTTTTGTAGTGCTGAAGCACTTTTCCTATTTTTTGATGTGCAGAAGGGAATTCATCTTTAAGACCTGAAGCCTTCCATTTTGGACTTCTTGGGGAACGAAATATCCCCGTGCTCGGTTTGGGGCGCTTAATTAGAAATAAATGATTTTTATTTGCCTGGCTGTCGGCGGATGAAAGAACCCCAAATTGAGCAATTTAACTTAAATAAATCATCCGGGCGCTCTCGGGGCGCTCTCAGGGCGGGAAGGAGGTTGGAGCGGGGTGCTATGAATCAGCCTGATGCAGACACTTAAAGGGAGAGATGCTGTGAATCATGGAGCCGGCTCTGTGACACCCACATGGCCACCAGGGAGGGTTTCAGTCGGCACACAAGAGTGGGTAGCGGACTGCCTGTTCGCGGCCCAGGTGAACCAAGAGTCGTCATTGTCGGGCCGACTCCAAAGTTGACTGACAATAAAAAAAAATGGTCGCTGCAGCGCATGACCCTCCCCTTTAAGGGCAGCTGGGGTTCCCCGGCCACCACTGTTTTGTGACCCGCAAAGCTGTCGGTGGCATCGCCCCTTGCCAACCTTGCTCCCATGGGGCAATTTCCCCCGCGGGGCACTAATGGGTTGGCGCAGGGCGATAAAGGGTCAGCGCACACGGCGATGACATCATCACTGTGTGCACCGCCGCCTGGGGTAAAAACTACAGGGTGGGGCGCAAAGCCGTTTCCGCCACCGCCATCCCGGGTCGCTTCCGCTGCCTGCCCCCAGGCAAAAAGTACTTATTCCCCGTTAATGCCTCGCGGAGGCACTAACTGGCCTTTCGGTAAAGGGCAATTTCAGCCCCCTTATATTTTTTTTAAATGGCAGTAATGGCTGAAAACTGAATTTTTTTTTTTTTACTTCATTTTTATTTTCATTAGTTCAGAAGGCATTGCTCTTTTAATGCATTGCCCTTTCAATGTCCTGCAAACTCATTGCTTCGCTTCCAGAGGCTGTTGGAAGATGGAACGCCGCTTCTGGATGCCAACTTCATCTCCGATGCCTCTAATAACTCCACATGGTGGGTTAGTTCTGAGTTAAAATCTTTAGCCCCCAGCAAGAAATTTTCTTCTCAACACTTCGACCATTTTCAGCGGCCATTAACCTGAGACCGCGGTGACAAATTTTGGCCCAATATATTCTGGAATTGTTATTTGAAATCATGTAGCACATTTCAAAAATATAGGAAAGTACACTTAAATAGAAATACAATAGTAAAATAAAGAATACATTAGACTGTTTTAAGTGTGTGGCCCTCATCACTAAATCACACCGTGGTCTGTTCCCCTTCTCCTCCAGCACTTTCTCCTTCTTTGAGCATCTCACTTTATTACACTCCTCTCATGTCTCATTTAAAATTCTCATTCTCTAACACCCACCCAAGTATCATAAAAATGTTATTTCCTAGATATCTTCACTGCCTACCTCCCTCAACCTCTGCATCAAGCGATTTCTCATCCTCAATGATTCCAACCTCCATCTCAATTCATCATGCTCTCTCTCCTCTGAGTTCACTACCGTCCTATCCTCCCTTAATCTCTCCCTCCATGTAAACTCCACAACCCATATTCACAGCCATCCCCTCGACCTTGCCTTCTCTCGTGGCCTCGCTACTCCCATCGTGTCAATCGCAGATAAGGACATCTCTGACCACTTCCTCATATTTCTCTCCACCCATGTCCCCCTTCCACCACTCTGCCAACCCTACTTATTCTGTATCCATCCCTGGAAAAAACTCTCTCCCAAATCTCTTACAACTGCCCATGAAATCCCAACTGTCCAGCCTTCGGCCCTCCATTCACCATGAAATTTCTGCCGATATCGATCTGCTCAAACTTACCCTCACCACCACCTTTGATGCCCTTGTCGCCATTAAAACTAGGGGCTGAAATTGCCCCTTTTTATAGCCACGTTAGCGCCTCCAGTGTGCACCACTGGGGCTCAATGGCGTTTCTGCATGGGGGAGAGAGGTGAGTGGCTCCATGGAAATTGCCCCAGAGCTTTGACATTATTGCCATGTGCGTCGACCCCTTACTGCCCTGCACCGACCCCTTTGCGACCGTGAGTGAAATTGCCCCACGGGCCACGAGGATGGCGAGGGTTTATGTCAGCGCCAGCTTCGCGGATTGCGAAACTCGCGGACATTCGCCGCCGGGGCTCCCCTTAAGGGGGAGGCCTTTAGCTTGAGTCAACCCGATAATGGCAGCCCTCGTGCCGACCGGGCCGCCATCATGCAGCCTGGCACATCTTTTTGGGTGCCGTGCTACTAGCCCGGTCGATCGCCTCCCTGGTAGCCCATTGGCACCAATCAAAGGGCCTGCAGAGTTCGCAGCGGCCCTCACCTTTCGGACTCAGGGCCCAATTTCACATCGGGGGCGGGACTTCCAGGCCGGGTGCAGGAAGTCCAAGTCCCGGAAATTTACCGCCCCCAATTGGGTTGAAGGGCAATTTCCAGCCCTTATTGTCTATCACTCTGGCCGTTCCCACTGGTAAGGCCCTCATTCTCACTTCCTTAAGTCCAAGGGATGCAGAATTGAATGGATATGACAGACAACTGGTTTAGTTATTCACCACCAGATCTGACTGGACCATTATCGGGTCCTACTCTCGTCTGCCAAAATGGCTCACTATTCCAGAATAATTCTGGAATGTGAAGATAAACCCTGGCTTCTATTCTCCACTGCTAAACATCTTCTTCATCCACTCTCCCCTGTCTCCTCTACCCTCACCTCCGACAAAAGTGCGAGGAGCTCATGAACTTCTTTATCTCTAAGATTGAGACCATCTGTTCAGCTGCTTCTGCCACTTCCCTTCCTTCCCCTAGCCCTGAGGCCCAAACTTCCTTAGGCCCTAGCCTTGAACTCATATATTTCTCTAGTTTCTCTCAGATATCCCCTCATGACTTCTCCACGCTCATCTTGTCCATGAGACCCACTGTCTGATCCCTCAACCCTATTCATACTTCTTGGGTGTGATGCTGAATGGACCTATTCCCACTAAACTGCTGACCACCCAACTTCTTTTCATGGCTCCCATGTTAGCTGACATTGTTAACAGTTCTCCCTCTTCAGGTGCTGTCCCCTTCGTCTTCAAATCTGCCATTATCACCCCTCTCCTCAAAAAAACAAGACTCTGTCCTTGCAAACTATTGCCCCATCTTCAAACTTCCTTTCCTCTCCAAAGTCCTTGAACATGTTGTCACCTCCCAAATCTGTGCCCATCTTTCCCATAACATCATATTTGAATTGCACCAATCCGGTTTCCACCCCTGCCACAGTACTGAAACAGCTCTCATCAAAGTCACAAATGACATCCTTTATGACCATTACAAAGGTAAACTATCCCTCCTCATCCTTCTTGACTTGTCTGCAGCCTTTGACACGGTTGACCACTCCAGCCTCATCCAATGCCTCGCCACCGTCGTCCAGCTGGGTGTGACTGCACATACCTGGTTCCATTCTTATCTATCTAATCGTAGCCAGAGAATCACCTGCAATGGCTTCTCTTCCCATTCCCGCATCACTACCTCTATTATTCCACAAGGATCTTTCCTTGGCCCCTTCCTATTTCTCATCTACATACTGTCTCTTGGCGACATCATCCGAAAGCATAGCATCAGGTTCCAAATGTACGCTGACGACACCCAGCTCTACTTCACCACCACTTCTCTCGACTCCTCCAGTCTCTAAATTGTCAGACTGCTTGTTCGACATTCAGTCCTGGATGAGCAGAAATTTTCACCAATTAAATATTGGGAAGAACAAAGCCATTGTTTTCAGTCCTCGCTATACTATTTGCAACCTCGGTGTCATATTTGATACAGAAATGAGCTTCCAACCACCTATTTCCACCTCCAGAACATCACCCATCTCTGCCCTTGCCTCAGCTCATCCACTACTGAATCCCTCATCCATGCCTTTGTTACCTTTAGATTTGACTATTCCAACGCACTCCTGGCTAGCCTCCCACATTCTACCCTACGTAATCTTGAAGTCATCCAAACCTCGGCTCGCGAAACCTAACTTGCACCAAGTCCCGTTCATCCATCACCACTGTGCTCGCTGACCTACATTGGCTACATAAGCAATTCCTAGATTTCAAAATTCTCATACTTGTTTTCAAATCCTTCCATGGCCTTGCCTGTCCCTATCTTTGTAATCTCCTCCAGCCCCACAACCCCCCAAGATGGCTGCGATCCTCTAATTCAGCCCTCTGGAGCATCCCTGATTATAATCGCTCAGCCATTGGTGGCGTGCCTTCTGTTGCCGAGGCCCGAAGCTCTGGAATTCCCTGCCTGAACCTCTCCACCTCTCTTTCCTTCTTTAAGACGGTCCTTAAAATTCACCTCTTTGAACAAGCTTTTGGTCATCTGCCCTAATTACTCCTTATGATAATATGGTTTTATCTAATAATACTCTTGTAAAGTGCCTTAAAGGTGCGATATAAATACACGTTGCTGTTGTTGTGGGAGAATATTGGCTCAGAAATCGCAGCCTCCCCAGGTCCATACGAAGTTTCTACGGACCCGGGAAGGCATCAGAAAAGCCAGCTTTCAGCACGCAATGTGCATGCACTGAAAACTGACTTTTCCGATCTGTCAAGTTTCTGGCTTGACCGATCCACCGCATCTCAGGAGCAAGGACATTTGCAAGGGCAAGATTGCAGGATTTACCCATATCTTGCCCAGCAAATGTCCTCAAAACTCTTGCGACTGATAAAAGCAGGTGCATAGCCTACTTTTACAGGTATAAGAGTTTAAAACATTTTAAAATAAAATTATAAAAACACATTTTATTGTTAAAAACCCTCCCCACTATGGTAAGTTTATTTTAAAACATAATTAAAAAATCTTTTAAAAAAAAAATAGGGAAAATATATATTTTTTAAATACATTAATAGCTTTAATTTAAATTAATAAAAATAGGTTTTGCATTTTTTCTATCTTTTATTAGTGTTTTGGGGGTGTTTCTCATTCATAGTATTAGGAGTTTCAGACTTATGAAACTCCTATACTATGAATGAGAATATACTATACCTGATTGGCTGCCCAGAGCCACGTGACTCCAGCTCCAGGCCTGCGCAAGTCCCAGTCAGGAGAGGGCACCGGACCGGGATCCTGCGGGGCCGCAGCAGCTTCAGGTAGGTGCGCATCTTTTTTGCTATTTTTAGTCGACTGCCCGCTGGAAGAAGAAACAGGGATTTCTGGGCCATTAAATGCAAAATAATTCTGTCCCACCACTATGAACTTTCTTAAAATATACTTCTCAGTTTATGCAACATTATGTCCTACGCATTAAAATAAATCAGAATTGAAATGAATAGGGAAGTCATCTTTCATGAGACATTAGGATTTCTGTGTGGGTACCTACAAGAAAGAACAGTAGGTAGTCACATGCTAGTGGTAGCCCTGTCCAGTCAATCAAAAATAACTCAAATTGGTAGAAAATCCTGGATTCAGACTTGAATTTTGCAACTTTTCACCTGAAGAACAAAGAACATTGAATTCAAACTCTTCTGATTATGTGCTGTGCGCAAACAGATTAGCCAGCTGTGGGTTTCATAGATATCTCACTATTTTGATAGTTGCAATTGACATTGTTTTCAGAGTTAAATAAGTGTCAGAAGTCCGTTAAAGGCACTTTAGCCACTTATGCAATTTTAGTTCTGCACATTTACCACTGAACTATTCATGGCAAATATTCAAATTCACCACTTTTGAACTATAGTCATGCAATAGAATATTAGTTGAAGTTACGTGGATTTTGCTGTGAGTAGAGAACGGAAGGTGCCAGCCATTGGTTAGACTTGCTCTTGCCCAGAGACTTTCTATGAGCTTTTGCACTGCAAGTACCTCTCAGCCAACTATCCAAAAAGCACTGTGCACACTACAGGGCATCTGGGTCCAAGAAACTGTGGGGCCGAAATTGCCCCTGTCGATAAGGTCTCTGGCTGCCTGAAAGTGGTGGCCATTGGGTGGTGTGGAATCACCGACGACTCTCCGCGGAGGGGCCGCCATTTACTAAATTGCCCTTCATCAAGGTCGGAGCGGTGTAGAGGACCGCTCCGCCCGTTTTCCCACTGCGGTGTGCACGCGCCAACCCCTTCCCAAAATTGCCCAGCGGAAAATATCCCTTTTATGGAATTGCCCCATGGAAGCAGCACTGCTATCGGTCAGCTTTTTCTGTTGGTGCATTCCTTGTTGGTCGGCGGCGCAGCCGCCCTTAAAGGGGAGGTGCTGCTGCCGGCGACGCCATTTTATCTTTTATTGTCGGCCGAATGTCAGGTTGGCCAGACAATTATGCCCCGGGTTCGACCGGACTGCCAACAGGCAACCTGGCATCCCCCCTTGGGTGCCAGGTGACTGGCCTCGCCAAAACCCTCTCTGGTGGCCCAGCGAACCTACCAGGGCTCGTATTCGCTCTCCCCTTTAACTGAAGGGGAGAGGTGCTGACGTCATCAGCGACGTGCTGATGAGTGATTGGGGCAGCCGACTCGCTGCAAGGGCACTTCCGCCCCTCAGCCGCCACTACATCCACCCCGTCTAAAAAAATCATCCATGTGCTGAATATCGACTTCAAAAAATGGAGGGTGCACCTCGTTTCAGGCAGTGGGCAATTGCGGCCGCTGTGAGTCTCCTTAACCAATCAGAACTGTTAATTGTTCAGAGTCTGAACCAGGATATATCAGTTAGAATGGTGAATTCAATGTCAAATCAGGTACAGAAAGAGCAATAAAGAAAGGTTGGATTATGAGAAAGAGATAAAAGAGACAGAAAGAAAAAAAAAAGATTATTTAAATGTTTTCATTTTTTTAAATCTCCAACAATAATTAAAATCTGAAGGAATGAGACTACATACTTGTAAAAGTTAATTTTCAGTGCCAGAGAGGTTGTTTGGCAGTAATTAAGACTTACCACGTCGTTAAAAAGATACTTACACTGGAATGGACAAGTCCTAACTTTTTCTGGTGAGTTTAGTCCGTATCTATGAGGTAAGCACAGGAACTTCACATCACTGAATACATTTGAATGATGAGTCAGATGGTGAGATGCTATTTTTGGGAAGCTTATGGAGGAATGTCGCATCTTCGACATTGATGTGGAGTATTACAAAGATACTCGATACAATTCTGTTTTGGAGAAAAGAATCATTTACTAAGTACTCGATCGAGGGAGAGATAGCTTCTACACGAGTTCAGTATCTCGGTGACCCAAACCAGCTGCTCTCTCTGAACAATTGTCGGGTTACTGTTTTTATACAGTCAAAATACATACAAAGTCATGAAGTTCCGCGCGGAGGCTTTCCATTTGTTGTTTCCCTGCTGCATCACAAAATTTTCACCTACCTACGATATTAATTGGTTAATACAATTATATTGACAGCAAACTTCATTACCTCACCTGTGCACCTTTTATCTGATAAGTTACATGCCAAATCATTCCTGTGAACACCTTCAAACCCATTTGTTTTGTGTGATTCTTTCAACCTTGAATAGGTTTAACAAACACAGCTAGAGTGTCCTCAATCAGTCTCTGTCTCCCGTTATCTCGTATCACCCAATGTGGTTCCTAGCTAGACTCTGCAGTTTTTTTTTACAATTACTGTCTGCATTTCCAACAATTTGTCTTGGTTTTACTACTATAAGGTGTTTATACTCGGGCAAGTGCCAAATACTATCTTCTTGAGAGTCCTTTGAAATCAGCTATGACCCTTTCGAAGGAGAATTCATCCTTAACAAATGGGCTCTATTGGCTTTGCTCTGTAAGGGGTGGTCCCAGGGGTCAGGTTCACCTCTGACCTACTTGACCGGTTCGAATCGCTCCCACTCCCTTGGGTTCTTGACTCTGGGTTTATTTGGGGGGTGTGATAAAGTGCAAAGGACAACTGGTTTGATGCAAAAGAACTTTGATTTTATTACAGACAAGAAAATACAATGTCAAACTTATAATCACTCTAATAAAGAACAATACATTACACATTCAAAGGGCATTACAGTAAAAATTACACCTCCCACCTCCCAATACCTAATCCTAGCTAGATTAGATTCCAGGGCAGGCAGGGACTATGCTTACCAATCATTTCTGGTCAGTTAGTGGTAATTCGCAAGTTCGGAGTCCATTGAATTCTGTAGGTTCTGCTTGCCGTACCCCGAACGTCGGAGAAGACTTCTTACTGCACAATCTTCAGTTGGGTTGGGTCCGCTGATGCGGTAAGGCGAGTTTTGGATCTATGGGGTTTCCTTTGTTAGAAATAGGTTCAAAGTCTCTTTAGGTAATGTTTTCACCTGTTGGTAGTCAGGACTTTGATTGTAGAGTGGAAACTTTCGATTCTTCAGTTTCTTTCTGTTGGAGTTTTGTTTCACGTTTGGTTGATCGCGGTGGTTTTTCATTGGTACCACGTTGTCTGTGATCGGGTGCTGCTGCGATGGTGATGTTCTTCCTTCCTTCAGGACTTTACGACTTCGAGGTTGGAGAAGTTAGGTTACAACTGTCGCTTTTGATTAGAAACATAGAAACATAGAAACACAGAAATTAGGTACAGGAGCAGGCCATTCGGCCCTTCGAGCCTGCACTGCCATTCAATAAGATCATGGCTGATCATTCAACCTCAGTACCCCTTTCCTGCTTTCTCTCCATACCCTTTGATCCCTTTGGCCGTAAGGGCCATATCTAGCTCCCTATTGAATATATCTAATGAACTGGCCTCAACAACTTTCTGTGGTAGAGAATTCCACAGGTTAACCAGTCTCTGAGTGAAGAAGTTTCTCCTCATCTTGGTCCTAAATGGCTTACCCCTTCTTCTTATACTGTGACCCTGGTTCTGGAACTCCCCAGCAATGGAAACATTCTTCCTGTCTTTAACCTGTCCAATCCCGTCAGAATTTTATATGTTTCTATGAGACCCCCCTCTCATTCTTCTAAACTCCAGTGGATACAAGCCCAGTTGATCCAGTCGCTCCTCATATCTCAGTCCTGCCATCCCGGGAATCAGTCTGGTGAACCTTCGCTGTACTCCCTCAATAGCAAGAATGTCCTTCCTCAGATTAGGAGACCAAAACTGAACACAATATTCCAGGTGTGGCCTCATCAAGGCTCTGTGCAACTGCAGCGAGACCTCCCTGCTCCTATACTCAAATCCCCTAGCTTTGAAGGCCAACATGCCATTTGCCTTCTTCACCGCCTGCTGTACCTGCATGCCAAACTTCAATGACTGATGTACTATGACACCCAGGTCTCATTGCACCTCCCCTTTTCCTAATCTGCCACCATTCAGATAATATTCTGTCTTCCTGTCTACCAAAGTGGATAACCTCACATTTATCCACATTATACTGCATCTGCCATGCATTTGCCCACTCACCTAACCTGTCCAAGTGACCATGCAGCCTCTTATCATCGTCCTCACAGCTCACACCACCATCCAGCTTAGCGTCATCTGCAAACTTGGAGATATTAAACTCAATTCCTTCATCTAAATCATTGATGGATATTGTAAATATCTGGGGTCCTAGCACTGAACCCTGCGGCACCCCACTGGTCACTGCCTGCCATTCTGAAAAGGACCCGTTTATTCTGACTCTCTGCTTCCTGACTGCCAACCAGTTCTCTATCCACGTCATTAGATTAGGCCCAATATCTTGGGTGCTCTAATCTCTTGTGTGGGACCTTGTCAAAAGACTTTTGAAAGTCCAAATACACCACATCCACTGGTTCTCCCTTGTCCACTCTACTAGTTACATCCTCAAAAAATTCTAGAAGATTTGTCAAGCATGATTTCCCTTTCATAAATCCATGCTGACTTGGAATAATCCTGTCACCGCTTTCCAAATGCGCTGTTATTTCATTTTTAATAATTGATTCCAACATTTTCCCCACCGCCGATGTCAGGCTAACTGGTCTATAATTCCCCATTTTCTTTCTCCCTCCTTTTTTAAAAAGTGGTGTTACATTAGCTACCCTCCAGTCCATAGGAATTGATGCAGAGTCAATAGAATGTTGGAAAATGATCACTAATGCATCCACGATTTCTAGGGCCACTTCCTTAAGTACTCTGGGATGCAGACTATCAGGCCCTGGGGATTTGTCAGGTTTCAATCCCATCTTTTCCATGACACAATTTCTTGACTATTAAGGATTTCCTTCAGTTCCTTCTTTTCGCTAGACCCTCGAACCCCTCGTATTTCCGGAAGGTTATATGTGTCTTCCTTAGTGAAGATAGATCCAAAGTATTTGTTCAATTGGTCTGCTATTTCTTTGTTCTCCATTATAAATTCACCTGATTCTGTCTCCAAAGGACCTACATTGGTCTTCACTAATCTTTTTCTCTTCACATATCTATAGAAGCTTTTGCAGTCAGTGTTTATGTTTCCTGCGAGTTTCCTCTCATACTTTATTTTCCCCTTCCTAATTAGACTCTGGTCCTCCTCTGCTGCATTCTAAATTCCTCCCAGTCCTCAGGTTTGCTGCTTTTTCTCACCAATGTATATGCCTCTTCCTTGGATTTAACACTATCCCTAATTTCCCTTGTTAGCCACGGTTGAGCCACCTTCCCCTTTTTATTTTTATTCCAAACAGGGATGTACAATTGTTGAAGTCCATCCATGCAATCTATAAATGTCTGCCATTGTCGATCCACTGTTAACCCTTTAAGTATCATTTGCCAGTCTATCCTAGCCAATTCACGTTTCATACCATCAAAGTTACCTTTTCTTTAGTTCAAGACCCTAGTCTCTGAATTAACTGTGTCATTCTCCATCTTAATAAAGAATTCTACCATATTATGGTCACTCTTTCGCAGGGGGCCTCACACAACAAGATTGCTAATTAGTTCTCTCTCATTACACAACACCCAATCTAGGATGGCCAGCTCTCTAGTTGGTTCCTCGACATATTTGTCTAGAAAGACATCCCTAATACATTCCAGGAAATCCTCCTCCAACGCATTGCTATCAACTTGGTTAACTCAATCTATATGTAGATGAAAGTTGCCCATGATAGTTGCTGTAGTTTTATTGCATGCATCCTTAATTTCTTGATTGATGCCATCCCCAACCTCATTACAACCTCTCCCTTCTTGATGACATCAGCGTAGTATGGTACTAGGCATAGTATGGCATCAGGCGTAGTATGGCATACCCTCTGTTAAAACAGGGGGCCGGTTATATGATTTGAGTTGTCCTAATCTTCATGCCAAATCAGTCCAGAATTATTTGTTTAAATTTGGCAGGCTTGACCTTTCTTTGTAATATTTTGGCGGGCTCGTTAAAAGTTCATCTGTCTTGGGTGAGTCGCTCTTCTAAATCTGTTTCCTGATGGAAATATTAGCTTGGTAATCGCAATGTCCTTTTGTGCTTAGTTTTTCGCATACATGCTGTAGTGGGTCCTTTGTTCTTATTCATGTTGAATATGGCTTTTCTCAGTTTAATTTGATGGCTGGCCATCTCTGAGTTATTGTTGTAATGTAAATGTTTTTTGTGGAGAAGAGTTTTCGAGTATCCATTCCACCAGACAATTTACCTTAGTCCTAACACCCAGACAGTTCCAATAATCAAGTTAGCTTCTTTAGTTCCTTAGGCCCACCCACAGACTTGAATTTGTCTTGTAAAAGTCCAAAACTCGATTAAAGTTCATAGTTTCTTCCATAAGCACGTTAAGATTTCAAACTTTCCGGTAGATATTCACAAATTAAATGTCCTTTCTGAAGCAGGTACAAAATTGACAAGAACCTCCCCCACCCCCACCCCCCACACCACGTGTTTGGGCTCATTCGAAAGGAAATTTAATTTGCAACTATCTACCAAAAAGTATGGAACTCTAAAGTGCTTATGAAAGAAACTACGAACTTTAATAGAATTTTGGATTTTAAAAGACAAACTCAAGCTGTGGGCGGATCTACGGAACTAGCAAGAGTCTGTCTAATTAAGTGAAGCTACCTGGGTGTGAGGACTAAGTTAACCTGTCTGGAAGAATGAGTATTCGAAAATTCTCCCCCCACAAGAGACATTAACATCACAAAATCACCCAGAGGTAGCTACCCATCAACATGGGTTTGGACAACTATTTCAGCATATACATCACAAAGAGGCCCAATCCAGCCTGTATGCAAAAGACTAAGCACAAAAGGACATTGCAATTACCAAACTAATATTTCCACCAGGAAACAGTTTTCGAACATCAACTCACCCAAAACATATCAACTTTTAACGAGCCCACCGAAATATTACAAAGAAGAACCAAGCCCGCCAAAATTATACAAAGGATTTTGAACAGATTTGGCGCCGAGATTCGAACACTGAAATCGTATAACTGGCCCCTGTTTTCAACAGAGGTTAGGTGGTTGCTAGGTAGCTACAAGGCTGCTACTGCCTCAGATGCAATACTACACCAGGTGCTATACTACGAGTATGTCATCACGACAAGGAGAGAAACCAATGCGACAGTTGTAAACTAACTTCTCCAGCCTCGAAGTCCTGAAGTCCTGAAGGAAGGAAGAACATCACCATCGCGGCAGCAACCGACCGCAGTCAACGTGGTATCAAGGGAAAAAACAACCGCAATCTACCCGTTAACGATCAAAAGGATTGGTAAGTGTAGTCCCTGCCTGCCCTGGAGTCTAACCTAGCTAGAATTAGGTATTGGGAGGTGGGGGGTATAATTTACTGTAAGCGCCTTTGAATGTGTAGTGCATGGTTCTTTATTAGAGTGATTTTAAGTTTGACCTTGTACTTTTCCTTGTATTGTCCTTTATTAGAGTAATTGTAAGTTTGGCCTTGTATTTTCTTACACGAGTAATAAGCTTGTATTACCCTGACTGTAATAAAAACAAAGTTCTTTTGCATCAAACCAGTGTCCTTTGCACTTTTGTCACACCCCTCAAATAAATCCAGAGTACCGAACCCAAGGGAGTGGGAGTGATTTGAACCGCTCAAGTTGGTCAGAAGGGAATCTGACCCACTCATAGAGACCACCCTTTTACAAAATGGCAACCGTGGCAGGACTCTGGTACATGGGGTGTGATGTGGACAGTGCTGGTTTGGGGCAAAGAACCAAAATGGAAGAGAGGATTTCCTCCTATGTGTATAAGAAGGTCAATGTAACTAAAGAATGGGTGCTTAGTCTATTGCGTGCTGAGCATCCAGCTGACGCTGTAGCCCAGTAGACAGCAAGCAAAAATCACAAGGAAGCAGTAGAGAAAGCAATTTGGTTGGTCTGTCTACAGCAACAGGTCCAACTCCGAGACAGAATGAATGAAACATTACAGGCAAACTTATGGGAATGCGCAGGGAACTATCAGGAAAGGGTTATGTCAGAAGAAAGATTATCAGGAGAACTCCGTAAGCTAAAACAGGAAAGGACCCAAATAATGGAAAGGTTTAAAACCAGTCAGGACTATTTTAAATGTCAGGTTACCGAGGCCAAAAGTAATGAAAAGTCAGTGAGGGAGGAAAGCACTCACCTCACCCTACAAGTAAAAGAGCTCCAGGAAAGATTAAAAGATGTGCAAGCAGCGTATAAAGTAGTTAGCACTAATGGGTTTGAATCGGGAGACCACGGTCAACGCCAGCAACAAATTAAAAGTTTGAACCTTGCTCTGTCCAAGGCAAAAGGCATGGTATGCCTAGTAAACCCGGGTACGCTCCAGGTAAACCTGGAAGAGAAAGAAGAAACTACTCGGCCATCACCTGTGGCACCGGTGACTACACCGGTTCAGCAGCAGGAGGAGCAAATCAGTTGCGGGGCGGACAGGGACAGTGAACCACCACCACCTGTGGCAGCGAGTTTCAGCTCGGCTTGGCCGCAGGGGTGAGAGGGAGGCGAGCCAGAACAGGGAAAGCCAGAACCAGGGCCAATGTGCCCGGTCCGGCAACAGAAGTTTGGCCCGCCCACCCTTGCCAGAGGTCAAGGACCCCTCGAAAATCAGTTTGTGGTCCCCCACACTCCCCACCAGCTTAGGGCTATGATAAGCCACCTGTGAAAGCTAATTCCAAAGGGAGACCCCTCGGTTCACTTTGTGGAGGCGGAACAGGAAGGGGATATTAATGGATGCGATGATGCAGAAATGGCTAAGATGCTTCTCCTTTCTCTAGACAGCAAACTATACCAGTCCCTCTCTACTGAGAGCAAAAGAGGACAGAAAACACTTGCTGCCGTCCAAAAGGACATTTTAGAAGCTATGGGCTGCAATGACGTGAGTCCCTTCTCTAGTGTAGAAAAAATGGTGCAGCTCACAGGAGAAACCCCACAGGCTTTCGCCGACTGACTGTAGCCTGTGTACAAAAGCGCCTGTAGTGGGGACATAGACAGGGATCACTTAAGCCTGGATGAATTAGCACACTGGCTCCGAAGCCCAGTAGCTAAAAGGTTACCCAGAATAAGAACTAAGGCTGAGGCCTGGTTTGACCCAAGAGATCCTCAAGCCACAGAACAGGGAGTGCTTCGGCAACTGGCCCTAGCTTACAGAAACAGCAGAAGGACAGAAGAGCACCCACAAAAGGGAAGGGTTCACGAAATCCGACCTAGCCAAGATAAGAGGGAATGGCGCCGCAAGGGGGGCAACCCCTCCGATACAAAACGTACCTGCTTCTGGTGATGAAAGAGTGGGCACTGGAGAAAGGATTGCAAAAATCCTTGGAAGATTAGCGCAGGAAAGAATTCTCCAGCCCTTACCCAAAAGTCCGAGACAGATAAGCCAACCCCTCCCCCGTCATTCGAGACCTTTTTAACTGTGCTCCGAGCCATGTTAGATGGCCCTGGAAAAGTAGCCACCGCCACCGGTACCGAGATCCCATCTGTCCCCTCCCAACCAAAACCGTGACTAGGACAGGCGCAGCCTGGCCATCTGTGTGCCCTCAAGTATGATGTGTGGGGGAGACCGACCGTACAGATGGAAGTGCAAAAGGTGAAAGGGCCTTACCTGCTGAACACCGGTGGCTCAAGCACCCTTGTCTATGCAGCTAACCCCACCGCCTCACCTCTCTCTAACGGGATCCCCTCCAGCTTGGAGGGTTTCACAGGCACTGAACAGCCTGGCTCATTCTCCGTTCTGCTCTCTATTCATTTAGGTACACTCCACACTAAGTGAACTTGTGTCCTGATGAAGTGGGAGCAGGAAGGGAGAGGGATTCTGGGGGCTGACTTCATTCTAGGCCGCGGAATCCTGTTGGATTTAAGAAACCACTGTCTTTGGAGGTGAGTCTATATGGGACAGGAGAGTGAGGTGATGGTTATTCCGGGAAAACAGGGAAAAGGGACAGTGTACACCATGAAGCCAAAGGAGGGTTATGACCTTGACTCTCTGGTCAGTAACACCCCTGTAAATAACAAGAGTATGTGAGGAAAAACCTTGCAGCTTTTGCCACTCACAAACACGACTGCGGGAGAATAAATGGGGTCGAGGTTAGCATAGATGGGGACCCCATGACCCAACCACAGAAACATAGAAACATAGAAACATAGAAAATAGGTGCAGGAGTAGGCCATTCGGCTGTTCGAGCCTGCACCACCATTCAATAAGATCATGGCTGATCATTCCCTCAGTACCCCTTTCCTGCTTTCTTTCCATACCCCTTGATCCCCTTAGCCGTAAGGGCCATATCTAACTCCCTCTTCAATATATCCAATGAACTGGCATCAACAACTCTGCAGCAGGGAATTCCACAGGTTAACAACTCTCTGAGTGAAGAAGTTTCTCCTTCAGTACAGTACAACTTTCCCAGGGAGGCGGAGGCAGGCCTGGGAACAGCCTTGGGTTCGCTGGTTAAACAGAGGGTATTGAGACCAATAGCTACCCATGTGATCGCTCCATTGTGGCCGGTTAAGAAACTCAACCATAACATCCCCGTCTGTGCACCCACTATTGCTGCTGTCGCCGACCTCATTGGAAATATTCCAGCCTCCGCGACCACCTTCACGGTGCTGGATCTTCCCAACAGGTTCTGGTCCATACCTTTAAGAAGGGAAGATCAGAATAAGATTGCTTTTACCTTTAAAGGGCAGCAATATACTTGGAACTGTCTCCCTCAGGACTTGCACAACAGCCCCAGTATTTTCCATCAGTTTATGGCCAACTGTTTAAAGAGTTTCAGCAGACCCCAGCAGTTGGTACATTATGTGGACGACCTGCTCCTGTTCACCGATGAGGGGATGGAGCATGGCCCTCTGTTGGCTGAATTGCTGGAGCTGCTGAAGAAGAGGAATTTAAAGTAAACCCCAAGAAGGCACAGATCGGCCTGAAGGAAGTAAAATTCCTGAGACTGGCTGTGCGCGCTGGGGAAAGAGCCATAGACAAAGCTAGAAGGGAAGCAGTGCAGAAGTTATCCACCCCCAACACAGTAACAGGAGAAAAATCTTTTCTAGGGCTAACCGGGTACTGCAGAGATTTCATTGAGGATTATGCCGTCACAGCTGCCCTCTGCTCCGACTCTACACAAGGGAGTGGACTGGGAATGGGACAAAGGTTGCGAGACAGCATTTATCCAACTGAAGAAAGACCTGCAGACCGCACCAGCTCTAGGGGCCATAGATGGGGGTAAAGAGTTTTTCCTGGAGGTAGCAGCCAGTAGGGACAGCCTGAGTGCAGTACTGCTCCAAGAGCGGCACGGCCGGCTGAGACCAGTGGTCTATTCCTCCAGGATACTCACGGACATGGAGAAGGGATACTCCAACTGTGAGCGGCACCTCCTAGCCACTCACTGGGCTGTGAAAAGATCACTGATTTTAACAGGGGGGTCCCCTACCACACTCCTTACCCACCATACGCCCACACAAATACTCCTGGATGGGAGAATCAAGGACGGGGCAGTGAGCCATGCCCGCATTGCTCACTGGACCCTGCTCCTCTCTCAAATGGACCTAAGGTTAAAGGGTCTCTGCGAGCCAAGACTCACAGCCAACATGATTTATCCAGGGACAGCCCACCGGTGTTCTGTAGAAGGGGTATGGGAAATTAACATAGGCTTTCGGGCTGGGTTACAGCCCAAGAGATCTATGTGGATGGTTCAAGCAAAGTATCTGCGGGTGAACGACTCACAGGCTGCGGAGTTTATGACCCCGAGGCAGGCATTGCCCTGGCGATTGAACTCTCCAATACTATGAGCGCCCAGCATGCTGAACTGTCTGCGGTGGTGTAGGTAGTCACACACCCCAAAGAATTCCTTACTCCATACACAATTTGCTCGGACAGTATGTTCACATGCAATTCGTGTACGGAGTACCTGGCTATCTGGTCCCGCCGCCGATACACATCCGCAGACGGGTGGCCCCTGACAATTAAGCCCCTACTGGAAAAGATCATGAAAGCTGTAGGAGAGGACGGGAATATCTACATACATAAAGTGAAGGCACATTCCACCACAGAACCCCGTAGCAAGGGAAACCAGCAGGCTGACATGTTGGCCAAGCAAGATGCCCGCACGGGCAAGCCCTGGGATCCGTTCAATCCAGGACCCATCGCAGCAGTCAGGGGCAGGATTGGGACGGTTGGGAAGGCTAGGATAGCCTTGCTCACGGACCTAAAAATGGTTCAGACCCAAGACCCCGTCCTCAAAACTGTCCTGAACACACTAGCTAAAGGGGAAAGGATAGACAGCCCGTACAGCACTGCAGCAATTGCCATTAAAGAAGGCATGCTGTTCAGGGGGTAGCAATGGGTAATACTGCAACAACACAGGAGAGAATTCCTCCAGCTGGCCCACGAGGGTCCAGGAGCAAGACAGCCCAGAGCTGAGACCACTTGGCAGCAAGTGGAACAGGTAGGGTGATGGCCAAGACTCAGGGAAGATGTCCACGAGTTCTATGTTAGCTGTCTGGTGTGCGCGGCCAACAACCCTGACCCCCAGAAAAGAAAGGTGTTGATGGGACATATCATGAGGGTAGAGGGACCCTGGCAGTTGATCCAAATCAATTACAGCGGGCCCCTACCCACTGCCCAGGGAGGTTACAAGTCCTGCATAGTATTGGTGGATGTATTCATCAAATGGGTGGAAGCTTTCCCATGCCGAACAGCCACTGCCCTGGGAACAGCCAGGATCCTGGTCAGAGAAGTGTTCTCTTGATGGGGACTACCACAATATGTGGAGTCCGACCAAGAAGTCACTTCACCGGGCAGGTGACACAGGAGACCATTAAGGTACTCGGCATCAGAGGGAAATGGCATGTTGCCCACAACCCACAGTCATCCGGGCCTGTGGAGCGTTTAAACCGTACCATCAAAGAAAGGCTGCGCAAAGAAATAGGGGACTCACCCAAAGGGTGGGTAGAAGTCCTACTACTGGTCCTCATGGGGATCCGGGCCAGCCAGTCAAAGAGCATGGGGTACTCCCTGTACGATCTCATGACCAGCAGAGCCATGCGAACCCCCACCCATGTGTTAGCCCCGGTACTCACGGCAGGTCAGCTCAGGGAAGCGAGCCGGGACAGCTTTGTCAGGAATCTGTTTGAGCACCTTAAATAGATTCACTGGCAGGCTGCTAACAAAATGGGAAAACAGCATCAGAGCAACCGACTGTTGCTAGAACCCCGCAAACACCATGAATGGGAGATAGGGAACCAGGTTATGGTGAGGAACTACGCTAGAGTAGGGGTCTTTGAGGCACTGTACATGGGGCCGTACCACATTGTCGACAAGGCAAGCCCCATGGTCTATACCTTAAAACTGCCCCGCCGAATGAAGTGGTTCCACATAAATCAGTGCAAACTTTTGAACCCAGGGACAGCAGCTAAACGTAAGGGACAGCCGAAAACTGTAAACTGCACTAAAGACAGGGACCCCCCAGCCAACAGCCCCTGACTCTGGAAATCCCACAGGGGATGTGGCAGACCCAAAGACTGTACCTAGAGGGGCGGTGGACTGTGTTACGGAGGAGCTGTCCCCCCAATCATTTGGGACTCAGACGCACCCCCAGTAGCCGGAGCCTTAAGAAGGACTCCCAGCACACCACGGTCAAAGACACCGTGGTCACCTGCGCTCCGATTTAAATGGTTCAGTCCCAGGAAAGGGACCAGCCGCAAAAGGGCATCCAAGGTCAGAGACCAGCCCGCGAGCAGGGACACCCAGTCGGTAGCCTCGGGCAACAAGGAACCCTTAGAAGGGATAGCAGTGGACCAGCCACCAAGTGAAAATCCCAGCCCGTACCCCTCGACCAGGCAGAACAACCCCCAGGGGAAGAAACGAACCAGGCAGCCTCCCCCAAAGTAGCTGTGTGCTGCAGCACCAGAGGGGACGTTCTCCCGATAGTGTGGGACTTGAACCCACCTCCGGCCAGGGTACTTGGGGTTGGATGGTGCAGACCGATCTATTACCTACCTCGCTGACACCCAGCAGGAGAAGAAGAAAAAAAGAAGGCAGAAATTAACCTGGCCTCCCGGAGATGGGTGGCAGATGTACATATAGAGTGCGAGATGAATTTAAGAATGTTTAGTAATAAGTTTAGAATAGTGTAAGATTATCTGTGTAATGATAAGTATATATGTATTAGTTAACTGGGATAAGGAAAAGAATCTACCTGTGCAGTTGTTAAAAGAGGCACAGGCCGGGTAATACCCGGGTGTAAGAAGAATTTACCGGTATGGCTATTAAGGAAGCACCGGTGAGATAACAAGCAACGGTTGTGAGATAAAGTTAAAAGCAGACATCAGTCTACAAGGAACTGAATAAGGCAGCCAGTCAATGAATGACTATGAGCCCAAATTGGAACTCGGTCACCTTTGTTAAGCCAGAGAGCTTTCTCAGGGCTAGACAATCTGTTTTATGTGCCCCTACAGGAAAGAGGGCAATATGAGAAGGATCCTGTTCCCGCTCGCCCTGATAAGGATGAGCAGCAGCGACCGAGGAGACGTTGCATAATCCCTCATCTACGGGTGTTCAGGAGGAAGAGCACCGATCGTAACCACCGGGGGTGGCCCCCGAGACATGTAAGAACTCGCTGTTTACGCCCACGAGGGAAGATGGCCAGGGTGGCTGGGATCTAATCCTACTCGCTACTCCAGTCAGGAAGGGTTTATCTACGGGGAGGCCTCACTTCCATGCCCCTGGATACGGATCATCGCTGCCCGAGTCAGTGTTACAGATGGAAAACGTGTATGTTTGACTTGCAAAGGGAACATTCACCTGGGAAGATGGTGGTGGCTCAGGAAACTCAGCAAAGATGCATGGGACCAAGAATCGGGCTGGGAAAGACTCGATAATGATACGAACGCACCATCATGGGGACACGGGGAGGAGTAAAAGTGTGTTGGGACAAATGGTGGGAATCCGAACAAAGAATTTATGTTTGCTTGTTGGGATCAGAGAGTATTTGTCCCGCAGGCATATCGATCACCTTCGCTAGGCAACGGCAAGATGAAGAGGAAGGGATGGGGTGGGATTCTAGCCTACACTGGTGCGCGGTCCCACACTTCCCACTCCCAATTAACGCCACCGAACTAAGAGCACACATTAAGAAATCCCTGCCCACAACCACGCTAATACGCACAGTAATATAAAGGTGTCCTTCCAGCACCATGGGACCTGGAAATGGATTAGTATTGGTGCCGACCGAAAAGGTGATATATCAGGGGGTACATTATGCAGTAGCTTCAGTAATATTAAACGTTACCGAGGTACACCTACCTGCATGGTGTCCGAAGGAAACAGAGCTGCTATACCAGGCCCTACTTAGAGACATGTTTAAGAAATTTTATGAGTTAGACTTTGGATATGTAGACAAGGCAGACCTATACACCCTAAACGCTAGGGACACCATGGGCTTGGGAAGACCTAGAAGGGAATCATAAATGACGTTTTCACCACCTACAATACAGGATCCTCTGTAATAAATAACCTAGATGACATAGAACTGCAAACACAGATAAACAGTTTAAAGACCCAATTGAGAAAAATCCTGAAACAGGAGAACACTGTAGTAGGATCAAAACTACACGAGGACCAGGCTATGACTGTCAATTTAAAAGAAATAGTGGCTGAGCTGAAAAAACAGGCACAGACAGTGAATGCACTCATACGGGAGGATAGAAATGCTTTGGACCCGGCTGCAGAGAACGAGGTGTGCTTACTGTGTGGGGCATGGTTGTTGGGTGAGGGCCGCAACAACCTGGAGGATTTAAAACAAGGTGTAGTCCCCTCTTGGATCAGGAACAAGCACCTCGCAGCCCTCCACCCGTACAGCAATTCACTAAGCCCGTGCCAACTCCACTTAGCCTCTGAAGCCTACCTTGTCCCAGTAGACTGTGGGAAATCTAACCACACCATTATGGGGATAGTATTAAGGATGCCGGTCATGGGTGGGACAGCCCGATCCGCACCGGTATACCGGGTGGAGAACATTGGAATTATTCAGGGAGGTGCACACATTCGTTTTGCAGCGGTCCCACCCTATGTCATAAAGTGGGAGCATACTATGACGGGTACTGACCTCTCTGGGTGCTGGAGCCGGGGAGCACATGTAATACTGTGAACCCCAGTACTTGAGTGCCCATTCAAAGTTACAGTGTGGGTTTAAAGCTGCTGGTGCACAGCCTATTAACTGCACCATGGAGGTAATGGTACAGGACCATGTCCCTCCACAGGTAGCATACATAGGGGGTGGGACATATTGTGTCACCACCAGTGCGCCCCACTACCAACATGGACACTTCTGGTGTCCGGTCAGTGACAGCAGTTTTTGCTTCAAACCTGAAGCATCAGTTCAAGTGGTCCAGGAATGGATTGTCCCCATTCCTGAACCCTCCACTGTCCACCTCACTGTGAAGGAAAACATTACAAACCTGCAGGATTATGTTGTACATTTTGGCTATGCAATTCCCCCTCTACTCGAACATCTTACCGCTCTGCTAAAAGCTGTAATTATCTCACAAAAACAATTCTACACTCTAGAACAGAAAACCATTGAGATAGGGAAAAAGATTCTCGAGATCACAATTCCGCCTTGGTGAGACCTTTTCAGAAATATAGAAGTCCCAGTCTGGATCCGAATCGCTTCCCACACTTTAGTTATTTGTCAACTCGCGATTATACTTTACTTATGGTGTCTCACGTGCTGAGTGAAATGCAGAGGCCGTCAGGTCAGGCACCAAAGGGTGCTATACACTTCTTGGCTGAATTTTGGAATCGTGCAGGGAGGGGTGACACCATACGGCCATGTTTAATTTGTGTTTGATTTTATCTGCTGTAAACCGCAAAATCTCGTGTATTGTGAGAGTGTTACTTGAAATGTTTTGACTATGTACTGAACTTAAAAATGTGTCTGACTATGGACCTTTAATGTTACTTAAGAATGTGTTTTGACTATGTGCTTTTACTTGTTTTACTTAAACTGCATTTGGCCATGTACCGTTATTCCACTGTGAAAATCAAGTAAAAGAGGGACATGATACTCCCTCTATATTGCAACCAAATTGTAACGACTGTATTCACCTGTAAATTCCATTTGCATTTCAACAGGGAATGTAGGGTAATGTTTAGCTAGTGTAAATTCAGGGAAGGTTGACTCTCAGGAGCAGGAATTTTGCTTACCTTGATTGACACTCAAAGAGTGTGGAGTGTCAACAACAGGTACTGAAGCAGGTGCAAAATTCACAAGAAACCCTCCCCTGTGTTTGGGCTCATTCGAAAGGAAATGTAATTTGGGACTATCTACCGAAAAGTTTGGAACTCTAAAGTGCTTATGAAAGAAACTACAAACTTTAATAGAATTTTGGATTTTAAAAGACAAATTCAAGGCTGTGGGCAGATCTACGGAACTAGCAAGAGACAGTCTAATTAAGTGAAGCTGCCTGGGTGTGAGGACTAAGTTAACCTATCTGGACTAATGAGTATTCAAAAATCCTTCTCCCACAAGAGACATTAACATCACAAAATCACCCAGAGGTAGCTACCCATCAACATGGGTCTGGGCAAACATTTCAGCATATACATCATAAAGAGGCCCAATCCAGTCTGTATGCGAAAGACTAAGCACAAAAGGACATTGCAATTACCAAACTAATATTTCCACCAGGAAACAGTTTTCGAACATCAACTCACCCAAAACATATCAACTTTTAACCAGCCCACCGAAATATTACAAAGAAGAACCAAGCCCGCCAAAATTATACAAAGGATTTTGAACAGATTTGGTGGCAAGATTAGAACACTGAAATCGTATAACTGGCCCCTGTTTTCAACAGAGATTAGGTGGTTGCTAGGTAGCTACAAGGCTGCTACTACCTCAGATGCCATACTACACCAGGTGCTATACTACGAGTATGTCATCACGACAAGGAGAGAAACCAATGCGACAGTTGTAAACTAACTTCTCCAGCCTCGAAGTCCTGAAGTCCTGAAGGAAGGAAGAACATCACCATCGCGGCAGCGACCGACTGCAGTAAATGTGATATCAAGGGAAAAACAACCGCGATCTACCGTTAACTATCAAAAGGCTTGGTAAGCATAGTCCCTGCCTGTCCTGGAGTCTAACCTAGCTAGAATTAGGTATTGGGAGGTGGAGGGTATAATTTACTGTAAGCGCCTTTGAATGTGTAGTGCATGGTTCTTTATTAGAGTGATTTTAAGTTTGACTTTGTACCTTTCCTTGTACTGTTATTTATTGGAGTGATTTTAAGTTTGACCTTGTACTTTTCCTTGTATTGTCCTTTATTAGAGTAATTGTAAATTTGGCCTTGTATATTCTTACTCGAGTAATAAGCCTGTATTACTCTGACTGTAATAAAAACAAAGTTCTTTTGCATCAAACCAGTGTCCTTTGCACTTTTGGCACCCCCACCCCCCCAAATAAATCCAGAGTACAGTACCCAAGGGAGTGGGAGCGATTTGAATCGCTAAGTTGGTCAGAAGGGAACCTGACCCCCCCTCATAGAGACCACCCCTTTACATTTCCAATGAGCCCAAACACTGGGGGGGTTCCCGTGAATTTTGACCTTTCAGTCCCTCCTGTTGACACTCTAAACTCTTGAGTGTCAAGCAAGGTAAGCAAAATTCCTGATCCCGAGAGTCAACCTTCCCTGCATTTACACTAGCTAACTATTAACGTGCATCCCCCTTTAAAATGCATTGCAAATCACAGGCGAATACAATCACTGCAATTCGGTTACAGCATAGAGGGGGTACGATGCCCCTCCTTTACTCTGTTTTCACAGTAAAATTAACGGTACACAGTCAAACACAGCTTTAAGTTCAGTAAAATAAAGGTACATAGTCAAACACATTTTAAGTAACACTCTTACAACACTCGATATTTTGCAGTTTACAGCAGGTAAAATCAAACACAAATTAAACATGGTAGTATGGTGTCACCCCTCCCTGCGCAATTCCCAAGTTCGGCCAAGGAGCGTACAGCACCCTTTGGTGCCTGACCTGACGGCCTCTGCATTTCACTCGGCAAGTGAGACACCATAAGTAAAGAATAATCGTGAGTTGACAGATAACTAAAGTGTGGGAAGTGGTTCTGATCCAGACTGGAACTTCTATATTTCTGAAAATGTCCCACCAAGGCAGAATTGTGATCTCGAGAATCTTTTTCCCTATCTCAATTATTTTCTGCTCTAGAGTGAAGAATTGTTTTTGTGAGATAATTACAGCTTTTAGCAGAGCCGTAAGATGTTCGGGTAGAGGGGGAATTGCATAGCCGAAATGTACAACATAATCCTGCAGGTTTGTAATGTTTTCCTTCACAGTGAGGTGGACAGGGGAGGGTTCAGGAGTGGGCCATTGAACTGATACCTCAGGTTTGAAGCAAAAACTGCTGTCACTCACCAGACACCAGAAGTGTCCATGCTGGTAGTGGGGTGCACTGGTGGTGACACAATATGTCCCACCCCCTATGTATGCTACCTGTGGAGGGACATGTTCTTGTGCCATTACCTCCATGGTACAGTTAATAGGCTGTGCACCAGCAGCTTTAAACCCACACTGTGACTTTGAATGGGCACTCAAGTACTGGGGACACAGTATTACATGTGCACCCCGGCTCCGGCACCCGGAGAGGACAGTACCCATTACAGCGTGCTCCCACTTTATGACATAGGTTGAGACTGCTGTGAAACGAATGTGTGCACCTCCATGAATAACTCCAAAGTTCTGCAACTGGTATACCGGTGCAGGTCGGGCTGTTCCACCCATGACCAGCATCCTTAGTACGATTCCCATAATGGTGTGGTTAGATTTCCCACAGTCTACTGGGACAGGGTAGGATTCAGAGGCTAGGCGGAGCTGGCATGGGCTTAGTGAATTGCTGTACGGGTGGAGGGCTGCGAGGTGCTTGTTCCTGATCCAAGAGGGGACTACACCTTGTTTTAAATCCTCCAGGTTGTTGCAGCCCTCACCCAACAACCATGCCCCATACAGTACTCACACCTTGTTCTGTGCAGCCTGGTCCGAAGCTTTTCTATGCTCCCGTATAAGTGCATTCATTGTCCGTGCATGTTTTTCCAGCTCAGCCACTATTTCTTTTAAATGGACAGTCATAGCCTAATCCTTATGTAGTTCTGAACCTACTACTGTGTTCTCTTGTTTTAGGATTTTCCTCAATTGGTTCTTTAAACCATTTATCTGTGTTTGCAGTGCTATGTCATCTAAGCTATTTATTACAGAGGATCCTGTATTGTAGGTTGTGAAAACGTTGTTTATTATTCCTCTTCTAGGTCTCCCTGAGCCCATGGTGTCCCTAGCATTAAGGGTGTATAGGTCTGCCTTGTCTACATTTCCAAAGTCTAACTCATAAAATGTCTTGAACATGTCTCTGAGTAGGGCCTGGTGTCGCAGCTCTGTTTCCTTCGGGCATCATGCAGATAGGTGTACCTCGGTAAGGTTTAAAATGACTGAAGTTATAGCATAATGTACCCCCTGGTATAATTCCTTTTCGGTCGGTATCAACACTAATCCGTTCCCAGGTCCCTTGGTGGTGGTAGGACACCTTTCTATTACGGTGCATATTGGCGGTGTCGTGGGCAGGGGTTTCTTAATGTGTACTCTTAGTTCGGTGGCATTAATTGGAAGTGGGGAGTGTGGGACCACGCACTCGTGTAGGCTAGATTCCCACCCCATCCCTTCCCCTTCATCTTGCCATTGCCTGGCGAAGGCGATCGATATGCCTGCGGGACAAATATTCTCTGATCCCCACATGCAAATGTAAATTCCTTGTTCGGATTCCCACCATTTGTCCCAACACACTTTTACTCCTCCCCGTGTCCCCGTGATGGTGTGGTACGTATCATTACCGAGTCTTTCCCAGTCCGATTCCTGGTCCCATGCATCCTTGCTGAGTTTTCTTAACCACCACCATCTTCCCAGGGGAATGTTCCCTTTGCAAGTCAAACATGCACGTTTTCCCTCTGTAACACTGACTCGGGCAGCGATGATCCATATCCGGGGGAATGGAAGTGAGGCCTCCCCGTAAATAAACCCTTTCTGGCTGGAGTAGCGGGTAGAATTAGATCCCAGCCACCCTGGCCATCTTCCCTCGTGGGCATAAACGGCGAGTTCTTCCACCCCTGGCGTGCCACCCCCTGCGTTTACGATCGGTGCTCTTTCTCCTGAACACCCGTAAATGGGGGATTCTTCCACGTCTCCTCGGTCGCCGCTGCTCATCCTTGTCAGGGCGAGCAGGAACAGGATCCTTTCCATACTGTCCTCTTTCCTGTAGGGGCACATAAAACAGATTGGCTAGCCGTGAGAAAGCTCTCTGGCTTGACAAAAATGACTGAGTTTTAAATTGGACTCTCTTCCTTTCAGACATAGTATAGTCTTCAATCGACTGGCTGTCTTATTCAGTTCCTTGTGAACTGAGGTCTGCTT
Source organism: Pristiophorus japonicus (assembly GCF_044704955.1). Classification (NCBI taxonomy): domain Eukaryota; kingdom Metazoa; phylum Chordata; class Chondrichthyes; family Pristiophoridae; genus Pristiophorus; species Pristiophorus japonicus. The sequence continues at coordinate 249,671,185 of NC_091978.1, read as the reverse complement.
CTAACTTTTATCTCATAGCCATTTTGATTGTTATCTCACCGGTGCTTCCCTTAATAGGTATACCAGTAGATTCTTCTTACTCCCGGGTATTACCCGGCCTGTGCCTCTTTTAATAGCTGCACAGGTACATTCTTTTCCTCACCCCAGTAACTAATACATATATACTATCATTACACAGATAATCTTACACTACTCTAAATTACTCACCAGACATTCTTAAATTCATATTGTACGATACATGTATATCTGTCACCCATCTCCGGGTGGCCAGGTTAATTCCTGCCTTCTTTCTTTCTTCTTTTGCCTCTGGGTGTCCAGTGGGGCCAGTAGTAAGTTGACCTGTACCACAGGACCCAGAGTGTCCTGACTGGTTGTGGGTCTGAGTCGCCCACTATCGGGGGAACGTCTCCTCCGGTGCTGCAGCACATTGCTCCTTTGGGGGTGGCTGCATGGTTCATTTCATCCCCTGGGAGTTCTGCCTGGTCGAGAGCTATGGGCTAGGGACTCCCACTTGGTGGCTGGTCCACCGCTATCTCTTCTGGGGGCCCCTCATTGCCCGAGCCTGCCAGCTGGTTGTCCCTACTCGCGGGCTGGTCTCTGACCTTAGGTACCCTTTTGCGGCTGGTCCCTTTCCCGGGGCTGAACCATTCAAATTGGAGCGCTGGTGACCACGGTGTCTTTAGCCGTGGTGTGCGGGGAGTCCTTCTTAAGGTTCTGGCTGCTGGGGGTGCGTCCAAGTCCCAAATGATTGGGGGGACAGCTCCTCCAGCAACACAGTCCACCGCCCCTCTAGGTCAGTCTGTGGGTCTGCCACGTATCCTGTGGGAATTCCACAGTCGGGGGCTGCTGGCTGGGTGTCCCTGTCTTTTGTACGGTTTACGGTTTTTGGCTGTCCCTTACGTTTTGCTGCTGTCCCGGGGTTGAAAAGTTTGCACTGATTTATGTGGAACCACTTTGTTCAGCAGGGGAATTTTATGGCATACACCATGGGGCTTGCCTTGTCGACAATGTGGTACGGTCCCATGTACAGTGCCTCAAAGACCCCTACTCTAGCATAGTTCCTCACCATAACCTGGTCCCCTATCTCCCACTCGTGGTGTTTGCGGGGTTCTAGCAGCAGTCGGTTGTTCCGATGCTGTTTTCCCATCTTGTTAGCAGCCTGGCAGTGAATCTGTTTAAGGTGTTCAACAGATTCCTGACAAAGCTGTCCCGATTCGCTTCCCTAAGCTGACCTTCCGTAAGTACCAGGGCTAACACATGAGTGGGGGTTCGCATGGCTCTGCCGGTCATGAGCTCGTACGGGGAGTATCCCGTGCTCTTTGACTGGCTGGCCCGGATCCCCATGAGGACCAGTGGTAGGACTTCTACCTATCCCTTGGGTGAGTCCCCTGTCTCTTTGCGCAGCCTTTCTTTGATGTTGCGGTTTAAACGCTCCACAGGCCCGGATGACTGCGGGTTGTGGGTGACATGCCATTTTCCTTTGATGCTGAGCACTTTAAGGGTCTTCTGCATTACCTGCCCGGTGAAGTGACTCCCTTGGTCGGACTCCACATATTCTGGTAGTCCCCATCGGGAGAACACTTCTCTGACCAGGATCCTGGCTGTTCCCAGGGCAATGGCTGTTCGGCATGGGAAGGCTTCCACCCATTTGGTGAATACATCCACCAAGACTAGGCAGTAGCCTCCCTGGGCAGTGGGTAGGGGCCAAATGTAATTTATTTGGATCGACTGCCAGGGTCCCTCTACCCTCCTGATATGTCCCATCAACACCTTTCTTTTCTGGGGGTCGGGGTTGTTGGCCGCGCACACCAGACAGCTAGCAGAGAACTCGCGGATGTCTTCCCCGAGTCCTGGCCACCACCAGTTGCCAAGTGGTCTCAGGTCTGGGGTGTCCTGCTTCTGGACCTTCGTGGGCCAGCTGTAGGAATTCTCTCCGGTGTTGGTGCGGTATTACCCATTGCTCCCCCCTGAACAGCATGCCTTCCTTAATGGCAATTGCTGCGGAGTCGTACGGGCCGTCTATCCTTTCCCCTTTAGCTAGCGTGTTCAGGACAGTTTTGAACATGGGTTCTTGCATCTGAACCGTTTTTAGGTCCGAGGGCAAAGCTATCCCTGCCTTCCCTGCCATCCCCATTCTGCCCCTGACTGCTGTGACAGGTCCTAGTTTGTACGGAGCCCAGAGCTTGCCCGTGCGGGCACCTTGCTTGGCCAACATGTCAGCCTGCTGGTTTCCCTTGCTACGGGGTTTAGTGGTGGAATGTGCCATCACCTTATGTATATAGCTCTTCCCTTCCTCCACTACGGCTTTCATGATCTTTTCCAGTAGGGGCTTAATTGCCAGGGGTCTCCCATCTGCAGATGTGTATCCGCGGCAGGACCAAATAGCCATGTACTCCGTACACAAATTGCATGTGAACATACTGTCCAAGCAAATCGTGTATGGAGTAGGGAATTCTTCGGGGTATGTGACTATGTACACCACCGCAGACAGTTCAGCGTGCTGGGTGCTCATAGTTCTGGGGAGTTTAATCGCCAGGGCAATGCCTGCCTTAGGGTCATAAACTCCGCAGCCTGTGAGTCGTTCACCCGCAGATACTGTGCTTGAACCGTCCACATAGATCTTTTGGCCTGTGGGGTGTAACCCAGCCCGAAAGCCTATGTTAATTTCCCATACCCATTCTACAGAACACCGGTGGGCTGTCCCTGCATAAATCATGTTGGCTGCGAGTCTTGGTCGCAGAGACCCTTTACCCTTCGGTCCATTTGAGAGAGGAGCAGGGTGCAGCGAGCAATGCAGGCACTGCTCACTGTCCCGTCCTTGATTCTCCTGTCCAGGAGCATTTGGGTGGGTGTATGGTGGGTTAGGAGTGTGAGAGGTGAATCCCCTCTGAAGATCAGTAATCTTTTTACAGCCCAATGAGTGGCTAGGGGGAGCCTCTCACAGTTGGAGTATCCCTTCTCTACATCCATGAGTATCCTGGAGGAGTAGGCCACTGGTCTCAGCCGGCCGTGCCGCTCTTGGAGCAGTACTGCACTCAGGCTGCCCCCACTGGCTGCTACCTCCAGGAAAAACTCTTTATCCCCCATCTATGGCCCCTAGAGCTGACACGGTCTGCAGGTCTTTCTTGAGTTGGATAAATGCTGCCTCGCAATCTTTGTCCCATTCCCACTCTACTCCCTTGTGTAGGAGTTGGAGCAGAGGGGATGCGGTGGCTGCATAATCCTCAATTAAATCTCAGCAGTACCCAGTTAGCCCTGGAAAAGATCTTATTCCTGTTACTGTGTTGGGGGCTGGTAACATCTGCACTGCTTCCCTTCTGTGATATATTCACAGAGCACAGCACACACAGCTTCCTAGCATAGCAGGCAGCTCTCTCGGAAGTCTCTGGAAAGTGCCTCGTTCTGTTTAATGATTAACTCTGCAATTGCAGTACACAATACGTCCACATCCACAGTGTGGAGCTACAAACATTACAAGCTTGCAGTCATTACACTTCTCCCTCCTTAATGAAGAAGCCATCATAACAACCATCATACATAACTTTCATGTTTATACATAACACAGGATATAAACTTATCTTTTTTTCCATATTTACAAATTTAACTTCACCACTTGTTTTCTGTTTCGAAGAGGATACCTTCGCTCTTGAACAGAACCTTCCAAACATGGTGTTGAATCTAAACTCATTCGAGGCTCATCCCGAGGAACATTTTCCTCCATGGAATTTCCTTGATTTCCATTTGAACTCACTCTAACTTCAGGCTCTTTGTTTTCCTGACTCGGACTCAGACTTTCATTCTGATTCTCTCCTGGATTTGTTTCCAGTACATTGAATTTAGGATTTGCTATTGGTGTATCAAAACTATCTGATGAGTCAGAAATAATTGAATCATTCCCATCTTCAACTTCTTCCATGTCTGTAGGTAAAATATGATCAATATGAACAAACCTAACCTGTCCATTATCAAACATCTTTACCAAATATGTGCTAGAACCACATATCTTCACCACTCTTCCTGGTGACCACTTTAACCATTTATGGTGATAGTTCTTCACTCTCACCTTCTGGTTTAATTTCACACTTCTCTCTTTTACTCTACCTTTATCATGATTCTCTTTCTGTTTTAATTGTGTCTCTTCTACGGACTGTGCCAAATTTGGCTTGAACAACGAGAATCTGGTTCATGGCTGTCGTTTGAGAAACAACTCTGCTGGTGTTCTACCAGTAGTTGTATGAGGAATATTTCGATATGTAATCAAAAAATTGGCCAATTTGTGATCCAATGACAACTGTCATTTCCTTGGATTAGGATCTAACATTTGTTTTATGAGGGTATGTTTTACAATTTGTACAGTGCGCTCTGCTGCACCATTCAAAGTAGGATGGTATGGTGGAACCTTTGTATCTTTCACACCATTTTTGCTCGTGAATTGTGCAAATTCTTCTGAACGAAATTGTGGTCCATGATCCGAAACAATTTCTTCAGGGAGGCCAAATGCAAAAAATAATTTTCGCAAAATGTCCAATGTTTTACCTGTTGTTATTTTCCACATTGGAAACACCTCAACCCACTTCGAATGGCTATCAATCACAATGAAAAATTGTTGTCCTTCTAACTCAGCAAAATCAATATGTAGCCTTTGCCACACCCTGGGAGGCCATTTCCATGGCTGTAATGGCACTAGTGGTGGTTGCTTGCTTACCGATTGACATGTTGTACACTGCCTCACGATGTACTCTATATCTTTATCAAGACCTGGTCACCATAAATAACTGCGTGCAAAACTCTTAGTCAAGCACATTCCCAGGTGCTGGTCATGGAGGTCTCCTAATAATTTGGACCTGAATTTATTTGGTATAACCCCTCTGCACCCCACATGATACAATCTTTATCTACTGATAATTCATTCCTACGAATGAAGAATGGATGTGTATCTTTGTCTGTTACCTGGTTTGGCCATCCATTTGCAATATACTCATACACCTTTGACATCACTGGGTCACGTTTGGTTGCTCTACCAATCTCTTCAGCTGTGGCTGGCAGTTCATCAATGTATGAAAAATAAAACACTTCTTCCCTATTGGGTGTAACTTGTGATGGGGAAGGCAATCTAGACATTGCATCAGCATTATTGTGATCAGCTGATCGTCTGTATTCAATATCATATGTATATGCTGACAAAATCAAAGCCCATCTCTGCATTCGGGCTGCAGCTAAGGTTGGAACTGGGGACTTTGGATGGAGGATTGCTGTTAGGGGTTTTTGGTCCATAACAATGGTAAACTTATGACCATACAAGTATTTGTGAAACTTCTTGACCCCAAAAATTAATGCCAAAGCTTCCCTTTCAATTTGTGAATAATTACTCTCACTGGCACTGAGAGTGCGTGAAGCAAAAGCAGTTGGTCTCTCCTTCCCACTACTTAATACATGAGAGATCACTGCCCCAACTCCATACGGAGAGGCATCACATGCTAGCTTAATCTCCTTAGATATGTCATAGTGAACTAACATGGTGCTCTCCACCAATTTACTTTTACACTCCTTGAATGCTGTATTGCATTCTTTTCACCACTTCCAATGGACCTGCTTTTTCAAAAGTTCATTCAGTGGATGTAATACTGTAGCCAAATTTGGTAGGAACTTCGCATAATAGTTCAAAAGACCCAAGAATGAACAAAGTTCAGTGACATTCCTGGGAGTGGGTGCATTTCTAATTGCATCCAATTTTTCCATAGTTGGATGTAAACCATCTTTGTCTACTCTGTACCCTAAGTACTCCACTGAGTTTTTAAATAACTCACACTTACGAGCAGACACTCGTACTCTGTGCTTCTCTAGCTGTTTGAGGACTTCATTCAATATGTTATTATGAATTTGCCTTTTTGGTGCTGAAATTAGTATGTCATCCAAATAACATACTATCCCTTCAATACCTTGCAAAATCTGGTTTATCACTCCTTGGAATATGGCAGGGGCGGAAGACTCTCCAAACGGTAGACTATTAAATTTATATAGGCCTAGATAAGTATTTATAGTTAAACATGACTTGGACTCCTCATCTAGTTCAAGCTGTAAGTAGGCATTCGAAAGATCCAGTTTTGAGAAGATCTGACCACCTGTCAGTGTTGTGAACAAATCTTCTATATTCGGCAATGTATTGGGGACATTACCCTCTGGAACCTGGTTTACGGTTACTTTATAATCACCACACAATCTTACCATACCATCGAACTGAGGTACAACAACAATGGGTGTAGCCCAATTACATCGATCTATCTTACAAATAATGTTCTCAGTCTCTAGTCTTTTGAGTTTTTGCTCAACTTTCTCCTTGAGTGCATATGGTACGGATCATGGCTTGAAGTAAACCAATCTAACGTCCTTCTGTACCCTGACACTCGCCTTGAAGCCTTGGATCGGACTGCCCGTTTCGCAGAACACCTTCGGATACTGCTTGATAACCGAATCCGTTGATGAAATTCTCGCTTCCACACAGAAAATCTTACTCCAATCCAGCTTCAGTGAGCTCAACCAATTTCTTCCTAGTAAGGCAGGCTTGTCTCCTTTCACTACTATTAGAGGCAAGTTCTGAAATTGATCTTTATATTTCACCGGTACAGTGATACGACCTACCACAGGAATTTTCTCTCCCAAGTAGCCTCGCAGGTCTCTCTTGGATTTCTCCAGTTGGAAATCATGCAATTTGTCGCGGTACATTGACTCCATTACTACACTCATGGATGCACCCGTGTCAATTTCCATTGGTATCTTGAATCCCGCAATATCTATGTGGATTTTGAAGCTTTCCGAATCGCTGTCCGTTAACCTCGTGCTCCTAATGACGTGTAACTCTAACATCTCCTTGTCCTGTTGTTGTTCTTCCATGCTTTGTAGTCTCTTTGGATTTCTACTCATAGCTTTGAACACTGGACTCATAGCTTCAAAAGCTGGTTTACCCTTCACTCGGCATGCCTTCACAAGATGCCCAGTCTTCCTGTAGAAGAAACACACTGCCTTCACGTATGGACAACTTTGAGCAATGTGTTGTCCCAGGCACCTATAGCATGACTTCGATGCCCTGTTCGAATTTGCAGTTTCTGAGACTTTCGGCCATGCCCGTCTTTTACATTGAACCTGCCGGTGATTTACCTCGGTTGAATGAAACTGTAATCATTATTTAATTCTCGGGAATATTGTTCGGCCATGCTCATCGACCTCACTGTCTGACAAGCAATCTCAAAAGTCAAGTCATCCGTTGTCAATAACTTCCTTCTGATCGCATCATTTTTCACCCCACAAACAAAGCGATCCCGTAATGCTCAGTTTTGAAAGTTTCCAAAATTACAGTGCATCGATAGCTTTTTTAATGCTATGATGTAATCACCGATACTTTCATTCGCCTTTTGATTTCAAATCCCGAAATGATAGCTTTCAGCAATTTCTAACGGTTTGGGGTTATAGTGCTGCTCCAGCTTCATTAAAATCTCTTCAAGCGTTGTGTCCTTTGGCACGTCAGGCACAAGCAGATTTACAAGGGTTTTGTATAATGCCGGACCTGCCACCGATAAGAAGATCGCTTTCTTAAGTTCCAACACAGCCCGGCTCTGGACTGCATTGTCTGGAACTTCGATTATGCTTTTTGCAGTGAAATGCATTTCTAGCAGATCCACATATGCTTTAAAACATTCCCGGTCATGTCTATACTCCCCCAAACATCCGATTTTACCTGCCATTTTAATCTCTAGCTGTGTACACCGTGTGCTGTATTTTACCTCGGATTTTGTAACATTTTCCAAAGACAGAAACTTCCAAAGTCTTCTGTCGGCTGGCTGAACCCTTCACCAACAAAAATTAAGCTTTAAATCATCTGAAAAATCCCATCTCAGTCGCCAACTGTGATATATTCACAGAGCACAGCACACACAGCTTCCTAACGTGGCAGGCAGCTCTCTCGGAAGTCTCCAGAAAGTGCCTACTTCTGTTTAATGATTAACTCTGCAATTGCAGTACACAATACGTCCACATCCACAGTGTGAAGCTACAAACATTACAAGTTTACAGATATTACACCTTCTAGCTTTTTCAATGGCTCTTTCCCCAGCGCGCACAGCTAGTCCCAGGAATTCTATTTCCTTCAGGCCGATCTGTGCCTTCTTGGGGTTTACTTTAAATCCCTCTTCTTTCAGCAGCTCCAGCAGTTCAGCCAGCAGTGGGCCATTATCCTCCCCCTCATCGGTGAACAGGAAAAGGTCATCCACATAATGTACTGGCTGCTGGGGTCTGCTGAAGCTCTTTAAACAGTTGGCCATAAACTGATGGAAAATACTGGGGCTGTTGTGGAAGCCGTAAGGGAGACAGTTCCAAGTGTATTGCTGTCCTTTATAGGTAAAAGCAAACTTGTACTGATCTTCCCTTCTTAAAGGTATGGACCAGAACCCATTGGAAATATCCAGCACCGTGAAGGTGGTCACGGAGGCTGGGATACTTCCAATTTGGTTGGCGACAGCAGCAAAAGTGGGTGCACAGGCGGGGATGTTACGGTTGAGTACTTGATAGTCCACCGTGGCTCTCCAGGAGTTGTCCGGTTTCTTAACTGGCCACAATGGAGAGTTCACATGGGTAGCTATTGGTCTCAATACCCCCTGTTTAACCAGAGAACCCAAGGCTGTTTCCAGGTCTGCCTCCGCCTCCCTGGGGAAGTTGTACTGTTTCTGTGGTCGGGTCATGGGGTCCCCATCTATGCTAACCTTGATCCCGTTTATTCCCCCACAGTCGTGTTTGTGAGTGGCAAAAGCTGCAAGGTTTTTCCTCACATACTCTTGGTATTCTATCAGCGTGTTACTGACCAGTGATTCAAGGTCGTAACTCTCCTTTGGCTTCATGGTGCACACCATCCCTTTTCCCTGTTTTCCCAGGATAACCTCACTCTCCTGTCCCATACAGACTGACCCCCAAAGACAGTGGTTTCTTAAATCCACTAGGATCCCATGGCCTAGGATGAAGTCAGCCCCCAGGATCCCTCTCCCTTCCTGCTCACACTTCATCAGGACACAAGTCCACTTAGAGTGGAGTGTACCTAAATGAATGGAGAGCAGAACGGAGAATGAGCCAGTCTGTTCAGTGCCTGTGAAACCCTCCAAGCTGTAGGGGACCCTGTTAGACACAGGTGAGGCAGTGGGGTTGGCTGCATAGACAAGGGTGCATGAGGCACCGGTGTCCAGCAAGTAAGTCCCTTTCACCTTTTCCACTTCCATCTGAACATTCGGTCTCCCCCACGCATCATACTTGAGGGAACACAGATGGACAGGCTGTGCCTGATCTAGTCACGGTTTTGGTTGGGAGGGGGCAGATGGGATTTCGGTACCGGTGGCTACCTTCCCAGGGCCATCTAACATTGTTCAGAGTGCCGTTAGGAAGGTATCGAATGAGTGGGGAGGGACTGGCTTGTCTGTCTCGGCCCCTTTGGCTGGGCTGGAAAACTCTTTCCTGCGCTACTCTTCCAATGATTTCTAAAATCCTTTCTCCAGTGCCCACTTTTTCTGCACCAGAAGTAGGTACATTTTGTATAGGAGGGGTTGCCCCCCTCATGGCGCCATTTCCTCTTGTCTTGGCTAGGTCAGATTTCGTGGACCCTTCCCTTTTGTGGGATCTCTTCCGTCCCTCTGCCGTTCCAGTGAGCTAGGGTCAGCTGCCTAACCATGCCCTGTTCGGTGGCTTGGGGATCTGTGGGTCAAACCAGGCCTCAGCCTTGGCTCTTATTTGGGGTGAACTGTTAGCTACTAGACTTCGGAGCCAGTATGCTAACTCGTCCGGGGTTAAGTTATCTCGGTCGATGTTCCCACTAAAGGCGCTCTGGTACACAGGCCACAGTTGGTCTGCGAACGCCTGTGGGGTTTCCCCTGTGAGCTGCACTGTTTTCTCTACTCTGGAGAAGGGACTCATGTCATTGCAGCCCCTGGCTTCTAAAATGTCTTTCTGGATGGCGGCAAGTGTTTTCCGCCCTCTTTTGCTCTCAGTAGAGAGGGACTGGTACCGTTTGCTGTCCAGGGTTATGAGGAGCATCTTTGCCATTTCTGCATCATCGCACCCATTAATATCCCCTGCCTGTTCCACCTCCATAAAGTGAACCGAGGGGTCTCCCTTTGGAGTTAGCTTTCCCAGGTGGCTTATCATAGCTCTAAGCTGGTGGGGAGTGTGGGGGACCACAAACTGACTTTCCAGGAGCCCTAGACCCCCGGCACTGATAGGCGGGCTAAATTTCTGTTGCCCGACTGGGAACATTGGCCCTGGTTCTGACTCTCCCTGTTCTGGCTCACCTACCCCTCCTCCCTGCTGCCAAGCCAAGCTGAAACTCGGTGCCACAGGTGGTAGTGGTTCGCTATCCCTGTCCGTCCCGCAACTCGTTCACCCCTCCTGCTGCTGAACCGTAGTAGTCACCGGTGCCACAGGTAGTGGCTGAATAGTTACTTTCCTTCTCTTGCAGGCTTACCTGGGCTGTACCCGGGTTTATAAGGCATACCATGCCTTTTGCCTTGGACAGACTGTTGCTGGCAGGGACCGTGGTCTCCCGATTCAAACCTATTAGTACTAGTTAATTTAGACGCTGCCTGCACATCTTTTAATTTTTTCTGGAGCTCTTTAACTTGCAGGGTGAGGCGAGTGCTTTCCTCCCGCAGTAACCTTTCATTATTTATGACCTCGTTAACCTGACATTGAAAATAGTCCTTACTGTTTTTAAACCTTTCCATTATCTGGGTCCTTTCCTGTTTTAGCTTACGGAGTTCTCCCCATAACCTTTCTTCTGCCATAGCCCTTTCCTGATAGTTCTCTGCGCATTCCCATAACTCTGCCTGAAGTGTCTCATTGGTTCTGTCTAGGAGTTGGACCTGTCACTGTAGACAGACCAACCAAATTGCCTTCCCTACTGCTTCTTTGTGATCCTTGTTTGCTGTCCACTGGGCTGCAGCATCAATGGACGCTCAGTGCGCAATAGACCAAGCACCCATTCCTTTGTGATATTTACCTTCTTATACACATTGGAGGAAATCCTCTCTTCCATCTTGGTTCTTTGCCCCAAACTAGCACCCTCCGCATCACATCCCTTGTACCAGAGTCCTGCCGCGGTCGCCATTTTGTAAGGGGTGGTCCCAGGGGTCAGGTTCTCCTCTGACCTACTTCAGCAATTCGAATCGCTCCCACTCCCTTGGGTTCTAGACTGGATTTATTTGGGGGGTGTGATAAAGTGCAAAGGACAACTGGTTTGATGCAAAAGAACTTTGATTTTATTACAGACAAGAAAATACAATGTCAAACTTATAATCACTCTAATAAAGAACAATACATTAAAAATTCAAAGGGGGTTATGGTAAAAATTACACCTCCCACCTCCCAATACCTAATCCTAGCTAGGTTAGACGCCAGGGCAGACAGGGACTATGCTTACCAATCCTTTCTGGTCAGTTTGCGGTAGTTTGCAATTTTGGGGTTGGTTGAATTCTGTAGGTTCTGCTTGCCGTACCCCGAACATCGGAGAAGACTTCTTACTGCGCAATCTTCAGTTGGGTTGGGTCCGCTGATGCGGCAGGGCGCGTTTTAGATCTATGGGGTAAGTACCCAGTTTCCTTTGTTAGAAATAGGTTCAAAGTCTCTTTCGGTAATGTTTTCACCTGTTGGTAGTCAGGACTTAGATTGTAGAGTGGAAACTTTCGATTCTTCGGTTTCTTTCTGTTGGAGTTTTGTTTCGAGTTTGGTCGATCGCGGTGGTTTTTCGTTGGTGCCACGTTGGCTGTGGTCGGTTGCTGCACGATGGTGATGTTCTTCCTTCCTTCAGGACTTCAGGACTTTGAGGCTGGAGATGTTAGTTTACAACTGTCGCGTTGGTTTCTCTCCCTTCTTGATGACATCAGCGTAGTTTGGTACTAGGCGTAGTATGGCATATCCTCTGTTAAAACAGGGGGCCAGTTATATGGTTTGGGTTGTCCTAATCTTCGCACCAAATCAGTCCAGAATTATTTGTTTAAATTTGGCGGGCTTGACATTTCTTTGTAATATTTTGGTGGGCTCGTTAAAAGTTAATATGTCTTGGGTGGGTCGCTCTTCCAAATCTGTTTCCTGATGGAAATATTAGCTTGGTAATTGCAATGTCCTTTTGTGCTTGGTTTTTCACATACAGGCTGTAGTGGGCCCTTTGTTCTTATTCGTGTTGAAGATGGCTTTTCTCAGTTTAGATTGATGGCTGGCCATCTCTGAGTTATTGTTGTAATGTAACTGTCTCTTGTGGAGAAGGGTTTTCTAATATCCATTCCTCCAGACAATTTACCTTAGTCCCAACACCCAAACAGTTCCAATAATCAAGTTGGCTTCTTTAGTTCCTTAGGCCCGCCCACAGACTTGAATTTGTCTTGTAAAAGTCCAAAATTCGATTGACGTTCATAGTTTCTTCCATAAGCACTTTAGGATTTCAAACTTTCTGGTAGATAGTCCCAAATTAAATTTCCTTTCCAATGAGCCCAAACACTGGGGGGGTTCCCGTGAATTTTGACTTTTCAGCTCTTTGTTCTAGCCTTGATAACAGCAAACCGAGTAATGAATTCAGAGATGCCACAGCATTCTGTTTTCAATGTGTCGAGTTCAGCAACACCTGTCTTTTCTGTCTTTACTGTGAACCTTGCTTATAGTTTTAAACTTTACTTAATTAGGTCCCCTTTGATTAATTAGGTTCCCTCTACTTACATTTTTTTTTCTACAATCAGCAACTTCCAATTCCTGCATTTAACTGCGCATGTGTGGTCGCCAGAAGTTGCTGCAGGATTCACACATAAATTAAAATCAAATGTGGATTATAGCACTCTGGCAGTGAAGGTCAGCAAAATGAGAGTTTTTATAAATGAGCTATATATAAAACAGGCATCTTTATTGCAAGCAAAACAATGTGAGTTCTCCAGTAGTCTAATGGTCAAATTAGATATCCCTATTACTATCCAGTGCATAATTGCAGTTGGACAGTCTTTTTACCTGCCTGAGGTAGCTAGTGCTGACACACTGGCATTTCTGAGATTAGGTGTGTATCTGCAGCAAGCTCTCTGCACTTCAGAGGATACCATGGTAAGGGGCGGTGGAGTGGGCAGAGTGATTGGATGCTGTTGTTATGAGTTTGTTGGAGGGGTAGGAGAGCAGGGCTATATAGCCAATTAATAAAGGGGGCAAATCAGGCACATGGTGGATTTTTCCGGGTGAGTGGAAGGCAGATCCTCCGCTCTCCATGCACGAGCAGCCTCTGCTAAATATTGTGGCCTCCAATGAAAGGCGGGTGTCTGAGATGCATTTTAGTGATATTTTAATGATGGAAATTACGGATAGATTGCGTACAATGGTGCGGTCAGCACCAGAGGTATCCAGCAAGTAAATCCCAACATCCTCATGGATCTTTGGGGACATATGTTCATGAACAGTCCAAAATTTATTCATCAAAATATTAGCCCCGATCTTGACTGGGGCGGGTTATCTAAGCAGGGGGGAGCAGTTGTGGTCGGGTCTGTGTTTCCCCGCAGGCTGTGGAGTTTTAACCAGGATTCACAGGCTTGGCTCCCTGTGGGGCAGGGAACACGCCGGAGGAGGTCGCAAGCCAGGAACAGGTAGAGGGTCAGATATCCTGTGGGGGGGGGGGGGGAGGGGGGTGGGAGGGCGGCGGGCACAGGGTGGTTCCTTGATTCTGGGAGGGGGAGCAGGTTTGCTTGGTGGGCTGGGTGGAAGCCCTCCTGCTCCTCCTAGCCCACAAGCAGTGCTAGAAAATCACTTACCTATTCCATGCAGCAGTCCTCGCCTCCCTTTAGCTGCCAGGTTTGCTGAGGCCTGGGAAACCCAGCCAGCCGGGGATAAACCTGGAAGACAGATAAAATTTGAGGCCTTAAATGATCAACTTGCTTCCAGAGGAGCGTGTTGGTTGCCCGCCCCCAGTCTAGTCTATGATAGAACCAGAAGTGGGCTGGTTGCAGGCAGGTTTGAGATTTCCCACATGACCACAACTCTCCCGTTTAGTTGCAGATGAAAATCAAATGTCCAGAGGCAGTTGACGGGTTCCAAGAAAATAAAGTTGGGCCTCGCCGACAGTGACCCTCATGTGCATCCTGGGAGTGGTTCAGGTGATTGGAAGATTGGAAAGGAGAGCGTCAATTTAGAGGGATTGGAAATGGTCAGTGGCACTTCTAACCCCATCATAAGCAGCCCCTTGAAACAAGGATGATGCTAAAAAAGGATGAGTTCACAGATATTTCAATGAAGGACCTAATATTCCAGATACTGAACTACTTCCTGAAGGGTGAAAGATGCCTGTGCATGGATTTTTTTAACGTGTGGTGGCCGTTGCACACCAGCCACCACATAGGCTTGACAGAGCTAGGTCTTGGTCCAGTGGCAAGAGTTATCCAAGATGACTGGAGACCAGCTCTGCTGCACGGACCTAGTGCGCACAAATATCGCAGTGTGGCCCGTGCTGCCCCTTGGCGCCTTTCCCCCGAACTCACGTCTCTCCTGGGCCCTGATCCCATCCCTCCACAGTCTCTCGCCGCTCCTGCTGTATCTGCCCATGCTCCAATCACCTACCTGGATCTTGATGATGTCACTCTTTGCTGCTGTCGCCCTCCTGCATCGCTGAAGTGGCATGCCTCCACGCTGTTCCCGCTGCAACCACATCCACTGGTTCCCCCTTATCCACCCTGTGTACCTCTAACAATGCAGCACTCCAACAGTACTGCACTGGTGTCAGCCTAGATTATATGCCCAAGGCTCTGCATTTGGACTTGAACCCATGTTCTTTATGACCTAGAGGCAAAAGTGTAACCACTGAACCAAAGCAAACATTTAGATTAGGGTTTCAGCATTAGGGCTGAAATTGGGGTGGAGGCGTTGGTATTGAGAAAGTAAACAGTCCAGGCAATGGATAGGATATGGGGTGTGAAACTCAGGAGTGCTTCAGGCAAGATGACAATATTTTACACACCTTGATTCAGCCTTAACAAATGGCCAAGGAAGGCAATGGAGTTCGTGGCAAGGGAGTAGAGTTTATGGTGGAGAGCCAAAAACAATAATTTTGTTCTTGATCTTCAGCTGGAGGGTATATTGATATTTTTTCAGATGTGCAGAGGTGGTTTTGAGTTACAGGGAACTGCTGGAAAGGTAGAGCAGGGTGTTTTCAGCATTCATGTGCGAGCCAAAGATCCACAGTGCTAGGACCTACCCATGAGTAAACACCACCGCTGGCCAAAGTATAGAAAATAAGGTTTTTCAGCACCTTTTATATTTGTATGTCTAATTTTCATTTGTGTATTCCTCAGAAGCTGTCCTGCCTTGTGTCAACTCAACCATACAACTTTTTTTCACAACAAAGATAATGCAATTGCAAACTGCTCAGAATAGCACGGTAGCATGATGTGAAGGAAATACATTTGTACACAACTTGAACAAATCTAGAAACAATCATCTGTATTGGCTAAATCTGAAACAAATTGTATTAGTCATATTTAAGTACTCTTTTTATATTGCAGAACCTGTTAGATATTAAAAACAGCATACAGGTTGAATGTCCCTTATCCGAAACCCTCGGGACCTGGCCTGTTGTGGATAAGGGATTTTTCTGGATGAGGGGTGGTCACATTAAATTGGATGATACAGGTACTGAGCAAGGGGATATCAGGGTTGGCTGGCTTGGGGCTAGGAGTGCGGCAGAGAGATCATGGGGGGTGGGGGGGAGGGAGTGGTAGATCGCGGGGTCAGGCCAGCGATTGTGGGAGTCGGCAGCGAGGAAGGATTTCAATTTGTTCATGTTGGAGTTCTGCGCATGCGCCACCCGGTGGCCGGAAATGGTTCTAGATGAGGGGTGGTTCTGGATAGGGAGTTCTAGATAAGGGAGGTTCAACCTGTACTGACTTAAGTCTGTTGCTCATAATTAAATTAATTTCTAACATAATTCTCAGAGCTGAAAGTTTGAGGGGTTTAATTTTTAGATTATGTCTGACTTGAGTTAATCAATTATTTAAATTATTTTTTTTAATTATCTGGCAAGAAATGTTTTGAGGCTACAAAACCCAAGCATTATCACATTAAAATTAATCCCATTCATTTTTTTTAGTAGTCATGTGAAACTTTGGAGGAGGAAAATAAATACTTTGCTGCTGTTTTGCTTTCACTTTTTTTGCCATTGATGTCATTATCGATATCAGTGCAATCAATTTCCTGGCCTACCTAAGAATATGCGAAGAAATGTTTGTACTGTATCATCAGATATCATCTTATATGACCTTGCATCACAGATTTCCCAGCATTCTTGGCGTTCTCTCGTTGACCGTAAATACCTGGCAGTCCTAATTTGTGGCTTTCTCATTCCCGTAGGTTTACTTCCCAGAAAGAAAAAGCTCAAGAACCTGATCCTTAGATTTATGGATTCCACTGTTCTAATACTTTGGCTGATTAGTAAGTAAGTACTTTTTATATGAAAAGGAATGTTTTAACAGATAGAAACTGGCAGCGACAATTGTAAGTAATATTTACTGCCAGTGTGTTTATTTTTATTATTATCTGTTTCCATTTTTGAAGAACAATACCTGAGAATGTTTTTTTTATATGATAAAAATCAAGAGTAGTCACACAAATGCTGGATCACAGAAAAATAGGCAAATATCTCCTCACCTTCGGTCTCTCAGGCTGGCTGTAATTCATTAAGTGACCAGACACAATGGTAAGATAAATAGCCCATGTGACATTTATACTTGCGTACTATCTAACATCCTCTTGGCCCATTTTCTTTGAGCCATGAAGTCACAAGATCCGATATGGCATCCGGCGCAATTCGCCCCATAAGTGTGCGTGCTCACATCATTCGCTATTTCGATTCCCAAACATCACCTGTAGTGCCCAAACAACAGGTGCTACCAATCCCAATTTTGTGCCGTCGGTGCTGCACCATTGCTGTGCAGAATGTGAAACTTCCTTAGCTGTAAGGACATGAAAATTCTATGCCAACGAAGCCAACTATTCAAGGATATTGTAAGATGTTAAGGTTACCTTTTGGACTGGATCCTTATTATGGTTAAAAGACACTTCTTGGCTTCATGGCAGAGTCAGGATTAACGGATCCTTTTTCAGAATGGCAGGCAGTGACTAGTGGGGTGCCGCAGGGCTCAATGCTGGGACCCCAGCTATTTACAATATACATCAATGATTTAGATGAAGGAATTGAGTGTAATATCTCCAAGTTTGCAGATGACTCTAAGCTGGGTGGCGGTGTGAGCTGTGAGGAGGACGCTAACAGGCTGCAGGGTGACTTGGACAGGGTGGGCAAATGCATGGCAGATGCAGTGTAATGTGGATAAATGTGAGGTTATCCACTTTGGTGGCAAAAACACAAAGGCAAAATATTATCTGAATGGCGGCAGATTAGGAAAAGGGGAGATGCAACGAGACCTGGGTGTCATGGTTCATCAGTCATTGAAAGTTGGCATGCAGGTACAGCAGGCGGTGAAGAAGGAAAATGGTATGTTGGCCTTCATAGCTAGGGGGTTTAAATGTAGGATCAGGTAGGTCTTACTGCAGCTGTACAGGGCGTTAGTAAGGACTCACCTGGAAAATTCTGTTCAGTTTTGGACTCCTAATCTGAGAAAGGACGTTCTTGCTGTTCAGGGAGTGCAGCAAAGGTTCACCAGACTGATTCCTGGGATGGCAGGACTGACATTTGAGGAGAGACTGGATCGACTGCGCCTGTATTCACTGGAGTTTAGAAGGATGAGAGGGGATCTCATAGAAACATATAAAATTCTGACGGGACTGGACAAGTTAGATGCAGGAAGAATGATCCCGACGTTGGGGAAGTCCAGAACCAGGGGACACAGTCTAAGGATAAGGGGTAAGCCATTTAGGACTGAGATGAGGAGAAACTTCTTCACTCAGAGAGTTGTTAACCTGTGGAATTCTCTGCCACAGAGAGTTGTTGATGCCAGATCATTGGATATATTCAAGAGGGAGTTAGATTTGACCCTTACGGTTAAAGGGATCAAGGGGTATGGAGAGAAAGCAGGAAAGGGGTACTGAGGTGAATGATCAGCCATGATCTTATTGAATGGTGGTGCAGGCGCGAAGGGATGAATGGCCTACTCCTGCACCTATTTTCTATGTTTCTATGTTTCCTATCAGCTGATCAGACTCTACAGAGTCTACAGAGAGAGGCTGTCATTCGAGATGACGTCGGAGGAACTCTGTGTGAGATAGTTACGCTTTAGTATCGGCAGCCTCTGTGGAATGTTAAAAGAGGACTTTCAGGCATATTAATGTGCAACATCACCCAGAGCACAGCGAGGGCCTGCATTCAGCAGGTCACAGACAACATATTCCACAGCATCTGACTTTGTTCTGTGATCCACCATTTGTGTGACTACTGTTGACTTCTTTCATAAAAATTCAAACATTCTCAGGTATCATTCTTCAAAACTGGAGACAAATAGCAACAAAAAAAATACAGTGCCAGTAACTACTACTTTCATTTGTCCCTGCCATGTTTGTACCTGTTGAAATATTCCTTTTCGTGTAAATATGACATGTCCCCAGCGCGGCAGAGGTAGTGATTTATCGCATACCAGAGGATCACTGGATTCCCCAAAGTGCAGGGTGTCATCGACGGAATCCATGCTGCTTTGAAGGCACCTCTTCATGCACCAGTGACACATAGCAACAGAAAAGGATACCATTTGTTAAATGTGATGATCCTTTGCATTGACCAACTGCAGATCATGAATGTCAATGCAGGTCACCAGGAAATTGCTCATGAAGTCTTTGCCCTTTGGCAGTCAAACTTACATAATGCCTTAAGAACATAGGAACCTAAGTAATAGGAGCAGGAGTAGGCCATACTGCCCCTCAAGCCTGCTCCACCATTCAATAAGATCATGGCTGATCTGATCAAGGACTCAGCTCCACTTCCCTGTCCGCTCCCCATAACCCCTTATCCCCTTATCGTTTAAGAAACTGTCTATTTCTGTCTTAAATTTATTCAATGTCCCAGCTTCCACAGCTCTCTGAGGCAGTGAATTCCACGGATTAACAACTCTCTGAGAGAATAAATTCCTCCTCATCTCTGTTTTAAATGGGCGGCCCCTTATTCTAAGATCATGCCCTCCAGTTCTACTTTCCCCCATCAGTGGAAACAGTCTCTCTGCATCCACCTTGTCAAGCCCCCTCATAATCAGATATGTTTTGATAAAATCACCTCTCATTATTCTGAATTCCAATCAGTAGAGGCCCAACCTACTCAACCTTTTCTCACAAGTCAACCCCCTCATCCCTTGAATCAACATAGTGAATCTTCTATGAACTGCTTCCAAAGCAAATATGGAAACCAAAACTGCACGCAGTATTCCAGGTGTGACCTCACCAATACCCTGTATAGCTGTAGCAAGACTTCCCTGCTTTTATACTCCATCCCCTTTGCAATAAAGGCCAAGGTACCATTGCCCTTCCTGATCACTTGCTGTACCTGCATACTATCCTTTTGTGTTTCATGCACAAGTACCCCCAGGTCCCGTTGTACTGCGGCACTTTGCAATCTTTCTCCATTTAAATAATAACTTGCTCTTTGATTTTTTTCTGCCAAAGTGCATGACTTCACACTTTCCAACATTATACACCATGTGCCAAATTTTTGCCCACTCACTTAGCCTGTCTATGTCCTTTTACAGATTTTTTGTGCCCTCCTCACACATTGCTTTTCCGCCTATCTTTGTATCATCAGCAAACTTGACTACATTACACTCAGTCCCTTCTTCCAAGTCATTAAATATAGATTGTAAATAGTTGGGGTCCCAGCACTGATCCCTGCGGCAATCCACTAGTTACTGGTTGCCAACCAGAGAATGAACCATTTATCCTGACTCTCTGTTTTTTGTTAGTTAACCAATCCTCTATCCATGCTAATATATTTAACCATTTATGTGCCTTTTGGAAGTCCAAATACACCACATCCACTGGTTCCCCTTTATCTACCCTGTTCGTTATATCTTCAAAGAACTCCAGCAAATTTGGCAAACATGACTTCCCCTTCATGAACCCATGCTGACTCTGCCTGACCAAATGTTGCTTTTCCAAATGTCCTGCTACTGCTTCTTTAATAATGGACTCCAACATTTTCCCAACCACAGATGTTAGGCTAACTGGTCTATAGTTTCCTGCTTTTTGTCTGCCTCCTTTTTTAAATAGAGGTATTAAATTTGCAGTTTTCCAATCTGCTGGGACCTCCCCACAATCCCTGCCGCTACATCTCTTAAGATCCTAGGATACAAGCCATCAGATTCAGGGGATTTATCTGCCTTTATTCCCATTATCTTACTGAGTACCACCTCCTTAGTGATTGTGATTGTGTTAAGTTCCTTCCTCCCAAGAGCCCCTTGGCCCCTTGACTATCCACTGTTGGAAAATTGTTAGTGCCCTCTACCGTAAAGACTGACACAAAATATTTGTTCAGAATTTCTGCCATCTCCATGTTCCCCATTACTAATTCCCCGGTCTCATTCATAAAAGGCAAGGGATCAATCGATACAGGTGAACAAATCATGAAAAGCAGCATAGCAGGTCAGCAAAGCAATTAAAAATGCTAACAATGCACTGGGATTTATTTCTAGAGGTTTAGAATTGAAAAAGTTGTGAAGTTATGTTAAACTTATGTAGGACCCTGGTCAGGCCGGACTTAGCTGACCGTACAGAGTTCTGGTCTCCATACCATGCAAAGGACATAGAAGCACTGTAGAAAGTGCAAAAAAGATTTACAAGAATGGTACCAGAACTGAGAGATTACAGCTATCAGGAAGGATTGAACAGGTTGGGGCTTTTTCTTTAGAATATAGAATACTTAGAGGAGACGTGATAGAGGTCTTTAAAAATATGAATGGGTTGGATAGGGTAGCTGTGGGAAAATCCAAAACTAGTGGCCATAAATACAAGATAGTTATTAATAACTCCAATATGGAAATAAAGAGAAATTCTTTCGTCGGAGAGTGGTTAGAATGTGGAACTTGCTACCACATGAAGTGGTTGAGGCATATAGCTTAGATGCTTTCAAAGATAACTAGATGAGTACATGAGAGAAAAGGGAAGAGAAAGATATGCTGAAAGACTGAGATGAGCCAGATGGAATGGAAAAAGACTCTTGTAGAGTATAAACACCATCACAGACTTTTTCGGCTGAATGACCTGTTTCTGTGCGTATATTCTATGTAATTCTATGGATGGATCTTAGGTGACAAGGCCTACCCAGTAAAGCCATGGCTGATGACACCCTACCGCAGGACCAATAGTGTAGCACAGGGAAGGTACACCCGTGCACACTTGTGCAAACACCAAGTAGTTGAGAGGAAAATTGGGTTGCTGAAATCATGCTTCTGGCGCCTGGACAGGTGGGGAGTACTTTGCTTTACTCATAAGAACATAAGAACATAAGAAATAAGAGCAGGAGTAGGCCACCTGGCCCCTCGAGCCTGCTCCGCCATTTAATAAGATCATGGCTGATCTGATCATGGACTCAGCTCCACTTTCGTGCCCGCTCCCCATAACCCTTTATTCCCTTATCGCTCAAAAATCTTCTATCTCCGCCTTAAATATATTCAATGACCCAGCCTCCACAGCTCTCTTGGGCAGAGAATTCCATCGATTTACAACCCATTGAGAGAAGAAATTTCTCCTCATTTCAATTTTAATTGGCCTCCCCTTATTCTGAGACTATGTCCCCTAGTTTTAGTTTCCCCTATGAGTGGAAATATCCTCTCTGCATCCACCTTGTCGAGCCCCCTCATTATCTTATATGTTTTGATAAGATCACCTCTCATTCTTCTGAACTCCAATGACTATAGGCCCAACCTACTCAACCTATCTTCATAAATCAACCCCCTCATCTTCGGAATCAATCTAGTGAACCTTCCCTGAACAGCCTCCAATGCAAGTACATCCTTCCTTAAATACGGAGACCAAAACTGTACGCAGTACTCCAGGTGTGGCCTCACCAATACCCTGTACAGTTGTAGCAGGACTTCTCTGCTTTTATACTCTATCCCCTTTGCAATAAAGGCCAACATTCCATTTGCTTTCCTGATTACTTGCTGAACCTGCATACTCACTTCATGTACAAGGACCCCCAGGTTCCTCTGTACTGCAGCACTTTGCAATTTTTCTCCATTTTAATTATAATTTGTTTTTTGATTTTTTCTGCCAAAGTGGATAACCTCACATTTTCCCACATTATACTCCATTTGCCAATTTTTTTCCCACTCACTTAGCCTGTCTATATCCCTTTGCAGATTTTTTGTTTCCTCCTCACAATTTGCTTTCCACCCATCTTTGTGTCATCAGCAAATTTAGCAACATTACACTCGGTCCCTTCATCAAGTTATTAATATAGATTGTAAATAGTTGAGGCCCCAGCACCGATCCCTGCTGCACTCCGCTAGTTACTGTTTGCCAACTTGAAAGTGACCCATTTATCCTGACTCTCTGTTTTCTGTTAGTTAGCCAATCTTCTATCCATGCTAATATATTACCCCCAACCCCATGAGCTTTTACCTTGTGCAGTAATCTTTTATGTGGCACCTTATCGAATGCCTTCTGGAAATCCAAATACACCACATCCACTGGTTCCCCCTTATCCACCCTGCTTGTTGCATCCTCAAAGAACTGCAGCAAATTTGTCAAACATGATTACCCTTCATAAAACAATGCTGACTCTGTTTAATTGAATTATGCTTTTCCAAATGTCCTGCTACTGCTTCCCATTTTCCCAATGACAGATGTCAGGCTAACTGGTCTATAGTTTCCTGTTCATCTCTGAAAGTGGCTAGGATTGTGGTGCTATGCTGCATATTGCACAACCTTGCCATAGGGAAGGATTGACCTTTTACCAGGCAGATGAGATGGACAATATGGAGGAACCCTGTGGAAATGGACGGCCTGGATGAACCCACCGCGGATGTTGCTGAGGCCATGATCTGCCCCCCATCGAGGAAGCCGTGGCTGCGGTAGGCAGGGTGGGCTGGACAGCAGCTGATAGCTCAGTCATTTGGACAGGAATCCTCCCACCCCTCCTCATCCCCAGAAAGCACACATAAGAACAGCAAGATTGAAAGTCAAACAACTAACTTTGTTGCAGCACTTTAAACAACAATTGAGGTAGTTAGTGCTAAACTTTAATTAAAAATTAAGATATTTAGCCATTTTCTACTTTGGAAACCATTGTCCTGTATACATGGTTGGAATTATAAAAAAAATTGAAACAGTTCAAATGGCTTCTGACGAAATGATTTAAGGACAGCAGCAAGAAAAGCTACAGTTATAATTGAAACAATCAAAAGAGAAATATCAATATCAATAAATAACACAATGCCAACAATTGAACTGAACAAACAGCAACACATTTAACAGACTTGTACCTTCACAGGTGTGCCTGAGGGTCAGCTGTGAATAAGTCTGACTAAGAGGAGGTGGACTCGGCACGAGAGGGGCACCTTATTCGCTTTTGCGCCTCAACCCTCCCCGTGAATGGATTCTTTTGCAAAGGGCACGAACTGTCTGTCTGGTCTATTGGTCGTCATCAGAGAGTTGGGGACTGAGGTACTTCTGCTCCAAGGGAAGATGGGGAGAAATAACCCTCTTTGGAAACTGAGCTGCTGGCTCATCCTCAGTAGCCAGGTACTCTAGGGCATGGGCTGCATCTGTGGTTGAGTTATGGGGGTAACCCGGGTATCAGCTGCTGTGTAGCAGTACCTGCTGAATGCAGGTTATCCACAGGTTGCCCAATGTGGTCCAGCATACCTCCAAGGTTCTTCCCGAGGCCCTTAATCTGCTGCCTCATGAAGCCAAGAGAGTCAAGGTACTTGCCATACTCCCAACTCACCACCCTCTGCATCTCCTATCTCACCACCCTCTGCATCTCCCATCTCACTGCCCTCTGCATCTCCCATCTCACCGCCCTCTGCATCTCCCATTTCACCACCCTCTGCATCTCCCAACTCACCACCCTCCACATCTCCCATCTCACCACCCTCTGCATTTCCCATCTCACCACCCTCTGCATCTCCCATCTCACCGCCCTCTGCATCTCCCATCTCACCACCCTCTGCATCTCCCATCTCACCGCCCTCTGCATCTCCCATCTCACCACCCTCTGCATCTCTCATCTCACCGCCCTCTGCATCTCCCATCTCACCGCCCTCTGCATCTCCCATCTCATCACCCTCTGCATCTCCCATCTCATCACCCTCTGCATCTCCCATCTCACCACCCTCTGCATCTCTCATCTCACCGCCCTCTGCATCTCCCATCTCACCGCCCTCTGCATCTCCCATCTCACCACCCTCTGCATCTCCCATCTCACCGCCCTCTGCATCTCCCATCTCACCACCCTCTGCATCTCCCATTTCACCGCCCTCTGCATCTCCCATCTCATCACCCTCTGCATCTCCCATCTCATCACCCTCTGCATCTCCCAACTCACCACCCTCCACATCTCCCATCTCAACACCCTCTGCATCTCCCATCTCACCACCCTCTGCATCTCACGTCTCCTCAGTGAGCTGCGAACCTGTGGGAAGGAAGAACACCATGCAACAATGGTAAAGTGTGTTTATTTTCACATTTAATTTGAGACATGGGAAAAGGCAAATCACTCCAAGTGTTCAGATGCTGCACAAGAATCCTCCCACTGTAATCTGCTTTTCCCACCCTGCAGCCAAGAAACAGGTTTTAAATCTATAGCTGGCCAAAGTAGGAAATTTGATATTCACCTTGTCTCATTCCAATAACAACAATAACTTGCATTTATATAGCACCTTTAATGTAGTAAAACATCTTAAGGTGCTTCACAGGAGCATTATCAAACAAAATGTATTACCGAGCTACATAAGGAGATATTAGGACAGGTGACCAAAAGCTTGGTCAAAGCTGCAGGTTTTAAGGATTGTCTTAAAGGAGGTGAGAGAGGTGAAGTGGAGAAGAGGCTTGGGGAATTCTAGAGCCTGAGGCCCAAGCAGCAGAAGGCACGACTGCCATAAATGGAGTGATTAAAATTGGGGATACACAAAAAGCCAGAATTGGCAGTGCAGAGAGATCTCGGAGGGTTGTGGGGTTGGAGGAAGTTACAGAGATCGGGAGAGGCCATGGAGGGATTTTAAAACAAGGTTGAGAATTTTAAAATTAATGTGTTGTTGGACCTAGAGCCAATGTAGGTCAGTGAGCACAGGGATGATGGATGAGCAGGACCTAGTGAGAGTTAGGATACAGTTAGGATACAGGCAGCAGAATTTTGGATGATTTCAAGTTTATGCAGGGTGGAAGGGGAGAGGTCCAGAGGAGAGCATTGGATTAGTCAAGCATACAGGTAACAAAGGAATGGATGAGGGTTTCAGCTGCAGATGAGCTGAGGCAGGGCAAAGACGGGAGCTTATCATCATAGGCGATCCCTCGAAGCAAGGATGGCTTACTTCCATGCCAAAAAAGGATGAGTTTACAGGTGTTTCAACGAAGGACCTAATATTCCAGGTCCTGAACTACATCCTGAAGGGTGGAAAATGCCTGTGCGTGGATTTTTTTAACGTGGGGTGGCTGTTGCACACCAGCCACCAGACGGGCTTGACAGAGCTAGGGTCTTGATCCAGTGGCGAGGGTTATCCAAGACGACTGGAGACCTGCTCTGCTGCACGGACTTAGTGTGCACACATATCGCAGTGTGGGCTGGCCCATGCTGCCCCTGGGCCCCTGGCCCTGAACTCATGCCTCTCCTGGGCCCCGATCACGTCCCTTTACAGTCTCTCGCTGCTCCTTCACCCCGACCTCGCTGCTCCTGCTGTATCTGCCCACGCTCCAATCACTGACCTGGACCTTGATGACATCACTCTTCGCTGCCGTCACCCTCCTGCACCAGCTCATGTTGCTAGCTGAAGTAATACGCCTCCACGCTGTTCGCGAGGCCTCCACGCCACTCCTTTTATGGCCCCGACTTGCTGCTGGTGTTCTCACAGGAGCCTATACAGAGGTGGAAGTAGGTGTTCTAGGTGATGGAGCAGATATGTGGTCAGAAGCTCACCTCAGGGTGAAATAGGATGACAAGGTTTCAAAAATACGACAATCACCAGGGAAAGTGATAAGAGTCGATGGCTAGGGAACTGAGTTTGTGGCGGAGACTGAAGACAATGAGAGAAAGTTTAACCCTATCTGCTCAGCATAAACCTGGCGGGTGGGCAGTTAAAATCACCCTGGTTCTTCCCTGCCTGAAAGCTGTCATGATCCCAACATCTGCAATTTTAAGCTGCTCTCCTGAGCAGGCGGCAAGGACATGTGTCCAGAGCCAACAGGGTTCTTCTTTACATATGCATGTTGTGGCCCGATGACATCATTGAGAGCCGACTATAATTTTAACTTACACCTGAAAGGTGAATCCACTTGGAGTTAAAATCAGGGCCAATGGCTTTGGTCTTCACAATATTAAGTTGGAGGCAAATTCTTCTCATCCAGGACAGGATTTCAGACAAACAATGTGAAAAACAAAGGCATATAGATATTCCCTTGGGCTCCCTTATCTGGTCACTTCTGTAACCCATATCTTACATTCCAACGGCCCAAAATTCAATCACACAATAGCCTATACCTGGGGTGTAACAATATTTGTGATCTGAACTGGATATTGAGTCTTTCACATGTGCCCTCATGCACACTTCTCCAATCTTTCAGTAGACGGACTGAAAAACAGTTCAGTGAGATAAGGCCACATAAAAATCATTAAGCTGTTTCATTTTACAGACTACAAGTGAATGTACAGAGTGACACTTACTTACTTCACTGAACTTCAAAACCCTCCTGCGACTGAGAAAAACAATAAACCACATCACCCTCTCTCACATAAGTGAACTATCTTAATTTTTCCTGGTCAGTCTTGCGGTTCTGGCTGGCTCTGAGCTCAGGTTGGGCAACTTTCCTCTCAACAGACTTGGCCTCCTTCCCAGACCTAATTAATTGAATGACTTTGATTGGGGTTTTCCCTTTTAATTGTTAATTTTGACCACAGGACGTAGGTGGAGATGGGATGTCCCCTGATGTCTTTCCCATTCAGTGATTCACCAGTAGGCTTGTCAATAAATTGGTTATCTTCCCTCCCCTGCAAATAAGTGGATTTTTGGCAGATATTCAATGCCGGTCATCCCAATAATAGTTGATGTGGATGTTTGCGGGAAGAGATAACATTAACTATTCTCCCCAAGTCACGGTGTAAATATATCTTCAATGCCTGGTTCATTAACAAATAAATACTAAATGGTTGCAACATATCACTATGAGCAGAATTTTAAACCTACGTTAACTTGAAACATACCACTTAAATGTAAATCATTTTGTGACATGATCTATGAAAGGAACAAGAAGGAACAAGCTTGATGGGCGAAAAGAGATTTTCGTCAATGCATTTTTACATTCATAAGTGTTTGTTCCATCTGGATGGGACCAAAAATCATCAGAGAATTCTGTCCCACCTCATTAGCCAAACCACTGCTGACATATTTGGAGTGGTATTGGTGGCAGCTATAAAGGGGTGAGTTTCCCCCATTCATAGTGGACAGCAAATGTAGCTCTTGAAACCGACTCAGTCTGTCACTTCCAACTGAAAGACAATGGGTAAAATGAAAAATCAGGCAAAAATGGACAAAAAGCCTCGAAAATTGTATGAGCATGAATTAAAAAGTTGATTAGAACTCATTATTTTTTAGCAGTTTACAATAGAAAGATATTTCTGAAAAATTGTGCAATTAAGATTTTATTTCAAAACATATAATAAAGTGAAATGTGTCAATTTTTATTGCTCTCTCTCTATATATATATATCATAAATTCCTTCACTTGTATGATATTAAAGTTTCAAAGAAATTCAAAACATAAAACTACTTGATAACAAGTTGTACATCATTTATGGTGTCTTGTGTTATAGCAGATATTGGCCAAGAAATTGGATTAGGCCTGAAAATGGGCAGTGTCGAGGGCCAGTGGTATATGCTTGCTGTCATTGAAAATGGTAAAGGCAGCAAGTCAAATTCATGCTGCCTGCTCATTATAATGATTAGAGTAGGAATCGCAGGATGCAAAAGGGAGGGATTCAAATTCCTGGGACATTGGAATCGGTTCTGGGGGAGGTGGGACCAGTACAAACCGGACGGTCTGCACCTGGGCAGGACCGGAACCAATGTCCTTGGGGGAGTGTTTGCTAGTGCTGTTGGGGAGGAGCTAAACTAACATGGCAGGTGGATGGGAACCAATGCAGGGAGACAGAGGGAAATAAAATGGAGGCAGAAGCAAAAAATAGAAAGGAGAATAGTAAAAGTGGAGGGCAGAGAAACCCAAGCCAAAAATTAAAAAGGGCCACACTACAGCAAAATTCTAAAGGGGCAAAGTGTATTAAAAAGACAAGCCTGAAGGCTCTGTGCCTCAATGCGAGGAGTATTCGGTATAAGGTGGACGAATTAACTGCGCAGACAGCAGTTAACGGATATGATGTAATTGGCATCACGGAGACATGGCTCCAGAGTGACCAAGGCTGGGAACTCAACATCCAGGGGTATTCAACATTTTGGAAGGATAGGCAGAGAGGAAAAGGAGGCGAGGTGGCGTTGCTGGTTAAAGAGGAAATTAATGCAATAGTAAGGAGGGACATTAGCCTGGATGATGTGGAATCGGCATGGGTGGAGCTGCGGAATACCAAAGGGCAGAAAACGCTAGTGGGAGTTGTATACAGACCACCAAACAGTAGTAGTGAGGTTGGGGACAGCATCAAACAAGAAATGAGGGATGCGTGCAGTAAAGGTACAGCAGTTATCATGGGCGACTTTAAGCTACATATTGATTGGGCTAACCAAACTGGTAGCAATGCAGTGGAGGAGGATTTTCTGGAGTGTATTAGGGTTGGTTTTCTCGACCAATATGTCAAGGAACCAACTAGAAAGCTGGCCATCCTAGACTGGGTGATGTGTAATGAGAAGGGACTAATTAGCAAATTGTTATGCGAGGCCCCTTGGGGAAGAGTGACCATAATATGGTAGAATTCTTTATTAAGATGGAGAGTGACACAGTTAATTCGGAAACTAGGGTCCTGAAATTAAGGAAAGGTAACTTCGACAGTATGAGGCGTGAATTGGCTAGAATAGACTGGCAAAGGATACTTAAAGGGTTGATGGTGGATAAACAATGACAAATATTTAAAGATCATATGGATGAACTTCAGCAATTGTACATCCCTATCTGCAGTAAAACTAAAACAGGGAAGGGGGCTCAACCGTGGCTAACAAGGGAAATTAAGATTCATGTTAAAACCAAGGAAGAGGCATATAAATTGGCTAGAAAAAGCAACAAACCTGAGGACTGGGAGAAATTTAGAATTCAGCAGAGGAGGACTAAGGGTTTAATTAAGAGGGGGAAAATAGAGTAGGAGAGGAAGCTTGCAGGGAACATAAAAACTGACTGCAAAAGCTTCAATAAATTTGTGAAGAGAAAAAGATTAGTGAAGACAAACGTAGGTCCGTTGCAGTCGGATTCAGGTGAATTTATAATGGGGAACAAAGAAATGGCAGACCAATTGAACAAATACTTCGGTTCTGTCTTCATGAGGGAAGACACAAATAACCTTCTGAATGTACTAGAGGACAGTGGGTTTAGTGACAAGGAGGAACTGAAGGATATCCTTATTCGGCGGGAAATTGTGTTTGGGAAATTGATGGGATTGAACGCCGATAAATCCCCGGGGCCTGATAGTCTGCATCCCAGAGTACTTAAGTAAGTGGCCCTCGAAATAGTGGATGCAATGGTGATCATTTTCCAACAGTCTATCGACTCTGGATCAATTCCTATGGACTGGAGGGTAGCTAATGTAACACCACTTTTTAAAAAAGGAGAGAGAGACCAGTTAGCCTGACATCAGTAGTGGGGAAAATGTTGGAATCAATCAGAAAGGATGAAATAGCAGCACATTTGGAAAGCAGTGACAGGATCGGTCCAAGTCAGCGTGGATTTATGAAAGGGAAATTATACTTGACGAATCATCTGGAATTTCTTAAGGACGTAACTAGCAGAGTGGACAAGGGAGAACCAGTGGATGTGGTGTATTTGGACTTTTGAAAGGCTTTTGACAAGGTCCCGCACAAGAGATTGATGTGCAAAATCAAAGCGCATGGTATTGGGGGTAATGTAGTGAAGTGGATAGAGAACTGGTTGGCAGACAGGAAGCAGAGAGTCGGGATAAATGGGTCGTTTTCAGAATGGCAGGCAGTGACTAGTGGAGTGCCACAGGGCTCAGTGCTGGGACCCCAGCTCTTTACAATATGCATTAATGATTTAGATGAAGGAATTGAGTGTAATACCTCCAAGTTTCCAGATGACACTAAACTGGGTAGCGGTGTGAACTGTGAGGAGGATGCTAAGATGCTGCAGGGTGTCCTGGACAGGTTAGGTGGGTGGGCAAATGCATGGCAGATGCAGTATAATGTGGATAAATGTGAGGTTATCCATTTTGGGGGCAAAAACACGAAGGCAGAATATTATCTGAATGGTGGTAAATTAGAAAAAGGGGAGGTGCAACGAGACCTGGGTGTCATGGTTCATCAGTCATTGAAAGTTGGCATACAGGTACAGCAGGCGGTGAAGAAGGTAAATGGTATGTTGGCCTTCATAGCTCGGGGATTTGAGTATAGGAGCAGGGAAGTCTTACTGCAGTTGTACAGGGCCTTGCTGAGGCTTCACCTGGAATATTGTGTTCCGTTTTGGTCTCCTAATCTGAGGAAGGACATTCTTGCAATTAAGGGAGTGCAGCGAAGGTTCACCAGACTGATTCCAGGAATGGCTGAACTATCACATGAGGAGAGACTGGATCAACTGGGCCTTCATTCACTGGAGTTTAGAAGGATAAGAGGGGATCTCATAGAAACATATAAGATTCTGACGGGTCTAGACAGGTTAGGTGCGGGAAGAATGTTCCTGATATTGGGGAAGTCCAGAACCAGGGGACATAGTCTTAGGATAAGAGGTAGGCCATTTAGGACTGAGATGAGGAGAAATTTCTTCACTCAGAGAATTGTTAGCCTGTGGAATTCCCTGCCGCAGAGAGTTTTTGATGCCAGTTGATTGGATATATTCAAGAGGCAGTTAGATATGGCCCTTACAGCTAAGAGGATCAAGGGGTATGGAGAGAAAGCAGGAAAGGGATACTGAGGGAGTGATCAGCCATGATCTTATTGAATGGTGGTGCAGGCTTGAAGGGCCGAATGGCCTACTCCTGCACCTATTTTCTATGTTTCTATGTTTCTATGATTGCAGTGCTGATCTCAGCGTTAAGTGTGCTACTGATTGGTTTAGCGCTCAATGGGGGGCCAATATCGGGTGCAGTCTAATGGTCAGTAATGTTTAGCTAAGGCTCTCTACACTACTTAAGGGGAGGTGCTTTGCTGCGGCAGCAATCATTTTCAGTCTGGCTAAAGACATAGCTCAGCAAAAGGAAGGTTCTCGGATGCTGAACTGGAGACTTTGGTCATAGCAGTTCAAAGCAGGCCGGTTGTCTTGTTCCCATAGGGTGGCATGAAACCATCTAAGTCTACTTGCAAAGGGCTCTGGGAGGAGATAGCTAACTCTATCACGGCCACCAGTTTGGTCCCAAGGACATGCATCCAGAGCCGAAAAAAGTTTAATGGCCTCACACGGCAGGTCAAGGTGACCAAAGGCTTCAGCAAGTGCAATATTCCATCATTTGCACCACAAGCCACAAACACTGCTCAATGCCCCACACCCCCATCACTTACCTACCAACAATCTTTATCTATCAGTACTCATACCTCACAATCAAAGCTTCATTTCACCCTCACAATCTTACCATATGCTGCAACACATACAACCACATCTCACATCTTACACACACTGACAGCTATTCAACCATGGCAGGCAGATCAACCAAGCACAATGCAGCACACTCACAGACAAACTTCCCTTTCTCTTGTAGGCAAAGGTGGCACAGAGCACAAGGGAGCAGCGGAAGCCAGGCAGTACCTCACCGACCTGGAAGAATTGGTCCTTGACATAATTTGAGGGGCAGTGATAGAGGCCGTGTCAATGGGAGAAGTTGAAGCCATTGAGAGTATGGTCATGCTTAATCCTTCTTCTCACGTCCTCATCCCACAATCACTTCTCACTGACAAGCTGCTGATGGTGTATGCAGAGATATCTTGGTTCAGCCTACCCCAGACCACCTTCCCTCACCACAACCTGACCTTTGTGCCTGTCTGCTTTGAGATATCCAAAAAGTGCCACCAGCACAGCCTGCCCCTGAAGTTGTGGAGGAGGGTGATGGAGGAGAAACAGAAGAGACACCGCCACTGCATCTGAGAGTCGCAGACACCAGCTCAGAAAATGGCACTGATTTAGAGGGTAGTATAGATAGCGAGGCACCAGTCACGAGTGGGCTGTAGCAAGGCTGGGGGAAAGGGCAGCACGGCGGCCAGCTCCCTGGAGGGTGAGTTTGACCATGAGTTCTGCTCCACATGACTCAGATGATGATCCCGATGGGATGGCCTTCAGAAGAAGGGTGATAGGCGTGCACATGGAAAAGCTGGGTACAATGGCAAGCCTGCCAGAGAGTCTCTTGTCAATGTCAAGGAGCATGGAGGAGTCCGGCTCCAACATTGAATGAGGCTTTATGCAGAGTTTGGAGCCCATGATTTCCAAGATGGAAATGATGGACAACACAAGGCGAGACCTTGTGGCCTCAGTCATGATGCTGTGTGTGTTGGGCGATGTTTTTTATATATTCGTTCCTGGGATGTGGGAATGCCAATATTTATTGCCCATCTTTAATTGCCCTTGAGAAGGTGGTGATGAGCCACCTTCTGAACGATTGCAGTCCGCGTGGTGAAGGTACTCCCATAGTACTGTTAGGGAGGGAGTTCCAGGATTTTGACTAGTGACTATGAAGGAATGTTGATAGGTGTAAGTCAAGATGGTGTATGACTTGGAGGTGAACTTGGAGGTGATGTTGTTTCTATGAGCCTGTTGCCCTTCACCTTCTAGGTGGTAGAGGTTATGGGTTTGGGAGGTGCTGTAGAAGAAACCTTGGCGAGTTACTGCAGTGAATCTTGTAGATGGTACATGTTGTGTTCCTGACACAGATGAGGCTGCACACAGGGAGGTTAAAGTAACAGTGAC
Source organism: Pristiophorus japonicus (assembly GCF_044704955.1). Taxonomy (NCBI): domain Eukaryota; kingdom Metazoa; phylum Chordata; class Chondrichthyes; family Pristiophoridae; genus Pristiophorus; species Pristiophorus japonicus. Next base: position 249,637,940 of record NC_091978.1, on the reverse strand, counting down.
CTCAGTCTTTATTGGGACACTCTAGAGTGAGGAACAGGCCTTAGGGGCCGGCTTATATACAGTGTTCCCAAGGGATGCTGGGATCCCTTTGGACTTCAGGGGATGAACTCGCTGGTGACGAAACATGGGAGTGCATGCTTTATAGATACACAACATCACTCCCCCGCAAAGTCAAAGTGAATTTGGTCCAGGTGCTTTCTGCAAATTTGTCCATTGTCTAGTTTGGCTACAAACACCCTACTCCCTTCTTTAGCTATCACCGTGCCCGCGATCAACTTGGGACCATGTCCATAGTTTAGCACATACACAGGGTCATTCAGATCAATTTCCAGTGACACAGTGGTGCGACCATTGTTTACATTTTGTTGCTGCCGCCTGCTGAATTTGTAATACAGATTGAGGGTGAGGAAGTAGTGTCTCAAACGAGCGTACTATGCTTAAACAAAGGGGACTACAGTGGGATGAGGGCAGAGTTGGCTAAAGTAGACTGGAAACACAGACTAAACGGTGGCACAATTGAGGAACAGTGGAGGACTTTTAAGGTGCTCAACAAAAATATATTCCAGTGAAAAAGAAGGGCGGTAAGAGAAGGGATAACCAGCCGTGGATAACCAAGGAAATAAAGGAGAGTATCAAATTAAAAACCAATGCGTATAAGGTGGCCAAGGTTAGTGGGAAAATAGAAGATTGGGAAAATTTTAAACGACAGCAAAGAATGACTAAGAAAGCAATAAAGAAAGGAAAGATAGATTACGAAGGTAAACTTGCGCAAAACATAAAAACGGATAGTAAAAGCTTTTACAGATATATAAAATGGAAAAGAGTGACTAAAGTAAATGTTGGTCCCTTAGAAGATGAGAAGGGGGATTTAATAATGGGAAATGTGGAAATGGCTGAGACCTTAAACAATTATTTTGCTTCCGTCTTCACAGAAACCATGCCAGAAATTGCTGGTCACAGGAATGTGGGAAGGGAGGACCTTGAGACAATCACTATCACGAGGAGGGTAGTGCTGGACAGGCTAATGGGACTCAAGGTAGACAAGTCCCCTGGTCCTGATGAAATGCATCCCAGGGTATTAAAAGAGATGGCGGAAGTTATAGCAGATGCATTCATTATAATCTACCAAAATTCTCTGGACTCTGGGAAGGTACCAGCGGGCAGACAAAGGGGGCAGACAAAAGGCAGGTAACTATAGGCCGGTTAGTTTAACATCTGTCGTGGGGCAAATGCTTGAAATGATCATTAAGGAAGAAATAGCGGGACATCTAGATAGGAATAGTGCAATCAAGCAGACGCAGCATGGATTCATGAAGGGGAAATCATGTTTAACTAATTTACTGGAATTCTTTGAGGATACAATGAGCATGGTGGATAGAGGTGTACCGATGGATGTGGTGTATTTAGACTTTCAAAAGGCATTCGACAAGGTGCCACACAAAAGGTTACTGCAGAAGATAAAGGTAGACGGAGTCAGTGGAAATGTATTAGCATGGATAGAGAATTGGCTGGCTAACAGAAAGCAGAGAGTCGGGATAAATGGGTCCTTTTCGGGTTGGAAATCGGTGGTTAGTGGTGTGCCACAGGGATCGGTGCTGGGACCACAACTGTTTACAATATACATAGATGACCTGGAAGAGGGACAGAGTGTAGTGTAACAAAATTTGCAGATGACACAAAGATTAGTGGGAAAGCGGGTTGTCTAGCGGACACAGAGAGGCTGCAAATAGATTTAGATAGGTTAAGCGAATGGGCTAAGGTTTGGCAGATGGAATACAATGTCGGAAAGTGTGAGGTCATCCACCTTGCGAAAAAAAACAGTAAAAGTGAATATTATTTGAATGGGAAGAAATTACAACATGCTGCGGTGCAGAGGGACCTGGGGGTCCTTGTGCATGAATCCCAAAAAGTTAGTTTGCAGGTGCAGCAGGTAATCAGGAAGGCGAATGGAATGTTGGCCTTCATTGCGAGAGGGATGGAGTACAAAAGCAGGGAGGTCCTTCTGCAACTGTATAGGGTATTGGTGAGGCCGCACCTGGAGTACTGCGTGCAGTTTTGGTCACCTTACTTAAGGAAGGATATACTAGCTTTAGAGGGGGTACAGAGACGATTCACTAGGCTGATTCCGGAGATAAGGGGGTTACCTTATGATGATAGATTGAGTAGACTGGGTCTTTACTCGTTGGAGTTCAGAAGGATGAGGGGTGATCTTATAGAAACATTTAAAATAATGAAAGGGATAGAGAAGATAGAGGCAGAGAGGTTGTTTCCACTGGTCGGGGAGACTAGAACTAGGGGGCACAGCCTCAAAATACGGGGGAGCCAATTTAAAACAGAGTTGAGAAGGAATTTCTCATCCCAGAGAGTTGTGAATCTGTGGAATTCTCTGCCCAAGGAAGCAGTTGAGGCTAGCTCATTGAATATATTCAAGTCACAGATAGATAGATTTTTAACCAATAAGGGAATTAAGGGTTACGGGGAGAGGGCGGGTAAGTGGAGCTGCGTCCAAGGCCATGATCTTGTTGAATGGCGGAGCAGGCTTGAGGGCCTAGATGGCCGACTCCTGTTCCTAATTCTTATGTTCTTATGTTCTCTACCTGATCATGCAGCTTGGGGTGAACCGCCAGAGTCTGGTTTTAAGTGTCCTTTTCATGAGTAGCTCAGCCGGGGGCACCCCTGTGAGCGAGTGGGGTCTCGTGCGGTAGCTGAGCAATACTCGGGACAGGCGGGTTTGGAGTGAGCCTTCTGTGACTCATTTAAGGCTCTGTTTGATTGTTTGTGCTGCCCACTCTGCCTGCCCATTGGAGGCTGGTTTAAACGGGGCCGAGGTGATATGTTTGATCCCATTGCGGGTCATGAATTATTTAAATTCGGCACGGGTGAAACATGGCCCGTTGTTACTGACCAGTATGTCAGGCAGGCCGTGGGTGGCAAACATGGCCCTCAGGCTTTCAATGGTGGCAGTGGCAGTGCTTCCCGACATTATTTCACATTCAATCCATTTTGAAAAATCATCTACCACCACCAGGAAGATTTTACCGAGAAATGGGCCCGCATAGTCGACGTGGATCCTTGACCATGGTCTGGAGGGCCAGGACCACAAAATTAGTGGTGCCTCTCTGGGTGCGTTGCTCAACTGAGCACACACGCTGCATTGCCGTACACAGGACTCTAAGTCAGAGTCGATAGCGGGCCACGACACGTGGGATCTGGCTATCGCTTTCATCATTACTATATCCGGGTGTGTGCTGTGGAGATCCAAGATGAACGTCTCCCTGCCCTTTTTGGGTAGCACTACGCAGTTACCCAGCAACAGGCAGTCTGTCTGAATGGACAGCTAGTACTTTCGCCGCTGGAACGGCTTGATTAGCTCTTGCATTTCACGGGGATGCTGGCCCAGCTCCCATGCAGTACATAGTTTTTTACTCGGGACAGCAGAGGATCTTGGCTGGTCCAAGTCCTAATCTGGCGGGCTGTGACAGGTGATTTATCATTTTCAAACGCTTCCATGAGCATCAACAAGTCTGCGGACTGTGCCACCATCAACAAATTTGCAGGCTGCGCCATTTCCAACCCCGTGGTGGGCAATGGTAGCCGACTGAAAGCATCCGCACAGTTCTCGGTGCCTGGCCTGTGGCGGATGGTATAGTTATACGCAGATAGCGCGAGTGCCTGCTTTTGTATGCGGGCTGAGGCATTAGTATTTACCCCCTTGTTTTCAGTGAACAGGGATTATGAGCGGTTTGTGATCGGTTTCCAGCTCAAATTTGAGGCTAAACAGGTACTGATGCATTTTCTTTACCCCGAACACACACGCTAATGCCTCTTTCTCAATCATGCTGTCGGCCCTCTCGGCCTTAGACATAGGCGACAGGTTGAAACTTTCCCGCAATGTTAGCTTGTTGTAATACACAGCTGACTCCGTATGAGGATGCATCACATGCTAGCATAAGTCTTTTACACGGGTTATACAATACAAGCAGCTTGTTGGAGCATAAAATGTGTCTGGCTTTCTCAAAAGCAATTACTTGTTTTTCTTCCCCATACCCAGTTCTCACCTTTACGCAATAACACATGTCGGGGTTCTAAGAGGGTGCTTAACCCTGGTAGGAAGTTACCAAAATAGTTGAGGAGTCCCAGGAACGACAGCAGCTCCGTGACATTCTGTGGCCTGGGCACGTTCCTGATAGCCTCTGTCTTGGCGTCTGTGGGCCGAATGCCATCCGCCGCGATCTTTCTCCCCAAAAACTCCACTTCTGTTGCCATGAAGACGCACTTCAACCTCTTCAGCCAGAGCCCTATGCAATCCAGTCACTGGAGGACCTCCTCCAGGTTTTGTAGGTGCTCGATGGTGTCCCGACCCGTGACCAATATGTCGTCCTGAAAAACCACTGTGCATGGTACCGACTTGAGTAGGCTCTCCATGTTTCTCTGGAAGATCGCTGCAGCTGACTGAATTCCAAACGGGCATCTGTTGTAGATGAACAGTCCCTTGTGCATGTTGATGCAGGTGAGGTCCTTCGAAGACTCCTCCAGCTCCTGCATCATGGAGGTCGAAGTTAGGTCGAGCTTGGTGAACGTCTTGCCTCCTGCCAGCGTTGCAAATAGGTCGTCTGCCTCAGGTAGCGGGTATTGGTCCTGTAGCGAGAAACGATTAATAGTTACTTTATAATCGCCGCAAATCCTGACCGTGCCATCACTTTTGAGTACTGGAACAATCGGGCTGGCTCACTCGCTGAATTCCACTGGCGAGATGATGCCCTCGCGTCGCAGCCTGTCCAGCTCGATTTCTACTCTCTCCCTCATCATGTGAGGTACCGCTCGTGCCTTGTGGTAAATGGGTTGTGCCTCTGGGACCAAGTGGATCCGCACCTTCGCCCCAGAAAAGTTTCCAATGCCTGGCTCAAAAAGGCAAGGAAATTTGTTAAGAACTTAGGTACATGAGGCCCCTTCGACATGTGATAGCACTCGGATGTCATCCCAGTTCCAGTGGATTTTGCCCAGCCAGTTCCTTCCAAGCAGTGTGGGGCCATCGCCCGGGACAATCCAGAGTGGCAGTTCATGCACCAAGCCCTCGTAGGTGACCTTGATCATGGCGCTGCCCAGGACAATGAAAAGCTCTTTGGTGTACTTTCTCCATTTCGTGTGGATGGGGCTCAGGGCTGGTCTGAGCACCTTGTTGCACCACAGTCTCTCAAACATCTTTTTACTCATGATGGATTGGCTAGCGCCAGTGTCCAGTTCCATGGCTACGGGTAAGCCATTCAATTTTACATTTAGTATTTTAGGTGGACATTTCATCGAAAATGTGTGCACCCCATGGACTTCAGCATCTGCCTCCTCTCTCTGAGGCTCAAAATTGCTTTGATCCACCATGGACCGATCTTCCTCTGCCATGTGGTGGTTAGCAGGTTTTTCAGAGCTTGCAGCTTGTCTGCAAGCTCGTTGGAGGTGCCCCATTGTTCCACAGCTCTTGCAAACATTCCCTTTGAAGCGGCATGAATAGGCTGAATGGAAGTCTCCACAATGCCAACAAGGTGTGAATTGCCTTGCATTCATCCTTTGTTGCGGCCTCTGAGTCATCTGGGTCACCTGAGGCCTGCTGGCAGTTGCATTCTCATGGTTTCTGCCCTGTACATTTCTGCTCGCAAACACAGTTCCAGTTAATTTATGAACATTGCTAGCAATTGTGTGCTGAGAGACTTGTTTGGTGTTATCACTGGTGGACATAAACACCTGTGCTATTGCAATGGCCTTACTGAGGGTCGGTGTCTCCACAGTCAAAAGTTTTCGTAGGATGGTCTTGTGGCCAATGCCCAGTACAAAAAAAATCTGAGAATTTGCTCCAGGTAGCCATCAAACTCACATTGTCCTGCAAGTCGCCTTAGCTCGGCGACGTGGCGCGCCATTTCCTGACCTTCAGATCATTGGCACGTGTAGAACCGATACCTCACCATCAGCACGCTCTCCCTCGGGTTAAGATACTCCTGAACCAGTGCACACAGCTCCTCATATGACTTATCTGTGGATTTTACGGGAGCCAGAATTTCTTCCTGAGGTTGTAGGTCGGTGCCCCGCAGACCGTGAGGAGGACCGCTCTCCTTTTTGCAGCACTTCCTTCTCCGTCCAGCTCGTTGGCTACAAAGTACTGGTCGAGCTGTTCGACATAGGCTTCCTAGTCCACACCCTCCAAGAACTTCTTCAGGATGCCCACAGTTTGCTGCATCTTTGCATTGGATTTGTATATTCGCCGCCAGTTATTGTGTTCCTAACACAGTTGAGACTGCACACAAGAAGGTTAAAGTAACAGTGACCTCAGTCTTTATTAAGACACTCCAGAGTGAGGAACAGGCCTTAGGGGCTTGGATACAGTGCTCCCAAGGGATGCTCCCTGGTGGCGGAACATGGGAGTGCATGCTTTACAGATACACAACAGTGCACATTGCAGCCACAGTGCACCAGTGGTGGAGGGAATGAATGTTTAAGGTGGTGGATAGGGTGCCGATCAAGCGGGCTGCTTTGTCCTGGATGGTGTCGAGCTTCTTGAGTGTTTTTGGAGCAGCACTGATCCAGGCAAGTGGAGAGTATTCCATCACACTCCTGACTTTTGCCTTTTAGGTTGTAGGAAAGCTTTGGGGAGTCAGGAAGTGAGACACTCACCACAGAATACCCAGCTTCTGACCTGCTCTTGTAGCCACAATATTTTTAGTGGTTGGTCCAGTTAAGTTTCTGGTCAATGGTGACCCCTAGGATGTTGATGGTGGGGAATTCGGTAATGGTAATGCCGTTGAATGTCAAGGGTCGGTGGTTAGACACTCTCTTGTTGGAGATAGTCATTGCCTGGTACTTGTGTGGCACGAATGTTACTTGTCACTTATCAGCCAAAGCCTAAGTGTCATCCAGGTCTTATTGCATGCGGACATGGACGTCTTCATTATCTGAGGAGCTGCGAATGGAACTTGTGGCTTCCATTGCAGCTTTATGTCTCAGTGTTGCAGTGGAAACACTGACTGCTCTCTTGCAGGCTCAGCTTGCTGCCACGCAAGCTCATGGGGGAATCTAGAACTAGGCAGTTTAGTTTCAGAATAAAGGGTCGCCCATTTAAAATGGAAATGAGCAAGAATTTCTTCTCTCAGAGGGTCGTGAATCTTTGGAATTCTCTACCCCAGAGACCTGTGGAGGCTGGGTCATTGAATATATTTATGGTGGAGATAGACAGATTTTTAAATTATAAAGGAATCAAGGGTTATGGGGAGCAGGCAGAGAAGTGGAGTTGAGGCCAGATCAGATCAGCCATGATATTATTGAGTGGCGGAGCAGACTCGAGGGGCCAAATGGCCTCCTCCAGCTCCAATTGTTATGTTCTTATGTTCTCAGACTGCTGCTAACATAGCTGGGTTTATAAGTTGCGAAAGCGGTTTGCAGGGTGTCGCATTATGCCAGCAATCTGTTCTCCAACAGATTGCTAGGACTGCTGGGGAAATGGCAGTAGGTCTGTGGAGCAGGAACCTGCTGTCCTCGCTGAAGATGACAACATTCGTTCTCCCACCCCTGTCACACTGCCATTGCCCTTGCTGCTGGCTATCAGCCAGCTTGCCAGACTGCTGCTGCCCATGCCAGGGTGGTGCAGTCTACAGCCGGGGCTTTTAGGTCCAGAGCTGGTCAAGGTTGTCCTGCAACCCCATCTGTATTCTTCCCCACTGAAAGTCAGAAGTCTTCCACCAGCCATGCTGCGCCCACTGGGGGAGGACTGTTTAGGAGCACTAGATTAGGTAAAGGCATACGGGCGATGTCACAAAGAGATTAAAGGGTGATTAGTTGATATTGTAATGTTGATTGGATTCTGATAAATTTATGATTTTTGTTTAGAATGTATGTTTTGTGGTGGCTCTCATTTCAGCTTTGTGCCCAGGAGGACGCTGTGATGTTCCATGACAGAGGGATGTTATGTTGGGAATGTGGCGAACAAGGGGGATCTGGGGTTTCATTTCCTGGAATCAGAGTCTGATGTGGCATTCATGGACAGCTTGTCCGGAAGGGAGTTTTGTTGCCTGCCTCCTCCTTCCCTCCTCTGGCTCTTCCTCATCCTCTTCCTCCTCTCCCTCCTATCCTCCTGAGGTGGTTTCGCAACCCCTGATGGTAAGGGCTATGCCTTCGTGATGGCCAAGTTATGAAGCATGCTGCAGACCACCATGAAATGGAACAGCCACTCTGATGAGTAGTGGAGGGCTCCCCCTGAGCGGTCAAGGCAGTGGAACCATTGCTTTAGCATCTGATAGTCTACAAGATTAGGTCCCTGGTGAAGGCATGGCTCTCATTATATGAGTGCTGGCCACGAGTGGTGGGGTTGCAGAGGGGAATCATCAGCCAGGTGCTGAGCTGATAGCCCTTGTCTCCGTGCAGGCACCCATGGGTTTGACATGTTGACTGAAAGATTGCTTGCACACCGGCCTGGCGCAGGATGAATGCATCATGACTGCTGCCAGGATCGGGGTCCTTCACCAACATCCCACACCAACTGCACATTAAGTGAGTGGTAACCTTTGAGATTAGAGAAGATCTCAGTATTGGCATGCGGTGACCATAGTCGATGGTGCCCCTGCACCATGGGGAAGCCTGCTATCCAAATTCTATAAGAACTTTTTTCGCTCAGAAAGTGATGGGTGTCTGGAACACACTGCCTGAAAGGATGGTGGAGGCAGAAACACTCACCACATTGAAAAAGTACTTGGATATGCAGTTGAGGTGCAGTAACCTGCAAGGCTATGGACCAAGAGCTGGAAAGTGAGATTAGGCTAGAAATTTATTTTTCGGCCTGCACCGACATGATGGGCCGAATGGCCTCCTTCTGTGCCATAAATTTCTATGATTCTATGATTCTATACTGCTCATCCTGCTTGTCTTTGTTCAGAGAGAAGACAATTAAGTCCCTTCTCCTGGTGCACAGAGCCGCTGTGACCTCCCAGATGCAGTGATGCACAGTGAATTGGAAGATATTAGCTATGTCTCCTGCTGCAGACTGGAAGGATCCACTGAGAAAGAATTTGAAGGCCACGGTGAATTTGAGGGGCACTGGGAGAGCCGTGGACATCACGCTCTCAGTCTGTAGGTTTGGTTGCAGGAAGTGGCAGAGTTCTGTGACCACCACTTTGATGAAGCGGAGCCGAATACACTGCTCCTTGCTTACATGGAGGTAGGAGAAGTTTTCTTGGATGATCCTAGGTGGGTAATGTTATACATGTAAACCTGTAAATACAGCAGAGAGCTCATCCTCTTGAGTCCCACAATCCCTTGGGAGCACCTGTACATAAGGAGGCCTCACAGGCTGGAGAGGCACTCTGGAGACCGGTAATAAAGGACAGCGGTCACACCTTACTTTGAGCTCACAGTATCTGGTCAAATTCTTTAATCAATACATAACAACTGGTGACGAAATACAGATGATAAACCCCACAGAGAACAGTGGGCATCCTGGAGAAATCTTCGGAGGGAGATAATTGGGAAGCCATTGTGGAGCAACTCGACCAATACTTCGTGGCCAACGAGCTGGAAGGAGAAGTGAACGCTGCCAAACGAAGGGTGATCCTCCTCACCGTTTGTGGGGCACCAACGTATGGCCTCCTGAAAAATCTGCTTGCTCCTGCGAAACCCACAGAGAACTCGTATGATGATTTGTGCACACTGGTCCGCGAGCATCTAAACCTGAAGGAAAACGTTCTAATGGCGAGGTACCGGTCCTACACGTACAAGAGGTCTGTAGGCCAGGAAGTGGTGAGCTACGTCACCGAGCTAAGACGCCTTGCAGGACATTGCGTATTTGAAGGACACTTGGAGCACATGCTCAGGGACTTATTTGTACTTGGCATTGGCCATGAAGTAATACTTCACAAAATTTTGACTGTAGAGACCCCAACCTTGAGTAAAGCCATAGCGATAGCCCAGGCGTTCATCGCCACCAGTGACAATAACAAACAAATCTCCCAGCACACGAGTGCTGCTGCAAGTACTGTGAATAAAGTAATGTTGTTTTTGAATCGTAATGTACAGGGCAGGACTCACATGCCTGCAGCTGCACGTCCGCAGATGTCTCAGAGTCCACCATCAAGGGTGGTGAATGCAAAGCCATTAATAGCTTGTTGGCACTGCGGGGGTGATCATCGTTTCCATTCATGCCGCTTCAAAGGGTACATTTGCAAGGACTGTGGAACAATGGAACACCTCCAGTGTATGTGCAGGCGAGCTGCAAATCCTGCTGATACCGCAAACCACCATGTTGCAGAGGAGGACAGATCCACGGTGGATCACGATGAACCAGAGCCTCAGGCCGAGGAGGCAGGGGTATATGGGGTGCACATATTTACCACAAAGTGTCCCCCGATAATGCTGAAGGTTGAATTAAATGGACTCCCGGTGTCAATGGAGCTGGACATGGGCGCGAGCCAGTCCATAATGAGCAAAAAGACTTTCGCCAAATTGTGGTGCAGCAAGTCCTCAAGGCCAGTCCTGACTCCCATTCATACTAAACTAAGAATGTACACAAAGGAACTGATTCCCATAATCGGCAGTGCTACTTTAAAGTTCTCCTACGATGGAGCGGTGCACGAGTTACCACTCTGGGTGATACCGGGCGATGGCCCTACACTGCTCGGCAGGAGCTGGCTGGGGAAGATATGCTGGAAGCGCTCTCGTCCGTCGACGACACTTCATGTGCCCAGGTCCTAAAAAAGTCCCTCGCTGTTCAAACCAGGCATCGGGAAATTTCAAGGAGCAAAAGTGCAGATCCACCGGATTCCGGGGGCGCGATCTATCCATCACAAGGCGAGAGCGGTACTGTACATGATGAGAGAGAGGGTGGCGATTGAGCTGGACTGGCTGCAACAAGAGGGCATCATTTTGCCGATCGAATTCAATGAGTGGGCCAGTCCGATTGTTCCAGTCCTCAAGTAAGATGGCACCGTCAGAATCTGTGGTGATTACAAAGTAACTATCAATCGTTTCTCCCTGCAGGATCAAAACCCGCTACTAAAGGCCGACGACCTATTTGCAATGCTGGCGGGAGGAAAAACGTTCATGAAATTGGACTTGACCTCGGCCTACATGACGCAGGAGCTGGAAGAATCATCGAAGGGCCTCACCTGCATCAACACGTACAAAGGTCTCTTCATTTACAATAGGTGCCCATTTGGGATTCAATCAGCCGTGGCGATATTCCAGAGAAACATGGAAAGCTTACTGAAGTCGGTCATGCGCACCGTGGTCTTCCAGGACAATATCTTGGTTACAGGTCGGGACACAGTCGAGCACCTGCAGAACCTGGAGGAGGTTCTTAGTTGGCTTAATTGCATGGGGCTCAGGTTAAAACACTCGAAGTGCGTTTTCTTGGTGCCTGAAATGGAGTTCCTGGGGAAAAGAATCGCGGTGGACGGCCTCAGGCCCACCGATTTGAAGACGGAGGCAATCGAGAACGCACTGAGACCACAGAACGTGAAGGAGCTGCGGTCGTTTCGAGTACTCCTGAACTATTTGGTAACTTCTTACCCAGGTCTTAGCACACTGTTACAACCACTGCACTCTTTACTGCATAAAGGAGATGAATGGGTATGGGGTAAAAGCCAAGAAAATGCCTTTGTAAAAGCTAGAAAACTGTCATGCTCAAACAAATTGCTTGTGTTGTATGATCCATGTAAGCGTGTGTTACTAGCATGTAATGCGTCGTCACACGGTGTCGGGTGTGTATTGCAACAAGCTAATGAATCTGGGAAATTGCAACTAGTTGCTTATGCATCCAGAAGTCTGTCTAAGGCTGATAGGGCCGACAGCATGATCGAAAAAGAAGCGTTCGCGTGTGTTTATGGGGTAAAGAAAATGCATCATATCTGTTAGGGCTCAAGTTTGAATTGGAAACCGACCATAAGTTACTGATATTCCCCTTTTCTGAAAGTAAGGAGATAAATACGACTGCATTGGCCCGCATCCTGAAATGGGCGCTCACGTTGTCCGCATACAACTATGCCATCTGCCACAGGCCAGGCATAGAAAACTGTGCCGATGCTCTCAGTAGGCTGCCATTGCCCACCACAGGGGTGGAGATGGCACAGCCCGCAGATATAGTTATGGTAATGGAAGCATTCGAGAGTGAGTAATCATCTGTTACCGCGCGACAGATTAGAACTGGACCCCTTATTGTCCTTAGTAAAAAACTGTGTGCTCCACGGTAGTTGGTCCAGTGTCCCATTAGAAATGCAGGAAGAAATAAAGCCGTACCAGCGGCGCAAAGATGAAATGTCTATCCAGGCAGATAGCCTTCTATGGGGTAATCGGGTTGTTGTACCAAAAAAGTGCAGGGACACTTTCATTAGTGATCTCCACAGTATCCACCCAGGCATTGTAATGATGAAAGCGATAGCCAGATCCCACGCGTGGTGGCCTGGTATCGATGCAGACTTAGAGTCCTGCACGCACAAATGTAACACATGTTCACAGTTAAGTAATGCACCCAGGGAGATGCCACTAGGTTTATGGTCTTGGCCCTCCAAACCATGGTCTAGGGTCCATGTCGACTATGCAGGCCCGGTCTTGGGAAAAATGTTCCTAGTGGTTGTAGATGCATACTCCAAATGGATTGAATGTGAGATAATGTTGGCAAGCACGTCTGCTGCCACCATTGAAAGCCTACGGGCCATGTTTGCCACGCACAGCTTGCCTGACGTCCTTGTGAGTGACAATGGGCCGTGCTTCACGAGTGCCGAGTTCAAAGAGTTCATGCCCCATAATGGGATCAAACATGTCACATCTGCCCCATTTAAACCAGCGTACAATGGTCAGGCAGAGAGAGCAGAGCTTGAAGAGGGTAACTGAAGGCTCACTGCAGACTCGTCTATCCCAAGTCCTGCTTAGTTACCGCACAATGCCCCACTCACTCACTGGGGATCCCCCCGCTGAACTGCTCATGAAAAGGGCACTTAAGACAAGGCTCTCGTTAGTCCACCCTGATCTACACAAACAGGTAGAGAGCAGGCAGCTTCAACAGAACACATATCATGATCGCACAAATTTGTCATGCAAAATTGAGATTAATGATACTGTATTTTTGTTGAACGATGGACACGGTCCCAAGTGGCTTCCCGGCACTGTTGTAGCCAAAGAGGGGAGTAGGGTGTTTCTGGTCAAACTTTCAAATGGACTCACCTACAAGAAACACTTGGACCAAACCAAACTCAGATTCACGGACTATCCAGAGCAACCCACAATAGACTCTATCATTTTGACCCTCCAACACACACACCAGTGGCAACTGACCCAGCGGTTGACCATGAAGCAGAACCCATCACCCGCAGCAGTCCAGCAGGACTCACCACGCCAGGCAGCCCAGCAAGGCCAGCTGCACAGCCGCCCAGTGAGAGCCCAACAAACGACTCACCAAAGCCAGCATTTGCACCGAGACGATCAATCAGGAAAAGAAGGCCTCAGATCGACTCACATTGTAAATAGTTACATTATTGACTTTGGGGGTGGGTGCGTGTTGTTATATATGTAAACCTATAAATACCTTGTTTAACCACCAGGCGGCTCATCCCCTGGAGTCCCAAGGGACCCCACAATCCCTTGGGAGCACCTGTCCATAAGGAGGCCTCACAGGCTGGTGAGGCACTCTGGAGACCAGTAATAAAGGACTGCGGTCACATCTTACTTTGAGCTCACAGTATCTGCTCAGACTCGTTATTTAATACATAACAGGTAAGGCCTCCTGTTGATAGCCCTCCTGGCTCTACTCCTCCACTCTCCTCCACCGCCCTCTGCTCGGATCTTCTCGTCTTCTTTGCTGCCTATGCTCTCTCTCCCAAAGATACTCGAACACAAGAGGGACTACAAATAGAGCCCCCATGACTGTGAGCAAGTGCTGTGAGCAGAAGCCTTTAAATGAGATTGAAGGCGTACTCCACGTAGCAACACTCCCTGTCACCGCAGGAACTAGAAACAAGTTTAAAAAGCTGCAAGAGTTGTAGAAAGTTACATTAAGCCAGTCAAACTGAAAAAACATGTCAGCTGCAAGTTGTTGATGGTGATCTCTGCAAATATTTCTGCTGGAGGCTCCTTCCTGCTGCTGAATTTTGGTCAGCTGGTTGTGATTAAGAGAGGGCAGTAAGTGGAACGACGAGAACGAAAATGGCAGATCATACGTCAAATGAGCGTTGCACACTCATTAACATCACGATCTGCCTCATTTCCATTTTTGCAGCAAGTCATGAAGCCTGATGGATCCGTACGAATCTGTGCGGACTACAAATCTACCATAAACAGAGTCTCCCGACAGGACCAGTACTCACTGCCCAGAGCGGAGGACTTATTTGCCACATTGGCTGGAGGTAAACTTTTCTCAAAATTACACCTCACATCTGCGTATATGACGCAAGAAATAACCGAGGAATCCAAGCTACTCACCACCATCAACACACATTTCATGTACAATCGATGCCCATTCGGCATCAGGTCGGCAGCTGCCATATTCCAGCGCAACATGGAGAGTCTGCTCAAGTCCATCCCGGGGACGGTTGTATTTCAAGACGACATACTTATCACGGGCAGGGACACCGACTCCCATCTCCGTAATTTGGAGGAAGTACTAAAGCGGTTGGATCGGGTAGGCCTATGAGTCAAGAAATCCAAGTGCCTGTTTCTCGCACCCGAGGTTGAATTTTTGGGCAGGAGGATTGCCGCTGATGGAATCCGCCCAACAGAGTCCAAAACAGAAGCAATTCGCCTGGCACCCAGGCCCCGGAATGACTCAGAACTGCGCGTCTTTCTCGAGCTACTCAATTACTTTGGGAACTTTATGCAGAACTTAAGCACGGTGCTGGAGCCTCTCCACGTGCTACTCAGGAAGGGGTGCGATTGGTTTTGGGGGGACGCCCAGGAACGCGCCTTCAATAAGGCACGCAACCTTCTGTGTTCCAACAGTGTTTTGACTTTCTTTGACCCAGGTAAAAAGCTAGTTCTCACATGCGATGCGTCAGCGTATGGGGTCGGGTGCGTTCTGCAACATGTCAATAGTGCGGGCAAATTACAACCCATAGCTTATGCCTCCAGGTCACTTTCGCGGACAGAGCGCGGGTACAGAATGGTAGAGAAGGAGACGCTCGCGTGCGTGTACGGTGTCAAAAAGATGCACCAATACCTTTTCGGGGCCAAGTTCGCATTAGAAACTGACCACAAGCCCCTCACGTCCCTCCTATCTGACAGCAAGGCAATAAGCGCCAACGCCTCGGCGCGAATTCAACGGTGGGCACTGATGCTGGCGTCCTACGACTATACCATAAGGCACAGACCAGGCACAGACAACTGTGCCGACATGCTCAGCAGGCTACCCCTGGCGACCACGGAAGGGTCTGATGAACACGACTGTGAGATAGTCATGGCAATCAATGACTTTGAGTCCACAGGTTCGCCCATGACGGCTCGCCAAATCAGAGCCTGGACGGACAGCGACCCCACGTTATCCTTTGTAAAAAGATGTGTCCAAACCGGTGACTGGGCAGAGGCTCACGATGCCTGCCCCGAGGAATTAAAACCCTTTCACAGGCGCATGCATGAGCTATCACTACAAGCAGACTGCCTGATGTGGGGCAGCCGAGTAGTCATGCCTCTCCGAGGCAGAGAGGCATTCGTCCGGGAGCTCCACCGCGAGCACCCGGGGATCGTTCTCATGAAGGCCATAGCCAGATCCCACGTCTGGTGGCCTGATATTGACGCGGACTTGGAGCTCTGCATCCGAAGGTGCACCATTTGTGCCCCCAGGGAGGCTCCACTGAGCCCCTGGCCCTGGCCTACCAAACCGTGGTCGCGGATGCACGTAGACTATGTGGGCCCATTCATGGGCAAAATGTTCCTCGTAGCTGTAGATGCATTTTCAAAGTGGATCGAATGCACCAGTTTAAACTCGAGCACAGCCTCCACCACTGTGGAGAGCCTCGCAACCATGTTTGCAACGCACAGAATCCCTGACATATTGGTCAGTGACAATGGTCCGTGCTTCACCAGCGCAGAATTCCAAGACTTTATAATTGACCACGGAATAAATCACATCAAGACGGCACCGTTCAAGCCGGCCTCCAACGGCCAGGCGGAGAGAGCAGTGCAAACCATTAAACAAGGCATGCTTAAAATCCAAGGTCCCACACTGCAGGGTCGCCTGTCGCGACTGCTGCTGGCATACAGATCTCGTCCGCACTCACTGACTGGGATCCCCCCCCCCCCGTGCAACTGTTGATGAAAAGGACTTTAAAAACAAGGCTCTCATTAATCCTCCCAGACATGCACAAAATCATTGAGGCAAAGCGCCGTAAGCTGACTGAGTACCATAACAGAAATTCGAGGGGGAGATGGAATGAGATCGGGGACAAAGTGTTTGTACTAAACTATAGCAGTGGTCCCAAATGGCTTGCAGGGACAGTAACGGGCAAGGAAGGAAACAGGCTACTGGTAGTACAAATGGACAATTTCAAAACCTGCCGGAAGCATGTAGACCAAGTCAAAAGCAGATTTACCAACAATACTGCGGAACCAGAGGCAGACTACAATGTGGAACTTGCACCACACCTGGTGGACAGACAGAGGAAACAACCTGAGGAAAGGGCAATCCCAACAGACAGCCCAGGCGAGTCAACAACAATCACACCAATCGAAACAGACAGCCCAGGCGAGATACCAGCAACCACACCCAAAGAAAAACAGACACCAAGGCAAACAACTGAACCACAACTCAGACGCTCCACACGAGAGCGTAGACCACCTGAGAGACTGAACCTATAAAGACAATAAGACCTTGGGGGAGGGTGATGTCATGTATCTTACGTTATTATATATAACTGTATCCTACCATGCTATACATGACTGTAATAAGATATGACCTGTAACCACCAGCACACCTTACCACCAGAGGTGCACTTGCAAGAGACAGGTATATAAGGACAGGTCTCAGGCAAGTGCAGCATTCCAGAGCTGTGAAATAAAGGTGCAGGTCCAGAGTGACCTTGACTTCACTACATGCCTCGTGTGAATCTGTACTGAGGGGACAGGACTTTACAGGCTAGGCCTCAACATTTCAAGCACGATGTGTCAGCACAACTTTCTGGCCTTCTTCAGCACCATCACTTCCCGGTTGGACAGTGGGGAAGACAGAGAGGATGGCAGCAGTCAGCGACCGCATGACGTCACCAAGCTGCAGCGTAGCTTCTGCCTGCGATGCAATTGCTGCTGCAACGTCACCCATGGCATGCACCACACGCTCTGGAATGCCACTGTCGTTGCTGGAGGCTACCTGCCTCTGTGAGTGGGCAAGGATGGCCTCACTGGAGTCCTCAGGTACACAGACAATGCATGAGGCGGCCTCCGCAACACTCACAGCAAGTTTGTCGATGCTCTGGGGGATCCTAGTCAAGGCACCCATGAACTGGCGGTGGACTTCCGTGTTCTCCCTGGACAATGCCACCAGGTCCAGGTCCAAGTCTGCCTGTTCTTCAGCAGGACTACTGTGCCGACTCACCCTCCAGGGAGCTGGCCTCCGAGCTTCCCCTCCCGCTCTGCATTTCTGTGGCTCCTGGGCCCAGGAGCCGCAGAGTCCTCAAACCTCAAGAAATCACCTTTGTCCCCAAATGTTATGTATGCAAACAGTGTGACTGTTGGGCTGCGAGGTTCAGGCAGCACACTTTTATCCCCTCCCTCATCATCTCTCCGTGGCCAGATGTAGATGCCACTTGGGAAGGCTGGCATGCTTGTGGCTTGTCATCTGTAAGCAGAAAACAACAGACGTGTGGTTAGCAGCAGGGGAGGGGGCAGGGTGATGGCAGGAAGTTGTCATTGGACATATATATGTAAAGGGGCTAGGTCACTTCATATTAGGGGTCAAGGAAATCACATCACTCGCAAGTTCCATTTACATACCCTCACTACCCGAAGGGGGCTCGGCATCGCCCCCGGCCACTGTGCGAACTGGGGTGTCCATAATGGCCGACACTCGCTGCTTAACATCGGTGAGCTCCAGCACCTCTGGCTGTCTGCCTCCTCTTCAATGTTTCTCCCTCCTATTATGGGAGAGATTGGCCTGCAATAAGTGCCAGAAGAAGGGTTCAGTAAAGGTGCACCTCCTGTTGTGCCACATGTGCTTTCCATAGTTCAATAGCTGCCACTGTGTGGATGTGTAGATGTCTTCAGTTCAGTCTGTGTGGCTGTTGACTGAGGTGTTTCAAAAATTGGGAGGAGGGGGAGGCAGGAAGCATAGCGGCTGAGGGTGACATTTTTAAATGCATATCAATAGTGGGAGTGGAGTGCAAGGAGTCTTGACAATGATTAGGATACAAGAGGGTAGGTGCATCCTGAATGCAGAGGCAATGGCTGGAGAAGTGAGCCTCCAACTTTCTGCTGCATTCTACAACCCACACCATGGCCTGCAACACATTGAGAAAGGGTAGCTCCATCAAAGACTTAACATTATGTGAGATATTGATCTTGCAAGCATGACAGGCCTACATACATGTGAAGGGTACTCCCATTGACGAGCCTCGTGAGGTCATTGAACTTTTTACGGCATTGTGTGTCAATTCTGGCCAAAGTGTCTGCCTCAGACACCTCCTGTGCAATCTCCTTCCAGATTCTTTTAAATATACTGGGCACAGGCCTCCCTCCCCCAACCAGATGGCGTTCAGGCCACCTCCTTTCAATGGCCTGCACTAAGGCCTCAGCAGCCGGTGAAGAAAATCAGCGGGCACGCTGCTGTAAGGTTACTAATCTTCAGTAAAATAAAGACGATGAACTAAAAAATTGATTGACCCAAGCTTTTAGAATTAAACTGGACATTTAAGAACATTCTGTCAAGGACATAAAACTGACTTCATTCATAACAACAATGGAATTGTTACGTGAGGCTTTGAACTTGATTGACCAGGGTGGGGAAAACAACCATTGGAGACATCAAGTCTGTAATAAGACCAGACAACAAAAGACCCCCACGGAATGCAAATTTTTGGCTAACAGCATTCAGCATAAGGAAATATCTTTTGCATTGTCGATTCAGTGTGCAAATTAGTAGCCATTCATACTAATTAGCAATCTTAGCAAACTAATTAGCAAACTAGGGACTAATTAGCAATCTTGTTGTGCAAGGCCCCTTGGAGAAGAGTGACCATAATATGGTAGAATTCTTTATTAAGATGGAGAGTGATACAGTTAATTCAGAAACTAGGGTCCTGAACTTAAGGAAAGCGAACTTTGACGGCATGAGGTGTGAATTGGCTAGAATAGACTGGCAAATAATACTTAAAGGGTTGATGGTGGATAGGCAATGGCAAATATTTATAGATCACATGGATGAACTTCAACAATTGTACATCCCTGTCTGGAGTAAAAATAAAACAGGAAAGGTGGCTCAACTGTGGCTAACAAGGGAAATTAAGGATAGTGTTAGATCCAAGGAAGAGGCATATAAATTGGCCAGAAAAAGCAATAAACTGGAGGACAGGGAGAAATTTTGAATTCAGCAGAGGAGGACAAAGGGTTTAATTAGGACGGGGAAAATAGAGTATGAGAGGAAGCTTGCCGGGAACATAAAAACTGACTGCAAAAGCTTCTATAGATATATGAAGAGAAAAAGATTAGTGAAGACAAACATAGGTCCCTTGCAGTCGGACTCAGGTGAATTTATAATGGAAAACAAAGAAATGGCAGACCAATTAAACAAATACTTTGGTTCTGTCTTCATGAAGGAAGACACAAATAACCTTTGGGATGTACTAGGGGAGCGAGGGTCTAGTGAGAAGGAGGAATTGAAGGATATCCTTAATAGGTGGTAAATTGTGTTGGGGAAATTGATGGGATTGAAGGCTAATAAATCCCTGGGGCCTGATTGTCTGCATCCCAGAGTACTTAAGGAAGTGGCCCTAGAAATAGCGGATGCATTGCTGATAATTTTCCAACAGTCTATCGACTCTGGATCAGTTCCTATGGACTGGAGGGTAGCTAATGCAACACCACTTTTTAAAAAAGGAGGGAGAGAGAAAACGAGTAATTATAGACCGGTTAGCCTGACATCACTCGTGGGGAAAATGTTGGAATCATTCATTGAGGATGAAATAGCAACGCATTTGGAAAGCAGTGACAGGATCAGTCCAAGTCAGCGTGGATTTATGAAAGGGAAATCATGCTTGACGAATCTTCTGGAATTTTTTGAGGATGTAACTAGAAGAGTGGACAGGGGAGAACCAGTGGATGTGGTGTATTTGGACTTTCAAAAGGCCTTTGACAAGGTCCCACATAAGAGATTGGTGTGCAAAATCAAAGCATATGATATTGGGGGTAATGTACTGGCATGGATAGAGAATTGGTTGGCAGACAGGAAGCAGAGAATCGGGATAAACAGGTCCTTTTCGGAATGGGAGGCAGTGACTAGTAGAGTGCCGCAGGGCTCAGTGCTGGGACCCCAGCTCTTTACAATATACATTGATGATTTGTATGAAGGAATTGAGTGTAATATCTCCAAGTTTGCAGATGACAATAAACTGGGTGGTGGTGTGAGCTGTGAGGAGGATGCTAAGAGGCTGCAGGGTGATTTGGACAGGTTAAGTGAGTGGGCAAATGCATGGCAGATGCAGTATAATGTGGATAAATATGAGATTATCCACTTTGGTGGCAAAAACACGAAGGCAGAATATTATCTGAATGGCAGCAGATTAGGAAAAGGGAAGGTGCAATGAGACCTAGGTGTCGTGGTTCATCAGTCATTGAAAGTTGGCATGTAGGTACAGCAGGCGGTGAAGAAGGCAACTGGCATGTTGGCCTTCATAGCTAGGGGATTTGAGTATAGGAGCAGGGAGGTCTTACTGCAATTGTACAGGGCCTTGGTGAGGCTTCACCTGGAATATTGTGTTCAGTTTTGGTGTTGTAATCTGATGAAGGACGATCTTGCTATTGAGAGAGTGCAGCGAAGGTTCACCAGACTGATTCCAGGGATGGCTGGACTGACATATGAGGAGAGCCTGAATCAACTGGGCTTTTATACACTGGAGTTTAGAAGGATGAGAGGGTATCTCATAGAAACATATAAGATTCTGACGGGACAGGACAGTTTAGTTGCGGGAAGAATGTTCCCAATGTTGGGAAAGTCCAGAACCAGGGGACACAGTCTGAGGATAAGGGGTAGTCCATTTAGGACTGAGATGAGGAGAAACTTCTTCACTCAGAGAGTTTTTAACCTGTGGAATTCCCTGCAGCAGAGAGTTGTTGATGTCAGTTCATTGGATATATTCAAGAGGGAGTTAGATATGGCACTTATGGCTAAAGGGAATCAAGGGGTATGGAGAGAAAGCAGGAAAGGATTACTGAGGTGAATGATCAGCCATGATCTTATTGAATGGTGGTGCAGGCTTGAAGGGCCGAATGGCCTACTCCTGCACCAAGTTTTATGTTCCTATCATCAACTAGTTAAACAGATCGACAATCGAATTTCGTCCCAGCTGGACAGATTCAAAACCTGGATATAAATAACCGGACACAGACATAGAAGCAGGTTAAGCAGAAGCAGCAGGAAGAACGCAGAAAGAAATAGCAAGCAGGCACGGAAGGAAAGGAACAGAAGCTGCAGAGAACGGCCAGAGGAAGAACCAACAGATCACGGAATCAATGACCATGAACCTACAATAGCTACAGCCAGGGCTGGTGATTGTATGTCTTAAGTCAATTTCTCTCAGAAGTCGAGTCCTGTAGTTTTATTCGGTTTATTCAGCGTAATAAAACTGATACTGGTTCAGCCTAAATTTTGTGCCTCATGTTGTCCTTTCCCACTATAAGTTCCGAGGTCTAAGAATCAGACTAGAGTGAAAAACAAACACCCTACAGAAACTGGCGACCGCGCAGGACGTCGGCATTGGGAATAGGATCACGGACACAAAACCAGGGCAAGAACCCAGAGGGAGGCTTGGTTAAGTCTAAGGTTGGCTAAGGTAGTTGAAAGTTATCTTCTCAGAGGCAGCTAGGGCAGACAGCAGAGGAAGGAAACAGTCTTGGGTAGCCTGGAGTAATCCCGAGTTGACTCGGGTAGCTGCGGAGAGAAGCAATAGATAGTCGCGGGTAGTCTGCGAACAGGAGTCTCGGTGATGTCAACGGTGATCTCAAAGGCGACGAGGGGACCAGGAGAGAAGCAGTCTCTGACAGGCTGGAGTAGTTTTGGGTCAAGTAGGGTAGCCAAAGAGAGAAGCCTGAGTAACAGGAACCACAGGTCACTGCGAGGTGGTCTCAGGGAAGACCAAGGTAATCAGGGAGAATTTCTCAGCCTGAGGCATTGGAAATGGACTCATCGCAGCAAAACGTGGTAGAGCCCGCAGCTAAGAGCAGTCGTAGAAATTCCCTGGAGGCTAAGGTAACTGCATATATATGCAACAAATTGGACATTTCAGAGTCATGGGCATGGGAAATACTGCACTCTGGGGATCCACGGGAAAAAGCGGCAGAGTGGACAGTCAGCAGCAACCACAAAGGATCAAAAGAGAAGGCGGTTTGGCTCATGTGCCTGCGAAAGCAGGCACAATTGTTAAGAGAAAAGGTAGAAAAGCTGGAGGAGAAGAATAAAAGGCTAAAAGACAAGGTAGCCAGTTTCGAGAAAGAAAGGCAGGACAAGGGTAGGAAGGAAGAAATGGCGCGGAATCACTTAGAGTATTTACAGTGCCAGGTTACCGAGGCTAACTTCAACGAAAAAGTCCTCCGAGAAGAAAATTCCCGACTAGCAGAGAGAGCTGACAAGGCTTAGGGTTAGTTAAAAGCCCCCAACGTCACCATCCTCTATCTGTTCCACGAAGACACGCAGGCCGTGATTCTTACCAACGGATCCATCACAGGCCCAATCCACATCCGGACCAGGGTCAAACAGGGCTGTGTCATCGCCCCAACCCTCTTCTCAATCTTTCTCGCTGCCATGCTCCACCACACAGTCAACAAGCTCCCGGCTGGAGTGGAACAAAACTACAGAACCAGTGGGAACTTGTTCAACCTTCACTGTCTGCAGGCCAGGTCCAAAACCACCCCAACCTCTGACGTCGAGCTACAGTACGCAGACGACGTCTATATCTGCGCACACACAGAGGCTAAACTCCAGGACATAGTCGACGTATTTACTGAGGCATACGAAAGCATGAGTCTTACATTAAACATCAGTAAGACAAAGGTCCCCCACCAGCCTGTCCTCACTGCACAGCACTGCCCCCCAAACATCAAGATCCACGGCGCGGCCCTGGACAACGTGGACCACTTCCCATATCTCGGGAGCGTCCTATCAACAAGTGCAGGCATTGACGATGAGATCCAACACCGCCTCCAGTGTGCCAGTGCAGCCTTTGGCCGCATGAGGAAAAGAGTGTTTAAAGACCAGGCCCTCAAAACTGTCATCAAGCTCATGGTCTACAGGGCTGTAGTAATACCCGCCCTCCTGTATGGATCTGAAACATGGACCATGTACAGTCAACACCTCAAGTTACTGGAAAAATACCACCAACGATGTCTCCACAAGATCGTACAAATCCCCTGGGAGGACGCACCAACGTTACCGTCCTTGATCAGGCCAACATCCCCAGCATTGAAGTACTGACCACACTTGATCAGCTCCGCTGGGCAGGCCACACAGTTTGCATGCCAGACACGAGACTCCCAAAGCAAGCACTCTACTCGGAACTCCTTCACGGCAAACGAGCCAAAGGTGGGCAGCGGAAACATTACAAGGGCACCCTCAAAGCCTCCCTGATGAAGTGCAACATCCCCACTGACAACTGTGAATCCCTGGCCAAAGACCGCCCTAAGTGGAGGAAGTGCATCCAGGAGGGTGCTGAGCACCTCAAGTATTGTTGCTAAGAGCATGCAGAAATCAAGCGCAGGCTGCGGAAAAAGCATGCGGCAAACCAGTCCCACCCTCCCCTTCCCTCAATGACTATCTGTTCCACCTGTGACAGAGACTGTGGTTCTCGTATTGGATTGTACGATCACCTAAGAACTCATGTTAAGAGTGGAAGCAAGTAATCTTCAATTCTGAGTAACTGCCTATGATGATGATGATGATGATGATAAAGGTGGCAGAGAGGGTAGCTCAAAATCGGATATGTGAAGACACCGATCACGGGCCCTATAATGAAAAAATCAATAAGGTGACCCTAGCATCATCCGGAGCCAGGGGCATGGCTTGTCTTATGAAACTGGGGGAAGTTGCGGTAGATTGGGATGAGGAGAGAAAGGAGCCCAATGATGGGACCCAGTATAGTGAGGGTCAGCCGGCTCCCGAAGCACCGGGACCACCGAGACCGATCAATAACTGTGATGAGAACGAATTGACAGCATTGAGCCGGGATATAGGCCCCATTAACTCCATGGATAGTCCTCTTGATGTTAGTAGATGCTGGGCGGATTTTTGGAGGGGTAACCCGGAGTTGGGGGATGTGAATTTGAAGCATATCCTTTTCAGTAGCTGCAAAAGCAGTTTTAGAAATTTGAAAGCTGACAGTAAGATAGTGCAGGAAAAGGTGAAACAAGGTGCAGGATCCAAAAGGAAGCACAAAGCATTGCAGGAAAGCATTGTGTTTATGGTAATAACCTTTTGTTTAAGAGACGAGAAAAATAGAAAAGCATTTCTATGAATCTAAGGAAATAAAATATAGAATTTGTTACGATGGATGTTTGAAAAGTTATGAAATGTATTGTGTGTGATGCTTCAGTGTGAATGGTAAAGTTAAAAACACGTAGGTATTTATTTGTCTGTGTGTCTGAAGTTTTTTTTCAACTGGCACTGGTTATTTTGAGATTGGTTTGGATTAATTTGGAGTTATTGAGGTTAATTAACCTGTGAAAACCAGATTTTTACTATGGTCATCGTGAATTTTTGGTTGGTTTAAATTGTGTGAAAAACTTTTAGTTCCGGACATGAGGCAATCACATCTTATTTGGTATTTTTAAAATAACATTTTCTGACCAATTCAAGAATGTGTGACCAGTGGAGAAAAGGCTGTGTGCTGCTATTATGCATGAAAGAGAGAACCATTGTAATGTGTAAGCTATTGGTATGTATGTCTGTCAAACTTTTAAAATGCAAAAAAAGGTAACACTTTGTACAAGACTTCAGAAAGCAACACCTTGTGAAGAGGTGAATAAATAATTATTTAAGAAAATTTTAATTTGGAATTTGCGTGGATGTTTTCCCTCAGTAACAGAAAGGGGATCAGAATTGATGAATTAACTCATTGGGTTGACAGGAAAAGCCATAAAGGATGTTCTTTTTCTTTTAAGCAATCAATTACCGAGAGAGGTCCTTTAATATGGAAATTACCTCAAGGTGTTACCGAATTTGAACTTTGATGGGACAGTGTTGTGTGAACTCCAGCAAGGTTAAATCACAAAGGCTGGACATAGGGTTTTGTGAAATTAAAATTGACTTAGCTAAATTGATTTAAGTATACAAAGGAAAAAGGAGGCAGTGATCATAAAAAAGGTGTTATGTATGTATATATGTGAATATATGGGACCTGTGAGGGGGCGGCCCCCACAGAGCAAAATAATTTTCTTTCATTTTTTGTCTTAACAGGAGCGAATTGAGCCAAAGATACGAGATTGTGTTGGGAAAAGTGGTGGAAGGAGAAACAAGGGATTCATGTCTGTGTGAGGACCAGTACAATCCGGACGGTCTGCACCTGGGCAGAATCGGAACCAATGTCCTCGGGGGAGTGTTTGCTAGTGCTGTTGGGGAGGAGTTAAACTAATATGGCAGGGGGATGGGAACCAATGCAGGGAGATAGAGGGAAACAAAAAGGAGGCAAAAACAAAAGACAGAAAGGAGATGAGGAAAAGTGGAGGGCAGAGAAACCCAAGGCAAATAACAAAAAGGGCCATTGTACAGCAAAATTCTAAAAGGACAGAGGGTGTTAAAAAAACAAGCCTGAAGGCTTTGTGTCTTAATGCAAGGAGTATCCGCAATAAGGTGGATGAATTAACTGTGCAAATAGATGTTAACAAATATGATGTGATTGGGATTACGGAGATGTGGCTCCAGGATGAGCAGGGCTGGGAACTCAACATCCAGGGGTATTCAACATTCAGGAAGGATAGAATAAAAGGAAAAGGAGGTGGGGTAGCATTGCTGGTTAAGGAGGAGATTAAGGCAATAGTTAGGAAGGACATTAGCTTGGATGATGTGGAATCTATATGGGTAGAGCTGCAGAACACCAAAGGGCAAAAAACGTTAGTGGGAGTTGTGTACAGACCTCCAAACAGTAGTAGTGATGTTGGGGAGGGCATCAAACAGGAAATTAGGGGTGCGTGCAATAAAGGTGCAGCAGTTATAATGGGTGACTTTAATATGCACATAGATTGGGCTAACCAAACTGGAAGCAATACGGTGGAGGAGGATTTTCTGAAGTGCATAAGGGATGGTTTTTTTAGACCAATATGTCGAGGAACCAACTAGGGGGGAGGCCATCTTAGACTGGGTGTTATGTAATGAGAGAGGATTAATTAGCAATCTCGTTGTGCGAGGCCCCTTGGGGAAGAGTGACCATAATATGGTGGAATTCTGCATTGGGATGGAGAATGAAACAGTTAATTCAGAGACCATGGTCCAGAACTTAAAGAAGGCTAACTTTGAAGGTATGAGGTGCGAATTGGCTGGGATGGATTGGCGAATGATACTTAAGGGGTTGACTGTGGATGGGCAATGGCAGACATTTAGAGACCGCATGGATGAACTACAACAATTGTACATTCCTGTCTGGCATAGAAATAAAAAAGGGAAGGTGGCTCAACCGTGGCTATCAAGGGAAATCAGGGATAGCATTAAAGCCAAGGAAGTGGCATACAAATTGGCCAGAAATAGCAGCGAACCTGGGGACTGGGAGAAATTTAGAACTCAGCAGAGGAGGACAAAGGGTTTGATTAGGGCAGGGAAAATGGAGTATGAGAAGAAGCTTGCAGGGAACATTAAGATGGATTGCAAAAGTTTCTATAGATATGTAAAGAGAAAAAGGTTAGTAAAGACAAAAGTAGGTCCCCTGCAGTCAGAATCAGGGGAAGTCATAACGGGGAACAAAGAAATGGCGGGCCAATTGAACAAGTACTTTGGTTCGGTATTCACGAAGGAGGACACGAACAACCTTCCGGTTATAAAAGGGGTCGGGGGGTCTAGTAAGGAGGAGGAACTGAGGGAAATCCTTATTAGCCGGGAAATTGTGTTGGGGAAATTGATGGGATTGAAGGCCGATAAATCCCCAGGGCCTGATGGACTGCATCCCAGAGTACTTAAGGAGGTGGCCTTGGAAATAGTGGATGCGTTGACAGTCATTTTCCAACATTCCATTGACTCTGGATCAGTTCCTATGGAGTGGAGGGTAGCCAATGTAACCCCACTTTTTAAAAAAGGAGGGAGAGAGAAAACAGGGAATTATAGACCGGTCAGCCTGACATCGGTAGTGGGTAAAATGATGGAATCAATTATTAAGGATGTCATAGCAGTGCATTTGGAAAGAGGTGACATGATAGGTCCAAGTCAGCATGGATTTGTGAAAGGGAAATCATGCTTGACAAATCTTCTGGAATTTTTTGAGGATGTTTCCAGTAAAGTGGATAAGGGAGAACCAGTTGATGTGGTATATTCGGACTTTCAGAAGGCGTTCGACAAGGTCCCACACAAGAGATTGATGTGCAAAGTTAGAGCACATGGGATTGGGGGTAGTGTACTGACATGGATTGAGAACTGGCTGTCAGACAGGAAGCAAAGAGTAGGAGTAAATGGGTACTTTTCAGAATGGCAGGCAGTGACTAGTGGGGTACCGCAAGGTTCTGTGCTGGGGCCCCAGCTGTTTACACTGTACATTAATGATTTAGATGAGGGGATTAAATGTAGTATCTCCAAATTTGTGGATGACACTAAGTTGGGTGGCAGTGTGAGCTGCGAGGAGGATGCTGTGAGGCTGCAGAGCGACTTGGATAGGTTAGGTGAGTGGGCAAATGCATGGCAGCTGAAGTATAATGTGGATAAATGTGAGGTTATCCACTTTGGTGGTAAAAACAGAGAGACAGACTATTATCTGAATGGTGACAGATTAGGAAAAGGGGAGGTGCAAAGAGATCTGGGTGTCATGGTACATCAGTCATTGAAGGTTGGCATGCAGGTGCAGCAGGCGGTTAAGAAAGCAAATGGCATGTTGGCCTTCATAGCAAGGGGATTTGAGCACAGGGGCAGGGAGGTGTTGCTCCAGTTGTACAGGGCATTGGTGAGGCCACACCTGGAGTATTGTGTACAGTTTTGGTTTCCTAACCTGAGGAAGGACATTCTTGCTATTGAGGGAGTGCAGCGAAGGTTCACCAGACTGATTCCCGGGATGGCGGGACTGACCTATCAAGAAAGACTGGATCAACTGGGCTTGTATTCACTGGAGTTCAGAAGAATGAGAGGGGACCTCATAGAAACATTTAAAATTCTGACGGGGTTAGACAGGTTAGATGCAGGAAGAATGTTCCCATGTTGGGGAAGTCCAGAACCAGAGGTCACAGTCTAAGGATAAGGGGTAAGCCATTTAGGACCGAGATGCGGAGGAACTTCTTCACCCAGAGAGTGGTGAACCTGTGGAATTCTCTACCACAGAAAGTTGTTGAGGCCAATTCACTAAATATATTCAAAAAGGAGTTAGATGAGGTCCTTACTACTAGGGGGATCAAGAGGTATGGCGAGAAAGCAGGAATGGGGTACTGAAGTTGAATGTTCAGCCATGAACTCATTGAATGGCGGTGCAGGCTAGAAGGGCCGAATGGCCTACTCCTGCACCTATTTTCTATGTTTCTATGTTTTCTAAGTCCCACCATGTGTCCTCTGTGTGGATTTGAGGCCCAATGTCTCGTCTGTGTGGATTTGAGGCCCCACGTATATTGTTTGTCTGCATGGGTTCGAGTCCCAGCATCAGTGTGGGTTTAAGGCCCAATGGCTGCATGGGTTCGAGGCCCAGCATCTGTGTGAGGTTGAGACCCAATTCTCATCTGTATGGGTTTGAGGTCCAATGTCTCGTCTGCGTGGGTTTGAGTCCCAATGTCTGTGTGGTCCCAGATCTTCCAAAAACAATCAATGGAACCGAGCGGATCGTAAGCAAATTAAAGCCTCTCCCTAAAATGCTGGAGATTCCAACCAAGAAATTCATGTCCTATCCTAAAATCTGGGCCAAAGAATGGGCTGGTGTTAATCCCTACAGGGAAAATGTTGTATCATTCTGTATATTATGGAGTAGCATCGGTTATTCTAAATTTAACAGAGTTATAATTACCTCGGTGGTGCCTGCCTGAAATGGAAAGTTGTATGAAAAATTGTGAAAGGAAATGTTCAAATAATTCTATCAATAAAATTACGGGGATGGGAGTCAGGGGGAAGCATACAAACGGAGACGGAAAAGGTAGCTACAGCATTTAATACTGGGACATCACTGGTAAATAGGGGTCAAGTTTCAGCCTGAGTTGCTCCTTTTTGTTGGGAGCAACTGGTGTAGAACGGAGTGCCTTAGAAATTCAAATTCTCGGCATTTAGTTTGCTCCAGTTCCAGTCAGTTAGAACAGTTTCAGTTTGGAACAGATTTTTTTTTCAAAAGGGGCGTGTCCGGCCACTTACGCCTGTTATGCAAGTTTAGACAGTAAAAACTTACTCCAAACTAACTGAGAATGGAGTAAGTGTAGATTTTTGTATGCTCAGAAAAACCTTGCATACACTTAGAAATCAGGCGTAGGTTACAAATCAGCCGTAGGGAACGGCGGGGGTCGGGGGCGGGGGCGGGTGGGGGTCAGAGGGGTGGAAGGGAAATAATTAAATTCTACAAGCATTCAACAGTCTTACTTATAGAAACAAAGAGCCATGCTGAATAAAAAATTATAAACAAAGCTAATAAAAAATATTGAATATTCCTACCTGTGTGAAGCAGCAGCAGCATTCGAGCTGCGATGCTTCAGGCAGGACTTCCATGTAGGAGACAGGGGCCGTGTTAGTGTCTCGACGGCAGCCGAAGAAACAGCAAGCAGCCTTCGAGCTGCGAAGGAGGCTGAGGCCATTCGGCCACAAGATAGGGGCAGTGGCAGTGGCTGGACGGCAGCCGAGGAAACAGCAAGCAGCCTTCGAGCTGCGAAGGAGGCTGAGGCCATTCGGCCACGGGATAGGGGCAGCGTCAGTGGCTCAACGGCAGCCGAAGGAACAGGAAGCAGCCTTCGAGCTAAGAAGGAGGCTGAGGCCATTCGGCCAGGGGACAGGGTAGACGTGCAAAGCACCAGGAGGTTGAGCCAGCCAGCTAGTCAGTTTAAAACTTAAATTTGTAATTCCAGTACGGGTGCTGCATTGTTAACAACACGGATTATGCAATGGTTCACCAGCAATTCACTGCATAGGAGAGAATTGATTAGAGCTCACTGCACCAGGAACATCATAGCCCATAGGCTGATGGGCAGCAGACCTTATCTACGTCGGCAATATTGAGCCAGGCGCTCGTATTTGGACATGAGCGAGGCTGATTGTGTCAAAAGGGTGCGTTTCCGCAGAGAAGTTGTCGTTGAGATATGTGATATGCTGAGAGCAAATTTGCAGCCCAGAAGCAGAACGCCAACTGCCTTGTCTGCTGAAGTGAAGATAACAGCTGCACTTGCCTTCTATGCCTCGGAATCGTTTCAGGCTACAACTGGAGATGTGTGCGCCATCTCTCAATGTGCAATACATGCCTGCGTTTACCAGGTCATGGCTGCACTGTATGCGCAGAGGAATGACTTCATCAAGTTCCCAATGACCGCACAAGCAATCCATGACAGGGCTGTGGGCTTCTTCAGAATTGCTGGATACCCAAAGGTACAGGGCTGCATTGATTGTACCCACATAGCCTTGCGAGCACCTGTGGAGGATTTCGAGCAGTACAGGAATAGAAAAGGTTTCCACTCCATCAATGTGCAGCTTATGTGTGACGACAAGCAATGCATCATGTCAGTCGATGCGAGATACCCTGGCAGCACTCATGATGCGTTCATCCTACGCGACAGCGTTATATCTGACATGTTTGAGCAGCAGCCAGAAGGGCAGAGCTGGCTACTGGGAGACAAAGGGTACAGCCTGACCACCTGGCTCATGACGCCCCGACGCGTGACATGGATGGAAGCTGACCGTCAATACAACATGGCGCACATTGCAACGCGCAGCATCATTGAGAGGACCATTGGCATTTTGAAACAGCATTTCTGATGCCTGGACCATTCCGGGGGCCACTTGCAATATTCTCCTCAGATTTTCGGTCACTTCACTGTTGTGTGCTGTATGCTGCATAACTTAGCCATCATGAGGCAGCAGGAGCTGGTAGTGGAACCAGAGGATCCACATGAGTGCCTGATGATAGAATTTTGGAAGAACAGGATGAGGATGATGACGACGATCAGGAAAGACTGCAAGTGCCTGATGCCGGAGCACGAGGTCGGAGGAGGGCCGTCCATTGTGCTCCTTTAACGATTGCTCGAGCCCTGCGCCAGCAGCTCATCCGTGAACACTTCAATTACTGATGCCTGAGGGCTCTGCGACCACTGTTCCGCATGGACATGTTTATTCTTTGGAGTTGTTCCTATGTTGTGTTGTGTTAATGGAACATGATTCAGTTTTAATGAAAAAATATTTTATTGAAAAGTTAACATCACTGTAATAAAATATTTGTTGTATCAAACTTTACTTTTTAATATGACTCTTGAAGGTCACTTAAAAACTTTAAGATCACTTATAAACTTGTAAAGTTATAAAACAATTTCAATGTGAAAAATCTTACATTCTTAAGATCATTTAAACTTCAAGATCACTCTTTAGGTGCAAATTAAATAAGTTACAAAATGTGAGAGCATTTACACTATAAGATCACTTCAAAACCCTAAGATCACTTATAAGTTGTAAAGATATAAAGCTTACAAAACAATTTCAAATTGAAAAACGCTACTACAGCTACATCAAGAACAAGAACAAAAGCAGCAAAGAAAGGCTGCAACCATCTCTCATCCACATCTCAGTGAATGTTCACTTCTTCATGGGGGTGTCATTTGATTGGCCGGGCTGTGTGCCCTTATTGCAGCAGCTACCTCCGTGAGGCCTGTCCCGTCACTTGCATGCCCTCTCTGATGGCCTGTGCCGTCGATTGCACTCCCTCGGACATTCCCTCCCTAATTTCCCATGTCATTACTGCTATTTCTCCCGTCAGGACCGTCACCTCTTCACCCACTGCACTGACGCTACCGATGAGTGATCGGGTAAGCTCATTGGTCTCCACTCCCAATGCCACAACCTGAGCCGCATCTGTTTCACACTGCATCTCAGGAGAGCGTGTTTCCAATCTCCTTCTCCTCTGACTGGGTCTGCCTCGCGGCACCACTGCACTGGGAGGCATGGGCACGGACGGTGGGACGGTCGGTGTTCCAGATGGCAGTACTAGAGAGAGAGGCGCGGGCTGGGACGGTGGGGCGCTCGGTGTTCCTGACGGCAGCACTCAAGTGTGAGCCGTGGGCTGGGATGGTGGGTGAATGGGTGTAAACTGCTCCATTATATCACCAGCACCACTGGGACCCGCAATGTCGGAATCAAAACTATGGAAGGTGGAACCAAAACCTATGCAAGGGGTTGAAACTCTGATGCCCCTTAATGTGGGCTCATAAACATTAATTTGGAAGTTCTCCCCTGTAGTCATTTAATCATCGCCGCCAGCATCCAGTCTGGATCATCCGCATCTGGTTCTACTGGTTCTTGTTCTGGATCTTCAGGATCTTCAGGGTTGGCATCATCATCATCATGTTCTGCAAAATATATCAGAACAGTCAAATGTTTAACAGTAAGGGAGGGGGCAGGATGGGTGGCATGAGTGCTCTCACACATAGCAGGCAAGGCAGCAGGTTGATTTGAAGGGCCACGATGCATTCTCAGGACTTACCCTCTTCCTCGCGTGCGGGCCCAGCTTGTGCTGTACTGATTGCTTTTCTCCATGTACGACTCATTATAGCAGCTACCCTCTGTTCCAAGGGTGTCAGTGGATGCAGATTGGGCGTGCCTCCTCCTGTTGCTTCCCTTTTGTTATGGGCCAATTTCTTCTGCAAAGAGTGAAGTATAACTTGTTACAGAGTGCGTCTTTCTGCAGGGTGGGACATACAGATAGTCACATGACAATTACGATTACATTAAAAAATGAAAATATTACTTATACTAACTTTTTGACCAAGATCGTGCCATTTCTTGTTACACTGGCTTCCAGATCCCATGGTATGCACCACTGCGCAGTAATCTTCTGCAACTTGGTTCCAGCGTTTCTTAATTTCTTTAGGTGGCACTTTTATGCGACCTCTGTTGCTGGTATCCAGCTTGTGCCATCTCTGCTCAATGACGTTTACTGATATCTCCACTCCCTCATGCAAGAAATTCTTTGTTCTTGGTGGACATTGTTCCATTGCTGTATTGAATTGACACTCTTATTTTTCAAAGCACACAGTCCTTATTTTGCATGCACCTATGCAGCATTTGTTCTGGAAGTTTAGCAGCAAAAAGCAGCACTCACTAATTTCAGCAGGTGATTTCTTCAACAGTGCTGCTAAAAGCACTCCTTCAGGCACAAAGAAATCACCAAGATTCAATCCCAAGCCTTTCCAGAGATCCAGGAAACAAATCAGCACTTTTCTTCAAGTTCCTTTAAAAATGGCCGAGTGCCAATGTTTGTGACTTACTGCGCGTGAGTTCAACGCGCACGCGCAGGGCTGCCGGCACGATGTCGTCGCATCTAAGTTAGCCCCGCTCCCCTGCATTTCCAGAATCAGCGCGATGCTATGGCTCCACCCCCTGCTGATCTCTGCGCGCCGCGCCAAGCCCTGAGGGACCTGCAGGGAGGCCGAGAATTCCAAGCTAAGTTTTTGTCACGCTTGTTGGTGCGAAACATGGGCGGTGATGTCAGGGCTGCGCCATTCTAGGCACGGCCCGAAACTTGACCCTATAGCGTGGACAACGCGCAGTTACAAGTCGAAGTGAATACCTTAAGGGACCAGTTAAAAAAATACTGGAGGAGGGTAGAGACATAGCGGGTAATGAATTACAGGAGGGCCAGGCAATGACAATTCATTTGAAAGAGATGGTAGCTGAGGTGAAAAAAGACACTCAGATCACCAATGCTTTAATCAAGGAGGGTAGAAACGTGTCAGATCAAACTGCTCAGAATGACGTGTGTATCATGTAGGGAGCTTGGTTGTTAAATGAAGGATGCAGTAATTTAGAGGATTTAAAAAAAGGCCACATACCGTCGTAGGTCAACAACAAGCATCTAAAAGCATTGAGTGTCTATAACAACCTCCTGAATTCGTGCCAGCTATGGTCAGCCTCGGAAATTGTGTTAGAGAAATTGACGGGATTGAAGGCCGATAAATCCCCAGGGCCTGATAGTCTACATCCCAGAGTACTTAAGGAAGTGGCCCTAGAAATAGTGGATGCATTGGTGATAATTTTCCAACAGTCTATCGACTCTGGATCAGTTCCTATGGACTGGAGGGTTGCTAATGTAACACCAATTTTTAAAAAAGGAGGGAGAAAACGGGTAATTACAGACCAGTCAGCCTGACATCAGTAGTGGGGAAAATGTTGGAATCAATCATTAAGGATGGAATAGCAGCACATTTGAAAAGCAGTGATAGAATTGGTCCAAGTCAGCATGGATTTATGAAGGGGAAATCATGCTTGACAAACCTTCTGGAATTTTTTGAGGATGTAACTAGAAGAGTGGACAGGGGAGAACCAGTGGATGTGGTGTATTTGGACTTTCAAAAGGCTTTTTACAAGGTCCCACACAAGAGATTGCTGTGCAAAATCAAAGCATATGATATTGGGGGTAATGTACTGACGTGGATAGAGAACTGGTTGGCAGACAGGAAGCAGAGAGTCGGGATTAACGGGTCCTTTTCAGAATGGCAGGCAATGACTAGTGGTGTGCTGCAGGACTCAGTGCTGGGACCCCAGCTCTTTACAATATATATTAATGATTTGGATGATGGAATTGAGTGTATATCTCCAAGTTTGCAGATGAAAATAAACTGGGTGGCGATGTGAGCTGTGAGGAGGGCACGAAGAGGCTGCAGGGTGATTTGGACAGGTTAGGCGAGTGTGCAAATGCATGGCAGATGCAGTATAATGTGGATAAATGTGAGGTTATCCACTTTGGTGTCAAAAACATGAAGGCAGAATATTATCTGAATGGCAGCAGATTAGGAAAAGGGGAAGTGCAGCGAGACCTGGGTGTCATGATTCATCAGCCATTGAAGGTTGGCATGCAGGTACAGCAGGCGGTGAAGAAGGCAAATGGTATGATGGCCTTCATAGCAAGGGGATTTGAGTATAGGAGCAGGGAAGTCTTACTGCAGTTGTGCAGGGCCTTGGTGAGGCCCCACCTGGAATATTGTGTTCAGTTTTGGTCTCCTAATCTGAGGAAGGACGTTCTTGCTATTGAGGGAGTGCAGCGAAGGTTCACCAGACTGATTCCTGGGATGGCAGGACTCACATAGGAGGAGAGACTGGATCGACTGGGCCTGTATTCACTGGAGTTTAGAAGGATGAGAAGGGATCTCATAGAAACATATATGATTCTGACGGGACTGAACAGGTTAGATGCAGGAAGAATGTTTCCGATGTTGTGGGAGTCCAGGACCAGGGGACATAGTCTTAGGATAAGAGGTGAGCCATTTAGGACTGAGATGCGTAGAAACTTCTTCACTCAGAGAGTTGTTAACCTGTGGAATTCCCTACTGCAGAGAGTTGTTGATGCCAGTTCATTGGATATATTCAAGAGGGAGTTAGATATGGCCCTTGCGTCTAAAGGGATCAAGGGGTATAGAGAGAAAGCAGGAACGGGATACTGAAGGAATGATCAGCCATGATCTTATTGAATGATGGTGCAGGCTCAAAGGGCCGGATTGCCTACTCCTGCACCTATTTTCTATCTTTCTATGTTTCTATGAAGCGTATCCAGTCCCAGTCAACTGTGGTCAAAGTAAACAATCCATAAAGGGGATAGTGCTTCGAATACCGGTGTTGGATCATTCATAACGACCCATACTGGTATACCGGGTGGAAAACATTGGGGTGATTGGAATGACGTACACGTGAAACAACTTAAAATCCAGCAGTATGTGGTAAAATTGGGAGTCTTAATAACCGGTGCTAGTCTGGAGGGATGCTAAAGAGGGGGTACACATGTGATGTTGTGCCCCTATCATCTGAATCCTTTCGACTGGCTGATATGTGGGTTCAAGTATGAGGATGGGTAGCCTATAAGCTATATCATGGAAGTGACGGCTCACAACCATGTTCTGTCACAGGTGGCATACAAGGGAAACGGGACATACTGTGTC